>NC_040903.2:187148624-187761235 GCF_004126475.2 Phyllostomus discolor | reverse complement strand
CAAGGTAAATTATTTAATTGAAGGGAAGTCAGGATGTGCTGTTCTGAATGCTCCAAAGAAGCCAAATAAAACAGAGAGGTGTCTACCACCTGAGTGAGGGGGTGAAGGACGGGGAATATAGTGTGTGGTGTGTGAGTGGTGCAGCACGGCAGGATAATTTTTATATAGAGTTGATCCTTGAACAATTTAGGGGTTAAGAGCCCTAACACCCCACCCCCTACCATGTGCAGTCAAAAATCACATAGAACTTTTGACTCCTCAAACACTTAACTACTGATAGCCTACTGCTGACCAGAAACCTTACCAATAACATAAAGTCGATTGGCTCATATTTTTATGTAATATGTATTATTTCTGTAGTCTTACACAAGTAAGCTAGAGAAAAGAAAATGTTACTAAGAAAATTATAAGGAAGAGAAAATACATTTATAGTACTGTACTATACTTATTGAAAAAATCTGCATATAGGTGGGATTGTAGAATTCCACCACGTACTGTGTGACCCTGAACAAGTCATTTACTTCCCAGAGCCTCAAGCTTTTTTTATCTGTAAAAATAAGGATAGCACCACTTACCTTGGAGAGCTGTAAAGTAAATAGATAAAAACTCCTCACAGAGGTGTTTATCTGTACCACTTAGATGCTCAGCATGTGTGGCTATTATTCCACATCACAGAATGAAGGTGAGAGACCTTCATTCTCTCCCTCTTCAGCTCCCTCACGCTGCCCCAGGGCACCTGCTCCAGCCCACTGTTCTCTTTGCCGCACCCTGACCTTGCAGAGCGTGCTCTCCTCCCAAAGGCTTCCTCCCTGCCATTCTCTCTGCAGCCGGAATTCTCTTCCCCAGTTCACCACGTAGAGCCTCTCCCTTACATCCTTAGGTCTCTGTTCATCTGCTCAAATATCCCTCATCAGAGAGGCCTTCCTCAATCCTCTGTGTAAAATATTAAAGCCATTCTCCCCGAACTTTATCTTCCCCTCACACAGCTTTTTCTCCATAGAGTTTATCACTAGGATATTCAGTATATTTACCTTATGTTTGTCTGAATACCTGCAGTAGAACGTAAGCTCCCGGAGGGTAGGGGTTTTGTCTGCTCTATTTCCTGTGTTTACTAGAGCTTACTAACAGTGCCTGGCACACAGTAGGTGCTGAGCACATATTTGTTAGAAGGACAAACACACACCCGCAGCTTGAGGGCAGGGCCTTTCTTTACTCCTTCATTCTCTGACAGCCTGACTCACAGCGTTGTTTTTGCATCAAATAAACATTTCATAAACATTTGTTCAAATTGTACAATTAAATTACTTTTTACAAATGGCAGTGTTTATCTGGTACCTAAAGATCAACTGACTGCATTTTTATTGTTTTGCAAACAAATTCAAGATTGTGTTTAACTGTAATGAAGCAATACATTGCTTGGTCAATTTGGTGGGGAGAAGAGCAAAACGGGAAGGGCCTGACCTTGGACATGTAGAGGTCTAAACTGGAGATGGGGAGGAGAGAACTGGCACTGGAGACATCGAGGAGGGAACTGGCTACAGCTGCATGTGAGTGTGGAGGCGAGGAGGCCAACTGCTTTCAAGTCCAGCCAACATTAAATATCTTTGCAGTTGGAATGAGTTAGTAGGCCCCATCCTTCCATAAGTCTTAAAACTATTTTCTAAGTCCTGCCCATGCACAGCTGGGACCTCTTACCTTTTAACTCTCAAAAATTAGTGAAAATACTTCTCCAATTTTCCTATTTTTAGTTATTTGCTGAAAGCACCCATGTGGTGATTGTCTTATTATTGGAATTGCCCAAGTAAGATTTTCAGGAATAGAGAAAAGGTGTTTGCTTTTCCTTTGAAATGTGAAGCATGAAATTCTAGGTTATGGTAGGAACCAGAGGCCCTTAATTTGATTTCCTTCTGCCACGGATAAAGAACATCATGATTGTCTTGTTGCTTTAGTGAAGGAGAAAATGTTACCTGTAGGCAAGGAACTCTAGGAGAAAAAAATCAAGAGAAACATTATAGTTAGTTGACAGATAAAGAAATGAACAAGGTAAACCACATTTGGGAGAACCCATCCTTACCCAGGGGACATTTCATGTTAAATGGAGAAGTCTGTTAATTCAATAACAAGATTTAGGGGGGAAGTCTACTATCTTTATTTTTTTCCTATTTTTTAAGGTAATTAAATTTATTGGGGTGACATTGGTTAATGAAATTATATAGATTTCAAGTGTACAGTTCTATAATACATCATCTGTATATTGTATTGTGTGTTCACCACCCCAAGTCAAGTTTCCTGCCATTATGATTTATCCCTCCTTGACCCTCTTCTACCTCCCCCCACCTCCCTTTCCCCCTGGTAATCATAGTGCTGTTGTGTCTGTGTCTATGAGTTGTTTTTGCTTAATTCTTTCACTTTTCTCACTCAGCCCCCAATAGCCCTCTCCTCTGATAGCTGTCAGTCTGTTCTCTGTATCTATGAATTGATTTCTATTTTGTTTTATTTTGTTCATTAGATTCCACATATAAGTGAAATCATATGGTATTTGTCTTTCTCAGACTAGCTTATTTTACTTAGCATAATACCCCCAGGTCAATCCATGCTGTTGCAAAAGGTATGATTTCTTTATTTTGTATGGCAAAATACAATAGTATACTATTGTATAAATGTACCACAGTTTTTTATCCACTCATCTACCAATGGACAAATGGGCTGCTTCCAAATCTTAGCTATTGCAATGAACATAGGGATGCATATATTTTTGTGAATTAGTGCTTCAGATTCTTTGGATGTAGTACCAGAAGTGGTATTTCTGGATCATAAGGCAGTCCCATTTCTAATTTTTTAAGGAAACTCCATAATGTTTTCCAAAGTGGCTGCAGCAGTCTGCATTCCTACCAGCAATGCATGAGGGTTTCCTTTTCTCTACATCCTCACCAGCACTTACTGTTTGTTGATTTGTTGATGGTAGCCATTCTTACAGGTGTGAGGTCGACAACACACCGGAGCATGGTGGGACAGTCCAATCCAGCTCCATGGGCCTCCATGTCCACATCTGGGCTGTGTCCCCCTTTGAGAGACAGGAATATGCTTCTGAGTTTGTCTGCCTTTCTTTTTACTACTCTTCTCAGTACCATTTGCTCTTCCTTAATAATTATTTTGAGGGCACTCCACTGCTTGAATTAAAGTGTTATGAATCTTAAACTATTATCTAGGAGAAAACTTAAAAAAAGTAGCTCCTGAGAGGTATGATAAAGAAAATTAATCTTCACCTATTATTACTTCAGTCTCAGGATATCCTCCTGTTAAGCATTAAAAATATTACTCAAAATTGATCAAAAGGCAAGCAAGCACTGCAGTTAGTATTTAAAAACTTCATTAAAACTTTTAAAATTTAAGTTTCCTACAATTTAAATTTTCAGTCACTTGAAATACTCTAAATATAAGTCAGCCTGAAGCTAGAAATTCATGGAAAGCTTGGACAAAACCTTTCATATTTCTAAATTATGATATATATTAGTACATCTTAGTTTAAACAGGAAAAATTGTCACAATGATAGATGACTTGCCTAAAGCCAGTTGTATCTTTTCATTGGATCTTTTGAGCTTTTAAGCCATAAAAATGAATAGAAACTATGGATTGAAAATATACTAGTATTTTATAAGAACACTAGCAGGAAAAGATCAGTTGTTGATATGAGATTTCATGAAGCCTCTATTCAAAAGCCTTGCATGATCATATCAAAAACACCAAAGAACCTTGTTAATATAAGAAGGCACATACATGTGTCAATCAAATAATATATGGCATGATTAATATGTCTCCAAATATCATCAGTTATCTCTTCTTTCATGGCTCTAACTTTAAATTTCAGTGTTCCAAATTGTCCTTTATTGTGATTTTCCCTTGATATCTGAAGGAGATTGGTTCCAGGACTATCACCCCCAACCCTGCAGGTACCAAAATCTGTGGATGCTTAAGTTCCTCATATAAAACGGCGCTGTGTTTGCATATGACTTGTGTACATTTGTCCATATGCTTTAAATCATCTCTAGATTACTTACAATAAATTCCTAATAAAATGCAAAAGCTATGTCAATAGTTGTCATCCTTTATTGTTTAGGGAATAATGCCAGGAACAAAAGCCTGTGCCTGTTCAGTACAGACACAACTGTCATATGCCAAACTACATACAGTTCACAGCAGCAACAGCATCACATTTTTCCCCAAATATTTTTGATTTGCAGTTGGTTGAGTCTATGGATGTGGAACCCATGGATACAGAGGACTAAATGTACTTGGATAGTACTAGAACAGCAATTTCAAGAAAATTCTGTTTCACTTTGCATTTTCATCAAGTTCAGAGTCTCAATGCACCATCTCTTTAATTTTTATTTTGCTCTACACAGTTTGAAGAAAAATCATAACTATAGGAGGACATGTAACTTAACTCCTTTACAGTGCATTATTTGTAAAAATATCTACAAGGTCCTATCCTACTGGGAGCTGTCCTGCCTGGTTTCAGGGACTGTAGCCTCATTAGTGGACAAATGAAGTCCCATGGCTAGGACTGAGTGAAAAGGCCTTGGGGCCACGAGCCACTAAGGAGACAGAACCTATCCTCCTGTCTCCTTCACTTCCCCTTGCTTGGCTCAGGCGGATGACTGGTTAGCCAATGATGAGTAAGATTCCTCAAAGGAGGGACAACATAAGACAGGCACAGTCATGTGGGGCCATAGGGGAAGGACTTAGGGGTCTACAGAGAAGGGGCAGAAAGACCCTCACCCATTGGCTTTGTCATAGCCTGAGTCAGCAGTCTTTCTGTAAAAGTCTCCTAATCTCCTGGCTGCTTTGCTCCCCGCACCTGACTCAGACTGAAAACAATGCAGAGCCAGCTGCAGCCTTGTGCTGGAGCAACCTTCTCCCAGGGGCAAATCTGGCCTGAGAAAGAATGTACATTTTGTCATTTGAAGCCTGCTCAGCCTAGCATAACCCTGTTGATTACAGCAGCACCAGTGCCTTTGGTTGTGCTGCCATAACAAACAAAAAAGGGGGAGATGTTGGGAACCACTTTGTGTGGTTTCCAAGACTGTAGCTCCATGATAGCAAGCCCTGAAAGGGGCTAGTAAGTCTCCCTGGAAAACCAGGTAAAAATGCAGGTGGCAAGCATGACTTGACTCTAACACTGAGGGTTCCTGTGGGAATCAGGCCTGATAAATATGTTGTATCATTTGAAGCTTGCTCTGCTTTGTTTTGTACAGCCCTGGTGATATAAACCAGGTGTTTAAGTTCACGACATAAGGAGTAAACTCCTTATCTCATGAAATACATCTTAATGACCATCTGGCATCAGCATGACTAACAGACCGTGACCTATGACAAATCTCTGTGTTTCTTCAATTTTTATCTATATATAATGTGTTTTTGTGTGACTGTGACTTTTTGACATTGTTTGATGACCTGTGCATGTATATACACCTACACATACCATTCCCAATAAAAGCCATTTGGGAGAAGGGCTCAGGCATTCTCCACTAGAGGGAATTGCCACCCTCTTTCCTGCTGGAACAGCAAGGCTGTGTCTGGTATGCCTTATTTCTCATCCTTGGTGGATGGGAGGATTCTGAAGGCTGAAGTTCCTCCCACACTATCCCAGGGAATACACACACACACACACACACAGAGTGTGTATATATATATATATATATATATATATATATATATACATATACACAGAGTGTATATATATATATATATATATATATATATATATATGTGTGTGTGTGTGTGTGTGTGTATGCCCTTCAGTGAAAAGAGTCTTCTTACCCTCATACCCCTCATCCCACCAGAAGCTAGAATCACAGATACCTCATTATCTACCATGCTGCATTCTAAACCCCCATGCTGGCAGGATCGGCCTGGTGTGTATCACTTAATTGATTCCTAGTGTCATGAACAAGCTTTCTGTCCCCATTGAAGAGCACCTTCACCTCATCTCTTGATAACTAAATCACACCAAGATGTTAGGAAAGGTACCTTTTTAAGCAAGGCATTGCTTAGTGTAAAGAAATGGAAAATAAAATTTTAGGCATTGTGACATGGTGAGAAGATATTTATGAACAAAAACTAAGAGCATTGCCACATGCACACAACTACCCATTCTTTCTCTAAATACGATCTGCAGAAACTCTTCTGGGTCTCCATGACTTGCCTTACTGGCTGTACTTCCTCATCGAGCTGTGAAGAGGGTTATGATTGTCATTGGTCTCTTCCAAACATTCGTGTACTTTTCTTTTTAGACACAGAACAAAATTAAACTTTCTCATTTCCTTTGAAGTTAGAAGGGATCATGTGACTCACTTAGGCCCATAAACTATGAGCAGAAGAGTCAGGAGTCACTTACAAGCAGCACATCAGTCATCATGCTCCCTTTTCCTCACCTTTGCAATCATGGCAGTGCAGTGAGAGAGAGACTTCTTAGCCCAGGTCTCTGCATATATATGGTGGCTCTGCAGGGGCGTCCAACCTTTTGGCATCTCCGGGCCACATTGGAAGAAGAAGAGTTGTCTTAGGCCACACATTAAATACATTGCAACATATAATCACCAAAAAAAATCTCATAACCTTTTAAGTAAATTCACAATTTTATGTGGGCTGCAGTCAGCCACCCTGGCCAGCGTGCAACCCACGGGCTGCGTGTTGGACACCCCTGCTAGAGCAAGGCTCCCTCTCCAGTGACTCATGACAGACAAGTAGCACGAGCAAGAAATATGCCTTTGTGGTTTTAAGCTAGCAATTTAGAATCTTTTTCACCTTGAGACACATGTAAACAAATTACTAAAATTTTGTGGCATACCAAAAATATAATTTGCCAATCTGACAAAAAATAGGCATAATTTTGATTTATTCACACTGGATGGCTATTGTTATTTTGGCTTTTTTTTTTTTTATTTGACAATCTAATGGAAAAGAGATCAGAGCTTCTGACTAAACAGTCAGGTACTACATGTTTTAAAATTTCTTGTGGCACACTGGTTGAAAATTGCTCTTTTAAGCCTATGATATTCTTGAATGGTTTGTCATTATAACAAAAGCTATCCTATCCTAACTGGTGTAAGAATTACATTAAATAAAATGTAAAATTGTTTCAAAAAATTTAAAGACCATATGAATATAAGCTCTCATTTTCATGAGAGATGCCTCTTGTTATTCATAAGACAAGTTTTGAGTTTATTGGGTTCACTGTAAGCAGTCTGAGTTGTTAAGTTCACTCTCAATATTTGTACTTTATAAATTAACGAGAGTTTTTCTAGAAAACATATTGATGAACAGAGAATTCTGGAAGCTGCTTAAGTGGCTTCCTTTTTTTTTTTTGAATCTCACAGAAATAATATTGGCAAAAGTAGCAAGACATGGAGTACACACTGTATGATTTCATTTTTGTGAACTTCCAAAATAATTTTACAAAATCTGTAGTGACGAAAGTCAAATAGTAGTTACCTTTGGGAGAGTTAACTGGGATGGGGCATGAGGGAATAGTCTAGAATGTTGATAATGTTCCATATGTTGACCTGGATGACAACTACACAGATGTATTCATTTACTAACATTCTTTGAGCAATACCCTTTGTGAACTTTATTGTATGAATGTACACTCATAAAAAAACCTAACAAATAAAAGTACATGGTTAACCACAAGTCCATTCTTTAATCTTTGGATACAGAGTCTCTTGCAGAGTTTTATGCAAGGAGTGGAATTTTTCATATTTGTAGTTAAGAGATTTATATATGTGCCACTGAGACATAAGAATGATTTGTCTGTAATATTGTTAGTACTAATAACAGAGGTATATATATCTGCAATGCTCCACAGGTCTTAAACTGCTTTCACATTTATTATCTTATCATCTCCACAACTCTTGAAGATGAAGGTCAAATGTTATATTTTCCAAGTGAAAACACTCAGATGTAGAGTCAGAATTTGTGAATAGTAGAGTCAGGATTGATACTTCGTGTTTTACTCTTGGATTATTACGTGTCTTTGAAGTGGCTTCCTTTTAAAGTGGAACATGTTATCACAGAGAAGCAGGGCAAGCCACTTCGTGGACCTACATAGTTCTAGGGTAAAAATCATTCTGATTTTTCATGCTGGAGGTCCATCGAGATTCATTAATGGAGTAAGAAGTCTCAGATGGCTTTGCTGGCTGTCCCAGGAACCCAAGGCAATTTGAGCCTCATGTGACTTTGTGTCCCATCTCATTGCCTTCAGGTTTTTTGCTTGGTTACCCAGTGAGGGTCCTGATTTGGTTGCGACAGAATTTAGGGTGAAAAGAAGTTTCAGTGAATGGCTGGACTATAGTTTTAAGTTATATTTAAAGTCACAAGTAGAAGCTATTTGAAGGCCTAGAATAGGTAGGAGTTGTAAAACTTGATATAATAATTGACAATATAATGATTAAACCCCCCTAAAATACATGTGAAAAGCATAAAAAACCACAAGATGTTTTTCCATTATGTGCTTCTGAAAGGCTAGTATTTTCCCCTTTCTTTTCCCTTTGTTATATTTCCATGTAATTGAATTTTACCTTCTGCTCCATTAACCTTCAAAGGGGCTATATAACAGGTGCTCCTCTCAGGTAGCCAGGGCCTATAAAGATGCATTAACAATTAACCATTCGTCAATGTGCTAAACATTTTTAAAAAGGACTGTTAGTAATTAGTGATGTTAAATGGTCAATGTATGGGGAAAATAATATTTGTAACTGTTACTGACACCTTGAAAATAAGCAACATATTTATTGATCTGACCTTCCCAAGTGAACTTCTAATCTGGTGAGAGTGACAATTTTGACTCAGTTTGTAAATACTGCTTCCATTATTTGTTACTAAGCTGTGGAGACGTCTTACATCCTAATGTTAAGTGGCATTTAAACCATAAGTAGACTTTTTTTTCTAAAAGTAACTCCTAATATATAGATGTTTTAATTTCTACAGTAGCTTGTATGGGTAGAATAAGGTAGTCAAGAAAAGTCTTCACATTCTTGTCAGAAGAGCAGTCACTATTTTTAAAAAATCATACTCTGCTTTATTTGCAAAAACAACAACAACAAAAAACAGACACTTAGTTTGATGGGGTTTTTTTTCCCCCTCTGAGGGAGATTAACAGAGTACATGTGATGTAGAGTGCCCTATTTCAGGGATTTTTAAGGACAGTATTCTGATCCGTTAGGCTTAACAAGCAGCTTTTTTAAAGCTTGAGCAAGCAGTAAAAGCACTCCTTCACTAGGGTGACCTGGGGGTCTGAAGAGATCAGCCGTCTGCACCTCGGAGGTGTTCTGCTCAACTTGAAGTAAAATGCAGAATCAAGAAAATAAACCTATTGGGCGGAATTAGGGACAGCATACACATGAGATGCTCAGCTAATAAAATCAGTAGGAAAAAATATTTACACACTTTAATATGCTTAGTGCTTTATTTTTGTTTCTTATAGTGCCATCATGGGTGTGGAAGATATCTGCTTAAACATGACCATCTGCTTGAAAAATGTACTTTCTGTACATTATTATTTTCTCTTCTAAAGTTTAAATTCCTAAATGTTTATGATCCAATAAACTGATAGGTTTTGACTCCAAACTTCCAGCTGACTGCCCTTCCTGAAATATCCTTTGTGCTTCTTTAATCTTTAAGCAGTTTGCATTTTGCTTAGCTAGTCATCTCAGTTTTTTCCTTTTCTCTCAGTTTTTGCTGAAAGAAAAATTGGAAAGTGGCCAAGCTTGATGATTCAGGGGATGCAGAGAGAGAAAGAGATGTTTTTACACAAAATAGTCATTCTACTTCTTCTGATAAACCAGCAGTGGTTCCTTTCATATGTGTCCAGGTGGATATTGTATTACTGTAAAATTTCAAAAGTGTCCATGTTTTGAGATGGAAAACTATCTAAGTTGGATACACAGATTAATAGTTTAGCTAAGAAAGGAAAATGAAGCCCATCATCAAGCATAATCATAAGAACATTATGAGGAAGGAGTTATAATTATCTCCTGAAAGTATCTAAGCTAAAAAGGTCGCAGATATTGATGAGTCTCACCATATATCACTGGTGGGATTTCACTTGCCAATCCATTTCCCCCCTGAAAACTCTATTTCCTTACTCCAATAGTGAGACTATTGTAAGCTTTAAACACTGAAGTACCAAGGTGAATGAAAGTACTTGAAATATGTTCACTAAATAGGAAAAATTCCAAGTCATTATTATAATACCAAGTCATAAATTAAAAGCTATTTCAAATGTGATCTAAGACATATTATATTTTTCTTGGCCATTGACATAGTAAATAGGTATGAGAACATGTCAGGTGAAGTGCATTATGTGATTACAGTAATTAAGTATCTGCTGTGTGCAAGACAATATGCAAGCTACCGTATGCACTATTATATGCTCAAATGAAAACCTGTAGAAACAATATAGATGTTTGATAAGTTTACCAGGGCCTTCAAAGCCAGCATTGATTTAATAATGGCATTAACTCAATGAACAGTCAACATTTACTTTTTAAATAATTCTTAAAAGCAGGACAGAAAATAACCTTAAAAGAGAGGATAAAAAACTCTGTAAAGTAAGTCTACAATAGTTAATTTACCATATTGTTTCAGAAAAATACTGTTGATCATGATCAAAATTATTCACAATTTACAAACATTGTAAAAACAGTAGATAGTATAGATAGCAGTTATTTTACACTAATGAATAATTATTGTTACCTTGTAGATATTACTTGTACACTTACCCTCTGAACCTCATTTTCTTCACATGTGAAGAGGGGAAAGTAATAACCCCTATTCTATAGAATTAATGTGAGGACTGGCTGAAATGATGTAACAATGAAACAGTAACTCAGGTGTCCTGGCCATAAAAAGTTCTTTAAAAAAATAGAACCTAAATCATCTTTCTCCCAAGTCATCCTACTTGCACTGGGAATAAAATCTAAACCCTCTGTCAAGGCCTTGCAGGTCCCAAACATCTGAGACTTGCCTACAGCTCTGTTCTCACCTTATTCCATGCTCCCTTGCTCAGTGTGTGCCAGCCACACAGCCTGGCCTTCTGCTGGCAGCTTGAACATCAAAAGAAAGTCTCAGTTTAGGATCCTTGCATCTCTTGCTGCCTCTTCTAGGAATGATCATCCTCTGGGCCTTTTTTTGTCATAGCAACATGGTTTAGAAGGGTAAAAACCTGCAAACAAGTGAGAAATGCAACAGGAAAATGGACATATAAACTGTGATACACTCAGACATTGTACAGCAATGAAAACGAATGAATGAATGGCTGCTACATGCACCGATGTAGATGAACCTCAGTCACCAAGGAGAGCAAGTGGGTAAGTCATAGGAAACTATATATATGCTTCCTTTACAAAAATGAAAAGCATGCAAAATGGAACAAGTTATTGTAATTCAAGTTACTGTTTTGAATTATCTAAAGTTCGTCTGAGAAAAACTAAATCATACTAATGAGACTAACACATTGAAGTAAAACTTTCTATGGTTATTTGCTACAAATCTCATATACTGACTACATTTTTGGATTTTAATTCAGTCTGCTTTACTTAAGGGAAAATATATATGTACAGACTCCTATCCTAGGGTGTGATGCTAGAACACACAAAACTTTGCCTTTTAGTAAGTTGGAAAAGCTTGCCAAAATATAAAAAAAATGTTAATAATACTTTTCTTCACCTACTCCATGGCCTTCTGACAAAACCTGCAGTACATAAATCCCTGGCTGGCATAGCTCAGTGGATTGAGCGCGGGCTGGGAACCAAAGTGTCCCAGGTTCGATTCCCAGCCAGGGTACATGCCTGGGTTGCAGGCCATAACCCCCAGCAACTGCACATTGATGTTTCTCTCTCTCTATCTCTATCTCCCTCCCTTCCCTCTCTGAAAATAAATAAATAAAATCTTTAAAAAAAACCCTGCAGTACATACAACATTTAATAATCTCCATTTTTATTACACGAACTCTACAAAGTTGATTTATGTGTGGTCATATTTAATACTAAAGATACCTCATCGAAATACCCTACTTTAGGGTGGTAGGGAGTAGTGGGGGGGGGGATAATGGAGACAACTGTACTTGAATGACAATAAAAGTAAAAAGAAAAAAAAATACCTTACTTCCACAAATGTTCCAAGGACATCAATTTCTTTTTTGTCCTGTGTTGTGGAAGCTCCCCATTGTCCTCAAAACTTACTGTTCTACCCAATTTATCATTTCTTAACTCCCTATTGCTATTGTTTTCTTTTTTCAGCTTAAATCTTCCCCCTCCCATGAAGTTCATTTTATTCCAGCTGTGGTATACCACAGGTGTTCAGAGCATACAACTTTGGAATCAGACATTCTGGATCTTAGACCACACTTCGACACTTACTTGTTAGTACCTGAAGCTTGTTAGATTCAGGCAAGATAGCTGCTTCTTCTTAGAGCATTGCATGCATGTTTCAAGCTAAAAGAAAATAAAAGACCAAAAGTACAAGTCCTTCTAGCCAGGTGTTATCTCAGAAAAGATGCTTTCTTCAGGGACCTCTGCTTATATTTCATTGGCTAGAATCCTAGATTAAGGAATGGCTTGGAATTGATTTATTTTGTCACCCCTATTCATATTAGACAAAACAGAGAGATTGAGAAAGGAGGTTGTAAGAGTGCCCACTGAATCACCCTTCACTGTTTGACATGGGAGGTATCTCTCTGGAGGTGTGGGAGTTCCACCAATGCAGAAGGCTCGGTGTGGCACCTTTATTCATTTGTTAGCTTTCTGTATACTGCCATGCATTTAAACTCACACGTTCTTGGTGAGGTATATTTATGGGTTATATTATCTTAATAGAATGAGACCTCACATAAAAGATGTCTTAAAAATAACTCTTGCAAGGAAACCATGAGATGAAGATGCTAGCAATAATCAAGGAAACACAAACTACAAGAGAAAGTTATTATCACACACATTCTGTGATTAAAATGATCACATTTCAAACAAATCAGACTAGAAGTCAGATGAAATATGTTGAAATTATCTGAAAGACTATGGATAATTGTAACTATATGGGATCTTGAAATACAAGCATGAAACCATTATGGTTTGTCTGAACACATTCAGAATTTACAACATACAAGCACCAAGCACACAGAGCATGAAAACAACCCCCCTACAACTGGGTTTTTTTTTGGCAATGTTTGAATTTATGGGATTTTTAGACTATTACATTTTGCAAAGACTCATAAATATTTAGAACTTCCTTCTGAAGTTTTCTTACCTAATAGGACAAGACAAAGAGACAGCAATAGAGAAACACTATTCCTTTTCCACAGCAATGTTGGCTGAAGTGATATATGGAAAATAATATGATGATAAACTGAAATGCATTTCTCTGTCAGCAAGTACTATTAAAAACTCATGAGGGAAAATATTGCTGCTGCAGATTTGGATAAGACAGTATTTGAATAAATTATCCAGTGTGGGAGAATGTCTGTAGAGTTGGATAAAAGTTAAAATATTTTACTATCTCTCAGCTTAAGACTTTTTTTTTAGATTCTTTACCAATACTGACTACACAAATAACTGTATCTTTGTGAACCACTAATGGAATTAACTCAAAATTAGAGTGGATTAATATATCTAAAGTTTATTTCTGGCTGACACTAAAGTTTATTTTCCGTAGGTTTAATGGCTTCTTCCCAAGTGAGCTATCTTCCAAGCAATGACCTAGAGATCCGGTGTGATTTCACTCATGTGCTCCATCATCTCAGCACAGGCTTCCAGGTCCCTGTAGCAGGACCAGAGGGGGAGGGGTTTTCATGTAGGGGCTTTATAGTCTTGGGCAGGAAATGACTCAGGTCACTTTTACTTATACTCCATTGGCTGCAACTAGTAGAGGGCTCTGCTCATGGCAAGAAGGTGGGAAGTATAGTTTCCTGTGTGCCCAGGAAATAGAAGAGAAATAAATGCTGATAACCACTAGTATTTTTTCCACATGTAAGCAACATAAAATTTAAAGAAAGGAGGAACAGCAAACATTATGGAATAGTTTCTTTGATAAAACAAGGAAAATATTCCAGAGCAAGTTTACAAGACAGTACAATGTCAAGATAATGTATAATGCAGATATGGAACTTAAAGATGAATTATGCATTAAAAAATAAAAATGTGAACTTCTGGGCAAGATGGAGGTGTAGGTAGACACACTGTGCCTCCTCGCACAAACAAAAGAAGAACAATGACAAATTTAAAAACAAACAAAAAACCCCAACCAGAACTGACAGAAAATTGAACTGTATGGAAGTCTGACAACAAAGAAATTGAAGAATATTCAGCCAGACCAGTAGGAGGGGCAGAGATAGGCAGCCTGGTGGAGAGAACTCATGGCAAGGCAGCGGCTGGAGGACCAGGGTGGGCAAGAGGTGGCTGGCTGTCTGGGTGGTCCCACATTCACGTGCAGATAAACCGGGAGGAACAACTGGGGAGCAAGACAGACTGCACAAGCCAGGGTTCACGGGAGCGGAAATAAAGCCTAAAACCTTTAACTGAAAACACCTGTGGGGGTTGAGGCAGCAGCAGGAGAAACTCCCAGCCTCACAGGAGAGTTTGTTGGAGAGACCCACAGGGTCCTAGAACATACACAAGCCCACCCACCTGGGAATCAGCACCAGGAGGGTCCAATTTGATTGTGGGTAGCTGGGAAAATGACTGAAAACCAGCAAAGGGCAGAGCAAGCAGCACAGATCCCTCTCAGACTCCTCTCCCACATACAGCATTACAAAACAGCAACATAGGTTGCCCTGCCCTGATGAACACCTAAGGCGCTGCTCCTTACTACCTAACAGGTGCACCAAGACAACAACAACAAAAAACTGGTCCAAATGAAAGAACAGATCAAAGCTCCAGAAAAAATACAACTAAGCAATGAAGAGATAACCAACCTATCAGATTCATAGTTTAAAACCCTGGTAATCAGGATACTCACAGAATTAGTTGAATATGGTTGCAAATTAGATGAAAAAAAAATGAAGGCTAGGCTAGGTGAAATGGGGAAAATATACAGGGAATCAAGAGTTATGGGAAGGAAACTGGGACTCAAATCAATGGTGTGGACCAGAAGGAAGAAAGAAACATTCAACCAGAACAGAATGAAGAAATAAGAATTCAAAAAAATGAGGAGAGGCTTAGAAACTTCCAGGACATCTTTAAACGTTCCAACATCTGAATCATATGGGGTACCAGAAGGAGAAGAGGAAGACATGGGAAATTTATTCAAAAACATAATGAAGGAGAACTTCCCCAGTCTGGCAAAGGAAATAGCCTTCCAGGAAGTCCAGGGAGCCCATGAAGCCCAGAGAGTCCCAAAGAAGTGGGACCCAAGGTAGCACACACCAAGGCACATCGTAATTACATTACCCAAGATTAAAGATGAGGAGAAAATCTTAAAAATAGCAAGAGATAAGGAGACAGTTACCTACAAAGGAGTTCCCTGAAGACAATCAGATGATTTCTCAAAAGAAACCTTACAGGCAAGAATGGACTGGAAAGAAGTATTAAAAGTCATGAAAGGCAAGAACCTACATGCAAGATTGCTCTACCCAGCAAAGCTATCATTTAGAATGGAAGGGCAGATAAAGTGCTTCTCAGATAATGTCAATTTAAAGGAGTTCATCATCACCAAGCCCTCATTATATGAAATGTTAAAGGGAGTTAGAAAAAGAAGATAAAAAATATGAACAGTAAAATGACAACAAACTCAGTTATTAACAATGACACCTAAAATAAAAACAAAAACAAACTAAGTAAACAACAAGAACAGGAACAGAATCACAGAAATGAAGATTACATGGAGGGTTACCAGTGGGGGAGTGGGTAGGGGAGAGAAGGGAAAAGGTACAGAGAATAAGTAGCATAAATGGTGGGTAGAAAATAGACAGGAGAAGGTTAAGAATAGTATAGGAAATGTAGAAGCCAAAGAACTTATATGTATGACCCATAGACATGAACTAAAGTGGGGGAATGCAGGTGGGAGAGGGTGTGCAGGGTGGAGGAGAATAAAGGGGGAAAATGGGACAACTGTAATAGCATAATTGATAAAATATATTAAAAAATAATAAAAGTACAAAAAATAAAAAAAACAAAACGGCAATGGTTTCCAATCTGTTGATAATTCCTGTGAGGACAAATAGATATTAATTTTATGTTACCCAATATATGTGTCTGAAAAGTTCCAGCCATCATTAATATATCGAGAATGGTTTGTGTAACATCAATGTAACCTGGCAGCCAAGGAGAGTGGATTGGAATGCACATGGATGAACAATGACAACTTCCCTGTACTAGTCAGAGGGGGCAATAGATGCCATTGAGTGAGTGTATGTACTGTGTGGCTGTCACCTTCCAAATGACTGAGCAAGTAGAGCAATGAACCTGCATCAAATTTTGCATTAAGTTTGAATATTCCTCCACAGAAACTATTCAGATTATTCAGAAGGCTGCAGCTATGGGCAACTAGTGATTGGCAGCTTCATCATGATAACATGCCACTCATACTTCACACCTCATGTAGAGGTTTTTTTTGGCAAATCATCCAATCACCCAGGTGACTTGACCCCTCTACAGCCAAGACTTAGTGCCTGGCAACTTCTGGCTGTTCCCAAAACTAAAATCACCATTGAAA
Organism: Phyllostomus discolor; assembly: GCF_004126475.2. Lineage (NCBI taxonomy): Eukaryota > Metazoa > Chordata > Mammalia > Chiroptera > Phyllostomidae > Phyllostomus > Phyllostomus discolor. The sequence continues at coordinate 187,744,530 of NC_040903.2, read as the reverse complement.
GGGAAGAAATTTCAGACCATTTATGAGATTAGAGAAAATATGACAGGGCAACTGATGGTGACTGGGAGAATTATGTGAGGTCTCAAGGTGCCTACTTTGAAGAGAATTGAGGCTTCATTGTCCTTTGTACAATGTTTCTTGTAGTTTGTATCTTTGTCAATAAATGTCTCTATTTTTCATATTACATGGCTGGAAAGCTTCTGGACTGTCCTTGTATACTGTTGAGAACAAAACACTTAGACTTTCAAGATAAATTATAAATTTGATGTTTAAATAATAAATGGAAAAATAATTATGTTTGAAAAAATCATGCTATGGAAAAAGTATTTTGAAAACAAACATATATATGATATAGAAATACTTTTTAAAGTCATCATAGAATTACTGTCTACATATTCATTCATATCTATATATTTAAAACATTCTAAAATAGATTTTGTAAACTTCTAAGGAGTTAAAACAAAGACCATCAAAAAATTTGTGAATGAGATTTAAAATACATATTTTGAATATTTATTATTAATTATTATAAATATATATACACTAACACACTTTAAGTTAAATTTATTGGAGTAACATTGGTTGATAAAATTATATAGGTTTCAAGTGTATACTTCTATGATACATCATCTGTATATTGCATTGTGCCCATAACCCAAAGTCAAATCTCCTTCCATCACTTGTACTCAGCCCCCTCTACATTTCACTACACCTCCATCCCCCTTTCCTTCTTGTAACCACCATACTGTTGTCTGTGTCTATGAGTTTTTGTTTCTTTGTCTTATCTGCTCATTTGTGGCTTTAAGTTTTATATTCCACATATGAGTTAAACAACATATGAATCATGTTTCTTGACTTTTTCTGTCCAATTTATTTTTCTTAGGATGATATTCTCAAAATCTATCTACATTGTAACAAATAGCAGTATTTCATCTTTTCTTATGACTGAGTAGTATTTCATTGTATATGTACCGCATCTTCTTTATCTAGTCATCTACTGATGGGCACTTCCATTGTTTCCATGTTTTGGCCACTGTGAATAATGTTGCAATAAACATTCTTTAAATATTTATGTATGTGTGAAGTATCTATTATTGTTTTAGTAACCACTAAAAAATGTATCTAAATAAACTGAGTCTAGAAAAACTTAGTGCCCATGTAGAAAGCACCCAAAGAGCAGTTGTGGTGTTGATAGCACAGCAACAGGACAACCTAGTTAGGTAACAGACACCTATGTGAGCAAGTGGGATTGCAAGCTCAGAAACAGGAGACAGATTACTGGAAATCAGTAATCAGATCACCCTAGGGGACAGTAGAGCCATGATTCTGACAAAAAACATTAAATATTTATTCATTCAAGCATTAAACAAGAATCGCTTAAATGTCAACTTTATTTTAGAAATTTCTTTAGGTATAAACAACCACAATAACAATAATAATACTACGTTCTTGAATACTTACTATAGGCTTAGCACTTTTATGTGTATGAATTCACTTATAACTCATAGTCTAGTGGCTTAACATGTGGCCTTCATCCACATACTCTTGTATCAAGATTGCAAAATAGCTGCCTCAGCTCCAGCATCATTTCTATATTCAAGGCAGGTATAAATGGAAGTACAAAAAGTCAAGGGCACTCTTATTATTAGCATAACACTAGTATCATGCAGCAGGAAAATAGTAGCTTATGCAGCCTCAGGGTAGCAAGATGATTAATTAGAATAATATTCTTCCTAGATTTCCTTGTAGCTATGGGAGCATACAAGCCAGTTCTAGCCAAAGAGATGAAAGTGAAACATTTTAGAATTAAGCTTTTGGGAAAACCCTTTAAAGAGCATGTTTATCTACCTTTAAAATTTTTTTCTTATTCTGAAGTTTTGAGAGTACTTCTTCATTCTAGATATAAATTCTTTGTCAAGACATGTGATTTGAAAATATTTTTCTCTCCATAGTGGCTTATAATTTTTCATTCTCTTGAAATCTTTTTTCAGAGCAACACTTTAAAATTCTGATAAAATTGCATATGTCATTGCTTTCTTTTATAAATCATGCTTTTGTTGTTATACCTAAGAACCTTTTGCCTAATCCAAGGTTACAAAAGTTTTCTTCTAAAATTGTATAGTTTATATTTACATTTGGACCTGCACTCCATTCCAAGTTAATTTTTATATCATGTAGAGGTCTAGATTGAGATTTATTTTTGTTGTTGTCATTGTTGTTTATGGGTGTCCTGTTACTTCAGAACTATTAGTTGGAATGATCATGTTTTCCACTGAATTTTCTTAGCACCTTTATGTAATATCAATTGACCATATTTGTATGGGTTTCTTTCTGGACTGTCTGTGCTATGCTATTGATTTGTGTGTTGATTTTTGCATCAGTACCTGATGATTTTGACAGGGCAGAAAAGAAAGCAAACCATGGAAGCAGGGAACTATATAAAATATTTCAGTGGTCCAGGCAAGAAATGATGATGTCTTGAAACATGTGATAGCAGCAAAATTGAAAATAATCGGTCAGATTCTGGAAATATTAAGAAGAAAAAGAACACATGAGATTTGCTTAAAGGTGCAGCATAGAGTGTGAATGAATATGAGAGTAAAAGAGCAAAGTCAAGAATTTAAACCTAAATATAGAGGAACTCTCTTTCCATTTTCTAAGACTGGAAACATGAGCTGAGGGCACGTTAAGTTCGATAGTCCTAATAGAGCGGAGTGCAGTGGGGTGGAATGGAGTGGGGTGGAGTGAAGATGTCAAGTAACCAGTTTTTTTCTTTTTTTTTTTTTGAGACCAAAGTTCAGGGTAGAAATTGTTGCTGGAAATATATATTTGGGGATTCTTATCAATGTGCTAGTATTAAAATCCATGGGACTGAAAGATGTTATATAAAATATTTATACAAAAGAGATGTGTGAGACCAAGACCTGAGTACACGCATGTTTAAAGGTCTGGAAGCTGGGTATGTATTAGGAAAGGTGACTAACAAATCATAGGAAGTTAGTTCTATGGAAAAGCAAAGAGAATGGTATTCTGAAGATTAGATAAAGAGTCAGCCATGGGTGGGCTATTAAGTTGTTCCCATTCTCATGCCATTGAACTGATTTCCTTTCCTTTGGGTATATACCCAGAAGGGAAATTGCTAGATCATATGGTAGATCTGTTTTTATTTTTTAAAGAATCTCCATGTTGTTTTCCATAGTGGTTGGACTAACTTACATTCATACCAACAGTGTATGAGTTCCCATCAATGGATACATTGATTGAAAAAATATGGTATACACACACAATAGAATATTACTTATCTACGAAAAAGAAGGATATCCTGCCACTTGTGACAGCATGGGTGGACCTTGAGCACATTATGCTAAACAAGCTAAGTCAGATGGAGAAAAACAAGTATTGTATTATACCACATATATGTGAAATCTAAAACAGTTAAACTTGTAAACAAAGAGAAAAGCAGAGAGTAAAATGGTGGTTATCAGGGGAGGAGGGTTGAGTGATAAAATTGATGGTGTTTCAGGGTACAAACTTGTACCAAGTACCAAATAAGCCATAAAGATCTAACATGTAGTATATTGAATATAGAAATAATAGTATACTATAAGTATGTAATGTGATAAGTATCCTTATAATGCACCCATATACAATATATAAATGTATCAAAGTAACATGCTGTATATTTTAAGTTTATACAATGTTACATTTCAAATTTATCCAATTAAAAAAGAGATAGCCACTGTATCTGTAATGGTTGCTGATTGGTTGAAGAAGATGAAGCCTGAGAAGCCATAGTGAAACGGATATAAAATCTTTCGGGAGTCAGTGGTGATGATAATTGCCTGCTTGGGTTTGATTCAAGAAATAATGAGAGGAGATGTAAGTGAGATAGTAACTCCAGAGTTTTGCAGTAATAGGAATCACAGATATATGTAGTAGCTGGGATAAAATATAGGGTCAAGGCAGTTTTCTGTTGAGGTGAGATAGATTGGAGCATGTTTGTATAACTTTGAGAATTACCCAGCATAAAGGTAAAAATTGATGATGCAAGTGAAAAGTGACAATTGCAAGAGAATATGAGATTGAGTGCTCAGGTGGAGGTGTTGACAATAGACCTTATAGAAGAATCGAAGGCATAGTGCATGCCAGTGAGCTGATACATTTGGCAGTGGTAGTTTCAACATACTATATATTTGCTTCCGGTTGCTTTCATCTTCTCAAAGAAATAACAAGGAATTTATACCATCTGAGCTTGAAGTAGGTAGCAAAGCTTTTGAAAGGCCAGGAAAAAAGAGACTGTAAGAAATCACCTACTAAGAGAGAGATGGAATGAATTAATGAAAGAGTTTGGGAAGATTTCTGGGTATCACTAAAGGCTTAGTGAACCATTTAGCTTGTTGTGTGATTGGTCCTATTGTGCTCACCTACTCAAGTGAAGGTGGAGAGTAAGTGAAGGATTGGATTAACCAACTGTGACAACTATGATGGCAAGAAAGACAAGTCAGAGTGGAGGGGGATGCCAGGGGTGATTAGAAAGACAAACCACATTATATAGTTTATATAGTTGGGCAAAGAGCAAAGTGAAGACATGGGGTTAATGAGTGAAAGTGTAATAGGACTTGCAAAAGAGTAGACCTGTAGTTTGAAAAACATTTCATTACTGAATTATGAAGGCAGTTTAGTGCATCAGGGTTCACCTTTTTAAGATTGAACTGATGCCCCTGGCTGGCGTAGCTCAGTGGATTGAGCTCGGGCTGTGAACCAGGCATCGCAGGTTTGATTCCCAGTCAGGGCACATGCCTAGGTTGCAGGCCACAGCCCCCAGCAACCGCACATTGATGCTTCTCTCTCTCTCTCTCTCTCTCTCCTTCCCTTCCCTCTCTAAAAATAAATAAATAAAATCTTAAAAAAAAAGAGACTAAACTGAGAGGAAGGGGATGGGATAGAATACAAAACACCAGACTGAAACATCACAGGTAAGAGTAGATGTATATGCATCCTGGGTTGCAATACAAAATGCATTTTTGGTGTGGTTCAAAACTCTATGATCTCCCTATTTAAGGGAGGAGCTTGGTAAAACCCTGGGGCATCAGGCAGCTTTGCTGCTACAATTTATAACTCTTCTGTTTAGGAAACAAAAGCAATCAACTCTTCAACTCTATTAGGCTCCAAATTATGGGCCTCTAATTCAATTTAGATTGCAGGCAGGGCAGAGAACATTTCTTTTTAGCAGTGCTATATTTCTTTCTATCTTAGCTTTCTGACTGATGAGGCCTAGTTTAAGCTCATATTTTCTATCCAGACATTCTTAAAGTAAATGACAAGAAATAATCTGCACACGCCAAAAAAAAAAAAAGAATCCAGATTTCTTACCATTGCCCCTAACACTGCAGCTTCAATGGGAACAGGGCTTGGGTTTCAAGGTACAGCAGGTGAAAAATCAGCCCAGTGTTTCCACCGCCACATACAGGTCACCAGTTCTCTGGTCTACAGTGTGTGTGTCCTCCCTCCCACGGCCCTGCCAAGATGACTCCACATTGTAGCATACTACTTCCCCTTATTGAATTCTGTTTCAGACAGGATAGTAATTAGCTGAATGCAGCAGAGAACACAAATAATAGTTATTTAAGCAAATGGAAATTTTATTTTACTTTTCATGAAACAGAATAGACCAGGGCTGTTAAAGCAACTCCTCAATGTCACTGGCATCCCAGAATCTATCTTCCTACCCAGACATCTTTGGTTATTTATCTGCTTTCACCCACTTTTATGCCTATTTGCTACGCAGCTCTGAACAACTGGCACTGGGATTCTGCAAACTATGTTCCCCAGTTCTTTTGGCAGCTGGCTTCTTGTTAAATTCTGCCAAGAAGGAGTCACTAATGGGAGATTTTAAAGTGGAAGGAAAGAAGAAAATTCTGGTTCTGGCTCCGAAAGCATGGGCAGTTGCTCTGGTAGCTGGTGGTTGTAAGAGCAGTGACCAGATGGTTGTGCATTTCCTTTAGCAGCCAGCTCTGTTCCTGGATCCCCGCTCTGGCAGGGGAGCTGTCTCTGGAACTTCTAGCCCCTGTATACTGGACCCTGCATGCAAATAGGTTCCATTATACAGATGATAGCAGGGGTTTGTTTTGCTTTGTTTTGTTTTTAATTTACAATGACATTGTTTCTTTCTTCTGCTCCTCCAATCCTTTCCACACATTTTAACTGGTTTGTTTGTTTTTTTAGTAAATGCTCTCTGCTCAAAATATCTAATACATTGTTTTCCTTTCTAGGTCTTGGTTGATACTTGGTACAAGTGAAAGTATCTCAAGAAAAATATAAAAATAAGAATATGAATGGACTTGAACAAAATGACAGACTCAGTATTGGTGGAAAATATGATGCTGATAGCCCATTGTGGGGTTAATGTTCACAGTTACTGTAAGTATAATCTGTTGAAACCTGGGAAAGAATGCTTATAGAAGACAGGGCTTGGGAAACCAAGGAGACATTGACCTAGGCCATCACAGTGCTAATGATGGGATAGGATGGTGAGATGACTTGACTAGTTCTGATTGCATCAGAGAGCTTCCACAAAGAAAATAGCAAGATCAAGTCTGAAAATTTCCATCAGCAGGGCCGATATCTGAAATTCTGAAATACTCAGAATTTGTTTTTATAGTTTGCAAAATACAACAGAAGTGGCATTCATACACTTTCCAAGTCTCTCATGTGAAATTTAAGTCCTCAGTTGGTATGGAGGGAGAACCTTAGAACTGGAACGGAGCAGCAGTTGGGTAAAATCTGAGAACCATGAACTCACTAATTTGTGGGGCATCCCTTGCCAGTAGAAGCAACTCTTCCCCCTCTATTAATGCCACTTGAAGATGGTAACTTGCAAGAGGATGCTCATTTTCTTCCAGATCCACTCACTAATCTTAATTACTTGTAGACCCATAATCAGAGCCACAGTACAGAATTAGCAAGGAAAAAAAAAACTAACCTGAACAAGAATAGCATTGAATTTAAACTAAACAGTAGAAAAATATTAATTTAAAACAATGGAAACTTGGAAAATATGTGTTGACATGGATTCTAAGGTCTTGGTGAGGGTTTGTAGAGATCAGCTGCTAAATGGAGTTGGACTGGACTCCATGTCACAGTGGATCTAATCACTTTGTGGTTATTTCCTCATTCCTGATTATGGACTTGGAATAAAGAAATGGCAAAATTATCACATTATTCAGGAACTTCCCTGTTTTATCAGCATGTAAGCCAGAATCAGGGTTTTATGTGTAGGGGTACTAGAGAGATTAATGCCCTCATCAAATGCTTGAGAGTTTAGGGGTGATGGTTCTTATCCTCACTTAACTGCCCTGTTTGGCAAGTGGATGACAGAGAATGACAATGGAGTATCATAAATCCAGTTTGGTGGTGATTTCACTTCACAGCTGCTGCTCCAGATGCAGTATGTTTATTGAAGCAAGTTATCCAGCCCTTGACAGTTGCTATGTATATTGATCAGTTAAGTGATTTTTTTCTCCATATTAACATCAAGGACCACCAGAACCTGTCTCACAGGAGAGGGAGAAGGCCATATCACCTCTCCTCCTCTGAGTCATAATGGAGTGTGGAGAAGCTAGATCTGCCTGACGTCCCCCAGATTGTTCACTATTCTGATTTGACCTGAGGAAGAGTTCATGACAAGTCTCCTGGAAGTGTAAATAAGACCATGTAAAAGCAGGGATCTGTCTCTTTAGAAAAGTTTCTAAGGGTTCAGGTGTCTGGGATTTGTTGGAATACCCCTTCCAAAGTGAAGGACAAGTTTCCTACCATTAAGAAAGAGGCTCAACCATCATTTGAATTTTGGAAACAATATATACTAACATGAGTATGCTGCTGTCATTTGCTGAGTAACTGACAGCTGTGTGAGACCAGTAGCAAAAGAAGGTCTCCAACAGGAGCAGAGTATACTGCAAACTACTCTATCACTCAGGCATTTGACCCAGCTGATATAATGGTGCTGAACTCTGTGCAAACAGAGATGTTTTGTGGACCTCTGGCTCCTGCTTGCGACTGGGCCCTGATAAAGACTTAATGTCTGACCATGGAATACCAGATGGTCATAGAATGAGCGTGGATGAGCTTCCAACCACAAACTAAGTGATACCTAATTCACCAAACCATAATGAATATGTGGAAATTGAACTTTGTTATTAAGCGGAAGTGGTATATACAAAGTCCTAAGGGAAAAAGTCCACCGTTGTTAATATAATGAGAATGGTTACACCGCATTGTGTCACATCGATGTAACCTGGCAGCCAAGCAGAGTGGACTGGAATGTGCATGCATGAACAATGACTACTTCACTGTACTAGTCAGTGGGGGCAGTAGACACCATTGAGTGAGCATATGTATTGTGTGGCTGTCACATTCAAAATGACTGAGCAAGTAGAGCAATGAACCTGCATCAAATTTTGCATTAAAGTTGAACATTCCTCCGTGGAAACTATTAAGATTATTCAGAAGGCAGCAGCTATGGGCACTGGTGATTGGAAGCTTCACCCCAACAACATTCCTGCTCATGCATCATGCTTTGGGCAGAGTTTTTTAGTGAAATACCAAATCTGTCTGGCGACTCTGCCCTCTATAGCCCAGACTTGGTGCCCTGTGACATGTGGCTTTGCCAAAAACTAAAAGCACCTTTGAAAAGGGAGAGATTTCAGACCATCGATGAAATTCAGGAAAATATGACATGGCAGCTGATGAGGACTGGGAGAACTGTGTGAGGTCCCAAGGTGCCTACTTTGAAAGGAACTGAGGTATCATTGTCTTATGTACAATGTTTCTTATATCTTGTAACTTTTCAATAAATGTCTTTTGGACAGACCTCATCTATTCTGAGCCAATGGCTAGAATACAGTACTTTTTAATTCCATAGCCAGATTACTAAAAGTTCAGGAACCAAAAATGGGAGTAAAAGAGGTTCTTTTCATTACTATTTTTAATAACCTGCTCTCCAATGTATTGCTTCCTGTCCCTTAAAATTTGAACTCTACTGACTCAGAGACCTTAGTTCCTAATGGAGTGTATGCCAGTCTTTATTAAGTGCTTCAAGTCTCTCAATTAGTCCCCACAACAGCTTGGTGAGGTAAGTAAAAAGTCCCTTCTTTACAATGATGTTCAGTTATTAGCCAGAGGTTACTCAGCTGGTAGTAGGAGGCAGTGCTGGGACCTGAGCCCACATTCTTCTGCTTCCACAGCCTGCACTCATGACCACTAAGTAATTTTAGCTTCAAAGGTAACTGCAAAATGTCACAACTCAATGTTCCCAATACAAGAACACTGAACACTCATCCCCAGCACAGTGGGGACCATGTCTTGTCGACAACAAGCCCATTTGTTCTAGTACCTATTGCTGTGTAATAGCCACCCCAAAATAATGAAAGATTTTAATTTGTTCATGAATCTGCAATTTGGGAAGGGGTTGGTGAAAATAGTTCTGCTTCACTAAAGTCAGATTGAAGACTGAGGGCTAGAATCACCTGAAGGCTATTCACTCACATGTCTGGCAGCTGATGCTGACATATCACTTTTGACCACAGCTGGGACTATAGACTGAAATACTTATGCATGGCCTCTCCATTGGACCTGGGCTTCCTGACAACATGATGACTTGTTCCCAAAGGATAATTATAAAAAAGCAGAGAGAGGCAGGCAAAAGTTATATGGCCTTTGATGACACAACCTCAGAAGTCATGTAGAGTTACTTCTGCTGTGTTCTATTTATTACACAAAGGCTGGCCCAATTTAAAGAGGAAGGGAAATAGACTCTATCTCTTGGTAGAGTAGAAAGTTTCTAGGAGAGCATGTGAGGCCAGAAATGTTGCCAATGACTATTTTAGAAAAATATAATCTGCTATACCATTACTAAGACTAATTGGGTAGTAGAACTAAAACTTGCTGGTATATATTCATAGTCATGGTTAATTCAGAAACTGTGGTGGTCTTATTTCTAAGTATGGGATCCATGGTGAATTCAGCTACAGGAAGTGGAGAAGATGAGAATTGTTTATAACCTTGAGAGGAGGTTTATTATTTATTTTAGCTATAAAAATATTCCGTCGTACCTCACCATCCACTTTCCCTACCACCATAAAAAAAAAGCTCACCCTACCCAATTTATCATGTCTATTGAGTATAGGGCCCAAGAGTTTTAGAATGAGGCAATGAATCTTTATTGCCTTCTCTGAGTGAGATAATACCAAATGTCACAAAGATAATTTTTATGAGAAAATAGCATCGCCTTGTTCCCACTGTCATAATTTAAAAAATAAAGCTATTATTAATTACCAAGCCATTTTATAAAGTCACAAAACTTAAGAAAATATGAGGAATACATGTTATATATAAAGGGTAAAAACATTCTTACCATTATCCTTATTTCCTCCTAGAAGATGAAGAGATGCAATCATTTGATATATGACAAGCTACATGAGCACTGGCACACTAAACAAGGAATAGAAATGAAACAGCATCAGCATGGTGAATGGCATTCCGCAATTACCTCAGTAATTCCTTAACCTGGTAAAGCCAAGTTTCCCTGGGACAGACCTCCTCACTGGCTCTTGACAACTTGCCCCACACCAAAGACTTAACCCCTCTTAGCTCCATAACTACCTTAATGTCATGGGTCGTCCCGAGCAATGAAGGTGGGAGGAGAGGATGCTTCATGTGTTTACAGATGGTTCTCTTATGGCCTACCTCCTTGTGAGAACTCTCATTTCCACATCAACATTGTTATCTCCCCATGCTCTCCAAATAGCAAGACCCTCACACATCCTTTGCCATGTGATATGGAAAGCACAGGGGGAAAAGACCTCTGCTATCCACCCAGTCACATGCGGCCACTCTACCTCTCACCAGAATTCCCTATGAAACCAATTTCTTCAGTTTCCCTCCATTAACCCTGCACACATCAAAAAGGTTAGACTAGAGATTGATGGCAGAGACCAATGTTTCCAGACTGTTTGTCTCCCTGGGCACCCCACAGGCATCACCCACAATGTCAGCTATGCCCAGACGAGTTTGAACAGCAGATAAGACTCAGGAGTCAGCCTCTGTTATAGTACTTACATTTTGCAACCTCTTTAAGCCTTTCCAGTGTTCCTTAAATGTCATGCTGGGTGGTGGGTAATGATGAGATTTGGCGAGACTGGCATGACTCATGGCCTGGAAGAAGAGTCTGAATTATGGCCTCAGGGATTATTCTGGAAAAAATAGTTGGAAACAAGGATAAGCCATAGATGAGATAGCCAGAGACTGCAGCTTGAAGCCTAATCAGATATGTAGGAACCAGTCACTGAATAATTACTTCCATTCCTTATTCAGCCCTTTACTTTCATTATGGAGAGCTTTATAGGGACAGAAGTGGACTTATTGAGTATGAAGGTTAAACATTTCTAAAACATGAATTTTATTATATTGGTCCTTGATTTACATCTTTCAGTAGCTCCCCATTGTCTTCTGAATAGAAGCATAAAGTCTTAAATCTGGCCAGACAAGGACCTGCCTAATCAAGCCTTGCCTGCCTTTGCAGCCTCATTTCCGATATTGGTTTGCTAGGACTGCCAAACAAGGTGCCTAGGCTGGGTGGCTTAAATAATAGATATTTATTTTCTCACAGTTCTGTGGGCCAGAGGTCCAAGATCAAAGTGTCATCATGATTGGTTCCTTCTGAGGACTCTTCCTGGCTTATAGATGGTCCTATTCTTCCCATGGTCTTTCTTCATTGTACGTCTGTGTCCTAACTTCCTTTAAGGAAAATTGTTGTATTCAATTAGGGTTCACCCTAATGACCTCACTTAATTCTATAACTCCTTTTAAAGATCTTATGTTCAAATACAGTCTCATTCTGAGTGGCTGCTGATTGAGGTTTGGGGGGGACAAAATTCATCCCATAATATCTCCTACACACAGATACATGCACAATTATTTAGTTATACCTAATGTTTCTTTGGATTGTTTTGTACATATTATCACTGTGTTAGCTCAAAAATCCTTTAACTCAGCTTCCTCAGAAGCCTTCATTGCAATTTTGTTTCTTGGATTATGTTGCCAAAGAACCTTCTGTGAAGTTCTCCCACGTTGCCTGTCATTTAGAATAGTACTCGTCCCTCTCCTTATCTTTCCTCCACTAGCTTATCAAAGGCATATGTGACTTCTTTCTGCACACAGTAGATGTCCCACAAGTTTTTAATAAATGGATGGAAAGTCTACTTTTACTTTATGTCTAATAACTAGGTGATGCTATACTTAAGAAGAGGGACCATGAGCAATATCCTTGCCCCCAATGTCCTCCATGGCCAGGGTCAGGATGAATGCTACAAGGAATAGAGGTAAAGGCTGCTGTTCCATTCAGAGTCTGATGCATAGGAGCAGGGTAGGGGCAAGGTATCATGGAGGAGATCCAAGCAGCATGGACCCAGACTTGACTAAGTCTGGCTCCTAATGCTGTTTCTACTCTTTGGCTCTACTTCCTTTGTGCCTGCAGATAAGTTACCTGGCTTTTCTGAACTTTAGTTTTCTCCCCTATAAAAGTGGTATTAAAAAGGCCTATTTTGAATTGACATTGTGAAAATTCATTAAAATAAAAAACACAAGTTAGGAGATAATCATTATTTAGACTTTAAAAAGATATCGATAAAAGAAGTTCTAATGCCATGGAAACATTGTAGTATTTAATGTGAAGACAATAGAACAATTTCATGAAATTAAGTCTCTAATATGAAGTCAATTATGTAACAGAAATTACACGCATGCACATACATATACAGACATTTAGAAAAAAGATGGACAACAAATACACCTTATGTTCTTTCAGAGAGCAGACCTCATGATGGAATGAGGAATATAAGGTCTTTGTTTGGGGGGATTTGTTGGAGGAATACTACCCGTGAAAGAAAACAGGGGTTTGGAAGTAAGATGAGGTGGGAATAATCTTCAGAGCACTCTGCAGACCTGGTAACTATGAGATGAAAGAGTGGAGAAAGATATGACAGCCTTTATCAATCCAATAGGGAGCTACAGAGCAAAGGCTGACCATTAGAAGAGTTCCATACTGGGCAGACTGGGCTGGGAACTGGTCCTCCCCCCATGCTCAGTGATCGTCAGGGAAGAGCATGACCTCAGCTCCAAAGGTGAGAATTCCTGAGGTGTTATGGCTGGAGGCTATTGGCTAGTTTTATTCCTCACACTGCACTAAGAGGTCTTTCTTGAAGAGATTTCCAAGTGGCTAATCTTCACAGCTGCCACACCTATTACTCTTTAATAGATGAGAGTAAGGACTACTTTCATTTCCTTTCCATAATTTTCTATATTTTCAAAATTTCTTATAGTATGTCATTCATTTTCTTTTAATCAGAAACAGTTTTTCAACTATGCCTAGAAAAGAACCTTTAAATTTCTTTTATAAACAATGATATCCTTTAATGCTAGAACAGTAGCAGTTTTAATAGTAACATTTGTAATAATTAATCTTATTAAAGTACATCATATGCCTGTCAATATACTAAGTGCTTAACCTGCGCTTTCCCATTTACCTTGGAACTGTATTCATTTTCCCACTTCATCTGTCAGCCTTCTTAGAGGGAAGTGGTAGAACCTGACTTGGGTTAACTTGGAGAGGAAATATGTTGGGTAGATGTGCGGAAGCTAACAGAGTCTGCAAGAAGGCCAAAGGATGGGTAGGGAGCTGGGGCCCAGAGGTGAGAGCAGTGAGGCCAGCCCAGATGTTGCCTACGGCCCCACTGTGCCTGGATGCTGGGCTCTCGGCTGGCTCTCCTCACATGTGTACACTCCTACCTCCAGAGGCCAAGTCTCAGCGGGAAGAATTGTTGGCTGAGACTAGGTCACATGTGGGAGCCCTAACTTCAGGGTGGTGGGGTTGAGAGGATATCTGGCCTCTTTGGCCTCCATGATAGAAAGACTTACAAGAAATGGGTTCCTCGAAAGGAAGGTTGTGTGATGCTAGGAAGAGGAAGGAAGGGAGGGAGGAAGAAAGGAAGAGAAAGAGGATAGATGAGAGAAAAAGGAAACAAAGAAGAGAAGAAAAAAGAATAGGAGAAAAAATATCCTCTGTTCTGATTTATAGACAAGGTAACAGGAGTTAAATAACATCCTCTCAGACTTACAGATGATCGGTATTAGAGCCAAGATTCAATACCAGGTAGCTTGATTTCAGATTTTGTGCCTTTAATCATGCTGCTGTTCTTGCACCTCAGACTGATAGACTGGAGGCACAGACAAAAGTGCACTAAACACAAGTTTCAGCTTTTCCAAGGTCACTTTGCTTCCTAGACTCTGTAGCATTCCAGACAGTGCGTAATTGCATACTGGTTTGACGTGAGCTCTACCTCTGCTCCTTAAAACCAAACCAAATCAAACAAAACAAAACAAAAAATGTACTATTTGAGAAAACAAAGCACTCTGCACACATAATGCAAGCCAGAGAGGAAAAAAGGCTTATCCTAACTGTACAGAGAGATATTTTAAGGTAAAGCACACTTGCTAATAAGCAGCTTTCTCAGGTCTAGTTCATTGCCTTTCTTGCTGTCCACACCCCCACCCCACCCCAACCCCAATCAGGTAAGAGCAAACATTAGCCATGACTCCTGCTTTAGTACTTCAAATCTGTTCCTTGCATGCATGAGCTACATAAAGAAGAAAAAAGCACAAACAAAAAAGCCTTCTGCTTTTCCTTATAAGACTATGCCTTTTCTTGTTTTTTTTTTCTCATGTTGATATAATAATATACCTTCCTGAAATGTTTAAACTAAATACTCTCTTTTCCAAAATGAGACATTGTCACTAGGATAGTGATTTTCATGAGTTAATAAAAATATTCTTATCTCTTTTGCTTACCCAATGTATTGCTTCCTATAGATTTTTTTATTCAAGATCCTATTTGTCACTTTCTATGTCTGTTGCTCGCACTTTCCTCTCATAAAGAGAAGGATGCTGTCTATTTGACTTTCCTTTTCCTTCTGAAACACACTGTCACCATTTCTGTTCCATGTGGCTCATGTTCTTTTCACCACAACTAAGTTCGAGAAAGAGTTTTTCCCCTGGTGTGCTCAAAAACTTGAAGACAACTAAAAGTTGGATCTAAACAATCATCCCAGGAATTGTGGTTAAGAATGCCTTGGAGAGGGGAGCTGTAGGGCATCGTAAAAATGAGTTCTTGCTTTGGATTCTGGAAAACTGGGTTAGAACCCCAGCACCATCATGAATCAACTGTGTGACCTTGAGCAAGTCATACATCCTTTCTGAGCCTTGATTCCCTTGTAAATGAGAACACTAAGCTATGTTTCCCTTGGTGAATGTGAAATTTGAACTGAATAATGTATGTGGTTGAGATTGGAACTGGCGAGTGATACATGAATAATGCTTTTCCTTTCATTGCTACGGGCAGTATAGAAGGAATCTTAAAAGCTAGAAGACTGGCTTCCAAGAGTAGCTTCCAAGTAGCCTTCCTGTCTTGCAGCAAACATTAAATTTTCTTTTGACAGGCCTGAAACAGACCTTCTCAGGCAGTGGCCTATCACAGACAGTTCTGGGCCAGGGCAGGGGATGGGGGCATTTCTAGCTGTTAGATAGCAGGATGCTCCACTGCTGGTTCCTGGCCAACACTCCAATGGACCTTGACTCCAGCAAAACCATGGGCTGCTCTGCCCACAGTGGGGCCAGTAAAATGTTAGCTCACCCCATTTCGGGGACCCCTGCTCTGTACATCTGTGCCAGGGTCAGAGGTGGGGAGGAAAATGCTACTGAACACTCTAAGTTCTCACATTCTGTTCTCACATTGAAGTTCACTGAAGGCATGGCAGATGTCTATTTTTAACACTTCGGGGTTCTCAACACCACACAAAGTGTCTGTCATAAAGTAGTCATGTAAGAGGAATATACTGAATAAATTTATGAATAAAGTAATCTTGGGAAATTTAGTAATTAAATATAGTACCACAGTGACTGTCATCTTGTGCAGGAGTATTTTCCTTTCCTTTCAGTATCTGGTAGCAGCAGAATCATAGGAGAGGGAGTTAGGAATGGATATGGATATAAGGTTCAATGGAAACTTTGTATTTTCTCTATTGCATATTTAATCAATTATTTGAGTAGCTAATATTGACTGAGGTTATGTATGAAATATACAGCAATGGAGTGTTCAGGTTTTGGTTTGCCCTTCAGAGACCCTTTGGGAACACTGTACTTTTAAACAAGACTCCACAATCTCAGGGACACTGTTGCAAAAGTCCATGACTAACATTCAGCTTTTCGGTGGGGAAAGAAAGAGACAGGCATAGAACCAGCGGGGAGCCATTTATGGGGCGTGCATAAACATTTCCCCACTCACTTTCCTTCTTCTGTGTACAGACAATTCATGCAGCTAATGACACAAATTTTGGAGAATTGTTTTCTGCAAAACATATCCAACGAGTATCTACAATGTACCTCATCAGGCAAGAAATATTTTTGAAAACTTTTTTTGGTTGTTAAGAACAAAAAATGCTTTCTCAAATTTAGTCTGGCATTGACTGGAAGGGAAAATGGATTTCAGTAGCTCTGAGACACATTTTTACCCCAACCATTCCCTTAAAACTCCATCAGGATTCAGGATTATGATTGTTGCATGAACTGGATTAATCATAGGATCATGACATAGTGCTTTGCAGGCCTCCGGCAAGCCCACACCAATGGTTTACAGTTGTCATGTGGCTCCAGTGGGGGCTGATGAGAAAAGCTCGAGGATGTCTATTAAAGCAACTGGAACACAAAATAAGAAAACCAAGTTGAGTATTCTGTCAGAGATAAGGACCTGATTTGATAGAAAAGCTGGGGCTTTCCTGCCTCTCATCTAGGGCATACAGCGAGAGGAGGCATTACATAAATGATGCCTGGATACAGCTTGGGCTTCAGCCAAAGTGCTGGCAGATGTGAGAAGAAGGGAGATACAGCAGCAAGTCATGAAGGATTTTTACTACAAATATACAGTTAACATCTCTGCCCATTTATTTGCAGGTAGGCATGCTTATTTTGAAAATGCTACCTGAATTTTTAAGGCCCCTGGAATTATCTTCAATATATGGTAAAGCTGGAGCTATTCTTTCCATGGTTATCAAGCATACATAGTATGCCAGATACCAAGCTAGACATTAGCAACCAAGATGTCCTGGCCTCGAGAAATTCATAGTGTAATTAAAGAGGATGTGAACAGACTATCCAATGTGGAAAGGGAACTAGACTAGACCAAGTGCTTTATAGGGGAAGAGTTGTGTCTTCATCTTCATATATCTCTAGCTTTTAGCCTAATGCCTGATACATGTATTCAGTTCTTAATAAACACTAAAATTGGTGAGAACAGGAATGGCAAGAGCTTCATAATATAGGAGCTCAGGGGAAGGGCTTCTAATCTAGTCTAAGTGGTAGGAATAAAGAAAGGGTTGGAGACAACTTTCCAAAGGAAGTGACATTGAACAGGATTGTTAATGATGGGTAGGGGCTAAACAAGCAAAGAAAGAGATTAAGGACATTCTAGGCAGTGGGGAAAATTGTCCAAGAGATGGAAGAGAGTGAGATTGAGGCAGTTCCTAGAATGGCAAATAGAATAGTTTGCTATGTCTGCAGTGTAAGGTGAGTGGTAGAGGAGAGTCAAACATGGGATTGGACAGGTGGACAGGGACTAGATCTTGGAGAATGTCATGCTAATGAATTGAATTTTAAACTCAAAGCAATTGTAAAACCACTGAAGCATTTTAAGCAGGAAACTGACATGACTGGATTTCTAGTGCTAAAAGACTACTGTGGTAGCTTTGTGGAGGATTACTTAGAGGGGCAATAAAATTGTAGGAAGAGCCCTGGCTAGTGTGGCTCAGTGGATTGAGTGGTGGCCTGTGAACCAAAGGGTCACTGGTTTGATTCCCAGTCAGGGAATGCAGGCCCAGTAACCCTGGCCCGGGTTGCAGGCCAGGTCCCCAGTTGGGGACGTATGAGAGGCAACCACATATTGATGTTTCTCTCCCTTCCCCTCTCTCTAAAGATAAATAAATAAAATCTTTTAAAAATTGACTGGGAGGCTTTGGAATGATCTAGACAAAAATTGATGGGGACTGAATATAACACAGTAGCTGTGAGGATGGAGATATGTGGACTAATTTGAGGTTGCGGGGAGAATTGGCAAGCCTGGTGATTATACAGAGGTGAGACAGAAAAGGGCATCAAGAAAAAAGTTCAGGGTTCTGACTTGGTCACCTGGGAGAAGGGTAACAGCACTCAACAAGGTGGTAAAAACTGGAAAGGAGAGGTTTGCCAAGGTGGATAATAATGGGTACTCTTTTTTATGAGATGAGCTTGAAGTCTTGGGAAATTCAAACTAAAAGATCCAAGAGGTGGTTGGACATTTAGGTATGTCGATTATAGGTCGTAAGGGAGCTCTAGACTAATGATGTAACTTTGAGTCCTTGACCTGTAACTTGTAATTGTAGCCTAGAGGCTAGATGAGAACAGACTGAAGAGTACATAGCATGATAGGAGAACCTGAAACAGAGCCTTGCATGATGAGCAGAGGGAAAAGAAAAGCTTCTCTGAGCAGCTTGTCTGAAAAATAAAAAGCTGAATAATTAGGGAAAGAAATGTGAGCATCTAGAATAGATGTATGTCCATTAAAGGAGGAGCACTACAGCCACGACAAAAGTTAAATGAAGGATGGGTCCGCATTTTGACTCTAAGGGCATTGTTTAATTTTACACTTACAGTCTCCAATATCCAGCATTCTGATATCATAGATGAGACACCCTAATTGTATATTCATTTTTTTTCTAGTGCAAGTGGCATCAGAATGTCCATGTTAGATGATAGTAGCATGACAGAAGAGCCCCTAGAGAAAAATATCTCCCACTTGGGAATCAGGGACGATTGTAACTCACTCCTGTCTTTCCTAATGAAGCTCCTGCTGCTTATTTTGGGATATGTGCTCTTAGGGTGATGCGGGTGGAGTGGATGGAGTCTAAAAGAAGGAAATTATAAAAGATGCCATGAAATATAGAAGGACTTCAACTTCATAAATCTTTTAAAAGTGTATTCCTTGTAAAGGTTATTTTGAGATTTGCTTCAACTATGCCTGGGGCGGCGATGGGCACCACATGATCAATAAGGTTGCTGGCTTCGCTTCAGATGCTGAGGGGTTATGGCTTTCCTTTAAATATGTTTTCTGAAGCCTTTTATGATGCTCTTTCTCTAATTAATTTGAGTATTTTTCTATGTAGACTCCACTTTATTTGTCAGCCCTGGCACTTAATTTAATGCCTATATTCCCATATTCAGTGGCATTGGCAATCATCTTTAAAATGGAAATCACCAAAATGAATGCAGAATAGCCACCTATTTAACTGCATGCAGTTGAGGAGCCTAAAATGGCTATGCTCGAGGTGGATCTAGTTCTGATTAAAAACCATATGATTCCTGGTTGACACTATTAATTGGTTAAATGCTTATTATAGATGTTTCTAGATATAAACATTTAATAGTATACTTCACCTACAATAAAAAGCAGTATAATATAGATATGCATTAAGATAGAATATTGAAGTATTGATACAAGAAGGAAACTGACAAATTTTCTCCAAGAAATATACTAAAATAAAAGCAAAAATAAAAGTTTGGAAAACAATCTCTTTGAGTAAAGCTATTGTTTTTTTTAACGAATCCTTTTTAAAAAATTTGAAGCACATTTTAAGAAATCCTTTATACTTATTTTGTGGCCCCACTACCAGCCCTTTCAAGGCAGGAGCTATTGTCCTCATCTTACAGATGAATAAATGGAAGCAGGGAGAGCAAGTGGCTTCACCAGGGTCAGAGCTAGAGATCAGAATTCAAAACCAGGTCTTCTGTAGTCACCTCCAGAAATCAGTTTTTGTTCCAGGTAAATGGACAACTGGTGATTTACAGTTCTGTTATTTGAGAAAATAATTGGGAGCCCTGGCTGGCATAGCTCAGTGGATTGAGCACGGGCTACGAACCAAAGTGTCACAGGTTCAATTCCCAGTCAAGGTACATGCCTGGGTTGCAGGCCAGGTCCCCAGCAACCGCACATTGATGTTTCTCTCTCTCTCTCTTTCTCCCTCCTTTCCCTCTCTAAAAATAAATAAATAAAATCTTAAAAAATAATTGGGAAATTATGCCCTTCTGAAGTGCATTGAAGGCCTCTGAGTTACCAAACTTAGGGAACAAACTTGTCCAAGTAAAGACACATTTAGAGGTGTGTGTGTTTGGTATCCATTAATTAAATTTTCTTAACAATAAATATATTACACTAGTGAAATCCAACTATTCTACCTCCCCAAAGTACTTATTAAATAGTGTAATAGGAGCCCTAGTTTAATTTCTTTTCTTTCAAACAATGTGGTAAACCAAACTTAGTACCATTTCTCATTCTTACTGGTTTTATGAGCTTATACGCTGTGAATATTCTAAGAGAGGCAGCTCTTTGAGTTTGCAATGATGTAACTTCCACTGCAGCATATTTTATAAACATTTTTTGTCGGTGACAAAATGTTTTTCTAGATAGATGTGAAGGTTTCCTTTAAATATATTTG
This sequence comes from Phyllostomus discolor, assembly GCF_004126475.2. Lineage (NCBI taxonomy): Eukaryota > Metazoa > Chordata > Mammalia > Chiroptera > Phyllostomidae > Phyllostomus > Phyllostomus discolor. The sequence goes on along the minus strand of NC_040903.2, from coordinate 187,723,900 downwards.
TAATTCATATATAATACATATATGTGCATATTCTTTACATATTTATACATAAGTTTACATATAGATAAGTAAAGAAATGAATATGTATATATAATATATACACATACATATGAGTGAGAGAGAGAGAGGACAGAGAGAGAACTTTGAGTTCCAAGAACTCAAAGAGTACAGGGTGCTGAAACATTCTCTCTGTTATTCTGAAGAGTTTCTTATTATTCTAACATATCAGTTAGATCTATGCTAGTCCAATACTAAACAGAAAAAAATCCAGTCAGATACCATATTATACTAAAGACTGAGAAGTTTATTCATTTCTATGTGAAATGAGAGATAGGCTATATTTTAGAGTAGGTTTTTAAGCAATCCTTTGTAAGAGTTTAATATTTAATGTATATAGTTAGTTTAATCACTCTGAATTTTACTAAGCTTACTGCTCATTTAAAAATCAACCCAAATTTTTGCTCATTGAATTCATGGCTGACGAGATATTTTCATATTAACCTGTCTTCCATGCCACTCTCCAATCCAAGAAAAATGTTTCAGATTTAACTTAAACACATTTATGTTGTTGTGCTGTTGCAATGTTTAGGTCAAGTTAGCAAGTCAACATAAAATATTTCATGTAACATATTTTATATTGACACTTTATCAACCTTGATTTTTCCAAAATATAATTTAATTTTTGGTTTAAGATAGTATAATTAATGTTATTGTGACACATGGACTTCACATATTTTAATTCCTGGAAATTTGGAGACCCCTGTTTTGCCAAGTCATCAACATCCTTATATTTCAGAATTTTTCCAAGCATCTTATTTTTTTCATATGAATTATAGAATCACCTCATCCCCCCAAATTCATAATACTATTTTTATAGTCAACTTTATTTAAGTATAATTTACATAAAGTACACCCATTTTAAGTGAACAATTTGGTGACTTTTGATAAATATGCATAACTACATTTTCTCCACTCCACAAAGTTCCCTAACAAATTCTTTGCTCCATTGCAGTACTCTGGCTCCAAGTGACCATTGATCTGCTTCTATTACTACAAATTAGAATTTTATATAAATGGAATCCTATTATGTGGACTCTTGTCTAGTTTATTTTTTTCAGCCTAACGTTTCTGGTAGTCATGCATGTTCTTATATATAGAGTAGTTTGTATTTTTTCATTGCTGAGTGTCATTCCATTGTATAAGACTACCACCTTTTTGTATCCATTCTGGAAGCACAAGGGAATTTGTTTTTCTGATCTTTACAGTAAGAACCTGGGGGGATTCCCAGAGGTAAAACTCATGAAAGTGTAGGGACTCCATTAAGATTGGGCCCCCCTGGAAATTTTTACTCTCAAATTACTCCACATTTTGTCTCCAGAAATTCCTCAATTACAGCTTAAGGTGTTCCTACTGAAAACAGATAGTGTTCCCACTGATAATGGCTCCAGCTTTGGGCTTCTACTCTCTGTACCATGTGATTCTCTGCATCTGCCTCTCTCCAAATTTCAGGGGAGCAGTTTGTCCTGTGACTTCAGTTCTCTGACAGATCTAAGAGAAGTTACTCATCTTCACATTGTTTAGTCTTTTTCATTTTCTGTAAGATGGGAATGATGACTTTTAAGGTCTTCACATATCAGCTTGGAAACTGGATGTTCTCGTTAGCTGTGTTTTAATTTAATAATTTGCCCCATTAATGAATTATAAGAGTTCTCCATATATTGTGGATAGAGGTCTTTTGTCAGATACATGAATTTCAACAAATATCTTTCTTAGTTTCCTTTTTCAGTTGTGCACTGCTGGTATATATTAGGTCTGTCCAGAAAGTATCCAGTCATGTAATATAAAAAGTAGAGACATTTATTGAAGAAGATACAAGAAACATTGTACATAGGACAATGATGACTCAGTCCCCTTCCCCTTCAAAGTAGTTCCCTTGGGAGCTCACACAGTTCTATCAATCACCATCAGCTGCCCCATTGTATTTTCCTGAATCTCATCAATGGGCTGAAATCTCTTCCCTTTCAAAGGTGATTTTAGCTTTGGGCAAAGCCAAAAGTTGCAGGGCACCAAATCTGGACTCTAAGGGGACTGAGTCACCTGGGTGACTTGATGTTTTATAAAAAAGCTCTGCATGAGACATTATGATGATGCATGAGCAGGCGTGCTGCAAAGATGAAGTTGCTAATCACCAGTTTCCCATAGCTGTGGCCTTCTGAATCATTTGAAGAGTTTCCATGGAGGAATGTTCAAGCTTAACACAAAACGGAATGCAGATTTATTGCTCTATTTGCTCAGTCATTTTGAATGTGACAGCTACACAGGACAAATGCTCACTTAGTGGCATACCCTCCCCCCCACTGACTAGTACAGTGAAGTTGTCACTGTTCATTTGTGCACATTCCAGTCCACTTTCCTTGGCTGCCAGCTTACATTGATGTCATGTGAGCTGTTCTCATTATATTAACAATGGTTGGACTTTTGCTGGACAGACCTTGTACAAAAAGAAGAAACCCCCAAACCTTAATGTTTGTATATTAACCTTGTGCCCTGCAAATTTGCTAAATGAAATTATTAGTTCTAAGAGAATTTTTGAAGACCCTTTTGGATTTTTATATACATCCTGTTGCCTGCAAATAAAAACTGTTTTACCTATTTTTTGCTATCCTTAGGTCTTTTTTTTTAACTTTAATTTAGCAACTTTCTTTTTTGATTTTTTATTGTTGTTCAATTACAGTCATCCCAATTTTCACCCCTTTGGCTCCCTCCACTTAGTATTCCCATTCCTTCCAGCAATCCCTTCCCTTAGTTCATGTCCATGGGTCAGGTGTATAAATTCTCTGGCTGCTCCATTTCTTATACTGTTCTTTACATCCCCTTGTCTATGTTGTACCTACTGATTTGTACTTCCTAATCTCTGCCCCTTTCATGTACAGTTTTGAAGGGATAAGAGTACATATGCTTGTCCATTCTCAAGCTAAAGAGAGAGTGTTTTGCATTCATCCATAAGTACTAAGTTTGTGTTAAGTGTCCTTTATCAGGTAGAGGATTCCCCTCTGTTCCTAGTTTTCTGAGAGTGTGGTTTTCAATTTTGATAAATATTATCTTTGCAACTATGGAACTGATAATACATTTCCTTTACTCTGTTACTACGGTGATTTACATTGATTGATATTTTTGCATGTTAAGCTAATCTTGCATTCTTGCAATAAATTCAACTTGATCATAATGAAGTATCCTTTTTATATAGTGCTGGACTCAAGTTGCTAAGGAATTTTGCATCTATATTTATAAGCAATATTTGTCTATAACTTTTTCTTTTCATCTATTTGTCTCATTTTGATGTCACAGTAATGCTTACCTCAGTAAACTTGTTGATGCTCCTTATATTTCCAAATGCTGAGTTTATGTAGCATTGATATTATTTATTCTTAAATGTTGATAGTTGGTTTAGAGTTTTCTTGTGGAAATCACTGAATTATAAATGCAATTTATTTAATAGCTATGAAATTATTAATATTGTCTGTTTCTTCTGGTGTCAACTTTAATAAATTGCACCATTTGAAGATTTTATCAATTTTATCTGAACTGACAAATTTATTGGCAAAAATTTATTTGAGCTCAATTGTCCATATTATCCTTTTAATGTCTATAGTATCCATAGCAGTGTTCATTCTTGACTCCTACTATTGCTGATATTTGTCATCTTTGTGTCTTCTCTTTTCTTTGTTCTTCCCTTCCTCCACATCTTCTACCCCCTCTCCCCATCTACCCTATTTCCCCCCTCCCCTCCGCCTCCCTCTCCTTCATCCTCCCCTTCCTTCCTCTTTCTCTTCCTTCTTCTCTCTTTATCTTCTTTTTTTGCTAAGTCTATTGATATTTTTAAAGATTGTTTTATTTTCATGTTCTTATTTGTTCATCTCTTTCTAATACATTTAGTTCTTTCCTTTTGCTTACTTTTTGTTTAATTTTCTTTTTTTCCCCAAAGATTTTAGGGTATAATTTTAAATCATGAATTTAGGCCTTTTTTATTTTGATATAAGTATTTTAGGTTATAATTTTTTTCTCTAATTCCTGCTTTAGCAGCATTCTACAAATTTTGATATAATGTATTTTATTGTTATTCTCACAATATTTTTAGGATTATTTTATTACTTACTATTTGATCTATAGGCTATTGAAAAAGTTTGTCATATATTATCCAAGTATTTGTAGATTTTGAGAAATATTTTGCTATTTATTTCTATTTTAAATCTTTTATGATCAGAGAATATACTCCATTATTATTTCAATATTTGAAATTAATGTCTTCCAAACACATCAACATATAACGTTAAATATCTGCAACGTTTGTATGCCAATTATACTTCAATGAAACAGTTATAGCCCAGAAAATGGTCTATATTGGTGAATTGTTTTTTGTTTTCATCTGAAAAGATTATGTATTCTGTAGGTGGATTGTCTCATAGATATCAATTAATTCAATTTTTTTTACATGATAACATGATTTTTCTCTTTATCACTAGTTCAGTAATTTAATAATAATATCCTTTAGTGTGCTTTTAAAAATGTTTCTTGCTTAGAATTCACCAAGCTGCTTGAATACTAGGACTAATCAAATTTGAAAATTTCAACCATATAGTTTTCAAATACTTTCTTTTTTCTGCTTGATACTTTCTACTTGAGGACTCTAATTACCCTTATGTTAGATAATTTATATAGTCCCATAGATCACTGAAGCACTATTTTTTCCTATTATTTTTACTCCCCATGCTTCTATTCTATACCAGTTATTCTAAAATGTCTAGAAGCCTGACATTCCCCATTCTTCTTTTATTTCTATATATTTAAATTTTAAATTATTACTTCCCCAAAATAATGTGTTTTATTTTTTAATTTACATTAGGAAATAAGAATATGAAAAAACATTGTGCAATTTGAAAATGGGACTTCTAAGTTTACTAATAAACATAGTCACATTTATTTCTTAAAATATTTTGTATTGTATTTGCATGCCAGTTACTTCTTATTGATCATTATAAATAGGAAACCAAAGATCACCAAATATTTGAGGAAAATAAACAGAACAAAAGAAGTCCAATGTAAAGCCACAGAACAAATACCCATGAAAGAAAGAAAAATATTTCAAATTGATATATTCAAAGAGATTTGAAAGGATATTGCAGTCTAAAGACAAAGTTGACTTAATCTGAAAATAGAGTTCTCGGAAAACAAAGAAAACAGAGTTCTGAAATTAAAATATTTGAAAAACAAAAAATTCAACAGATGGGACTAAAAACTGCAGATGAACTGCTCTGGGGTTTGCCTTGGTATCCTAGTTCATGCCAACCCTCTTGCAAATATGGCAAAATGGTCACAACAGGACTGCTATTCAGTGGTTGGCTCAGCTCAATGTAAATGTATTATCATGTTTATTACTGTGAAAATAACCACAAAACTTCTTTGGTTGTTCAAAGCATCATTTTAGTAAAGAAAAGACAACACACTGCAAAGTATTTTGAGTAGCCAGGTTTTCTCCCTAAATTCACCTGTGTTCTATATTTACTAGCTGTGCATTCTTTGAGCTATTTCCAATTTTACTGTTCTAGCAAGAAAGGAGAAGTCTTTCAAACTTTAACTCATACCAGGAAAATATTGTAATTTATTTATGTAAGACAAAACTTACCTTGACCAGTCAGTCTTACTACATCATGAGCCAGAGTTTAAATTTATTTTTATTTAATTGCCTGTGCTTTTTAAAGGAAAATTGAATAGCAGAACTGGAAATTTTGCTTGCATATAATACAATCATAAAATCAGAGTCAGTCAATTCATAAATAATTTTTAAAGGTTGATAACAGGAGCAATAAATTAATTTGATTGCCTGGACTAGATTAATGAACATGGAAAGTTTGCTTTCATAAAATTTAATTATATAAACAAAACACTGATGAATGGTTAACACCAGACCAATGCTTATACTAAATCAAATCAGTTGCGCTACTATAGACACAAGCTAATAAACTAGACTAGATTTTGTTTCTTTAGGGTGGTTAGGATAAGAATGTCTATCATGTTAAGTATGACTGATAATTACTTTTTATGAATCATAGTAATGAGCTTAAGTCATCAAAATGTCTCAGATAATCATCATTAGCATCCAGCATTTTATATATGCAGGATGCTTTGCAGTCAACATGTTTTTTCTTCAAATTACTGCTCCAGGCATTCTTGTGTCTTAATTCAATGTTAGTTATTGCTGGTTCCCAAATACAAGAAGTTATTTTTCACAAGTTTGTTTATAAGTCAAGGATTTGAAAATGACAATGTTTAAAATGATGCCTTTGTTCAAGAGTTTTCTCATCACAATTATGAAAATAATATGGCTGAATACTAAAACTATTATTTTCTGTCTCTTTGGGATATTGAAGATTCTGGGGAAGAATTGCAGTTGTGTATGTAATCCCTTATTTCTATTTATCCCAATTATAGAATTGCTTTTAGAAATAAGCCTGTCAGAGAATGACAAATATCATATGATTTCACTCATATGTGGAATCTAGCAAACAAAATAAAACCAGAGGCACAGATAACGGATGCATGGAACAGACTGACAAGTCTCAGAGGGGAAGGGAAAGGGGATGGCTGGAAGAGATAAACCAAAAAATATATATGCATAACCCATGGTCACAGACAACAATGTGATGAAGGCTGGGGCCTGTAGGGAGAAGGGGGCAGGGGCTGGGTGGAGGGGGACAAAGAGGGTGAAAATGGGGGACATCTGTAATAATGTCAACAATAAAAAAGAAAAAAAACTTATTTTATTTATTTATTTATATATTTTTTATTGTTGTTCAGGTACGGTTGTCTCCATTTTCATCTTACCATCCCCCACCCCTCCTATCCCTGCCTCCCACCCTTGAACCTACGCCCTTTGGCTTTGTCCATGGGTCCTTTATACATGTTCCTTGATGGCCCTTCACCTATTATCCCCCATTATCCCTCTCCCCCCTCCTCTCTGATTACTGTCAGTTGGTTCTTTATTATTTCAATGTCTCTGATTGTATTTTGCTTGCTTGTTTGTTTTGTTGACTAGGTTCCACTTATAGGTGAGATCATATGGTATTTGTCTTTCATTGCCTGGCTTATTTCACTTAGCATAATGCTCTCCAGATCCATCCATGCTGTCACAAAGGGTAAGAGTTTCTCCTTTCTTTCTGCTGCATAGTGTTCCATTATGTAAATGTACCATAGTTTTTTAATCTACTCATTTACTGAAGGGCACCTAGGTTGCTTCCAGCATTTGGCTATTGTGCATTGTGCTGCTATGAACATTGGGGTGCTTAGGTTCTTTTGGTGTTTCAGAAATTTAAAAATGTAAAAAAATCAATAAATAAAAAGGTAAATATGTCCTAATTTGGCTTTCTGTCTCAATAATGGAATAACTGATATCAATGGTCAGGTTGTTTGGGAAGCAATAGTTCTTACACTTATCCTAGAAACATGCACATACATATTTCAAAAGTCAGGAGTTAGAAGAAACTTGTTTTTTTTAACCTTAATATCATTTAGAAGAGAAGGTCAAGGACATGATGTGTGTAGAGAGAAGATGTAAACCAGGTAGCTGCAGGGAATAATTTCATCATTATTCAAGGAAAGTCACAGCCTAGGATTCTAGTTTTACCTGCAAGAGGCCTGGCTGCTGGCCAAGATCCTTCCTTTCTATAAAACATCATCCTTTTACCCTGAATTTCCTCATATTTTTCTTGTCCTCAATACCTTCTCAATTCTTTTCCCTGCCAAGTATGTTAAATGGGATAAAATAAGTAAAAACTATCACAAAGTCAGCACATTTATAAATTATGTTATTCTGAAGCAAATATCTGAAAGCATAAATCCCCTCCTCAAGTCTTTTCATTCTCTACCACGTGCTGTTCTCCAAGTCTTTTAAGTGCCATGAACATTGAGCTGATTCTCACTGTGTCTCTCTTCTTCCCATTCCCTTGATTTCTCTCATGAGGTGCATTTGTCTATGTTGAGTCTCTCTCTAGTTTGATAGTATAATGCTCATGTCACCATTGGAATGAGTGAAAATTAGACTACCACCCATACTAACCAAAGTACTTATACTACCTCAGGTATTTCATAGTTGACACATACTGTGCTGACCAATCACAGCAGAGGGGTCTGAGCAATCAAGTGTCTCTACCTGGGAATGGTCAGCAGGCAGATTAAGAAACATAAGGAACTTAAATTCAAATTTATACTGAGAAAAAGTATAGTGTGGAAGAGCCTATGGTGACTTCTGGCTGTTGGGGAGCTAGGTTCAGATTTCCACCTTTTAAAATGTAAGCTGTCAAATCTATGCCATTTCAAATAACTGGAGTACTTTATGCAACATACCCAACTGGGTACCATGGAGAATAAGATGAGAAAAGTTGTATGAGATCTTTATCAATAAAGGGCCTGTCATCTAGTTGAAACACTGAGACATTTAGCCTACTAGTCCAATACAAAATAAAATGTCAAACAAAATGTTACCAATTTCCTATAGTTTAATAAAAACTAAATTTTATCTGGGTAGTAACTATTTTATAATATAAATCCTCACTGATCATGGAATGAGAAAAAATAGACATAAATTTAAGCCAATGGTTTCACTATAATAAGCATGTTATGAAACAGAAGATGGTGTCTATATTTTTCTTAAACAAAATAGCAGTGGCTTTGTTTTCATTATAGAAATTGAAAAATACTATTTCATGGTCCTGTTGAGTCCTATATTTTAAATAATAATAACTATTGATTATTTTTATCATTATTTTTATTTGTAAAAATAATTTAGTCATGTATTTCAAAGGTGACAAATATCCTGGACTATTGAAATGCATTAGTTAACTATTTTATCTTTCTTTAATGTTTTTAATTTGTTAAGGCATGCCTATGTTACAAAACAATAAACTACAGAGGGTAAGAATTATATATAAATAAATATTCATATACAATTATATGAATCATAATGAGTATAATAATAAAACAAATGATTAGACAATATAATGCACATTTAATGATGTACAATTATCATACTAAAGATGAAGAAAATAGGTTTTCTATCATCTACGTAAATGGGAAATTCATTGTTTAAGAAAAATTATTTCTTTTATGTGAACAAATTGTTGGTTAAGTACTCATGATTTCCTCATCTCTCTTCTTTCTCTCACTCTTTTTTCTCTCTCCCTCTGTCTCAATCTGAAAAGCACAAACATCAAGAGCTAGTGACTATAAGCAATTTGCTGTCATTTCATTTTTTAGATAGACATGTCTAGTTCTCTTAGAATCTGTGCATTTTTATATATAGGCTTTAATGTCATTATATTTATGTTACTGTGCTTTCTAGTAGGTAGATGTTGAAATCTAATGGACAAATGCCCCTGTCTTTACAATGGGGTGGTCAATTAGATCAAAATTTATGCTTTGTTATGCTGTTACTTGTGCATTAAATTATGAATTTGAAAATAAATAGGAATAAAAATGATCTAGTTTTAACATAATATTCTAATGGATTAAATTTAGATCAAAATGAAGAAAATATAGACTGTGGTCTGATTATCTATGTTTCTTGATAAATCTAAGTAACTCTAAGTAGTGTTTACCTAAATTCTGACCCTCTACTAAAGTGCAAACCTCCAATTTACTCTAAAAGTCAAAATACCAAAATAGAGAGCCAAGCAGATAGACATAATGAGGCACAGCGCACAGTGCTACTGTGGTTTTAGGGAAAATTTGAAAACAGTTTGTATTTATTAGAGACCTACTACTAATCATCAGAGAAATACAAATTAAAACCACAATGATATATCACCTTCCACCTGTCAAAATGGCAAAATGGTTAATATCAATACATCAACAAAAAACAGGTGTTGGCAAGGAGGTGGAGAAAAGGGAATTCTCATGCACTGTTAGTGGGAAAGCAGATTGGTGCAGCCACTATGGAAAAGAGGATGGGGTTTCCTCAATATATTAAAAATGGAACTGCCTTATGACCCAGCAAATTCACTTCCATGAATATATCCAAATAAAAAAGCTGTGGTACATTTACACAATGGAATACTATTCAGCCATTAAAAAAGGAGGAAACCTTACCTTTCGTGACAGCATGGATATTCCTGAAGAGTATTTGCTAAGTGAAATAAGCCAGTCAGAGAAGACAAATAAATACCACATGATTTCACTTATATGAGGACTCTAATGAACAAAATAAACTAGCAAACAAAACAGAAACAGACTCATAGATACAGAGAACAGTCTACAGAGAGGGTAAAGAAGAGATCAATGATGAGGGACAGAGACTTGACTTAGGGTGATGAACACACAGTACAATATACAGATGATGTATAATAGAACTGTACACCTGAAACCCATGTAATTTTATTAGCAATGTCACCCAAATTAATTCAATTAAAAATAAAATAAAAAATTAAAAGAGAGACCTAGTACCTTAGTACTCACAGTAAAATTTTTAGATCAAGATCCTGGACCAGGGTCAGAGAAAGAGGCTGAATGAATTAAGAAAAGAAGAATGATAGCTTAAGGCTTGCACTATGTCAGATGCAGTGCAGAAAAGATCAGAAGAATGCACACGTCTGGGAAAGAATGAGTCATGGTGACTGTGCTGAGCAATTATCTGCGAACCTAACAAATTGCAAGCTAGAAAACAAACAAAGCTAGCCACAGACTGACTCAAGTAACAATGTCAAGATAAGATATCCAAATAAGGCAGTTGATCTCCCTTAGGTTAAGTGATTTTTATCCCTATTACTTAGAAACTGCATTGTCCAATATCGTAGCTACAAGCTTCATATGACTATTTAAATTTAAATTAAATAACATTTAAAAATCCAGTTATTCAGTTGCACTAGCCACATTTTAAGTGTTTAATAAGTGCACAGGGAAAGTTCTACTAGATAGCACTGACTTAGAAAGATGAATTAATTGGACATCAAACCTAAGTAGCTATAAAGAAAAAACTACTAGACTAGTCCTCTTCTTATAAGTAATCATAAAATAGAGCAAAATATAGGAAGCAACAGTATTCAGGCGCTGCACAATAGGCAATACAAGACAGCAATCCTTGAGAGCTGAGAAACTGAAGGGGAAATCCATAATCAGACCAGCTACTTGCCTGGGCTTAATATTTTGACCACAGCACTGTGAGCCAGAGTCCAAACAGAGCATGGCAGTTTTGCTGAACTGAGGAGTCAGATGTCAAGACTTCCTAGTAGCTTAAGTTGGGATACATGGGGAGAGACACTGTGCAGAGGGTTTTCTAGGGGGTTCTTGGTAATAGGGTAAACTGTGCATGGGCAGGACAAGGCCACATGAGGCTTCACCGATTGCAGCTGCTAGGGTATTGAGCCCAGCCAGACCATAGAGACTTGCAAACATGGTGGGCATTTACCTGAAACATCAGAAAACCCCAACCTTAAAAACAAACAATGCCCCCCACAAAACCTACTTCAGACCTGCCCTAATAAAGCCTAAAACCATGACCTGCCCGATATACAAGGAAGGCAGAGTTTAAACATTGAATTCTGTCAAGTTAGAAGGCTTGGAAAAGGTAATGAACTTACAAGAAATCTTTACTAATGAAATGTGAGACAGAGAGTGCATAAGCTTAAGGTATTCAGCCAGTGGTTGAACAGTGTACCAGAACCAACACTATCCGAGGGAAGATCACAGAAATCAGAGTTTCTAAAATCACTTACACTGTCAAGTACAGAGCAAAATATTATAGACATTTATGAAATAGAAAACTGTGATTTATACTGAAGCAAATAGAAAGCAGTCAATAGAAACTGACCCACAGTGACTGAGATGTATATTAATAAGACAAAGGGTAAAGTAACTATTATAAATAAAAATGTTCAAAGAATTAAAGGCAAATATGTTCAAAGAAGTAAGGGGAAATATAGTCTTAATGCACATATTTGTGTTAATTTAGAAATTAGAATAGATTAAAATAACCAAGAAAATTTGAATAAAACAAAGTTCACTTCAAGACTAACCATAAAATTATGGTAATCAATATAGGTATATAAATCAATGAAATAGAATAGGTTGTTCAGAAATAGACCTACACATACAGTGGTTTAGACCAGTGATTTTCCATCTTTTACCTCTCATAGCACACATAAACTAATTACAAAATTCTGTGCCACACCAAAAATTGTATTTTATTTTCTGCCAATCTGGCAAAAAAATAGGTGTGATTTTGATTTATTCACATGGAACGGCTATTGTTGCATTGGTTGTTGTCATGTTTTAATTTTACAGTCTAAGGAAAAAGAGGTCAGTGCTCCTGACTAAACAGTCATGTTTTAAAAATTCTTATAGCACAACAGTTGAAAATCATTACTCTGGACCAATGCTGCTCTAGTGTAGCCTGTGGATGATAAAGATAAGTGGTATAGTAACAATATTAAGATAAGATAACTACTTATCTGTTAGATAGGTAGTGTAATTGAGTGTAAGAATTTAGGCATTTGCATGACCAGTGAGTGGATTTGCCTTTTGAACAGGACCTAGATGTTGTTAAATTCATGATACAAATTTCACATGGTACGAACTGCCTACCATTATGCCTATAAGACTTGTTGTGAGATGCGGTGTTTTAAGGTTAGTCTATCAGTTGTAATTCAACAGATATAAGAATCTGAGAATATATCATTGTTTATCATAATATTTCATACTTATTTTAACTTCTGATCAGTCACATTTTTTCTAAATTTAGTATTTATAACTACTAACTGTAATAGAATAACAATAAAGTGATTTAATAAAAAATTAAATATCAGCAGAAAAAAACAATTTATACATGATAATACAACCTTCACTGGACTCTGTGTCAAACAAAAACACCTCTTTTTAGAAAGTGGCAATAGTAATAAAAGAAATGACAAAAATGAAAGTGATTCAGGAGAAATGAAGACAAAAGTAGTTCATTCAAGTTATATTGAATTTGGTTTTGTAAACATATTTGATGATAAAATGAGAAAACAACATTGTACTATTTGCAAAGATATACCAGCTAATGAAGCAATGAAACCATCAAAATTTAAGTGGAATTTTCTTATAAACCATTACAAATAAATTTACATTAATAAAAATATAAAAGAAAGAATACTGAATTATAAAGTCATCAGATGTTTAATATGTTATATATAAATAATTAATAACCTAAAATTAACTCTTTCAATGGAAAAAGTTTTTATAAATTTAATTTTATATCTTATGTATGTTTTGATTATATTTTTGAAATGTAACTCTATGTCTATTGAATCTAATAAAATTAGCATTTTATATCATATATCTTACTTTATTACTAATACATTTTTATTGCATGTTACAGATGTATTGATCTATAATGGATATGAACCACAAACAAACAAAAATTTAAATATATCCACAGATAGTTTAAGAATCTCTTCTCTAGGCAGCCTGTGTATTAACTTAGTGTTTCTCAGACTTTATTGTGCATAAGTATCACCTTGTGATCTTATTAAAATGCACATTCTGATTCAATAAATTTGTAAGACCTGGTATTCTGCATTTGTAAATATTTCCCAGTTGATGTTCATGGTGCTTGGCCATATATTACACTTTGAGTATCAAGCCATTATATTTCTCTTATACACTATCTCACTACTAACACTGAGAAGTTTGGGTATGCCCCGCAAAAGAGTAGAATAGGAAGACATCAGATATAATAAAAATGTTGATTTCCATTAATTTGTCTTAATTTGACTTGATATAGAAATATTATCAGGAGCTATCTGGAACTTTCCTATATCATAATCATGACTCTATGCAGACACCCAAAAGGAAAAGTTTTATGCTCTTTCTTTGGGCAATATAGATATGCTCTGTCCAGTTATACTAATTCACTTTCACCTGAGTCTCTGACGCAAGTGCTGGCCCTCCTTAATCTGATGAAAGAGGAGTCTCCATACCCCTGGAGACTGCTGCCTGCTTCTGCTTGTAAATACCTCCCTCAAGGGTGCAATACAATTGGGGTAATATAAACTTAATGGTTCAAAGGCAGCAACTAAAAACCAATTGTCAAAAAGGGGACTGGTTGTATTTCTTGTTAGTAAACTAGGCATAATAGAACAAGAAATGAATTCATGGCCTGAATGACACCTTTCCTGACCTTCACTATTATAACATATGATGTCCACACAAAAAGGTCAAGGGGGCTTACAGATTTCATTAATAGCAATGTGGCATGTATGAAGATATAGCAGAAACAGTGATACCAGATATAAAATCTAGGACACAAGTAATATTACCCAACTACATGAAGGCACTTGATGGTCATCAATAGTAGAAAGAAACTAGAGGGGAAACTTCCTTTGATAGACGGAAAAGATGAGACCTGGTTATAGTTGTAAATTTAAAGCTTTTTTGATCTGATAGGCTCCTCAGTCTTCCCATGACCCAGGACATCAAAAAGTGTTCTGGGCACCAGAAAACTACAGATTTACTGGCTTTATATGTGAGAAGACAACATTTAAGACTGATAAAGCAGAGAAAAATTAGGAGCTGAAGATTTTTGGAAAGAAGGAGCCACATAGATGGAAGTTCCAATCTGTACATAGAATGGGAAAATCACTAAAATTCCTAAATAATTGCTCAACTATGCAATTGTAGAGGAGACAGCAGGGTCTGCTGAACAGCAGTAACTTTAAGTTAAAGAACTGAGCAGAACTGGGGATATATAAGCATGGAAGGCCAAGTTTGAAGGATGAACTTAGCTAAGCTGGTTTTCTGGTAGAATAAGAATGAATCTTCAAAGGAAGCTAACCAAATTCAGAGTTTCTACAATGTATCTGTCATGATATTCAGTACACACACACACACACACACACACACAAAGAAACACTGAATATGTGAAAGGAGAACATTTAATTTCAGGACATGCAGTTGCAAATTTTTGAAAAAAAATGCCAAACACTATACATATGAAAAAATGCTCAATATCATTAACTCACATCAGGAAAGTGAAAATTAAAGTCACAATGAGACTGTTACATATCCACTAAAATGTCTAAAAGTAAAAATCTGTGTAGAAATAATATTAGCATTTTATCACATAATCCAAAGCTGGAAAGAGTCCAAGTGTTCAATAGAAAGTAGATAAAAACAGTGACACATTCATTTACTAGGATGCTGCTCAAAAATAAAAGGAACAAACTATGGCTCATGCAACAGTATGGATGAATCTCAAAAGCATTATGTTGAGGAAAGAAGTGTCACACAAAAAGTGTATACTGCATGACTCCATTTACATGACATCCTAGAACAAGTGAAACAAATCACTGTTGAAAAATATACCAGAACAGAGCTTGTCTCTGGGACCTGCATTGGCTGAGAAAGGGCATGAGGAAAGTTTCTAGGATATTCTGTATAAATAGGGATAGAAATTAGACAGGTAAGTGGTATTTACAAAATGTATAGAATAGTACATTTTAAAAGTTTTTATTTCTTTGAATGTGAATTTTGTCTCAAAATAAGAAGAAATTTAAACAAAGATAGAACTTTAGTTAAGGTAAGCACATTGAGGTACTATGAGATAAATATACTGATGCTTGCACTTTCTTGGAAACACATCAAAAATTGAATAAAGTTATATGTGGGTAGAGGGATAAATAGATGGGCATTTATGTAATAAATAAATGATAACATGTAATAATAATTAGAGAATGTAAGTGTTAGGGATACAGTTTTCACTGTAATATTTGTTCAACTTTTCTTCATATTTGAGCATTTAATAATTAACCATTGGAAGAAATCTACTGCTGAGGCTTTATTAGGCAATGTAACTACATTACAAAACAAGAGCTAAATTCTGAGGGAATTGTTAGAACACCTGTTCGGGAAGACACTTCTCTAATAAGGGGTGAATATTACAGTGGTTGATGATATTGTTGCATTGAATTGCACAACTCTGGGGGATACCTGTGTAGCTTGGCAGTCAGGTTAGGGGAGCTACAGTAAGGAAGGTGCTATAAAGCATTCATACTCACCTGCTTACTTTTATAACACTAGGTAAGATTTTTTATTTCCATAAGCATAAGACCACTGGTTTAGAGCAATACTTTTCTATAAATTTGAACTAAAAACCAACTTGTGTTGGCCCTATTTTTAAAATTCAGAGTTTGGAGAAGTTTACAAAAAAGTTACAAATTCAATTACCACCTAAAAGATTCTATTTATATATGGAACTCTTATTCATAATTTTTAAATTCAGTGCATGTATATCACTCCATTAGAAATAAGTGGATAAGAATTTTTTCTTTTCTACATTATTTTGTAATAATTCTGAATACGTGGATTTGGGATTAAATAAAAATACTTTTTTATTGCATCATATCTGATGCATGATTGGATCATCAGCTTTAGAAGTATATATTTGTAGTACTTCTGGCCAAGATGGAGGCATAAGTAGTTGTGCTTTACCTCCTCGCATAACCAAAAGAAGGACAAGAACCTTCTTAAAATACTATTTTAAGTATTTTTTATTGATTATGCTATTACAGTTTTTACAGTTTTTCTCCCTTTATCTCCCCTCTGCCCTGCCTCCCCAACCCTCCAGCCTCCCCACCACCCTTAGTTCATGTCCATGGGTTGTACATATAAGTTCTTTGAGTCCTCTGTTTCCTATACCATTTTTATCTCTCCCCATCTATTTTATGCCTACTAATTATGCTTCTTCCCTGTACCCTTTCTATTCTTTCCATTACCATTTAATCTTCCTAAGCCTCCCTGCCCCCAGCAATCACCACACTGTTGACAGGACTTCTATTCACTGGTTTATTTCTTAGAGGTAAGGACACATACCTTAAGACTCAAAAGGATACAGCAAACATTGCTTGTTGGGGATCTTCTCATAAATAATACATTAAATATTTTCAGAAGTTTATAGTCATCTCTTCCACTTAAAAGTGAAAAGAGGAGAAGTATGAACTCATTTGTAGGAGGCAGCATTTCTGGGTTCTCTACTGACTCACTTTAAAAATTCATTCTTTTGAGCCTCTCTTTGGTTATACAATGGCATATACTGCCTACATTACTATTGAGTACTAAGTTTAAAACAAAGAATTTGTTTTAGGGGATGCTTTTGTCTTCAGAGAAACATACATGCCTTTCACAAAGTGATAAAGTTTTTAAAAGGTATCTATCAATATTCGTGTGTATTTGTTGTAATGTAGGGCATATGTTGTATTAGAAACTTGCTATATTGTACAATTTACATAACAGTATAACATAGCACATTTACAGAGTTATGCATGTACCGGGTTATACGTAAATATCAATCTGTACAGAAACATACGTTGATATTGATTTTTTCTTGTCTTCCTCCACCCCCAGTTTGTTGCTAAGTAGGCCAGAGAGAAGGCCAGTTGCAAGAAATAACTTAAAAGTTTCACCAACACTGGCCTTTCTGTGACTAGTCATACAAGGTGGCACTGACTCATGGAAGAGACAGCATGAAGCATAATGGGCAGGAAAACATGGAACATGAAGCAAAGTGAACGAAGATTAGGAGCAGGCAGTGGAGGTCTTCTCAGTGGAGTTCATAAACTCAAGTTCCAGACAGCCCAGAATGAAGAATCTAAATTCTGAGAAATAAGCTACCAAAGACACAATGAGGAAATTGCATGGGAAAGTGACCATTGTCATTGTTTTACAACTTATCCTCCTGAAGGTCACAGATGTTTATATTCCCAGTATAGTACAGAGGAGTGAGAGACCTCTAATCTCAGCCCAAACTCAACCCAGAAAACTTTCACAAAGAGATTATTAGCTTGGTATTACTTTATCTTCTCTAGTCTCTTCCTTATTTCTTGTCCCCTTTTATCACCATGCACCCAATACTAAGGTGAGGAAAAGGAAATAACAGTGATCTTATTCAGAGTGTTATTTATTTAAAAAATTGTTAAATGCTCTTATATACTATGCATTTGATTAAGCAGTAGAAATACAATTGTGGACAACGAAAAGCTTGATCATGCCTTCATGAGTTTGCAGGGAAGGGCAGAGATTAATTTTTTAAATCTCACTAATAAGTAATTACAAATTGAGATTGTCTGAAGGAATGAACTTTATAGTATATCAGTGAATTACATGGCACCTGGTCTAGACTGTGGTATTAAGTGACAAGATACGTGGCTAGAGGTGAGATCTGAGGATGGATAGGAATTAATGAGGTGAGGGCTAGTGGGAGTAAGGTTTAAGATAAATATGTTAAATCTCTGTAGCAGGGGGAGCATAGCTCACTGAGTAACTGAGAAAGCAAAGAATGGCTGGAGGAAAGAGATAAAGAAAATCTGGCATGAGCCCGAAAAAAATAGCAAGATGATTTTGACCATGCTAAAGACATTGTCCTAAGATCAATGGGGAGCTCTTGAATTGTTTTAAATAGGTAGGGGATGCAAAATGATTCTGACTCCTGTTTTGAAAAGATCACACCTTCTGTAACTTAGATAAATAATTATTGTGGGGAGGGTTGTCAGAATAAAAAGTGATATACCAGTTAGTAGGCTCTAGCAATAGTCCCAGAGATGATGATGTCCAGGACTGAAAGGCAGTAGAAGAAACCAAATGGAATGGATTGGGAATTAGCTGGAAAGTTAAACTTGACAAGTATCAGTAACAAAGTGCTTATAGCCAGTGACAGAGAAAGCAGTATTACAAATGTCCTCCAGATTTATAATTTTTACTTGGATGAATGATGGAATCTTTGAAATCAGGGGTGTCAAACTCATTTCCACTGGGAGCCACATCAGCCTTGTGATTGCCTTCAAAGGGCTGAATGTAATTTCAACTCCTTAATGGCTAAGGAATAATTACATTTATACAGTCCTAAAATTATTTCAGCCCTTTGAAGGCAACTGTGAGGCTGATGTTACCCCCAGTGAAAATGAGTTTGACAACCCTGCTTTAAATATATAAAAAATATCAGCCCTGGCTGCTGTGTCTCAGTGGATTGAGCACCAGCCTATGAACCAAAAGGTCACTGGTTGGATTCCCAGTCAGAGCACATGCCTGGGTTGTGGGGCAGGTCCCCAGTAGGGGGTGCATGAGAGGCAACCACACACTGATGTTTCTCTCTCTTTCTTTTCCCCTCCATTCCCTTCTGTCTAAAAATAAATAAATAACATCTTTTAAAAATAAGTAAAAGCTAAAAAAAAAACACAGAAAAAAAGAACACCACAAAAAGTCTTACTAGATTTGGGATTGAGGAGAATCATGAGAATCTTGGATATTTTGAATTTGAAGTACTTATGTGACATCCAATAAAAATATCACTTAACTTTTAAATATGTGGACCTGGATCAAAGGTATACTTTGGGAACCATTAGTGTAATGGGAGTTTTTAGAACTATGGGTTGGAAGACATTGCCTAAGGAGACTGGATAGAGTGAGATGAGAAGGCAGCCAAATATCTGTCCTTGAGGAACTCCAACATCTGGTGCCTGGGTAAAGGTGGACAAACCTGCAAAAGAAACTGTGGAGGTGGGTGTGAAAGAAAGGAGGAAGTCTAGGACAATGTGGGGTCATCAAAGCCAAGGGAAGAAAGACTTTCAAAAAGGAGAGAGTGTTCAACAGTGTCAAATACTCTTGGACAAATCAGGTGCAACAAGAAATTCTTTTGACTGACTTTTCAAAGAATATAGAAGTCATTAGCAACCTGTGAAAGAACTGCTTTGGTTGATAGGGATATGGATTGAACAATGAGTATAAAATAAGGAAATGGGGCCATGGATATGTATGACTATTTCTTTTAAAGTCTCTGAACTGTTAATGCAAAAGGGGGGAGGACCTGTGATTGAAGGGAGGTTTATCAGAACATGCTTTATGTGACCAGCAGAAGGATCAATATAAAAAGAGAAGGGACAATGGGGTGCAGTTACTGAGAAGGGGTAACGGGGTCATATCCAAAGCACTAGAGGAGGAAGTGGATTTAGATAGGAGGAAAGACACTTGTGTGATGAAATAGAAAAATGATGAGTGTAGATGTAGGTTGGATTGTTGGTTTGGAGGCAGTGTGAGCTGATGGAGTTCCCCTCTGAGCTTCAATCGTCCATGTGATGTATAAGCTGAAACTATCTGCCAAGAATCAGGAAGGGACTGGAGAGATGGTGCATAATTCTGAAAAGAATAAAAAGGATATCATTGCAGAAAGTAGGAGAGTGAGTTGATCAGGAGAGACTGCATGGTATTACCAAGTACTTTTTTGAGATTGGTCATTGTGAATTTTCCAAAAAAAGACAGTTGCCCTGTTTTGAGATTTGCTCAGCTTAGGACTGGTCTTGTTCTTTGACCATTGTATGTCCTCTACACACAAGGCCAAAATTATTCTCCTCTAATCCTCCTTATGTTACAAAATCATCTTCACCATCATCATCATCATCATCACCATCACCAATATCATCCTAAATCACATACATGCTGTGAATAAGAGAAGAAAACACCTCCTTCTTTTCCTTTTATTACAGTTATATTATTCATTGCAACCCATCCCCACCCCAGTCTCCCTAGCCCAGAAGCCTTCAGACATCAGCAAAGGTGTTTCTAAAGTGGTTACTGCACAGACACTCTTTATACATTTTGATCCTTCCCTTCTTGTCCCTTCTCACACATCTTTATTCCCTCCTTTTTTCAGTTTTAGTTGTTTTCCACTGTTTTTTTTAAATTTCCTGACTTCTAAAAAAACAGTGAATTCATTGTGCAAATTATCTGTTTCAGACAGTTGTTTTGATTTAAGGTGATAATGTTGTTGCTGACAAGAGGGGCAGGGAGAAAGGCTTAAATGTTTTCCAAACTGATTTCAAAAAAATTCAGTTTACATGTTAGATCTCTCTATGCTTAATATCCAGTTTCTGAAGCACCACAGCTCTACAGCATTAAAAAAATTAAGGTCTTAATAAACTTTCAATAAAATAAGAAAATGAAGAGAGAGAAAGAACAAACACATGTAGGATTCTGTAAAATGCTTTTATTAAGTTCTAGGTTATTACATATAATTACTTGGCCACAATCCAGATATGCAGTCCATGAACCTTGGCCTTTGAAAAAAGTTGAATTTGAGAAGGTTGTTTAATTTTGTTGCTCTCCACACAAACGCCAAAATTAGAGAAAAGCAAAGGGAATGGAGTAAGAGAAGAATCTTACTTCTGAGAATACATATAGCACTTTTAAAAGAACTTACAAAACTTATTTATAAAGTTTTGAAATAAATCATTTTATACATATAAAGATTAAATATAACATATATGGTACAAAGAATTTAAAAGCTGAATATTCATGAATCTATCACCAGCTGAAAAAACAGCATTCTGTTCTAACTTTTTCACTGGCATCTCTGAAGATATCTTCAGAGAAAAGGAAAAAGAAAGATTTTTAAAAAATGGAATTACCTCAGACCAACTCCTGCCCTCATGAAGATGACCTCAATTACCCAAGAAAGCTCTCAGCTTACCCTACAAAATAATATGGCAGCCTTCTTAAATTACATGCCTGAAACAGGACCATGGGGAAGGAACCAGCCTCAGAAAATGTATCCCTTGAAGCTGCAGAAAGCCCTGAGGCGCCCAGCCCCACCATTTTTTCAGATTCTGAGCAAACTTGGTAGAAAGTGAATTTCAGGTGAGACTCAACAGAAAGTGTCCCTTGACACTGCTGGAAGAAGCCAGGATGAAACCCCGGGTTAATGACTTTAACATCCACTCTGGAAGAATGCTATTTTTATTGCTGCCCAACCAACAACATATCTTCTTTTCTGCAAACGAAAAAGAAAGCACGCCAGGATTTAGTATGAGTTCTTCTTTCTTTACCTATGTACAATTCTAAACCAAATAAAACAACAAGCCTGCTCTGGCAGATGATACTTAAGCCCTTCAGAGACATTAAGCCAAAGTTCTTCAACTCACAAGAGAGGATTTTCTTCTGTGTAGGATTTTATCACTGAATCCCAAATTAAAACATGCTTTAGATAAGAACATTTCTGTTGCTACATTCGCTGTAGTGTCTGACTGTAATGTGGGATATGTCAAAAGCTTCTTAAATATCCAGACTGCAAAATTCAACTAAATAATTAATACTATCAAGGTATGTTTTTTTTCTCTCCAGTAATTCTTTTAAGTCTGATTTTTTTTCCTACTCTGAAGGACTCCTCACAGCTTTGAGGAAGCTGGAAGGTAAAATAATGGTAATGTTCATGCATTGAAAGATTGTCTTGGAATGAAAAGAAGCAACTGGTAGACATGGAGATATTATAAAACTGTTCATGGACAGTAAATTAATGTGTAAATATTATACATTGAACTTAACTGTTTATAAAAATTTGAGCACTAAAACATATCTTCCATATTTTACCCCTTTTATTTGTTTCTTTTAATATATGTTTTATTGAATTTATTGGAGTTACATTGGTTAATAAAATGATATAGGTTTCAAATGTACAATTATATAATACATCATCTATGTATTGTACTGTGTGCTTACCACCCAAACTCTATCTTATGCCTTATTTAAAAAAATAAAATCTTTATCTGAACAGAAAGACAATGTGGTATGAGAATTGCAGTAGAAAGTGCTCTGGTTCAGCATTTAGAAAATGAAGATCTGTGGTCAGAGCAGGATTCTTCACTGGCAGAATGGGAAAAATGCTTCCTGCTTGAGTAATGCCAGAGTTAGACTGTGCAGCTCCAAAAATATCACAAGGTGTGCTGAAGTGCTTTGGCCATTGCAAAAACACTATGTACACATGGACTGTAGGAGAAACTTCACCTTTCTATTTTTATGCCTTAACTTTCATTCTCATCAGTTAAACTAATTCTCATGAAACTAAATTGATTTTTGTGCCTTGAAGACATTTATCCAATGTAATCTCATTTATGAAAAAATAAGCAGGAACAGAAATTCGTATTCAACTTTTTAAAGATACTTTATTGATTGATATAATTGTCCCTATATTTTTCTTCCCTTTCTCCCCCTCCACACTGTACCAACCTCCCTCCAGCACTCCCCCATCTAAATTCATGTCCATGGGTCATACATATAAGGTCTTTGGCTTCTCCACTTTCTATACTATATTTAACCTTTTCCTGTCTATTTTTGCTTACCAATTATGCTTCTTATTTCCTGTACCTTTTCCCCCATTCTTCTCCTCCCCTCCCCACTGATAACTCTCCATGTGATCTCTGTTTCTATGATTCTGTTCCTGTACTAGTTGTTTGCTTAGTTTGTTTTTGTTTTTTTCTGTGAGCATCCTGATTACCAGTGTTTGAACTCTGTATCTGATAGTTTGTAGGTTGTCTGTCTCCTTGTGGATTAGTTCTTGTTCTGGAGTTTTGATCTGTTCTTTCATTTGGGCCATATATTTTTGTCTTGGTGCACCTGTTATGTTATAAGGGGTACAGCCTTAGGTATTCACCATGTTGGGGCAGCCCACTTCTCTGTGTTGTGGCACTCTATATGGGCAGGGGTCAGGGAGGGAACAATGCCACTTGCTTGCTTGCTTGGCTCTTGATCCACTTTCTGTCTCTTCCCTTGCTTTCAACAAGTGGATTGTTTCCTTTCAGGTGCTGATTCCTGGGTAGGTGAGTATGTGTACATTGTAAGACCCTGTGGGCCTCTCCAATGGACTCTCCTGTGAGACTGGGAGTGTCTCCCACCACCACAATCCCCATGGGTTTTTACAGCCAGAGGTTTTGAGTCTTTAGTTGCCCACGCTGAAACCTGGGGTATGCAGTCTGCCTTGCTCCCCAGTTGTTTCTCCCAGCTTATCCACACACAAATGTGGGACTGCCCGGTCAGCCAGCACCCTCCTCACCTGCGTGGCCTGTCACCTTGGGGCACATCCTTTCTGCCCTTGGCTTCCTGTCTCCATCCCTCCTACCAGTCTGGATGATGTTTCTTTAATTCCTTGGTTGTTGGACTTTCATGCAGTTGATTTTCTGGCAGTTCTGGTTGTTTTTGTTTTCAAATCAGTTGTCATCCTTTCTTTGGTTATGTGAGGAATTGAAGTGTTTCTACCTACCCCTTCATGTTGGCCAGAGTTCCCATATTAAGTTTTTGTAGGTAGAAAAATGTCTATGTTTTCACCTGTATGTATGTGTGTTCATACACAAAAACATACTACATGTAACCTGGTAGAAATAGTGTATTAGAGGGTTCTCCAAAGAGAGAGGACAATAGGAAATAGCCAGACAGATATATATGGCTGAGAATCTGCCATTGAAGATCAAATCTGCAAGTTGAAGATCCAGGAAAGCTGATGGTATAATTTCAGTCTGAGTCCAAAGGCCTGAGAAACAAAAAAAATCCAATGATATAAATTCTAGACCAAAGGCTGGAGAAGACTGATGTCTTTCATCAAGCAAGCAGGCTGAGGGCAAAAAAAAATCCTTTCTTCTGCCTTTTGTTTTGTTTGGACCCTCAACAGACTAGATGATGTCAAATTACATCAGGGAGTGAAATCTACTCTACTGAGTCAAATGCTGATCTCATCTGGAAACATCTTCATAGAAACACTGAGAAATAATGTTTAATCTGGGAACCCCATGGCCCAGTCAAATAGATAGATAAAATTAACCATCACAGATGAAAACACAAATTAGTTAAGAGGTTTTTATCTTCTCCCCATCTGCTCCTTCATCAATCTTTGGCGACTTCAACAACCAGATCTTTTTACCTAAACTTCATTTGGCTTCATGTCCAATCCTTCCTGCCTACTTCCAAATGTATTAGTCTTTGACTTGGCCATGACCAGAAACTACTGTACTTCCCAGTCATGGAACTTTGTAGGCTTTCTTTTCACCTATCTTAAAATCTACATTTTCCACACTATTTCTATCTTGCCAAAGCAAACTATATTGTCCACTTATGTACTTACCCTTACTCTTCTTAGATCCTCTCTCACAGATCTATTCTCTACTCCAGGTTTCCTTGACTTTCGTGGACATTCTTTTGTGTCCTCATTTCTAAAAAAAAATCTTCTTTGACTCTGCTTCCCATTTAATATACTCATCCTAAAACCCAAGTGTCACAAAAAGTCATCTCTGTTCACTGGTTCTTCCTTAGTGAGTTTTATACTCCCCAATCTACAGAAGTTTGGATTTGGCCAACACATTGTCTTTGAATCTGCTCTGTCAGTGGTCACTGATGCCTGTGAATCACTAGGACTAGTTCTTCCTGTTTGTAATCCATTTGACTAAGCTCCCTTGCAGCCTGGATCAGCCTTTCTGTGCTCACTGTGCATGCTTTCTTGATGGCCCCCTAGCAGAGAGCCACCAGATCTAATTCTACAACCTTGACTTCTCTTGATGTGAGATTGGAATTTCCAATTGTTTATAGGACATCTTCACATCTGGCTGAAAACTCAAACTACTAACAACCGATACTAATTCTATTCCTTCAGTATTACTGACATCTATTTCTTCTCCCATCCCTACTGTCACTACACTCACTTGAGGTTTCCATCATTTCTTGCCTGGACTATTGCAATAGCTTCTAAATAGATCGGTCTCTGTCCCAAATACAGATACAAGCATTATTTTCCTAAAGCTCCGTTATGACAAATACTGCTACTATTTCCCTCCTGCTCAAACACTGCTAATGTTTCTTGTTTTCCTACAAAAATAAAGTTCTCATTAGCTGACATGTTATTTGAACCCATTCACTTCATTTTTATCTCACAGTAAAATATCTCTTTCCTCTACCCTTATCCTAACACCAGAGTACTGTTTATCATTCCCCATTTTTTCTAGTCTCAGGAACTTTGGTTGCTTCTACTGATACTTCTGCCAGAATATGCCACCTTATTTATTATATAGATCCACAACCAGGCCTAACTATGATCCTCTTAAATGATTCCTAATTATTCCAGTTGAGTTTTCTTTCTCTGTTTAGTACTTATAGAACAGTTTCAATAAGCAGGAATAATTGCGACTTAAATTTTATTATGTAAATATCTGTTTCTATACCAGATTCATAGCTCCCTTAAAGCAAGAATTTTAAAGAGATGAATCTTATTTATCCTTACATTCCTACACAGTACACATATTTTGTACAACACAAAGTTTTGAGAAATATATTTGGGTTTAAAATGTCATTAATGGAAACATTTTTGATATCCCTGAGCAACACCACCAAATGATCTTGCTTAACAGTTAACAGACTGTTCACAGGTGTATGGAAATGCTAAATGCTGAATCCAATCAAACTCTTTTTTGTTATGGCACATCAAAATTTCCTTAACTTGTAAAGTTCTTCAGGTTTTCAGGTGCATATTAGCATTGCCATTAATATTATGTTAGCAATTGCTGAACAACTATTTGTTGAACAAATATCAAGTGAATATATTGGCACAAAGGTTCGCTTTATTTTTTAGAAAGTAAAATATATTGCCTAAGATAGGATTAGAAGGAAAAGTTTTAGCCCAAGTTCTAGAGGAGACAGCTCTCCTTTTACACCTGGTAAAGTGTTCTCAGGCTGACTTCCAAGAGCTGGTTTTCTTGTCCTACAAGTCAGCTACTCTCTAGAAAATGGCTTCATTTTCTCACAGTTGTCATCTCTTAACCTGATTTTTAAAAATCAGATCTGTGGAAAAACACACCTGCCTTTCTGCAGGTGCGTGGGTCAGGCTTTAGTTGGAACCAGCAGGAGTGGCTTCCCTTGTGTCATCACTTCACACAGATTAGCCAGGACTGCAGAATGGCGCCCTCTCCACTCAGCTACCGATGAATCCAGAGTGTGCATTTCAAAGCCAGCCCATTGTAATGGTCACTGTTTGTGACATCTCATATCAGCCTAATTACCAGGTTGGAAATGTACACTATGTATTTTGAGTTTCTGGTTAAATCCAACTTGTTTTTCTTCCAGCCACCTACTGTTCAACAAGAAGGAAACATATCATTAGCAAGAAGAATGACTTTTTTCTTCTATTTTCAGCTTCTTGAGAATTCTTCCAATAAAAATGCTAGCAAAACTTGATTTTCATTTCCACTCATTGTCAGGTTGATTCATCTCTCTAAGCAGCTGGTGAATGGGAACATAGAACAAGTAATAAAAATGACATTCCAGTTTTCCTTTTTTTTCAAAGAACACTCTCATTTGGACTTCAAGAAAGCTTCTTCTCCAATAAATCAAACTACTTGGCCTACTGGAGTAGACCTAAAATCACCAAAGTTGCCCTTAAAAGAGGATTTTACCAATTTTACTACTAAGAGATTTTTTCCTATCAAGAGTTGATATATAAATATGTATTATATGTAAGTATATCATTATGTATATATATGTACATTCACACATACACATAGTGGGTGCATATTCACACACTAAAATGTAGTCACACTATTTCATACTCAGACAAATTTTAAATAAACAAAAATAAGGCAAAAACATTTCCCTGATCCACCCAATTTTTAATTGTTCTCATAGCTCTAAGGTCTTGGACATTTTACTGCCCTCTCAGAACTGGTTGCTTGATCTATAAGAGAAGGATAATTTTACTTACTGAATGGTATTTTTATGAGCATGAGGTGTTAACATGTAAAGCAGTGACATCAAGCTTAGATCACTAGGTAGCCAGAAAATGATAATGATTGTAAGTGTTGACATGTGAAGTTGGAAAATTCATGTATAACATTCATCCGGTGAGGACAATCTCCATCCCAGTCCGAAGCTACCCTTTCACTGTATGGGCTCCACAGTATCTGAGATTATATGATCAACAGCAGAGAAGCAGCTCTGTTCTGAGCAGTAGAATGATCAGTATTCAAGGTTGTAAGAAAGTTTAAGATCATCTAGCCCAAATGTCCATCTATCCTTTTCTATATAGGCATCAAGTAAACTCTTCTCAATTGAAGAACTGTCATCCAATCAATATTGTTTGACTTTACTTTGTAAGAGATCATTAGGAAACCTAAGAATCAGTCATGATTTTTTAAATTTTCCAACATCTCTTTTCCAACAGCCAGCCCTATTTAGCTAGACTTCTAAAATATTTCAGTAACTGATACCTTTATCATCACTTCTACTGTTACCACCCTAGACAAAGCCAAAACTATCTTTCATATGGGCTCCTGCAACAGCCCCTGAATTTTTCTTTCTGTTTCTTTCTAGATTTGCCTCCTTAAAGTACATTTACCATACAGCAGCCAGAGTGATATTTTTTTAACCTTTTTTTCTTTTAAGATTTTATTTATTTATTTATTTATTTATTATAGAGAGGGAAGGGAGGGAGGGAGGGAGGGAGAGAGACAGAGAGAGAGAGAGAGAGAAACATCAGTGTGCGGTTGCTGGGGGTTATGGCCAGCAACCCAGGAATGTACCCTGGCTGGGAATCGAACCTGGGACACTTTGGTTCTCAGCCCGCGCTC
The DNA here is from genome assembly GCF_004126475.2 of Phyllostomus discolor. Classification (NCBI taxonomy): domain Eukaryota; kingdom Metazoa; phylum Chordata; class Mammalia; order Chiroptera; family Phyllostomidae; genus Phyllostomus; species Phyllostomus discolor. The sequence goes on along the minus strand of NC_040903.2, from coordinate 187,695,455 downwards.
AATCCACTGAGCTACGCCAGCCAGGGCTACAGAGTGATATTTTTAAAAAATAATTTAAAATAATTCATGGCAGAATCTTAATGGCAACCTCCTGATTATTTTTCAGGGTCCTCATAGTTTACCAGGTCCTACAGAATCAAATACACACCCCTTCATTCTCATTTGTCCCATCCATTACTTCATTCACCTTATCTAAACACATGTCTTTTTGCTGTTCTTCCAATAGGCCCAGTTTATTTCTGATTGACCTTTCTTGACCAATCAACTTTATTACCTTCACGATACTGGTCTCTATCATACTCTGTTTTATATTCTTGATTCTGTTCATACCTTTTTATTTATCTCATCCTTGAAGTATGTAAGCTCTCATTCCCCACTGTGATCTCAGAATTTGTAGTAGTACCTGGAACATGCAGTACTTAAATATATTTTCAATTAATGAATATATAAATGCTTGACATTTTAATTTTAAATACCTCAAGTCACCCAAGGATAAATAGTATATTTCATCCATGTAAGAACCTCTGGCACCCAGAACTGTGCTGTGGTTCCTGCCCTCATCGATTATATTTTGTGGGTGACATAGAATGTAAATGGGTAAACAAGGCAACAGTCTGAAGTACTGTGGAGAACACAGTTGTATTAGTTTCTTGTAGCTGCTGTAACAAAATACCAAAATCTGGGTGGCTAATAACAACAAATTTATTGTCTGACATTCCTGGAGCGACGAAACACAAAGTTAAGGTGTTGGCAGGGCCAAGGTCTCTCTGACGGACCTGTTTCAGCTCTTCCTTCTGGCTTCTGGCAGCACCTTGACTGTGGCAGCATAACTCCTGTCTTTACATGGTATTCTCCCTGTCTACACATTATAGTTACCTTTCCTTACATACTTAGACTCTCTTCTCAATTAATCTGCAAACATCTCAAAGTCAAGACCATGTTGATACTTGTCAGTTCATCTAGTGGGCCCTTAGTACCTGTCTTTTGACAACAACAATAGCAACAGTTTTAGAGTTGAGTTTAGGCATTTTAGAAGAGAGGGCTTTTTTTTTCCCTTTCTTGGCTTTACTATGCCATAGCAGTCTCATGTGGTTATCCTTTGCACCTATGTCAATAAACCCAATGATTGTAAAGCACATCCTGTGTTTTCACAGTGCTTATTCTATACCCTGGGTCTTCCCATGCTCCTTCTCTTGTTAACTCCATATGTTCATGTGATGAATATATAGATATAAGTAAATGGAAATAAATTGCTCATTAGAGGGAATAGTATTTTATGACACAGAAATTTGCTTTAAACATATCTTACTATATAAATTTTGATATTAGAAACAGTAATAGTAGGTCAAAAAGACTTGTCAAACAGATCCATAATGTAGAGATAGGCAGATAAAAACCTCTCAAAGGACATGCCATACCTTCAAACTTTCTTTCACCTCTCAGTTAACTAACTTGATAAAGGGGTTCTGCAGTGTTATTTGAATTATATCAAAGTAATCAACAGACTGTATATTTCCTCACTATTTCATGGTACGCTGAATGCTATTGAGAACTTTTGGGTTTGTAACTCTTTGGAATGACCTTTCCAGAGAAGGCAGACTGGGAGGATGGTGTAGTAGGGACTTTTAATTTTGGAAATTCAGCTTTGAGTGTCTGAGAACAAAGTTCCAGGGACAATTCTATTTTTCCAAGATCTCCTGGGACAGTCTTCAGGAGATGAGCACATTAGTCACAGAGCTACTCCAGGCTGTGGCATGACTGTTGCTTCACATGCTCGCTGATGTACTTAAATTCGGGAACTGAGACAGCATTGTCAGTGGACAGTTGTAGCAGGTGGCCATAAATATGGAAACTTAGAGGACTTCTTCATGTATCTATGCATTTACAGATTGAAGATGTCCTTCATGACATTCTACATATTTGATTATTTTTCCAGACTTTGTGGGCCCTCTGTTTTCTTCTGTAATTTTGCTGAGTTTTTCAGGAAGTTGCAGAGGTATAGGTTCTTCTTTGGGTGGGGGGAGGCATGAAGGTGGAAGAAGGTATAAGGGGATAAGTGGTAATGGAAAAAATACAATAAAAATAATGTAAAAAAAACCCCAAAAGGACCAATATTGTGTTTAAAATCCTGCTGCATATTACTAGGGAAATACATTTCTGTTTTAATTTTAAAAAAGAAAAATTAACTTTTTGGTACAGTTTCATTTTTTAAATAGTTTCTGTAGTGTTTATTGAATCCTAAAACTTGCACTATCTTTCTGGAGGGCAATTTGACTATACATATCAAAAGTCCTCTAGAGCAAGGGACACAGGGGAAAGAATAAATAGATGGGACCTCATCAAAATAAAAAGGTTCTTCACAGCTAAAGAAAACATCAACAAAATGAGAAGGGAACTAACCATGTGCAAAAATATAGTTGCCAATGATACCTCAGAGGTATCATTGCAGGGTTTGATCTCCAAAATATATAAATAATTCACACTACTCTACTCTAGGAAGACAAACAATCGAATAAAAAAAATGGGCAAAGGACCTGAACAGACACTTCTCCAAGGAGGACACACAGAGGGCCCAGAGATATATGAAAAGATGCTCAGCATCACTAGCCATCAGAGATGCAAATTGAACCACAATGAGATACCATCTCACACCAGTCAGAATAGTCATCATAAACAAATCAACAAAGAGCAAGTGCTGGTGAGGTTGTGGAGAAAAGAGAACTCTAATACATTGTTGGTGGGAATGCATACTGTTGCAGCCACTGTGGGAAACAGTATGGAATTTCCTCAAAAAACTAAAACTGAAACTTCCTTTTGATCTGGCAATTCTACTGCTGGGACTATATGCTAAGAGTCCTGAAACACCAATGCAAAAGAACCTATGCCCCCCAATGTTCATAGTAGAACAATTTACAATAGCTAAGTGCTGGAAGCTCAGTGCCCATCAGTGAATGAGTGGATCAAAGGACTGGTATATTTACACAATGAAATACTATGCAGCAGAAAAAAGAAAGCTCCTACCCTTCACAACAGCATGGATGGATCTGGAGAGCATTATGCTAAGAGAAATAAGCCAGGTGGTGAAACACAATATGATCTCACCTATAAGTGGAACCTAATCAATAAAACAGACAAGCAAGCAGAATATAACCAGAGACATTCAAATAAAGAACAAACTGACAGTAACCAGAGGGGAGGTGGGTGGGGGGATAATGATGGAAAGAAGGGGAAGGGTCATCAAGGAACATGTGTAAAGGACCCATAGACAAAGCCAAAGGTGGGTAAGACTGAGGATGGGAGGTGGTATGAGGAAAATGGAGACAACTGTACTTGAACAATAATAAAAAAGTTTTAGCATATTGTTATCTCCTATGAATTAATAATTATGTCTTTAGAAATTTTCCCTGGCTGGTGTGGCTCAGTGGATTGAGTGCCCTCCTGCAAACCAAAGGTTCATTGGTTCAAATCCCAGTCAAAATACGTGCCTGCATTGTGGGTCAGGTCCCCAGTAAGGGGCACACGATAGGCAACCACACATTGATGTTTCTTTCCCTCCCTTCCCCTCTCTCTAAAAATAAATAAAACCTTAAAAAAATAAATTTATCATAAAGACATAATCATGGATATGATTAAAGACTCAGCTATATATATTTGCTCATCAAAGTCTTGCTTATAAATAAATAAATAAATATTTTTAAAAAATGCTCTGGCTGGCATAGCTCAGTGGACTGAGCTCGGGCTGTGAACCAAAGCATCGCAGGTTCGATTCCCAGTCAGGGCACATGCCTGGATTGCAGCCCACGGCCCCCAGCAACTGCACATTGATGTTTCTCTCTCTCCCTCCCTCCCTTTCCTCTCTAAAAATAAATAAATAAATAAATAAATATTTTTAAAAGTCTTGCTTATAAGAGATAAAGGTTTAAAATATCATAGGTTGTATTTAGCTACAATACACAGAAGATCATGTTAAGAGCATGGGACAATATATTCTTGGTTTGTTTTTGTGATCTCACCAAGGAATTAATCTCTTTATATCCTTCTCTCCATCCACATTGGACAGCATTTTCTGTCTTATTTCTCTTGGCCATAAAGTTACAGCCAAAGACCTAAGCAATATGCTTGGAAAAGATTAAGTAAAAGGTAAATGCTGTTCATTTATCACAGGGAGGGGAGATATTTCCCAGAAGTCTCCCTATATCAGCAGATTTGGCCTTCCCTCTCATTTACCATGAGTGGATCACATGGCAAATTCTAGCTGCAAGTGTGTACCTGGGAAAACACACACAATTTCCAGGACTGATTTGGAAAACTCTTGAATCATTATCTAGGGGCTAAACACACTGCTACCTCAAACAAAATCAGGGTTAAATTAGCAGGAAAAGGAGAAAGAGTGGTTGTTGAGTGGGGACTAACAATGTTTGCCCCGTAGGTGTCCAATGATTATATAGAGAAACAAAGTTGTAAAATATAATACATTTATTACCATGGAGAGTAACTGTTGTATTAAATTATACTTATAAGTCTATACTTTGGAAGATTAAATTAAAAATACTTTCCTAGACTCATGTCATAGAAAAAAGAAAGACTTTGCATTAAAGTGTTTCAGTGATTATCTCTGGATAGAGGGGATTGTTGAGAACCAGAATGAGACTACAGTGCTAGCAATGAAGTAATACAAGAGTCTTGTCCCAGCTTTCAGCCATTCTTCTACACAAGTCCTCTATGGAACACATTTATTATCTGCAAGGATATCTGAAATCCCAATGGGCTGGTGCCCTAGGATAGAGACCTAAAGGATGTCTTCTAAACCCAGTGTCCACTGAACTCTACTTCCCTCCATCCTCAAACCCAACCTTCATCATGGGACCTTCTAGGTTTTTGTGGTAGAACAGAAGATAGCCTGGGCAGGCTGGGTCTCACAGAAGGCCTGATTTCAAATACACCTACTGCCTTTGATTTTCAGGTATGAAGGAAAAAAAATCTGTTGTTTAATTTTTAAAAAATACAGCAATTCTACCCCTCCCTCCAAATGCCATAAACAGCATTCAAGACTATCGCATGTAATATCGATCCTCTGTTCCAGAAAGTGAAAGGGGAAGAACAGAGAGAGGAAATAATGCTGCCCTTCCTTGATCCACTGGGTGATTTACATTTTATATAAATCTACATTTTCTACAATGAACATATTTCAATTCTGTAATAAGAAAAAATTGTGTAATACCATGACATTTTTAATACAAGTTGCATACTTAATGAGGTGTCATCTCCTGAAAGAATGTTTGTTTTTCACTCTTTGCATTTCTTTGGTCATAATTTTTATTATAGTAAATAACATGCAGCAATAGATGCAGAGGTAGTGACAGATTTTATAATTGACATGTGTAACAAACAAAGGGAAAAAAATCAAAATTTTATAACTAAAAGGAATAGAATCAGGAAAAGCATTAAAGCAAAAGAAATGAAATATGATGAAAAATACTATCTTAGATTTGAGATGAAGTTTACAAGTAATCTTTGTATTTCAACATTTCACTATCAAAAAAGTAATCACCTTGAATGTTTTCAGTAACATAGTATTATTTATATTAGTATATAATATAGTATATAATTATAATAAAATTAATAATTTTAATTAATATATAATATCACTATTATTTATATTAGTATAACTATATGGCCAGTATTTCTTTATTACTAGTCATTTCTTAGGTTGTGACAAAATATTTTGCATTAGAAGCCTACCTCCCCTCCACCTCAGTGTAAACTTACAAAATCCACCCAAAATGTGTCAGGTGAGATGGGTACACAGGGATGATGTTCTTTCTAAAAGCTTTACATTCTTTAATTATTCTCAAAAGATTAAATTTTCTATGCAGGGGTAGGCAAAAGCAGGTTTACAGTTGTGAGTGACATTCTTTTGAGTTAACCCTACTGTAATAACCAGAACCTGCACGCCTTTTTCCATACAGACAACTGTGAACCTCCTGTTGTCCACCCCTGCATATGACCCCAATGCAGTATTCAAACCACCATATTTTCAATATCAGGAGCAATTCTAATATTTTCTACTTCATGCTGACTGGATAATTTTTTTGATTTTTTTCTTATATGAATAATTTATTTTCTTTTTATGTGTCTTGCAAGTTCTGTCTCTCCCTGACTTTCCTATTTCTCTAAGTTAATTAAATTATTTGTTTTTTCTCTTTCTTGATGACTTTAGTTTCCACTTTTTTATTCTACTATTTGCTATATTGTTGTCTAGTTGTATCACAATACAGGACAGAAGTGCTTTTAATTTTTTCTTTCTATAGAATTCTGACTTAGACAGAAAACCCTTATATTAGGGAGCTAGTCCTGTCTTCTCTCAAAATATAGATGGAAGTCTCCATGTCTTATACAAATTTGTATCTACCAGCGCTCAATAGAGAGTGTCCTAAAAGAAAGATCTGTCTCTACATAGGGTATGCAAGGATATTATATAGAATATTTACATATATTTATATATGTAATAACCAGAAATATATATATTTATATATTTTAATCAGAATTTATACTGAATTTTACAGAACAGAACTGCCTATTTTATTGAATCTTTAAGAAATCCTACTATATCTTAATATAAGTCAGACTAAGACTGCTGATTTTTTTTGGAAGAACTATTAATTCTTGTACTAGTTAATGGTTCTTCCAGAAGTGGGCTTCTCCTTCCTGCTGATAATTTCTCAAAAGTATTTAAAAAGCTTTGAATAAAAAAGGAAGTATTTTAGAAAAGATTGTTAAGTGAAAGAACAAGTCCAAAAATTATAGAAATAAATAATAAGGAAGTTTTCATCACATCAGAATATAGGCTTGATCTTGCCAAACTCATGCTGTGTACATCTTGTGCAATTACACTTCTTTCATGTTGATTAGAATATGTCAAGAGGGGATGTGAATCTATACTTTTTCTTATAATGTATTTGCTCTTAAAAGGCAAATGTAAATTTATTTATTGTCATTTTCATGCATCATCACACAAGTGTAGGTACTCTGTCTTGTTTTAATTAGCAATTCAGATAAGAAACAAATTGACCCTAAAGAATCTTTTGGATTTCCCGAGTTGCTGATTTGCCATTTATGATGCAGACTCCAAGTCATCCATGACTTCTCTGGATGGATTTTATCACAGTTTTAAAAGAATGTAGCATTCATCTGCTATAACAAAGATTTTACACTCAGCTTCTTTCCACCCAGCAGATATTTAAAAGTCCAAATAGCCACAAAATGTGAGTTTTGGATAGGTCTCCTTCCTTTGAAAGAAAGTGAGAATATCAAAATGTTCCAAAAGCATTTCCTAATAAGATACCTACATGTGTATTACATAGCAAGTGAGAAATACATAAATTTGGAAAGTGCACTAATGGCATTGCTTGTGTAATTGTCATAAAGACAAAATGTACAGAACAGTATATAGTTTTTGAGGTCATTCTACCTAATTCACACACCAAGTCTGTCACTTTCTCGATGTGTGATCTCACACAATTTATTTAGCTTTTGCTTCAGTCTCCTTGTCTCTGAAATGGAGATGCTAATATCTATCTTTTAGTATTATAATGAGAATTATATAGAAATATATATGAAGTACTTAGCTCAATGCCTGACATATATATTTTTGTCATTATCATCAGTGTCAAATATGGTTGCTCTCATACTCAATATTCTACTGGAAGTTCTAGCCAGAGCAATTAGGCAAATGAGAAAAAAAGGCATCTAAATTGGAAAGGAAAAAGTAAAATGATTTCTGTACCCAGTTAACAAGATTTTATATGCAGAAACCCCAAATACTCCAGAAAATGTTAGCACTATTAAACAAATTTAGAAAAGTTATAAGATATAAAATAAACAGGCAAAAATCTCTAACATACATATTCCTGAATATATTAAAGAAGACATACATAAATGGAAAGACATCCCACATTCATGGATTAGAAAACTTAATATTGTTAAGATGATAATATTACCCAATATCATCCATAGATTTAATGTATTTTCAATCAAAATCTTAACAATGTTTTTGCATAGATAGAAAAATCTATTCTTAAATTCATATGGAATTTTAAGGGACCCCAAATAGCCAAAACAATCAAGAAAAAGAAAAACAAAGTTGGAAGAACTCACACTTCTTTTTTTTTAATATTTTATTTATTTATTTATTTATTTGGGGGAAGGGAGGGAGATAGAGAGAGAGAGAGAGAGAGAGAAACATCAATGTGTGGTTGCTGGGGGCCATGGCCTGCAACCCAGGCACGTACCCTGACTGGGAGTTGAACCTGCAACACATTGGTTTAGCGCAGCCCACGCTAAATCCACTGAGCTACGCTAGCCAGGGCTGGACTCACACTTCTTGATTTCAGAACTTACTACAAATCTGTAATAACCAAAAGACTGGTATTAGCATGAGAACAGATATTTAAATGAATGGAATAAAATAGAGTCCAGAAGTAGACTATTGTGTAATCTGGGCAATTGATTTTTAATAAGGCTACCAAGACCATTAATAGGGAAAGAACCATTTTTTTTTCAACAAATGGTGCTGGAAAAACTGGATATCCACATTCATAAAATAAAATTAGACCCTTACCTCTTACTATATATACAAGTTAGCTCAAAGTAGATAAAACAGAATGTTAGAACTAACATTCAGAAGAAAAAGGAGAGAAAAATATTATTTCTGACATTTGATTTACCAATGATTTGAATATGACACCAAAGTACAGGCAACAAAAATGGGATATAATGAATATGTTTGAAATGGCTATCAAAATGTGGTACATGAAACACAGCTTTATCCTCTAAATTTTCTACTAGTAAATTTTATCCTCTGAATGTGCTACTAGCAAGTTGCAGATAAGTGTGGAGTATTTTTGTTTATATTTGCATTTTTTTGTTCTTACATAGAACTAGAATTCATTCATGATAAAAAGTGCTTTAAATAACATTAAAATTCAAATTTCCATCATATTCCTATTAAAGATGACAGTTCTAGTCAATTCTTTGTTCTTAGGAAACATGAACTTTTTATAAGGATGAGTTTAACCTGAATCATTATAACACTGCTAACATAGCACTGCTTGCTAATAATTATAATGGAAACTGCTATCATCTCTTATAATTATTACATTATAAATTTCATGTTGAACCACAATCATCTGATAGATTATGAGTAATAAAAAGTAGATTGTAGGTGTAGCTATTATTATAACTTTGCTTTAGGGAGAATCAATTTTGTAATATTCAAATTTATGTTAATGTGAACTTAAGTGGCAATGTATACTATGGGCTTAAAACGCTAAAATCTCAAGAACCTTCAGGAATACAGGGATGGGCATTCAGTTGTAATACAACTAAATAATATAATAATTAATAAATAATAATACAAGAATAAGCTCTGTCTCCCATACTCACAATTATAAACTTACTTTTGCTCACCCCTGTATTGTAAATTCTATAGTGTTCTTAAAAATAAGATTTTATTTTTTTAATACAGGAGAGTAAACTTATGACAGAGTACTGTTCTTTAGAAGGATCTAATTTAGAGAAGTAGATTTCATGTCAAGATGTTCATCTAGCCCAGCATGTAAGACTTTGCTTCAGAAAGTGCCATGAGAAGAAGACGTGATGAAAACCAAGTTCACTAAGTCTTAGAAATAACCTGCCCTTCACCTTCCAGGGTTTGCATTTCTCAGGCTGGCCACTTTGGTTTTCTGCAGAAATCAAATCAGAGTTTTTCTTCTCAATAATAGAAGGACATTGTTTACAGGATTTCTTCCACTTCCTATTTATTTTGCTCTGAATGCCAGAAAATGAGTTAAGTGGTGTATTCTAAGTTTTAGGCATGAAAGTAGCTACTGGAGGAAATTACCAGCATAATATTTCTTTTTTATGCAGCAAATCCAGATTCCTCTCAATCTGTGTTTAAACTAGTGATATAATAGGCGACTGATGATAATTCTGTAAGTGATTGCAAGTAGCTAGATTTTTTAAAGTCATAATTCACTTAAATGTATAACTATGGCAATGATACAAGCTAAATACAGTAATAAAATAACATAATAAACTGTATTTACAATCATTTCAGTGCTCTGACTAGAATTAGAATGATAGAATATAAAACCTAAATTTACTCTTGCAGATTTTTTTAACCTCGTAGGGCAGAACACTGAGCTCTCACCTGCAGGGTAAAGCATGTCACTTGAGTGACATGCTTTTAATTAGATCTAACCACAAGGTGCCTGTTCATCAGAGCTTATCTTCCACTGTTGTTCTCCTGACCAGGCCTGGAAAAGAGTTCAAACTTCCTCCTTTGGGACAAAAACAGATATACCCTGTTTGCAAAAATAGTGCGTGGTCATAACATGATTTCAACTGAATTCAGCACTCACTGAGCACTGTTCTGTGTTAGACACAATGCCAGAACCCTGGGCCACAGATATGAATAAGGCACAGTTCTTGGATTTAAAGAATTTAGTCAAATACTGAAGCTGAAACCATCAGCACCAACTGCAAAGCAAAGTGATGAGCCTATTTAAAAAGTAAAGATGTATATTTATGTTATCCCAAATGATCTTCACTTAAAGGTATGATTTCCTTTGTCATGTTCTTATGTGAATGGAAAGATTTATGAGGCTGTGCTAGAAAAAAAAATGTTGAAGCCATGCCTATAATGAAGCTAGCAGTATCTCCTTCACCAATAACAAATCTAGGTAACGTTAGTTCCTGATCAATTATGCAAAAGGAAATTGATAAAAAACAGTATGAGGAATAGATATGAATAATACAAAGTAACTCAAGGAATGGAAACGGAACAGATTATTCAGACTTTGAATGGGGCTGCTAGCAAAGGTAGCTTTGGTCTCTTGCCATTTCCTTTTGAGCTAGAGAGAGCAAGATGATTTTAGTATTGGAAGTGTAAATTGCTTATATATACATTCCTTTTCATCCTCAGATCGGATGAAAGGAAAGCCACAACTGAAAGCCAGACTCCCTGTTATCTTTCACTTTGTTGTGCTTGACTTTCACTAGCCATTGATCTTCCAAACTCTTGATTCAGGCAATTTTCCTGGACTCACCTGAAGTTTGATCTGACCTTTACTTTTCAGTTTCTAAATGAATAGCCTTTTCAAGAGTCATCCTAAATTAAGCATGTTAATGAAATTCTACATAAGAGACATTCTGGTTTTCTGAATGGGCACCCACCAAGGAGAATGTCATTTGAAATAATTAGCTAAAAGTAAAATTTCCTATAATAAATCTACCTCGTAGATCAAGTATGAAGATGCCTTTTGCTGGTTTCTGTTTCTACTGTGACTTAATGGAGACACTGGCTCCCTGTGAGGACTCAAGGCTGCCGACCGAAGATGCAAGTCATTGCCCATCTTACACAGATGACTGACTGTAAATTCAACTTATTGGATAAAAGGTTTTTGTAGGTGTAATTAGATAAGAGGAAGTCATAGTGGGTTAAGGTGGGCCCTTAAAGCAATAATGAGTGTCCTTATAACTACAGGAGATAACACACAGAGGTATATACAGAGAAGAGCACCATGTGAGGGCTCAGACAGAGATTGGACCGACGCCTCCACAAGCCAAAAAATGCCAAGGATTGCTGGCAACCACCAAAGCTGAAAGAGAGGCCTGGATTTTCTTGCTCAGAACCTTCAGAAGGAACCAGTCTTACTGACATCTTAATTTTAGACTTCTAGCCTCCAGAACCGTGGGAGAATAAAATTCCATTATTTTAAGCCACCTAGTTTGTAGTAATTTATTATGGCAGCCCTATAAAACTAATACATATCCCATTTATTTTTACAGCCAAAATCCCACAAACTAAAACACTAGGTGGGTAAAGAGTCACACATGTAGTATTAGCTAAAATTTAATTGACACATGCCCACAATTTTTCATGCCAGGCATGTAGGCCATTTGAAAAAAGTTCCCCTCCTCAAAATCAAAGTCCAGTATTTCTGAGTATTGCCAGTGAGAGTTTCTTGAGTATGCACCATTAGGTCTGCTCCTAGCAGATCTTCTCCTGACTCCCGTGGAGTTCACTTTCCTTCTGGTACTGTCACTAAAAAGTGGAAGAACACAAGATGCCAAATCTCTGGGGGGTCTGCAACGTAGGAAGGAGGTGAGCTTTTTAAACTCTTTTGTGTTTCATTGAGACAAAGGGGTTGTAAAACACTATAGAGTTTTTGAAATAGCTTTAAATTTGTTTTTCATTCTGTAGTTTTTTTCCATTACCACTTAGTCCCCTTATACCTCCCTCCCCTCAGCAATCACCACACTTTGTCCATGCCCATGAGTCCTTTTTCCTTTTTTCTCAACCCCACCTTCTCCTCTTCTCCCCTCCCCCTCACTGGTGGTCATCCTTATGCCTTTCTCTCCCCCTAGGAAATAGGCAAGGGACTGTGAACAAAATGAGGAAATTCAAGGAATACCCATCACACTATCACTGTCCTCTCCATTCATTAAGGAAATGAACTTGGGTCAGCTAGTCATTCTTCTCTTGAGATGAGTTTCCTTAGGTTATCAATCAGCTAGCAAATGGACCTTAGTCTGCCTGTCAGTTCAGGCATGTTTGAATTCCAATAGTGGATGAATGAGATGAAATTCCCTACTACAGGTTTGGGTGATTCTAGAATAAGTGTAACCTTCCCTTTCCTTAAGAGGAAATATTTTCTATAACTCTATTAGTTTCCATGTTTTTTCTCTTCTCATGAGATTTGGTGGAGTTCCTGCTATAATATTGTGACAGTTTTTGTACCTGCCCTTTTTCCCTGGGGTGGGGAGAAAGCCTGAATATAGAGAAAAAAGGGAAGTCTGCTTTAAAAACAAACAAACAAAAGAGTAGCAGCCATTGTTATAAAAGCAAAAGTAAATATGACCCCAGGTACAAGCTCAGGAGCTGACACTCATCCCTGTCAGCTGTCCTGGGCTCCTCTGCAACAAACAAGAGCTATTGTTACTGACCAGGAAATACTTCCTGCATAAATAGTCAGTCTTGTTGATTTGTTCTTTTACTAGGTAGTAGTAGACACGATAGCAAAGATGCTAAAGAGATCACAGTTCTACAATGATCACGTATTTTATACTTTCAACAAATCCGTCTCAGTGCCATAGCTATTGAGAAGAATGGACTACATGTGGTCGTGGTAACTCTGGGATGGGCCTGAAAGCCTAAGTGTGCACTGGAGGAAGCACCAAGGCTTTGATTCTTCTTTTCAGTCCCTGCAATGCTTGATTCTGACCCTCTCCCTTCTTACCTTGGGACTCTAGTCTCTGTGCAGTAATGACCTCCGTTTGCACTTTGTGTAGTCCTCCCCAGGGTTTGAGCCTCATTTCTCCCTAATGGACCCACATAGTTCTTCCACAAGCTTATGGCACAGGGACTTTCCTTGTCCACACTTGAAAATGAAAGATGCTTGAGGGGTTTTGGCCCATACCTTTCATCTCTACCTTTATTCCCATTCCTCATCTTGTGTTTTTCCTCTTATGTCTATATGCCTGAATTCTCATTTTCTCTCTAGCCCCTTGGACTCAGGTGGAAGAGCTGACTGGTTTTCTTTTTCACTCAGGACATGCTGTCCTATATAGCTTCTCCAGGCTCCACACACTGCAGCCAGAAGCAATGAAATCACAACCCTGAGGTATGCCCCTGATTCCTAAGGCCCAGGTTTTCCTTAATTGGGACGTAGAGAAAAAAAAATAGGAGAAATGGTACTTTGGGAATGAGCACAAGAGGAAATTTTTATAATGCATTGTTTCTTGAAGATTTGGATTTGTCATCTACTAAGTCTTGCTAATTGGTTAGACAGATCCTAAATGAGGGGGACAAAAGCCCTTGCATATTTAATAGCATCTTATTCCTTGGCCAAATGCTGGCTTTTCATATTGTCGGGGTCCGATGGCTCAACACAGAGACCTAATTACTTTCACTGATGTAAAGGCAATGATGACGATCTAATCATCATTAGATCTAATCATCACAACTACTTTCATAACTATATTTATTTACTAAAATACTATCTAAAAAGAGTCATTTACTGAATCAATAACATAAATGTAAAAGGTAGTGAGGATCAAAACAAAGCTTAATTTTCTATTGAAATGTGCCTGGTGCATAAACCAAAATACAAGGTTCTTCTTCTCCTTGTTGAGCAAGATGGTTGATTTCATCACATCACTATAGAAGTCATCACATCTCAAGTGGATGAGTTTTTTTTCATGTGATTTGTCTTCCAGGTTCTGCTTCATCTGTGGCCAATGCTGGATATCAGCCTGTTGTTGGACAGCAGGCTTGGAAATGTAGTATGAAAAGACTAGTCAGGAGACCCACATGCTACCATATATCTCTCTACCATGGCTCTGTAGTGGGCTGACTTAACTAAGCTAAACCATGTTTTTTAGAAATCCTCTTCGTGATTCCAGGTTTGCACAGCTCACAGGAGATATTTTGCATGATATTTGGAAGGTACAAATGGGGCAGCTCTGAAAGTTGGTGCAGGGTATCAGGCAATTGGACTCAAGCACAAGTGCAAGTAGAACTATGTGGTGAAGACACCAGCTTCTGTATGTCTATGGCATGGAGCCTGGGCATGGTAAGAGAGAGACATGAGTTTCAGTTTGTCTCCCTAAGTTCAGGTTGCCATTCTGTGTCTCCTTCCATGCTTGCAAGTTCCAGTCTGTCCTTGCTCTCATCCCCATCCTGTGTTCCTACTGTCCATCTGGCTGATGTACAGTGCATTGAAGCTCAACATTAGACACAGAAACAACAGCTTATATAGGCTCCTCCAAATGCCCCTAACATTGTATCATTTCCAGCCCCTAAAACAAATTCTTTATTCTATATAACTCTAGTAGTTCTGCTTCTGTGATAAAACCATGACTGGTATAACTCTCTGATTAGGCAAATTTAAGTATGCCTTAATTTCTAAAATAAGGATGCCTATTTGCTTAATATGGATCTGAATCCCTGTGTGAGAATCAATAGAGAAATCTCATATGGAAAATTTTTGAAGAGTATAGAGCACACAGACAAAATATATTATGTGTGTGTGTGAAAAGACACACATGTACATATTTTTATATACAAATTGATGTAATATCAGTGAGCTTTGCTTTATCTAAGAATAAAATAATTACTACTATAATTGAAGCTCTTTTTATCCTCACCCAAGGATTTTTATTGATCTTTAGAGAGAGAAGAATGGGGGTAGAGAGAGTGAGAGAGAAACATCAACAGGAGACAGAAACATTGTTTGTTTGCCTCCTGTACCTGCCCCAGGAGGGGATCGAATCTGCCCACCTAGGTGTGGGCCCTGACAGGGAGTCAAAGCTGCAAACTTTTGGTGTAGGGAACAACGCTTCAACCAATGGAGCAACCCAGCCAGGGCTATAATTGAAGCATTTTAAAGGCTCAAGTTAATTTTAAGACTTCCAAACAAATGTTCTGATCAATTTCCTTGACACATGCAAATAATATTGGAGATAAGGTAAAGCTTTGGTAGTGACTGGAAATGTAAAAGAAAGATTATTCAATTGACAGACTACATTTTTATCTTTATATGAAATTTGATTCTGCAAAGTAATTGCATTTAAAATTTGATTTCTGACATTAAAAGACAGCTATTATTCCTGAGTTTTTCCCCAGGACTATCTGGAGGATCCATAGCTTATATGATCTCTCATCTGTCCTAAATGAAGGAAATGAGGTATCTGTATTGGGTTGGCCAAAAAGCTCATTTGTTTTCTTCCATAAGAAGAAATGCTCTGGTAGTGCTTAGTTGTCTTTAACTTCATTTGAAACAATTTTGTTACATTATATTGTGACAGCTGCCATATCAGTGTGCATTTTTAAAAAAACTTATCAATTGGTTAGCTTTTAGTAGCCATTTTAATATTGAAGATGGAATATGCGACATTTTTGGCATATTATGCTTTATTATTTCAAGAAAGGTAAAAATACAACTGAAATGCAAAAAAAGATCTGTACAGTGTATGGAGAAGGTGCTATGACTGATTGAAAATGTCAAAAGTAGTTTTTGAAGTTTTGTGCTGGAGATTTCTCACTGGATGATGCTCCACAGTCTGGCAAACCATTTGAAATTGACAGCAATCAAATCATAACTTTAATTGAGAATGATCAACACCATACCACGGGGGAGGTAGTTGACATACTCAATATAACCAAATCAATAAAGTTATTGGTGAAAATGAAAAATGTGTCTTTTATTATACAGAAAAAAACATACAGACTTTTTGGCCAACCCAATATTTGAAAGTCAGGTTCAGCACATATAGAAATCATGTCTGGCACATGATTTATACTAAGTTACATTTGTTAAATAAATAAATAAATAAATAAATAAATGAGTTACCCAGTCAATCAGGTTCCTTTTTGTATTGTGTAAGAAGAGAAAGCACAGGACTTCTGATAAATTCCTGCCTCACACTGTAGGCTGAAACTATGTCTCTTTTCACAGTCTTGTTTTAGTTAAATTGGCTGTAGGGTAGGAAATAAAGACAACTGTGTCAAATGGTATTCTGATGAGCAACATAGGCCACAGGGCAAAGATAACCTGGAAAGAGAAATGTATTGTCTCTATGTTTTATCCTTCGTGTAATTAATTACACCTACTTAGATTCATCAATGGCTTTTATTTGATAATATAAAATACTGATTGGAGAGGCCAGTCTATATAACCTTGTGCATCTATCTGAAGGGCTGAATAAATTCATGAGTATGAGCAAGGAGTATTTTAGAGGCAGGTAATTTTTAAATGAGAAAGATAAAGATCTTCCAAAATGCCAATTCCTCTGATTCTAATTACCTGGATTTTTCTTATTTCACACAGTCTGAGGAAGTCAGAGTCATGGAAGACTTTAGTTGTCCCTTAATGAAATGTGTAGGCAGCTTTTCTTCTGGCAGATCGCATTAGGCTATCAACTGGAAGTGAAAATGTGTGCTCATTATAAGTGTAAAAGACAAGACAAAAAATTTCATTCTAAATTCATACTTTATGTTCCTGTGGTTATACCAACGTGGCTGTGATGGATGATGGGCAGTGAAGTTGAAATAAGTCGAAATGCACATGTAACCCAAGAATTTTATGTAACGACATGTCATTTAAAGACTGTTCTTTAGGACTGAGCAGTACTTCAAGTACTTTTATTTTCACATAAAAGCCTGAAACTGGTCAGCTTTTTAAATAAAAATGACTGGAGGAAAAAGCCAAAATTTTGCATTGATGAACTAGCGTTGTTATGAACATTTTGTCTGCATGTTGATGTTCTGTATTCCCAATTAGGAGAAGTAAGATGAAGAATACAGGAATTTCACAGTCATCAGGCTGACAGTTACAGCAGACGCAATGTCCCTTTTCACCTGTTATCGTGAACATACTACTCCAATGGTATATTTGTGCTGAGTGATAGATATAATGAGATGTTTTCCATTTCAGGTCCTTTATGGGGGCAAAGAAGTCAATTGTCTAATGGAAAAGTTCTGAGAGCAGAAGGTCGGGTTGCTTACTCAAAGGTCATACCATTTAGTGTAATTGATTTAAAATATCCCTTGCTTTAATAGGCAATGATCAGGAATGGGGACTAGCTGAGCAGAACAGAGATTTCATGTACAGGGAAGTTATAGACATAGAGTATGGTCCAAACTACTATTGTAGGAGAGCAACAAGGCCAAATAGGAAATGATTAAGATTGCCTTAGTGCCACATTATCTGGTGCTTAAAAGTTTCTGATAATAGCTATTCAAATTTATACTATAGTACTTTCATCTCAAAGCGAGAGTGGTTCCTGAAAAATTTCTGTAGGAGACTTAGACTTCATGGTTAAGAAACCTAAGACCTTATTTTAAAAGTATGATTTTAGAAAAGCCAAAGTGGCCCTGACAACAAGGTAGCTCAGTTGGTTAGAGCAACGTCCAGACATGCCAAAGTTGTGGGTTTGATCCGCAGTCAGGGCACATACAAGGAACAAGCAATGAATGCATAAATTAGTGGAACAACAAGTCAATATCTCTGCCTCGTTTTCTCTTCTCTTTCTCTGTTTCCCCACTTCCATCCCTCCCCCTTCCCCTCTCTCTCTAAAATCAATAAATTTAAGAAAACCAATGTCATTATGGTACTTTTAAAGCATAGCCCCAAATTTGTTAAAAAGGGGGCTCTACCTATGCCTCTCTCCTTGAACTTGGAAGAACTTGTGACTACACAGGACATGATGGTTAGTGACTTCAGAGGCTAGGTCACAAATGAAGCTACTGCCTTGCCCACTGGAGCACTTGAGTAAAGCCCTTAACTTTCCATACTGCGAGGAAGTGCAAATAGCTCACACAGAAATCACATAGACAAGCAAGACTTCTGGGGAGAGATGCAGAAGTCTGCTAGCTGCTCCAACCCCTCTATTCCAGCTGTAATAGCCACCATCCACATGCAACTTCATGAAAGACACCCAGGCAGAACAGGACTTACCTGCTCTTTAGGAACTCCTAACCCACAAAAACAGAGAGACATAACAAAACAATGGCCATATTTCGCTATTAAATTTTGAGTTACTTTTTCATGAAGTAACAGATAACCAGAAGAAAATTCAGTATCTGGAAGTGTAAGTGTGTCCATAACACAAATCTATAACAGTTGACATTGGCTTTGGGCACTAGTGGTGAACAGAGGCTGAGGGAACTTGAGGAGAATGTTAATGGGAGCTGGACAGGTCTCAAGGAGTATTGTTAGTGAATCTTAAAGGAAATTGAGAAAAATGTTATTTTAAGCTGGAGGAAAGGGGATTCATTTCATGCAGTGGCAGAATGTTTAGCAAAATTCTTAATTGTAGCAATATTGAACATAGACTATGTACCTCATGAAATGATAGGTCTGTTTCAGATTTGGGGGCAGAATATTGAAAGTGTAAGCTCTTTTAGCCATGTGTGACAAGTTATATAGACAGATGAGCCACAAAAAGGAATTGCTTGGTTTTCAAGCAAATTTTAAAGAAATATAAAGAGTCCAGACCTTGCTGTGTTATAAGTTAAAATATTTCCTCATTCCCAGTCCCTCCAGATAACAAACACGAAATAAAATAATACAACATTCAAATTAAGAAATCGCTTCAGAACAAAAACCAAATGCAGATGGGCCTATAAGACCACTTGTTAAGACCTCAGAAAAATTAAAGAACAAACTGACAGTAACCAGAGGGGATGGGAGAGAAGGATAATTGGGAAAAATAGGGAAAGGTCCACATGTATAAAGGATACATAGACAAAGGGTAGGTTCAAGGCTAGGAGGCAGGGATGGGTGGGGCGGGGGGCTGAGGTAGGGTGTAAATGGAGAGCTGTACTTGAACAACCATAAAAAAATTCAACAGATAATTAGTAAAATGATCACTGAGAAAAAAGTGTCATGAAAATTTGATGAATAATGAGTAAACATATAGAGCAAAAAAAAAAAAAAGAAAAAAGAAAAGAAAAATTTAACTTTGTGCCACATAGAACCTTTCGAACAGACCAAGAAAGCCTTCTAAGAATTTTAAGAGTATGACTGGCAGACACTCCATCCCACCAGCATTAAACATAGGGTCTCAGAAATCATGAGTGTTTTCCTAAAGAAGCCTCAAAGGGAAATCAAGGTAGAAAAGAATTTATTTCTAAAAGATTTGTGGGTTTGAGCTCTGTCTAATGGAATCAATTATAAATTGCTATGCAGAAGTCCATATAATTTTGAAAGTCATTGTATCAGTGTGGACAGAATAGAGCAATGACAAAGTAGCATTTTGGATCTTTGTTAATGATAGCCATTCTGACTGGTGTGAGGTGATATCTCGTTGTGGTTTTAATTTGCATCTCTCTGATGGCTATTGATGTTGGATCTTGGAATCACTACAGATAGGAGACAGTGTGAGAAAAATGATTCACTGGCACATACACCTTCCTTTTGATGGGAAAGGGAGGCTAACTCAAGTGACAGAATCATGATCTCACAGAATGAAAGTAAGACTTCAGGGGAATCAGTCCCAGGGAGCAGACCAGACTCCTAATCAAGGAACCCTGACTGGGTTTCAAAATTGCTTTGTGGCAGTGACCTTCATGCTTCCCATTTCCACCCTTTTTTAAAATTTTTTATTGTTGTTCAATTACAGGTATGCCCATTTGCCCCCATTACTCTCCCCTGCCCTACCCACCCTCACCTCCCACATTTAATCCTCCCTTTCCCCTGTTGTCTTTGTCCATAGGTCCTTTGTACGTGTTCCTTGACACGTGTCCCCTTCCCCTTCTTTCCCCTGATATCCCCATTCCCCCTCCT
The DNA here is from genome assembly GCF_004126475.2 of Phyllostomus discolor. Taxonomy (NCBI): domain Eukaryota; kingdom Metazoa; phylum Chordata; class Mammalia; order Chiroptera; family Phyllostomidae; genus Phyllostomus; species Phyllostomus discolor. Next base: position 187,675,104 of record NC_040903.2, on the reverse strand, counting down.
CTGTGGTTACTGTCAGTTTGTTCTCTATTTCCATGTCTCTGGTTGTATTTTGCTCCCTTGCTTGTTTTGTTGATTAGGTTCCACTTACAGGTGAGATCATATGGTATTTGTCTTTCATTGACTGGTTTATTTCACTTAGATAATGCTCTCCAGTTCCATCCATGCTATCTCAAAGGGTGGGAGCTCCTTTTTTCTTTCTGCTGCATTGTATTCCATTGTGTAAATATACCACTTTTTTTATCCACTCGTTTACTGATGGGCACTTAGGCTGTTTCCAACACTATTGTAAAAAGCACTGCTATGAACTTGGGACGCGTACATTCTTTTGAATTGGTGTTTCAGGATTCTTAGGGTACAATCCAAGCAGTGAAATTGCTGGGTCAAGAGGAAGTTCCATTTTTAGTTTTTGAGGAAATTCCATACTGTTTCCACAGTGGTTGTACCAGTCTGCAATCCCACCAACAGTGCACTCGGGTTCCCTTTTCTCCACATCCTCTCCAACACTTGTTGTTTGTTGATTTGTTTATGATGGCCATTCTGACCAGTGTGAAGTGGTGTCTCATTGTGTTTTTAATTTGCATCTCTCTGATAGTTAGAACATAGATGCTAAAATCCTCAACAAAATATTGGCAACTGCATCCAGCAATACATTAAAAATATCGTATACCACAATCAATTGGAATTTATCCTAGAGATGCAAGGATGGCACAATATTCACAAATCAATAAATGTAACACATCCCATAAACTAAGGAAAGACAAAAATCACATAATCATATCAATAGATTTGGAAAAAGCATTTGATAAGGTATAACACCCATTTATGAAAAAACACTCAGCAAAGTGGGAGTAGAGGGAGCATACCTCAACATAATAAAGACCATATATGGGAAACCTACAGCCAACATCACACTCAATGGACAAAAACTAAAAGCTTCTTAAGATCAAGAACAAGACAAGGGTGTCTGCTTTTTCCACCTCTTTTTGAATAGTTGTGCCTATAGCATGTAACTTGTGCCTACCTTACAACTGTACATTGGATGTGTAGGTGGCAGATCACTTCTAATTTAAGTCAAACATCTTAAAATTTAGAGGAACTGTCCAAGGAGACTAATTCAGGACCCTTCCAATCTGTAAGGAAATGCTGGGCCTGAGCCTGATGCTGTAATAAGATCAAACTTAAGTGTGACTGTATTTTGAATGTAGGAATAGTGGAAATAATTTTGGCCAAAGTGTAGAATGTGGAAACTTTAAAATATGGCTCCATATTATCTGATACCCCTCCCACTGAGAAGTGGGTTTTACCAGGCTTATTCAACACTACTTTCATGCTGGAGCCCTGAGCTCACCAGAGCTATGAGAAAGACCAAATTAACTCATGCAACAGACAAAATGGAGAAGCTCTGGAACCACATAGTGAGGGGGAGAGAGAGGGAGGGAGAGTCACCAGCCCCTAGATGTTCCAACTCTTTTCTGTTCCAGCTCCAATTAGTGTCTGACCGCTACTTCATGAGAGACCCTGAAATGTTCAGTCCAGTCCAGTCCCTCCCAAATTTCTAACCCTACAGATGATGAAAGATGATAATAACATGATTCTTGATGTTTTAAACCACCACGTCTTGTGATAAATTGTTACATACAATACATAACCAGAATAGTCATGAATAGATCAAATAATGCTCTTGAATTTGTTGCCCACTGAAATGCAGAAGTATTGCAGCCCATTTATAATTAAGATATTGTAATAACTTGTTAGAAATTCTAATTATTATCCAATTTTTTTTCACTTATCATATCCTACTCACTGAAATATTGCAGAATTTCCCCTCTATTGTGTTTCAATGTCATGCTGTAAATTCTTTTTGCACCTTTGGACAAATATGCAAACCATAGATATATTATAATGCATGTAATTTTCCATGCAAACACGTAGTGCATTTCTTTCTGATTTCCTCACTTGAAGATGTTAATGTCTGACTCAGTGTCCATGTCTCAGAGATAGTAATGTAGAGAATTTTAATGGAAAAGATATTAAAATATTTATAAGCAGTATCTCAATAAATGTGACCTGAATATAAACTATAGTGGAACTGGAGTCCTAGAAAGTGAGAAATAATACAGAAGTGGTTATTTGTATAGGTTAGACTTTTTCAAAAGAGAAATTCAAGGCTGCAAAGAAAATGATGAATCATGACTAATAATAAAGTTTCCAAAGTCTATTTCTTGGGAAAGTAGAACCCCCAAACCTCAATAGCTTCGAACAGCTCACATCTACCCACTCATGTCCCAGATCAAAATAGGAAACAGATATCAGATGTGTGTCTCAAAACCACACGGAGAAGGGAGATGCAGCTCTGGAGGGGTTGTGATGTGGCCATATTCTCACTGGGGATGGAGGATGTATAAGCTTTCAGGCCCATATGGTGCAGTAACCATGTTTCTTAAAATGTGTCTGCCTCATTTTGAAATGGTGTGATAGCAGAGGATGTTGGTCCATCTCCCTCAGGGACAGATGGAAAGAAGTAAGATAAGAACACTCCTGATGGCACTACTTTAGCCAGAACTATGAAGACTCAGTAAGCTGAATGTAGCAGAAAATAGCAGCAGCAGTGAACAGAGTAATTTGGGTTGAGGGTGGAGTTCACAGAAGCAGGGTGAGTGTGACATATGTGAGGTTAATATGAAGCAGTGGGAAGAAGGAAGATTTCTGACACATTCACACCTTAGTTATCTGTCATTGAGCAGAAGGAGTGTTTGATGTGAGATGAGAGTGGGGGGCAGTGGCCACAGTTCTACTAGTGAGTTTAATGTTATTTGAAAAAGAAGAGGAGGGAGGAGAGGGCAGGAAGAGTAAGAGAGGAAGAAAATAGGCTTGCTAAAAGAGAGGGATTTCTTATAATCCTTTGACTTTCTTGTGGGTTTAAGAAACTCTGCGATATTAACATATAGAGAAAATGAATGTTTTTCCTTCTTCCTTTCTTAATTGAACTTGAGAAATGAACAGACTGCCCATGGACACAACAAAAGGAAAAACTATAATGCAAATTATAGGTCCTTTAACATCAAAATTCACTGTTGTCTGTAGCAACATGACTGAAATCTAACAAGCATATTTGCTTTTGTATCGTACCTAATGGGTATTTCTTTTAAGTTCCCTTTATTCTCTTTTTCTACTGCTATTCTACTGTGCCTTAGATGTGTATAGCAGTTTACATCCACAGAGCTCAAAACATTATACAAATCATTTCATTTATCTTTCATTACCAGAATTTTACATCTATGTGAAAATTTACTAATCAGATCCTATACATTCAAAAGTGTACATTTGTGTGTATTTACCCAAGGGGCTTTTAGAAGATGAGAGCTGTCAGGAACTATTTTTAGAATAGAGGAAATGCAGCATTTCTAAAAATAAGGATTCCATTGACTAGAGCCCTATGCATTGCTGAAAGCAGCCCTTGGAGCAGAAGTCATCAGCAGGAACTCGATAATCCCTGAGCGGACTGGCTTTCTCTCTTGGGAGTTAGTATGTGAGGCAGATGGCTCCAAAGTTAAACGTGTATTCTGCCCCATTTTTCTGTACTAATGGTACAAGGGAGTGTGTCTGTCACTTTTTAAATGGCCTCTAAATCTACCCATTTATTATCATCAGATTGCAATTAGCAAGAAGGAAGTCAGATGTGTCGTAAAGAGTTTGGACCTTAGTGAAAAGCCAGGATTTAACTCTTACCAGCCCCTTTAAAAGGGGTGGGGGGGGGGCACAACAGGAAAGCATGCGTCTTGGAGTGATGCCAATGAGACTGAATTGTTAGAGCACAGCGTGAATGTGGAAAGGATGAGGGGCAGATGAACATGGAAAGGTAAACCATGGCCAGACAATCTATGGTATGTTGAAAATTCTGGATTTTATTCTGAAAATAAGGGAAGCTGGTGAAGTTTTCAGCCAGAAAGTGCTGGTCTACCAATTGGAAACAGAAACTATAGTAATCCTGAAAGACAACCAACAAGTGCCCCTATACAACCCCATATATATCCTTACACTTCTCCCTTCAAAACACACCACAAACGTTCTGCCTCTATCCATCACATTTCTTCTCTTGGCTAAGTAGGTTCCGTTCATAAAGTTTTCTTCATAATGTCATTTTGAATTTCTTCATTTCCCAGATTTTCCTTCTTTAAAGGAAAGCCAGTCTTTGGGCCTCAGCTTGCACAATGCTTTGCTTAGCTATGGGCCAGATGGCACCATGCTCTCTTCAGACCACTGCATAGCCTGGTGTCCCACCAGCACCTGTGTCCCTGTCACTTGGGTCCCGCTTTATGATTGGACCACAGTCTTCAAAGAGCAAGCCAATTTCTTTCTTGGTCACATTATAGAGTTTCTGAAGGCAATGGAGATAACTGCCAGGCACAGCAGAATCTCTATTCGTACAAGTGAACTGTAGAAATTCATCACTACTCCATCAAGACACCCCCATAAGAGCAGTTAACCTGGATACAGAGTATTGAATTGAAATCTAAAGAATGTTTTCCAAGTTTCTGACCTAGATGGAGTAAAGCCTCAGTATTACTGGGCTCAAGGATTGTTGCTTCTTGTTAGGAAGTTTATTTTGTTTCCTATTCCTTCTAGCTTCATACTCAAAGCAACAATTTCAATTTGAGTTTATTGAAATAGGCCAGTTTCTTTACATCATTTCTGCATTCAATTTTTAAAACTCTTCCATAACCCTATTGTGTCCTTTGAACTAAATTAACGTGGCTCAAACAAATTACCCAGGCTCTGTGGAAATCACATACAAGAACATGAGATTTCTGATTACATGCAATCTAACCAGAGCAACCTTAAACAATTTATGGAGAACTTTATGAAATAAGGAGTTACCACAATAGGATAGCACTGCCCTTGTGAAGAAAAAGGGTATCCATGTTCTCAATTGGCCTTTTGATGCTGCTGCACTGCCATCCAGCCAGACTGTCGATGACTGGTTAAGTCTTGTAAACCATTAAGTTTGTGGAGAACATGGCTGTTGTGTAGTTGTGGGTCTCGGAAGACCTCCAGTACTCATGGTCCTAGCATTAACTAAAGGTGGAATGAAACGTGAAGATATAGTGCAGTTCATAAGACACAAGTGGTATGAAACTTTAAACAGCAAGCAACTTTTGTGTTAGGACAAGTAATTTCCTAAAATGTGGATGTGCTTTAAAATTCCAATGGACATAGAAACAACTGTTATTTTCTTTATATATATATATATATATATATATATATATATATATATATTATTTCTTTATTTTATTGTTATTTTATTACAGGTGTTCTAATTTTTCCCCCTTTGCCCTCCTCCAACCAGTCTGCCCCCCACTCCCAAAGTCAATCCCCACACCATTGTCCATGTCCATGGGTCATTCACATCTGTTTTTTTTTTTTTTTACTAATTCCTTTGCCTTATTTCCACCATTATCACCCCTTCTGCACCCCACCCCCTGCTGCCTCTGGCCTCTGTCGTTCTGTTCCAGGTTTCCATGTCTCTGGTTCTATTTTGCTTGTTAGTTCATTTTGTTCATTAGATTACTCTTATAAGTGATATCACATGGCATTTGTCTTTCACTGAATGACTTATTTCATTTGGCATAATATTCTCCAGTTCCACCCATGCCATCACAAAATGTCGGACTTCTTTCCCTTTTTTTTGCTGCATAGTATTCCATTGTGTTAATGTACTTGCCCCAATTCCAAAACCAGGTAAAGATATCACAAAGAAAGAAAAGTATAGGCCAATAACACTGATGAACATAGATGATAAAATCCTCAACAAAATATTGGCAATCCACATCCAGCAATGTATTAAAAAGATCATAAACCATGATCAATTGAAATTTATTACAGGGATGCAAGGATGGTAGAATATTCACAAATCAATAAATATAATACATCACATAAACAAAACAAAGGACAAAAACCACACGATCATATCAATAGATGCTGAATAAGCATTTAATAAAATCCAGCACCCATTTATGCTAAAAACTCAGTGGGAATAGAGGGAGCATACCTCAAGATTTATTAAATAAGCCTTTATTAAAGGCCATATAAGAAAAACATGCTGCTTATGCTAAGCGAAACAAGCCAGGCAGTGAAAGGCAAATACCATATGATCTCACCTTTAACAGGAGCCTAAACAACAAAACAAAGAAACAAGCAAAATATAACTAAAGACACTGAAATGGGGGACAGACTGACAGTGACCAGAGGGGAGAGAAGAGGGAATTTCAGGGGGGAATGGGTAGGGTTTAAAGGAACAAATTTAAAGGACACATGGACAAAAACTAGGGGTGGCTGGTAATGGGAGGGAAGTAAGGAGGGATGGGTGGGTGGGCTGGAATGGGAGTAAAAGGGAGAAAACTGTACTTGAACAATGATTAAAATAAAATAAAAAAAGAGAAAAACATGCTGCCAACATTATACTAAACGGGAAAAAACTAAAGGCTTCTCCCTTAAGATGAGGAACAAGACAAGGGTGTACACTTTCACCAATCTTACTCAACATAGTGATGGAAATTCTAGCCACAGTGATCAGACAAGAAAAAAAAAAGAAAAGGCATCCAAATTGGAAAGGGGGAAGTAACACTACCATTGTTTGCAGATGTCATGATAGTGTGCATAGAAAACCCAATAATCTCCACAAAAATATTACTCAACCTGGTAAGTGAATTTGGCAAAGTAGCAGGCTACAAAGTTAATATTTAGAAATCAAACAATCTCATTTATTCTAGCAACAAGAAAAATAAAGAACCTAGGAATAAATTTAACCAAGGAGGTAAAAGACCTATACTCAAAAAACTATAGAACACTGAAGAAAGAAATTGAGGAAGATACAAATATATGGAAGCATACACCCTGTTCATGGATTGGAAGAATTAACATCTTTAAAATATCCATATTACCCAAAGCAATCTATAGATTCAACACAATTTCTATTAAAATACCAATGACATATTTTACTGATCTAGAACAAATATTTCAAAAATTTATATGGAACCAAAAAAGACCACAAATAGCCTTAGTAATGTTGAGAAAGAAGAATAAAGTTGGAAGAATCATAATACCTGATACCAAACTACACTACAAGGCTGCTGTAATCAAAACAGCCTGGTACTGGCCTAAAAACAGACACATAGATCAATGGAACATATTAGCAAGCCCAGAAATAAACCCAACTCTCTATGGTCAATTAATACTTTACAAAGGGGGCACAAATATACAATGGAGTAAAAATAGCCTCTTCTATAAAAGGTGTTGGGAGAACTGGACTGGTACATACAAAAAAATGAAACTATACCACCTCCTTATACCATATGCCAGAATAAACTCAAAATAAATAAAACATTTATATTGTATTACCATAAAAGTCCTAGCAGAAAACATAGGCAGTAAAGTTTCAGATATTTCACGTTGCAATATTTTTGCTGATATATATCTCCCAGGGCAAGGGAAATAAGGGAAAGAATAAACAAATGGAACTACATCAAATTAAAAAGCTTCTGTATGGTTAAAGAAATCATCATCAGAATGAAAAGGGAACCAACCATATGGGGAAACATATTTGCCAATAATATCAAACAAGGGTTTAATCTCCAAAATATATAAAGAACTTGTATGACTGGAAGACAAACACTCTAGTTTAAAAATGGGCAAAGGACCTGCTCCAAGGAGGACATACAAATGGCCCATAGACATATGAAAAGATGCTCAACATCACTAGCCATCAGAGAGATGCAAATTAAAACCACAATGAGATATCACCTCATACCTCTTAGAATGGCTATCATTAATAACTCAACAAACAAGTGCTGGCAAGACTGTGGAGAAAAGTGAACCCTAGTGTGCTGTTGGTGGGAATGCAGACTGGTTCAGCCACTGTGGAAAACAGTATAGAATATCCTCAAAAACTTAAAAATGGAACTGCCTTTTGACCCAGTGATTCCACTGCTGGAATGATACCCTATGAATCCTGAAACACCAATCCAAAAGAACCTATACACCCCAATGTTCATAGCAGCACAATTTACAGTAGCCAAGTGCCGGAAACAGCCTAACTGCCCATCAGTAGATGACTAGATCAAAAACTGTGGTACATTTAAAGAATTGTTGTTTTCAATAAAAGTGCTATTGCTTTGAAAGTGGAGCTTGAGACAGGAAGTAATTTGTCACTCATATTAGCCACAATGTGGCTTGGTGAGTAAGTCAAATAAAAATTCCATAGGAGTATTGAAAAACAGTTTTATCAAGTCACAAGCTTGACATAATTGTTTCAGTGACAATCCATATATGGATACTTATCAAAATATTCTTATTGTTCAGCATTTAAAATGCACTTACCATTTTTATTAGTTGAATCTACCTTTCCTGAAATCATGCAGAATTGAGTGATAAGTCTTCTCTAAATCAATCACATCAATTCTCACATCAATCTTACCAAAAAATGTACAAGAAATTTACAGATATTAGTGCCAAAGTATTGAACACAATACTTGCATATTTTTGAAATACTTGCATAGTTTTTGAAAACTAAGTTCTCAATAACTATCAGCTTTCTAGACCCTGTGTAGTTTATTTCTTCAGTTACTCAAAACACTGATAGGAGGGTCTGTATGGTTATTTGCCTGCTCTCTTCATGTTTCTATCTCCTAGATATGTACTAGTTCACCTCGGTTTGCAAAGCCATTGATTTCTGTTGGATTTTTGCCAAATCTTATGGTGACTGATGCCTTGGTATAAATTTCCTTTTACGTTGTTATGTAAAACCTCTTCCATCTTGAAAATCTACAGGTAGAGAAGCACATATTTTTAATGCCTCCAGACCAAAAAAAAAAAAAAACCACTTTGCAGCTAATTTAATGTTTTCACTTTGTGGTGCAACTTAACACAGAGGGTTTGAAAAGAAACTTTTAAATATGTTTAATTAAATGTTGTCTTTGTCTTATGCAGAACATGTAGAATATGCCTTTGAATTTAGCAAATACTTTTAAAAGGTAGAGATGCTTTGCTATCATACTTAATTTTTAATCATCAATTTCTTTTATTGTTATTCAAGTACAGTTGTCTCCATTTTCCCCCCACCGCTTTTTTTAAATTTTTGATCATTTTCTATATCTATCAGAAGTTGTTGACTAGCTATTATTTTTATTGAAAGTAATTTTTTCCTTCTAACTTCTCTTGTGAAAAACAAGAAGTGAGTTTCTGCTAAGGAATTGGGCAGACATTTAAAATTTTATATGCTTTTTGTGTTGTGCAACTCATTCCCCATGTGATCTCAAGTATCATAGTTTTATGTATCTTAGGATACTAACTCTTAATTTATATCTCTAGCCCACCAAACTTGTATAGTTGACTTCCTACTGCAAATTTACATATGGAACAGCATCTCAAACTTAATATTTGCAAAAGTGAATTTTTAATCCCCCCACCCCCCGTTTCTGAACCTGCTAGTTTCAGATTCACCTTCCTCTTAGCAAATGGCAACTCTATTCTTCCAATTGCTTAGGTCAAAGCCTTGGCACTGTCTTTCACTACTGTTTAGACACATCTAGTCCTTTAGCAGATCTAGGCACTTCTATATTCTCACTGTCTCCGCCTGCTTCCATCCTGATCCAAGTGAATGTCATCTCTAACCTGCATCATTTCAAGAGCCTCCTAGCTGGTCTCTCTGCTCACCATCCTGGCCCTCCACAGTGTATTTTTCACATGGCTTCCAAATTATTAATTTCAAAATGTGAACTAAATGGTGTTACTCCTCTACTGAAAATGAGGCTGTGACTGCCATCTCACTCATATTAAGATACAGTCTCTACTTTAATTTTCAAGGCACTCTGTGATCTACCTGAATGTTTTAACGGCTGCCACTCTTTTTCTCCTTATTTCATCTACAATAGCCTCCTCCTCATTTTCTTCAAATATTGAAAGCATACTCCTGCCTTCAGATCTCTGACCACTGAAACTTACTCTTCCTTCTACCTAGAGTGCTCTCCTCAGAGATGGCTGGCTCACTCATTATCTCCTTTAGGTTTCAGCTCAGATGTAGCCTTATCAGAAAGTCTTCTCTGACAGCTCATATGAAAGCACACCTCTGCCACAGTCTCTGTACCACATTTTTCTTCATAGCACCTTTTAAATATCTGTTAAATTTCTGGGGTTTGCACTAGATTGTTCCAAGAGAGCAGAGATGTTATTTGCAGATACATGGCTAGTACTGGCACACAATAAGTACAAATAGGCATTTGTTGAATAAATGAGTGAGAGAAACATATAGTTATAAACATCTCTGATCTATGATGTTAGTTAACAATGTAGCTGCTACAAAGTGAGTCCTGGTTACCAGGTAACTTGTTAAGTTACGGCATTCTTCTGAGGTTTTCTCAAATATTCTTGAAAGATTAGTTAAGTCTTAGGTGCACATGTCTTTCATTGTTTATTAGACCATCAAAGGATATAAAACAATACAAACAATCTCCATTCAGAAGTACTTTCTTCTCATGATTCCAAAGAAAGGAAAATTTCTTCCAACTGAAGAAAATTTGAACTTTGAGTTTCCAGGGTACAAAGAAAGATACCATTTTCAGTTATTTGCTAATGATTTGATTAGGGCAAAATGGTCCTAATCATTTCAAAAGAGCTATCCACTCAAGCACACGATGAAAGTATTTTCTCAATGACATAAAAATCACATGGTTTTCTCATTTGGTTTCAAGTAGAAAGGATGTTTCAATTTTTTGGTAGAAAACACAGCTCTATCAACCTGATTTAATTCCTTTTATCTCCAAAAATATTCTTTAAATGTAGGGCTTATAATTTATAAAATATTGAGTTTGAATATCTGTTGCTTTTTGGTTAATGAAAACCTTCCTCCTAGATTTCAACAACAGAATCTTTTACCAAGACAATAGTAACAAGAGTTCCCTTTGGGCGAGGAATGATGTGGGTTCTTGCATTGTAATGGATGATTTTTTGCTATATCTCACACAGATAACAGCCACTGTAAAGGAAGACAGATTTAACTACCCGTTCACATACCCTTTCACATAACAGGAGAATTTTTAGAATAAGAAATATTTTTTGGCTTTTACACATGCATTTGGAGATATGCCCACTTTTTGCTTATTATGGCATATTTCCAAATAAAAGAGGAAGATAATCTTAGAACACACACAAACATATTTATATTAGAGACCAATTAAAATTAAAATTTAGTTGATTATTTAAGAATCTTCATTTGTAGTCTCATAATTATAATATAAATAAATGTTACTTTAGTATGGATTATTTTACTTTTAGAAACCCTGTTTTCATCAAATACTTGATTTTACCTCCATCTAAATCTTGTAAGGAAACTAGCATAGGATATCATTATTCCTATCTTCCTGATAAGAAAACAGGTTCAGCTAGGAAAAATGGTTCTCCCAAAGTTATAGAATGAGCTCCTGCACTTCACCAACAATTATGGAATGTATTTTCAGGTGTATAATATGCAGGAGAAGTCAGCAAAGGGAGACCCAATTAGACAGGAACATAATAGGAAATGTCAGGATCTCCATGAATCTCAGGCCACCTGTCAGGCTTCAACTGTTTAACATTATGACCCTTTGCTCTGGTGAAAATAGGAAAAGCATGTACAAGACCTTTTGACTTTGCCTCAGCAAGGAAATGAACTACATCAGGCAAAAAAAACAAGAGAGAATTATTGAGCTTTGTAATATCAATGTTTGCCTCTCTCGAGTTCACAATGTTTTCTCCAGGAAAGGAAACAATCCCAATTAGTGAGAACACTTCCTCAGCTGTAGGTCACAGACACAGAATCACAAATGGGTAGTTCATGAGCTAATGCTAGATAGTGTGCTTTCTGAGTCCTAGTCCCTAACACTCTGCATAATGTTACACCCACTGCTCTACAAATGTGCGTGACTGTCTGGCCCTGAGGGCATTTGAGTGTGGCCCAGAAGACCCATGGACCTTCATCATCACTGTGCTTGGTTTTTCCTCACTGGGATGCAGATCATCCATCCCTTAGATTTATTTTACCTGTGACTAGAGTTAATGCCGCACTGTGGACCATACATCAATTAGGAGTCTCCACTGCCACATTTAATAATTGTCAGCAAGAATGCCTCCCTCTAGCATTACAGAAAGCTCCTTTTGAACAAAACTTATTTTTAGAAATGCAACACAGTGACTTTTTTCTACAAGTAAAGTTTGAATTTCCATTTTATTTAGAAGCCCTGAGGACATTATGGCTGAGGAAATGCATTCTTCAGCCAAGGGACTCGATCATATTGTCCTTCCAGATGACACTGGGTATTTTGCTAGAGTCAGGATAACAAAATTAGACCTGTCACTCTTGTTTGGGTATCTGAGAAGTAAGTATAAGACATGAATGATGCTGGCTCAGGCTTTTTAGACCCGAGCAAGAGGAACTACAAGGCTACTTCTTCAGTAGCAGTTACCAGCTGCCCTTAGTGCTCATTCTGGGCAAGGCCACTAGTCAAGAGCACAGCCTTAGTTTTTCCTCAGGAAACACGTAGAGATTTTAGCATATGTTTTAGATCTATTCACAGTAATCATTTTCTACTGCATCCACATCTCATAAAACACAAAATGAGTCCTGGGTGGTTCAGTAAACAAACACGAAAATAAGTCTTAAGCCTGCATTTTGCTCCCCAGGTTGCCTTGATATAAGAACTGGTCTGCTGGAAGAAAACACAGGAGTTTGGGTTTTTTTTTAATTGGTTATCAGTCAGGGGGAATAAACTTAGGCAAGAATACTGGAGAGACCCATGCAGGATTGTTACCTCAGTGAGTATCCTTATTTACATGTTTTTTTAAAAGTTCCAAAAGTTTAACAATATGCATTGCTGCCATGGGTCATATTGCCATAGTTTACTTTCTATGTTTGAATATGAGTACATAGAAAATGTACTACTTTATTATGACTACTTTCATAATAAAGAGATCTTTCTATACAAACATGGTTTTTGTAGTGCAAACCTTTATGTTTATTCATGCTCTCCCACCCATACACAGAAGCTTACTAGAGTAATGTGGAAATATGAAAAATGGCTGGCACATGAAGACAAAAATGATTTCCACATTTTATTTGTATCACCATCTTGTACATGATGCTGTTTTCAAGGAATTGTGGCTTCTATTATTAAATTTCAGTGTTTTCATAGGCTTATGAGTTTGTAAGCCTATTAGCTTTACATACCTTCCCTGTAAAAGTATATGAAGCGCATGCTTATTTTGTCCACCAGTTCTGAAAAATGGGATAATGAATAATACTTTTATCTGTGTCCACACAGTTAAGAATTTACTTAAAGGACTGTGCTTTAAAGGGACTTTATAAATACAGCAAGTGTTGTAGTTAGCAACAACTAAACTTGTGATAGAATCAACCATAAACATAAATAGGGAAACAAGCAAATTTCTGGATATGCGTATGCATGTATATATGCACACACCGACACAATTACAATAAAGAGCAATGTGGGATTTCAGAGTCAACCACAAATCCTTCTCCACTGCCGCACTGATAAATCCCTGCCTATTGACTGGGTATGGGAAATTATTTTTTTCCTCATTACCCTCGTTGTGGTACCTGGTTATCTTCCACTGTACTCATGGAAGTCCAAATTAGATTCACAACTTCCTTGCATTAGAAAGTACATGTAAACTATAAGATTGGTTAGTTTCTGTTACAAGTGCTTAAACTTTAGACTTTTTAAGGACAAATTATTTTAAAAGGTGTATTTGTTTTTGCTTTATAATATGCAAATTTGAATAAATGAAATGACTTCAGGTTAAAAGGCTCCCTTCTACTTGCTACAATATGTCATTTTTCTTTTTCTTTTTTTGTGATGCATAGGAAGGGATTTATAATCCTCCATGATTCTTGACAGAAACAGGAAAAATACTGGTTTCAGAGATTTCAAGAGAGTTTTCTCTTGAGCATCTATTTCTTAATTATTTCTTATATTACCTCCCCCACACCAAATAAGTTAGAAGCTGAGATATAAGACTGTCAAATTTGTATCTCTAGAGTGTTTTACTATTCAACTTTTTTTTTACTGGTATGAAAACTTCTCTTCTTAGTGGTTGTAGATTTAAAAACATTTTTAAGACCATAGTGTAACTTAAGAGAGATGCCAGTCCCCCCTGTAAAACTTCCCCCCATGCTCTGAGAGTAGGGTAATGTCCTAAAACAAACAAAGAAACAAACAAACAATCTTTTACAAAGACAATTAGGCACAATATTACATTTTCTCTTCCAGTTTCTTCCTAATTTTTCCTCGATCTGCATCACCTTTGAAATTTAGGTAACAAAAAAGACAAGAGAATGTTGTAGTGCTAACATAAGAACTTTTTCACCATTTCAGAATTATGACTTTGCCAAATAAACTATGGCTAGATCACTGAGTCCTCTGGTCCAAAAATTAAAAATGCCAACTCTCCCACATTTTGTGTATTAGAGAGGAGAAACCTGCATTCTTTACCTTTACCTCTGCATTTATATTCTCCTAACTGACTCCAAAAGTATATAGCTTCAGACCCACAGAGAGGTATTCTGAATTGATTAACTGAAAACAAAAGGAATGGTATGTCTCTATTTCATAAACATAAGGCCATTAGACTTTGAGAAGAAAATGAAATACCAGGTCCCTAAGAAAAAATGGAGAAGGGGCAGATTCCAGTGTTTCTATTCTAGTTTTTTAAAGTATATTTTAAAGTACATTTTTAAAGTAAAGAAAAACGGAGAAGGGGCAGATTCAAATGTTTCTATTCTACTTTTTAAAAGTATGTTACAGTTGACCAATTTTCTTCTCCTCTTTATCCCCCTCCACCCTGCAACCCTCTCCCATCAGCATTATCCACACCCCCTTAGTTCACATCCATGGATCATATGTATACATTTTTTGGCTTCTCCATTTCCTATACTGTTCTTAACCTCCTCCTGTCTATTTTCTACCTACCATTTACGCTTCTTATTCTCTGCACATTTTCCCCCACCCCCCTTCTCACTAATAACCCTCCATGTGATCTCCATTTCTGTGATTCTGTTCCTGTTCTAGTTGTTTGCTTAGTTTGTTTTTGTTTTTTAGGTTCAGTTGTTAATAGTTGTGAGTTTGTCGTCATTTTACTGTCCATTGTTTTGATCTTTTTCTTAGATAAGTCCCTCTAACATTTCATATAATAAGGGCTTGGTGATGATGAACTCCTTTAACTTGACCTTATCTGGGAAGCACTTTATCTGCCCTTCCATTCTAAATGAAAGCTTTGCTGGATAGAGTATTCTTGGATGTAGGTCCTTGCCTTTCATGACTTGGAATACTTTTTTCCAGCTCCTTCTTGCCTATAAGGTCTTTTTTGAGAAATCAGCTGACAGTCTTATGGGCACTCCTTTGTAGGTAACTGTCTCCTTTTCTCTTGCTGCTTTTAAGATTCTCTCCTTATCTTTTGTCTTGGCTAATGTAATGATGATGTGCCTTGGTGTGTTCCTCCTTGGGTCTAACCTCTTTGGGACTCTCTGAGCTTCCTGGACTTCCTGGAAGTCATTTTTTTTTTTTTTTTTTGCCAGAATGGGGAAGTTCTCCATTATATTTTCAAATAAGTTTTCAATTTCTTGCTCTTCCTCTTCTCCTTCTAGCTCCCCTGTGAGTCAGATGTTAGAACATTTAAAGTTGTCCAAGAGGTTCCTCTGCCTCTCTTTACTTTTTTGAATTCTTGTTTCTTCATTCTCTTCTAGTTGAAAGTTTACTTCTTCCTTCTATTCCAATCTGAGTCCTAGTTTCCTTCACTTCACTGTTAGTTCCCTGTATGTTTTTCTTCAGTTCACTTTGCATAGTCTGCACTTCTTCCTCTATTTTGTGACCATACTAAATCATTTCTGTGAGCATCCTGATTACCAGTGTTTTGAACTCTGTATCTGATAGGTTGCAGGTTGTCTATCTCCTCATGGCTTAGTTCTTTTTCTGGAGTTTTGATCTGTACTTTCATTTGGGCCATTTTTCTTTGTCTCAGTTACCTGTTACATTGAAGGAGGCAGAGACTTAGGTATTTGCTAGGGTAGGGCAACCCACTCCCTGCATTGTGGTGGTACTGTATGTGTGGGATGGATCAGAGAGGGAGCAATGCTGCTTGTTCAGCTCTTGCCCCTCTTTCAGTAACTTCCCCCACTACCCACAAGCAAATCTGGCCCTTCTGGTGCTGATTCCTGGGTGATTTGGTTTGTGTATATTCTAGGACCCTGTGGGTCTCTCCAATGAACTCCTGTGTTCAGCACCACAACCCCCAAAGGTTTTTACTGCCAGAGGTTTTGAGGCTTTAGTTTCCCACACTAGAACCCTGGGTTGCATGCTCTGTCTTGCTCCACAGTTGTTCCTCCCCACTTATCTTCACATGAATGTGGGACTGCCTGGTCTGCTGTCTTGCCATGTGTCCTCTCCATCCTGGATGCCCATCTCTGCCCCTCTTACCAGTCTGTATGAATGTTTCTTATTTAACTCCTTGGTTGTCAGACTTCCATACTTGATTTTTCTGTCCATTAAAAGATGAACAAAGGATCTGAATAGACGCTTTTCCAAGGAGGACATACAGATGGCCTATAGATATATGAAAAGATGCTCAACATCACTAGCCATCAGAGAGATGCAAATTAAAACCGCAATGACATATCATCTTATTCCTGTCAGAATGGCCATAATTAATAAATCAACAAATAATAAGTGCTGGCGAGGATGTGGAGAAAAGGGAGCCCTAGTTGGTGGGAATGCAGACTAGTGCAGCCACCATGGAAAACAGTATGGAATACCCTCAAAAAACTAGAAATGAAACCGCCTTTTGAGTCAGTGATTCCTCTGCTAAGAATATACCCTAAGAATCCTGAATGACCAATTCATAAGAACTTATGCACCCCTATATTCATAGTGATGCTACTTATAATAGCTAAGTGCCAGAAACTAAGTGCTCATCAGTAAATGAGTAGCTCAAAAACCTGTGGCACATATACACAATGAAATATTATACAACAGAAAGAAAGAACTCCTACCTTTTGTGATAGCAGGGTTGGGACTAGAGAATATTATGCTAAGTGAAATAAGCCAGTTGGTGAAAGACAAATAAAATATGATCTCACCTATTAGAAGAATCTAATGAACAAAATAACTAATGAATAAAACATAATCACAGGCATAGAAACATGGAACAGATTGAAAGTGAGCAGAGGGGGATATATGGGGGATAATGATGGAAAGAAGGGGGAAGGACTAAACAAAGAACATTTATGAATGACACATGGACATGGACAATAGTGTGGAAATTGACTGTGGCAGTGAGATTGGGATGGGTAGAAGAGGGTAAAGGGGGGGAAATTTGGGACAACTGTAATAGAATAACAATAAAAAATATTTTTAAAAGAAGAACCAATCAATTTCTCAGCCTTTCACGGGCTTTTTGATAGGCCCTCCTCCTAGCCAATCCATTGTTCCCTGGGCTAGACTGACAGGCCTCCATGGTCAAGTACCTCCCTCTTATGCCCCACCAAAAATCTGGTACTGGAGCGGGGAGGGAATGAGTACTAATCCCCTTGCTGAAAGAATGCTATGATACTTTGGGATGTTAAGCTGTAGCTTCCTAGTGAATCGCATAGGCTTAAGCTCCCTAGTTTATTACGCTCAATGTCTAATTCCCTTTGTCTCTTTTTTTCTTTATTAATAATTAGCTAAATATGAATGGTAACAGGACTTGTAAGCATTTGTCTGAAATCAAAATCTGTTTACTCGCAAGCTAATCTTTTAAAAACTTTCCTACTCTGAATTCAGTAGGATTGACAGGATCTACCTGTACACTAAGACCAAGGCTGTACTAGTGCTTTAGGGGCTGTTTCAATTATTCACCATAAATATAACTCATCAGAAAAACCCATAATGACACACACTGTGCACCTCTCACAAGAACCTCTGTATCTCGGTCATCTGCCACTGAAAAGATTTAAGCACACAAAGCTCCATGAACATCTATAATTTATATTCTCTGCAATGAGCCACCTGTTTTCTGTCCTACAGGCATTTTCTCTTCAATGGACATGGCTGTCCATTGAAGTTCCTGAGTGGGAACTGATTAAAGTATCGAGACAAACTTAACTTCCCCAAAGCCCAAAGTATGACAAGTAATGACAGAAAAGTTCTGAGTAATAAATGTAGGCCTTCAATCACAAGGCCACATGACAGAAGTTTAACAGAGGAATTGTCAGGATCCTAGTCATAGCTGGGTGACTAGTTTGCGATAAGAAGTAAAATGTGTCCACAACATAAACTGATAATAAGTAGAATAGACTACCTCATCATAACACAAACTATCTGGATTTACTTTCTTAATTTTATAGGACACAGAGGGTGCCAAAGACCAAACATTTTTGCTGAAATACAATCTATATCCTATCTTCATGAAAATGAATAGAGTCAAAATAAGGCTAGCCTCCTTTAATAATTCAGTTTTATAAAGAAGGTGGAGGCTATTTGATAAGTTCAGAACCAAATTAAAAGTTGTCAGGCAGGTTCAGCTTGGCTAGTGTGATTCAGTGGTTTGAGCACCCTCCTGAGAACCAAAGGGTTACCAGTTAGATTCTCAGTCAGGACACGGGCTTGGGTTGCAGGCCAGGTCCCCAGTACGGGGCACATGAGAGGCAAACACACATTCGTGTTTCCTTCTCTCCCTCCCTTCCCCTCTTCTTAAAAATAAATAAACAAAATATTTTTTAAAATTTTCAGGCAGATTCAGAATATATTCTGAGGGATTTACTTCCAGGAGAATTATATAGGGTATGGACCTTTCTTTTCTGGAACCCTGAATTGTCTCTAAAATCTCAGTATCTAAATCTGATTTAGTGCTTCTTGGTGAACCTTGCCCTATAACTTTTAACTACTCTTATTTGATCTTTGACATTGATCTTGTAATATAAGCACTAACAGTTGATTTTTCTTTCTTACTTTTACTTTTTGCAATGCAAGTATCTGATTTAATGTCTGATTGCCCAGTCTCCCATTTTAAAGAGACACTCACTTCAAAGATGGCTGTCGTGTGTAAACACCTTGCCAGCCACAGGACCGATAAAGAGCCAAGCTGGTCCCTACTGCCATCCCCAAGCTCCTTTGTTTTAAGATGTTGGTTGATTTTGACATGTGACCACTTGTGTTCTTGATTTTCTCTTCTTATACTTTAAATTTCTGCTTTTATGTTTTAAATTTATCAAAAAAGAGTGAGCCAGTGAAACAGTAGACCCTCACCCTGAAACCCAATAAAAACAAATCTTCAGACCTATGTACAATTTCCCCCACCTTTCATACCCTGCCACATGGGTGGCCTGAGGTTTGTCCTGTAATTTCTAGGACTTGTAAATGATAACCATGTTTATTTTTCTTTTACTTTAAATTTCCTAATGGTTATTGCCATGGGCATTTTGCAATCATAATGAAAATCACAAGGGTCAGTCCAGCCACAGCATTGGTTATTGATAGATTGAGAACTGCTCAAAACAGACCTCACTATTCTATCTTCAGAGAACTCATAAATCCCTCTGCTTTAATCTCTAGTCCTCTTGCTTCCCCTTAAGGTCTAGTACCAGCAGGTACTAAACAGTATATTTACTGAGAATACCATCTCTTTCCTTCCCTATATCAACACCTTTATATCAGAGATACCATATTAAGAAGTATCTCTGATTTTCCTACAGGTTAAAGGAAGTTGATTGAAAAAGAATCTAAGTGTGTAGAACAGAGGCATTTTGGTTCATTTATTGTCATCAGTATATCCTTTAACTATCTAATGAAAAGAAGCCACATGAACTACCCCATAAAGTTTCTAGTTCTGTGCTCCAAGGAAGAAACCCTCAGCCAGGTTGACCAAACAGTGAATAGGTTTCAAGGATTTGCTTGGATTTTAGAATGGGTTGATCTGTTTACAAATAATCCTAAACCAATTAAGCTTAAAGACATAAACTTTACAATAGGACATTTGCAATTTCCTACTTGAATGAAGAGATATGGGTAATGCAGTTGAGGCCTTAAGGATTTCCGGGGTACCTTGTCATGTGGGGGATTTCTGGAAGCAGAAAAGAATCATGGGGCTGACCAATGGAGGCCTAGAAGCAATAAGAGAATCCTCCAGCTGCGGCTGAAAGGTGAAGGTCCAGGCATCTACTCTGGAGTAGAGAGACCAGCCAGGACAAACTTCCACAAGCAAAAAAGGGAGAATAGGATAGGAATCTCAGTATCTGTGTGAACAACTTGATGACTCAAAGGAACCACATGTCCAAGTCATACCACAGAATCTGGAGCAAAGGGCATCAACTGAGTCTTGGTATTTGGCACAGGCCAGTATTCAGCTGCTCTTCCAACTTATTTTGAAGAGCTGTCCTAGTGCTTATTAGTATTTTTTAAAGTAATTTTCAATGGCTTAATTTAGGGTGTTTAAATTTAGAATTAAAATCATACTAATAGAGTTAAAACAGGAATAAAGTAGACTGGTACCAATGAAACTTATGAAATTATTGTGAAACCAATGTTGCTGAACACAATGTGAAGGCTAACAATAGTAATAGTGTTACTATTATTAAAATCATTTGAAAACTGAATGCTTGGTAAAGGGCAATTGGTTGGCCTGTCTTTGTGTGTGTGTGTGTATGTGTGAACATGGCACCTTTATTTTACTCAAATCCTAACAGTGCTACTTCCTTATAGAAGAAATTCATAATTAAGAATTAAGGTCAGTCTCAACCCCTGAAATTTTTGCAGTTTTGTGGATGCACTTTTTAAAATATTAATGATTATTATTATTTAAAGTAAGAACAGTTTTAACTATACAAACTGGGCAAACAAGTTAGAAAGACAACTTCCTGATTAAGTGTGTTCCTGGCAGAGGCAAGAAGAGTGGGTAGATGGGAGGTAGGCAAACGATTGAGCATAGCAGTGATTCTGCATGTGGGTGCTGCAAGCAAAGGACAGGGAGTCTGAGGCTTGGCTGACCAGCCAGCTGGCATGGTGGGAAGTGACCTGGTAGCAACCATAACTCATGCAGGCAGAGAACAGGGCTTATGGGGGAAAAGAACTGTAGGTTTGAGTCTCAGGATATGGTGATGGCAGAGCCTTGACTCTTCAGACACAAAGGGACATCAGGCCACTGTTACCTGTCTTGAAAGTTGTTTATACCCCTACAAGTCAAACAATCCAATCAACACAGCACTAGAAGTTTTTCAACTTGAATAAATCAGTCAAGTGAAAAATGTGAAGACTTTGACTTATGGTAGCCCTATACATACATTTAACTGAAAACCTAGGTGATTTCCTTAAATGTTTAGGTGTACATGTCTTGCAAAGATCTTATATTTGGTTGATACTGTTTCTTTTAAAAAATGATGGAAAATGTCTTTCTGTACACCTCTATGTTACTTGAACATCATTAATAGTTCCTTCTTTATCTGTAGGAATAAAGGCTTAGCAATATCACAAGTGATTGTTTTAAATAAACTTTTCATTTTAGCCAAGCACCTTACTGTGAAGCAGACATTAGAGACAGGTAACATGTTGCTTATTGCTTTCTGCAATATCAGGTTCCCTGCAAAACAATACATTCCATACCCTATTGGTTTCTCTTATTAAAGTATGTATCATCTAGAGGAGGAGAGACAAGGTGCTGTTCTTACAGAAATAGTGCTGATTAAGAGCTGCTGTTCAGTTTAACTACCTTTCCAAACTAAGTGTGATAATGGGTGGTACAGCAGTGCATAATATATAGCTCTTAAACACTAAGGGAACTCAGAAGTTTGTTTCAAGCAATTAAATACAACAATAACTTTCACTGTTCTAATTCTTTACAGACTGTAATTGGAGGGTGTTACATTCAACAACCCTCTGTATGACCTTAAAGAGAGAGATATCTAACTTAAGTACTTCGAATGATAGTATTTTTGTTTTGCCAAAACAGCTTTAACAATATCGTTTTCACAGTTTTCCCATGAGAGGTGAGACTATACTACACAGATGTTTTCTGTTTCAAATACTCATTAAGTGAACACATGTGCCCGGCACTGCGTGGTTCTCTTTACCATTCCACTCCACCAGTTGAAGGTCCATCTGTTGAAGTTGATATGAATTGAGAAGCTGAAGTATCAGGTAGGAAAAATTACAAAATGCTGCAGGTAGTCATAAAAGACTTCTCGGAACAAGTGGTCCAGTGTTTCCTCCCATCCTAAGGATTTTTGGTGTGCTTTGGAACAAGTGGGTAACTTGAAGAATACATGACCTAATCTTGGATGGGTACATTAAAGCACTCATTGAAAACAGAATATATTTGTACTTATTGTCCAGATTAGGGAAAACTGCAGTTACACATTTAAAAGTTTGCATCTCTAACATTTCCACTGTCATTATTTTTTCTTCTTGTTTTGACATTCTCTCTTAACTGTTAATGTTTATTAGGCTATCTACTCTCATAAAATTAGTTGGTTGATCTAATTTACCCTCACAATTCTCTGAAATCCTTTACCTCAAAATACAACTTAAACCCTCAACCTCAGCCTGTTTGCTAAACACATGGATATACTATAGCCACTGCAAGCATGAGAATAAAGTGGTCTGGAGTGGAAGACTTCAGCCAAGAGTCATTCTAATGATTTAGGGAGAGATGGTCAGCACCAGAACCAGGGTAATAGCAATAAGAATGGAATAAATAAGATTGCCAGGAAGACTCAGAGGAAAGAAATATTCCTAAGACTGAAATTTTGTGACTTTGAAAAGTCATGGATATGGAAGAAATGGAGAGGCAGAGGAATGGGTGTATGATGACTCACAAGTTTCTGACTTGGCAACCTGAATGGCTACAGGCAATATGAGGGAGGAGATATACAAATATAGGACAGATAATGGGAAAACTTCTGGAATCAGGGATTTAGATGTCTTGAGGACATGCAGGTGAAGACATCTGTTACCAAATAGAATATAGGAGCCTAAATCCAGAACAGATAATTTGGGGCTTGAATAGAAATCATAGTCATAGAAGGTATCACCCTGAGCGAACATGTAGAAAGAAAAGAAAATGAATAGAAAATCCAGCACAGGATCTCATGTTTACTACTCCATTGTAGTCATTATCTAGTTGTTTTTTAATTTGTTGCAATTGCCTTTATCTTTCAAAATATCACAGATTCTTTATAAATATATGAGTATGAAAATAACTAAATAGAAATATAACATTCTTATAACATTTACAATACACAATAAAATTATTTCTATCTGAATTAGAAATGACACATGTTTTACCAATTTTGTACAGCCACACTCAAAGATATGAAGAAATTAAATCACAATTACCTGGTTTGGAATTTTACCAGGCCTGTGACGTTAACATTTTCCTCATATCTAGGGATTCAGATGAATCATCCATATCATCAGGGGAAAAACAGCAACCAATTTGGGCATCTCCAGGGTAGGCAGTATTCCTGCCAACAAACTCACTCATGCCATTTGCAAGGATGCACCATCTGCAAGTTAAGTGCAGAGGAAGCTGCCTGAAAGTTCTGAATACATGTTTTTTCAGCATGCAATTGAAGTTCTCTAATGCTAAGCTTCTGAAATGGGTAAAAATATATTGCTGTCCCAAAACCATTGGCTTTATTCCTTCCATTAAATCATTAAGAGCTCCATCATCTATTTTAGTACATCAGTGCTATTGGATAAATTGGCCCCTTCAGGGCAATGGAAGTGATCAGCATTTTTCTTATAACAATGGATGCACAAGTTGCCCACTATGCATCTCGAATTATTTTGTATAGTGAGGAAAAATTAGATTTAAATATCATAACAATTCAGTGTAGAATAGGCATGGAAATACATGGAGGATTATTAATGCCAAATTTGAAGTGCTTTGTACAACAAGGACTTGATATCACTTTCAAAAACACAGAATTTACTGATATTCTAGGTATCTTCAATGTTTTGCTTCTTCCAGATCTGGGGATCTAGGATCTCACTTGTCTTATCTCCTCTCACCTGAATAAAGTTGATCTGTCCTTCTGATTTACTACTTTTTCTTTATACATACATCTGATATGGTAAGTAGCACAAATACAATAACTCCTGGTTTCCTTGCCATTTTCTCCCTCTAGACTGTGAACAACTTGGACAAGGGTCTAAGTTTTTCTCTTCTTACTTGTCCAGAATAAAGAACATAGCATAACATAGGTGGTAAATAGGTGTTTGTTGAAATAAAAAATAAAATGCGTGTTTTATTTTGAAACTTTTGAAAATGAAAGTATTATAGAATAAAGTCCACATTATAAAAACTTTAAGCTAGATATATTTGAGAAAAATGAAGCAGATAGGAAAATAGTATATTTTCAAAGCTCAGAAAAATGAGCTAATTATGAAATATATTATTGTTTATATCAGTCTCATTTAAATAAGTTATTTTGTTTCAGAGAAGTGAAAAGAAGTTTTAAAATATATTAGTAGTACAGTAATTTTTACTCTATTTGTGTTCTTGAAAACTTCAAAAATGTAAATGAAATGTAGTTGGGGGTCTCATATTATTATTGTTGTATATGAACAAATACCTATAATTATATCAAATTAGATATAACAGAGCTAATTCTGAAGAAAAGAAACCTACTGGCACAAAAGAACTCTCAACTGACATGCTTTAATTGGTTTACTGATGGGTTTAGAGGTTGATTCCCTGAGGCCATCATGTGCTTGCCTCCAGTTACCTCAGTGTGACCAAAAAATATTATTATTTACGTGGCCAAGACATATGATTGGTAGAGAAGCACTCTTTTGTGACATAGGGGTAAGTCATGGTCTCAACCTGAAACATTTTCTTATGAATAGCAAAGCATATTATGAAGAACAAAATTAGGTTACCCATTTGTGTATGAAGAGACAGAAACTTTAAGAATCTTTTTGTTGTTGGTTTATATTGGCAAGAAGCCAGCATGACTTCTCTAGGCATCAAGTGCAGGCACAGCATTGGGAGAAATCTTTCAGGCATTATATTTTCTTGACTTAGTTTAATTATTCAGTTTAATGAAGTCAGTTATACAAGAGGGGTTTGTGGTATGAGAGACTAAACTCTGATATCAGCATCAGGGCCAAATAGCAGATGCAAAACTGTTACTTCAAAGTAAGAATTGAGAAAGGCAGGTAATAAAGAGGAGAAAAGGCTGAAAGTTGAGCAGCCTGGGTTGCAGAAAGTCATATTCAACCAGAAGTCAAGAAGCTTGGAACTGGGACAGAATACAACCATAAGCAAGGTCCAGGATCTAATTAAGGATTAGAGGATCAACAACTTGATTACGAGATGGGGGAGCCTGCCTACAGTAATGAGTTGTTAGGAAGGAACCAGAGATCTGGGAGCCAGTGAGTTTCCTGGACCATTAGGGGGGTCAGAGGATGCATGAGGTCTAGAATTCAGCACCAGAAGTCCTGAGTTAAGGAGACCAATGACCAAAACACTGAAATGATCCAAAGGCGATGGTGTTTTGTCCTCAGCATTCTTGATGCTTTCTTCATACTTTCTGTCAGGACAAGGGGTAGTCTCAAAAGGCAGACAGCACAAGTTCCTTTCATATAGTCTTTTATTTATTTGATCTGGTTCCATACATGTTTACTTCATCCTTTAATTCTCATTCCCCTTACCTCTCTCTGGTAGCCTCACTGGGCTACCTGCTCTTTTTTGAAGGTGCCAAACAGTTTCAGGGTATTCATGTTTGCTGTTGCCTTCAAAAGCTCTCCCCAGACATTTGAAGGGTTTGCTTTTACATTTCTTTCAGGGCTCTGTGAGGTCTTTCTTAACAACTTTATATAAAACAGAACCAACATATCACCTTCATGTTCACACTCATAATAAATCTCCTTCACTCGGGAGACCATAGCAGATTATATTGCCATGTCAAAATACAGTGCAGCCCTTATACATTTTTAAAAGAACTATAAGACTAAATTTTATGTAAATCTCCAAAATTGTAAATGTTGACAATTAATTCAGTTGTAAAATATAATGTAAGAAAAATATATAGCATTTTCTCTCAAGGTGCAATCTGTGAGTGTCTCCTAATTCCAAAATGTGATTATAAGATCACATAAATGTTTTGTAGGTTCACATCTCATGACAAGGATTGAGGAACTATAGAAAAAAGAATGATAAAAACCACGTTTTCCATTTAAATCGTTGCTTCTAGGTTTTCATGATTTCCATATGCTCATGGGCAAGATAGGGATTTTACCATTTCTTTATAAAGACCATGCTCAGATATTTTAAGATATAAGCTTGAAATTATTTCATTTGTTTCAGACTTGTTTTATTTACTTATTTATTTATTTTAATAAATTTTGGAAACACTTGCCTAGGGACTTCTTTACACATTCGTGGAATATTAAACAGTCAGTGAGAAACAATTGTAAGAAGCAGACTCAAGAGAGAAAACAAAATGGGTTTGGGGAAATAGTCAAGAAAAGCAAGGAGAAATAGAAAAGAAGAAAATGGATCAAGGTGAAGCAATCCTACTGGGAAATTACAGAAATTATTCAAGTGCTGAAGCGTAGGAAGCTGGTATATAAAATAAGTATATGGTTCCCTGGTGGGTCATAGATGAGAGGGAACACTACATTATAAAAAAAATCAAGTTGCTAAATTATAAAACTCCCATGATGAGACCATTATCACTCTTATGTAATATCCATTAATTACAATAAAGGTGGTGGTTGCTTTAAAAGGTAAGTTGTAAAGGAAATGTCTTATTTTTTGGCAATGAGAAGGCAAAATAGTCAAACTCTACAAATTTGCTTACCTGCTAGCTTAACAGAACTCAGGTTGATGTTTTCTAAACATAAATTGATATTATAAATTGATATAAACACTGAAAACATGACAAATTTGAATATCATCAACCTATATAAGAAAAGGTGATGAATTATAATAGGTACTATTGCATTAAGTTCTATTTATATAATGTTAATTTCCCATTATACTGAGTGACAGGGTGTCAAAGAGATGCAGCATTGTCTAGTTGAGGATGAGGGTGCAAGGAAAGGGGCTTCTTCCCAGGAAGGATAGGATTGAGTGAGTTGTGATGACTGAGAAACTTGGGGTTAAACAAAGAAACCTAGGAGAATGAGGTGTTCAAATCAGTAAAACAGTTCCAGGATGTAAAATGAGATGAAACAGAAAGATGAGAAGGACAATGGGAAAGGAACAGTCATGAAAGGAGAGTAGGTATAAATAACAATTTCATAAAACCAAAGATACAACCATCACTAAAATTTATAATCCTATAAAATTAGATAATAAAGTTCCATGTTCTATGTAAGGGATGCAAATGTAATTTACATGTTGATTACACAAAGGGACTGAGAGCATTACATTCTACACGAGAGCTTTATTAAAAAATGTAAACAGCCCTGGCTGGTGTGGCTCAGTGGATTGAGCACTGGACTGTGAACCACAGGGTGGCCAGTTTGATTCATAGTTAGGGAACATTCCAGGGTTGCAGGCCAGGTCCCTAGTAGGGAGCGTGTGAGAGGTAACCACATATTGATGTTTCCTTTTCTCCTTCCCTTCTCCTCTCTCTAAAAATAAAAAAAAGTAAACAATTAAGCTGTTAGTAAAATAACATAAAATTATAATAAACAATAACTTATATAGACTACCAGGTTAGCAAAAATCTCAAAAGTTATCTGGTTCAGATTTTTTTAAATTACAGTTTACTTTCAATATTATTTTGTATTGGTTTCATGTGTACAGCATAGTGGTTAGATAATCATATACTTTATAAAGTGTTTCTCCTAGTATTTTCAGTACCCAGCTGGCACTGTACTTAGTTATCACAATAATATTGAGTATTCCCTATGCTGTACTTTACATCCCCATGACCATTTTGTAACTACCAATTTGTACCTGATCCTTCACTTTTAAAAAGAGGTGAAGTTTATTAGCAGAAACATATTGGTTGGGGATATTTTGGAAATCTTGATTTCATATAATAGTAAAGAAATATGTGTTTCATAATGAGTATTAAGGAAAGAAACACAATAATTAATGAAATAAATATTAATAAAACTCAAATTAAGAAATGAAAAAAGAAATGAGTAACAATTTAATCAAATCAGAAAAATTAAGAAAAGAAAACCATGAACCAACATAAAATGAAAAATAACCACTAATAAATAATAACAGATCATCAAAGCATTCAGTCATGACAATACTGGTTAAATATGGTCAATTTTCCTGATGATTACAACTAAAATTCTTGACCAAAAGCCACCTTTTAAAAAGTTCAGAGACCTAATAAGAGACTGAAAAATTGCCAGGCTGAGCACAGGTAGAGAACTACGTCTCAGAGGTGAGCCAGAACTGAATTGCCTCAGGGACAAATGCCCACTGAGAAAAGGCAGCTCTGATACAGATGAGAAGTAGAGTGCTTTCATCCGAGACCTGCCTGAGATTATGGGGGCTAGGAGAGCGAGAACGTCTGCGCATAACACTTTCTACTGCCCATGTACCCCAAAGGCTAAGGCTTTTGCCTTGAGCTCATTCTCTAACTTTTGGGAGGTTGCTGAAAGCCTGTGTATCTTGGTGTTTCTGTGGGTCAGAGAGAATGAGGTTTGGAGTTTGGTGCCCACCAAAGGCCAAAACCCCAGGTTAAAGCAGTCCTCCTCTGGACTGGGACTCTGGAGAGTTCTTTTCTGAACTGGTGGCACAGACTATGCTCTGGCTAGTCACTAGTTGGACCAGAAAATTCTCAACCCTTGGTCCTGAGCTTGCTACTGCCCTTAGATGCCCAGAATTATTTCTGAAAGTATTTTCTAAAGGTATCTCCAGAAAATACTATAAATCATACCTGGTGACAACACAAAATTATTCAGAAACAAGAGGAAATACCGAGGGACTCCAGAAAAAAAGAGTGATCAAATACAGACTGAAAGCAACAACACATCTGTTTATTTCTGAGATAAAATGTGTATTTGAAAAAAGTCAGCACTGAACTGGAAACTATTACAAGTAACATTAAAGCACTGAAAAATAACCCAGTAGAATTTACAGAAATTAAGAACTGAAATTAGGAGTGAATGAAGAGATCTAACAACAGCTTGACAAGCTGAAGATAAATTTGTGAACTGAAAGGTAGTTTAAAACAAATCCATAGTTTTAAATATTGAAAGAAAAGAAGATGAAAAATACAGAAGAACTGTAAATGACATACACAATACAGTTAGAAGGCCTACAATATATTTAATTGGGGTCCCAGAGGATGAGAAGAAAGAGAATGCAGAAGGAATATTTGATAATGGCAGGAATTTCCAATAACTGATAAATTCATCAATTCACAGATTCAAGGAAGATGTTTTTAAATATGTAATATAGGGTTACATGCATGTTCACACACACAGACTCATACTAGAATACAACTTTAGGAAAATATACAATGAGAAATCTGAAAGCAAACCAGAAGAAAAGATAAACTGCCCTTAAAGGCATGACAGACTGGCAACTAGGTTCTTTTTACTACCATTGGAAACCAGAAAACAATAGAAAAATACCTTCGAGCTAATAGAAAGTAACTGATGAGTAAAAATTCTTTACCCAGTGAATATACCCTTAAAAATGAAAGCAAAATATAGATCTTTTCAGATGAAAACACAAAACGATCAGACAAACAAAAACGGAGAATGTGTCATCAGCATACCCAAAATGGAAATTCTTAAGCTGTTTACCAGGCAGAAGGAAAATGATCCCAGATAGAAACTGTTATAATGGATAACTTCTAGAAAAATTTACTTGGTCAGTAGTCACCTTAATTTTAATAAGGTTAGAAATAAATGTGATAAATTATAAACAGGAAAATTTAATTTGATGAGGTAAAATTTTTAAAAGATATTTAGAAATTAAACATTTGACTATCCCATTTGATTTAGGAATTTATTAAATATAAATATTAGGGGGGAGGGTTGGGTGGAGGGGCTGGAACGGGAGTAGGGGGGAGAAAACTGTACTTGAACAATGATTGAAATAAAAAATATATATATAAATATTAAAGTTAGAAATGATAACTACTGGCACTGAAAATATTTGGGGGAAGGGTTGTCTCTGTTGATCATATCCACATCTGCTCTAGATACTCATTCTGAACTATTTCAGGGGACAAGGAGAAAGTTGAAAAGATGAGGAGATTTTGGATTTCTAGAACACCTCCCATTATCCAGCCTCCCATACAGCTTAACTTTAGCTAGATATATATGATTTTGAGTTTGAATGTGGGTTATCCAGGACAGAAATCTTCAGGACATCTGTTCCACCAATATAATTTCGAAGGGAATAAAAGCTGAGATATCTTTCAAAATTACATAATTCTGTACATACGTTCAACATTCTAAATTAGAGTATCTAAAAATGAGGCCTAGAAATGCCTTTCTAAAAATCCCTCCAAGTAATTCCTCTCAATCCGGCACTAAACTGAGAACAGGCATTTGGGAACCACAGTTCTAGACCCATTTCTAATGAAATGTGCAATTTGGGGCTCTAACTAGTTCAGAACAAGAGCTAAAAAAGAGAAAGCAAAGATTGTTACCTTAAAAGAGCTTTCAGTCAAATTGAAAGGAAAATATATGGAATAATTTAATTATTCACTTATAAAGGCTGAGTCAAATGGAAGCATTGCATAGGGGAAAGTAAGGTGGAGTTAAGGACAGCTGCATAGAAGATACAGCACCTGACAAACAGCATAAAAACCAAGTTTTTAAAAAATCTTTGTATTTTTATGGGCCCATAAGCCTGGGAGTGAACCAGCTTCCCCAGGGGAGACCCCGAGATCTTTAATTTATAATCAAACAGTTAACCCATACTCAGAATTCATGAAACTCTATGCATTTGTATATTTGTAATGAATTTAAACTTTGTGGTTTTTCTCAAGTGACATCTTTGTTTAATTACTCTTTTCCCATCTCTCTTGCAATTACTATCCCTTGAGTACAGCCATTTGAGAACCAAGAAAGATTTGCAAACAGGTAATGAAAGAATACTGATGATGATGATGATGATGATAGTGATTATAAAGATTGCACGTACCACAAAATTGTCAACCTTTGCTACTATGTCTAGAACCTGGATCCAGGATGGAGAGAGATGGGAGAAACTAGTGGAGGTGATGGAATGGGCACATAATACAGTCTATATTTGGTGAGTCTCAAAAATAAAAATACCATACATCAACATGGAATGAAGACTAAAGAGGGACATTATCAGATTTCAGTCTATTGGTTATTTCAAAGATGTGTGTATCTATTCAAAAAACAAAGTAAAATAAATGTTCTCCCATTGGTTTGAATGGAGCCATGGCACCAGAGACTTACAATTTCAGTGATACAGAGGTTGTTGCTGTTGCTATGGTTTCCCTGATGTGGATGCTTTAAACCCATGGAACTGCACCAGTACACAATTATGCAAGTCTACTGCAGCACATCAGAATTATTTTCTCTGTGTTTTTCTTTTCCTTTCACCCAGCACCAGGGAAGCTCAAATCCACACAAATCATA
Organism: Phyllostomus discolor; assembly: GCF_004126475.2. NCBI lineage: Eukaryota > Metazoa > Chordata > Mammalia > Chiroptera > Phyllostomidae > Phyllostomus > Phyllostomus discolor. The sequence continues at coordinate 187,643,482 of NC_040903.2, read as the reverse complement.
AATCAATGAGATTATAATAAAATGACTTCCTTGATTCCTATATTCTGGTTATAATTTTCCACATACTTAGAGGATGTAAAACTTAGCATTCTACCAAGCTGTATGATTTCATGTGTTACACATCTTCCTTGATTCAGTTTCCATTTTGTGTGCTCACTTCAGGGTATACACATTTTAATAGCAAGGAGAATGTTAGCAATATTTTACATTCTGCTGGAATCTGACCAAATATAATTTTTTATTCTAACACTAAGACAGGTCTGAGTATGTTATGTTCTTCCTAATCGAAACAGTGGTATAATAAATGGGATCTTTAAATCAATATTAGGTTTGCCAGTAATTCATTAAGGTTTAACATTATAATAATTGAGCAATTAAGAACAACATTTTTGGTTTCCATTAGTTTTCTGAATGTTTAAATGAATATAACATTTGTGTTGTCTGTCATTCTTGCATTTCATTTGTCATAAAAGTGACCCTTAGAGGAATAAAATAGATCTACATATTTTGGTTGTACTGGTAGCATTAATCATTATAGTATTACAATATTTGTTCCTGTGAAATAGCCCAGATGTTTAGGCAAATGCTCTCATTTGGGGGAAATAATTTTTAAGTCATAGCTTCCTTTTAGAGTCTCTATTATATTTATATCACATCTACTATATTCATATTCATATATTCATATTTATGATATTTCTAGCATCTCTATTATTCCTTTGAAAATTACCAATAGCATTAATTTTTCATAATATTTATATAATTCAATGAGCATTATTTAAGAAACGGAGTGGTAACCATATATTGTTGGGTGTCGTACAATACACAAACACATGTAAATATAACATAGTCCATGTCCTCAAAAGAGTTTATGATCAAGTTAGGAAAAGAAGCTCAAATTGTGCACAATGTAAAGTGGAATAATATTCAGTATTGACACATTATGTACTAAAATACATATTATAGACTTAGTTGGGGTTATGGCTCAAATGCTGCATGTAGATGGTACCTAGAGTACTGAGATTGGAAAACTCATGGGTACATGATACTAGGCCATTGTTTTTTTTTCCTTCTCAATGTTCACCCATTCTTTCTCCACTTTTATGGACCCTACATCTCATATACTTCCAAACTGTCTCAGAAAAAAGATTCTAAGACATTTTTAATAAGGGTTTAATCCTAAACTTTATTTTCCTCTTATGTTGGCTAAAATGTGTGCAGTGCTTGAGTTTCTATAGGTCATTTGTCCACTGGAGCCAATAAAACTTGCCTCTGACTACAAAGCTTTAGTAGGACATTAGGTCACTTTATAAGTGTGCTGTGATGTCTAGTTCTCCTTCTGGTCTGGTGGTCCTCAGTCTGCATGCCCCCTGGGTTGTGCTATGTAGCATGAACAGGTGTATTTCTCTGCAGGTGGGGGCAACCAAGCTGCAATGAAGCACATAATCCAACCTCCTGTGTACCTCTTTTGTTAAAAAAATGTTGTTAAATACTGTATAGTATTCATAAAAATTGAAGCATGAATCAATTTGCCATTTTCTAGTATAATTTTAGAAAAGTTAACAATGTGAAGTTAACAAGTTAACTTCTCTCATATTCAGTACTTTTGGACTCTCTAATTACTAACTCCCACTGAACCTTTATGTCTAAAAATTTACTAAACAATACTGTGCCATTTTGCTTTTGACCTAATACATTCTTGAGATGATATTATCACCCTAAGCATAAAATTTGAATGATCACAAAAGCAAATTAGTGTGTTTTTTTCTGGTTTTAAAAATGGTTCAGATCATATTTACAAGGAGTAATTCCTTTGTTCTAGAATATGCTAGAATGGGAACATCTATTTTGTTTGTTTACTTGTTTTAGCTGTCTTTTTCTTACCAAAATCACTTAAGCCCCTTTAATAACATTGGGGTGAGTGTTCTTTCATTTCACATGATTTTAGTGAAGTCATAAATCAACATACTCAACCAACACCCCTCCTGCCACCATAGGGATTAGCAATAAAAAAACCTGGCAAATAAGAGCTCCGCCTTGATATAAGTAAGTGGATATAACTTCATTCCAATATAGTTATTCAACTACACTGTATGCTGTGATTGTATGGGCTTGGGGCATCTGATGGCCATTCTCATCGCTAAGACATGGATAGACAAAACTGACAGATGGAGGGAGGGAAGGGAGCCAGATAATATCACCTGAGTCCTGGGAACCAGCTTTGCCAGATGATAGATCCACTCTGCCCTTGCACTGGTACAAGAGTTAAAACATTTCTTTTTCTGTTTAGGTTATCTTGAATATTTAACCCCTATGCAGCAAGGGCACCAAACAATCAGAACACCAAAGAGTCAGAAGATAAGTTAATGGTAAAAAACCAGTACCACTGGCCTGAGCATCATAACTGAATCCCAGCTATGAGTTCTGCCACTTAGGAGGGAAAGAGTTCTGTCTAACACAGGTAAAGGGGTGAAGGAGGATCACAAGGGGATTAACATTTATAGCATTCTTACTGCACAGTAGAGACCATGCTGATCTTTGTTGACATGTTATATACTCCTCACGCTTCGCAGAGTAGGAATAGAAGTAAAATGGATCATTATCCCAATTGTGCAGATAAAAAAAAAATAAGGTTTAAGGAGATTAGGTGATTTTCCCAAGGCCATATCACTGAAAAGTGATGAATTTGAGATTCTCTCTAAGACTGTCTGGTCTCAAAGTCCACATTGGAGACTCAAATGTAAATACAGTAATTTTGTAATTCTCCTGGCTCTTAAAACCTCTGTCTATAAGAGATCTTCTCTGGGAAATTAATGACTTCATATTCAATGTTTTAGACTCCTTTTTAAAAATTAGTTTATAGAAAGAACAGCTGTGATTAAAAAAAAGGCTGAGCTGGTGACTTCAATTTCTGTTGGTATCAAATGGTACATATAACTCTATTTATGCAAATGACAAATATGTTCCCCAGTTTAGTGAAGCTCACATGTAGGACAAATTTGTATGTCTTAATGAACCTACCAACTCCTATTTGTACAGCAGTTGAAGTTTAGGACTGGGATGTCAGTCTTTGAACCATTTTTTCTACTAGGCATCCAATCTTATGGATAATAATTCTAAGAACTTTATCTACTAAGATTAGCAAAATGACTATACTATATTCTGTAATTTGAGGTAGAAGAGGGTAAAGGGGTGATAAATGGTGATGGGAGGAGACTTGACTTGAGGTGGTGAACACACAACACAATATACAGATGCTGTATTGTAGAATTATATACCTGAAACCAAAATAATTTTATTAATCAATTCCACCCCAATAAATTTAATAAAAAATAAATTAAAAAATAAAAACTCTGAATAGGGAAATTGTTTTCCTATGTTCTCTCTCTTGAGATGACATGAATTTATATTTTAAATCTAGAAACACATTTATTGGTAAATAATTTAATGTCTTCTAATTTGTGATAAGGTGGGGAAAATCACACTCCCACATTGTAGTCTCCAGCATTACTGACTGTTTAATAATAAGCTTTATATTTTGTCCTCTAATAGACAGAGGTACCCTATATTTGGTTTAAAGTGAATCATATATACCTTGACCTTTAATATTGCTGAATAGTCCTTTTACCACATACAAAATAAGACTCATGATATTTAGCAGATAGAGTAATTAATAGAGAAGGGAACACTTCCAATTCTTTCACTGACCTTCTTAAATTAAAATTGTTTGTATTTTCTTTTAGAAGGGATTCTTCCTATATCTGCCAAGAAAGGTCCACTGTTCTTCTCTCCTCAGATTTGATAAAAAGTTGCACAAAGAACTTCTTCACTAAGAAAATCTAGAATCTCAATCCCACCCACATGTCAAGATGGCATCATACATAGACATCATCTAAATTGCCTCAAAGACTGTTAAACTTAGATTTTTCAACACACATGATCAACACATATTCCTTCATCCCTCATACGAACTGCCTAGCTGAGCTGCCCATAAGCAAGAGAAACTCCAGAAACTGTAGTGCCCAGTTCTGGTGCTAAGACACTAAAGATCTCTCTAGCTTGTCACCCTGAAGTGCCATGTCAGTAAAAGTGCTCCAGTTTTAGAGGATTTGTTCCTTCATGAATAACTGACTTTTCTGGGTATTAAAGACAATTTAGTAAGAGTGCATCAGAGTGCATAGCCTGAGTTTATAGGGCCTCATTGTGCCAGCAGGACATGCTGGGAAATTAGAATAATTTAGATTGTCAGGATTTCTGGAGCATCTAATTTTGGGGCTCCTTTGGCAGCTAAGAGGCAGAATAAGAGCCAGAGTTGGGCAATATTCTAGGCATGACTGAATTCATATTCATGCCATTACATAGAGATCAATTTGTTCTTCATTGCTTAACCAGAGCAGTAATTAGGAAAAGCTCGAATTTCTATGAACCTCATCAGAAGATATATTAAATAATGCATTGGAATAGCCTTTCTGTATTCATAAGAGGCTTTAAACCTCTTACATTGTATTTAAAATACACCAAAGTCATTAGTTACGTAAGTGTCTATCTGAAAATATTGTGGATCCCCTAATGTGCTCTTGGCATAGTACTGTATCTCCTATTTTCATGTTATCAAGAGGTTTGCAGTTTCACTGGGCAAATAGCACTGGCCATCCTCAAACAGGACTTGAATTTGGATAGTATCTATGATACATGTGAATGCCAAAGAGAAGTCCATGAGTTAGAGAAGCAAGAGGAGAGAGCAATTCTGTGATGAAGATGTTATGTAGACCCCCAAAATGTAATGAACCTAGGCTGAAGGCTGAGAATTTGGAAACTATCTTTTTCAAAAATGGAAATCTACAAATTGACATAATATTGACAGTTAACATTCATCAAGACTCAGTATTGTAAAGCAATTAAGACTGAATTCAGGAACCATAGGCAAAGGTTAAATTTCCAAGTCTACTGAGTAGACAAGTTAATTAGCTTCTCTCTGCCTAAGCTTCATTATCTTTAATATAGAAATAACAGTACCAATGTGAAAGCATCATTGTGAGAATTAGCTGAATTAAAATACGTAAGGTACATAAAATAGTATCTGGCTCAGAATAAATATTCAGCAAATATTAGTTTTAATATTAATTGAGCGCTTTGTTTCTGTCATGAACATCTTTTATCTCATTTAATACTCACAAAGATGCCATGAGGTTTGATGAAGAAACAAGAACAGAAAGATGAAGGAAAATGGAGATAACTGTACTTGAACAACAATAAAAATATTTTAAAAATAAAGTATAAAAATCAGTTAAAAAAGAACAGAGAGATGAAACAACTTTCCCAAAGTTAGTAAAGTATAAATATCTAAGTAAAGAATTGGACTTAGTATAGATTGGTAATTACAAAATAGCCATAGGGATGTAGTGTACAGCTTAGGAAATACAGTCAATAATATTGTAATAACTATGTATGGTGCCAGGTGGATACAGGAAATATTGGTGGTGGGGGGACATTTTGTTGAAGTATGATTATCTAACTACTATTCTGTATACATGAAACTAATACAAAATAATATTGAACATAAACTGTAATTGAAAGAAGAAATTTTAAAAAATAAACAGATGAACTTTTTGAACAGACCAAAAGAATACAAGTAAAAGACTTGGACTTAGCCATTTTGGATCCAGAGTCTATGCTCTTAACTGCTATATTACACTTCCCATGCCTTCCTGACTTCCCATGTGTCACTTCCTCCTGCCAAGTATCATTCTTCCTTAAGGATGGTATAGCTACAAAACATGAAACAACTAGTACTTACAAATACAGTTATCATTGGCAGTGTTTTTGTTAGTACAACAACTAAATAGCTAGATTTTTGTTGGTTGTATGAATGCTCATGTTGCAAATTATCCTGCTTTGGATTAAGTTCACACTTAACCTAAATCTAGTTTGGATAGGCAGATTATTATATAAAAATTGGGGTGATCTATTTTCTTAACAGTAGATATTATTTTATTTAAATATCTACATATAACCTATGTTTTATAAAGAAGCAGCTCTTAAATGTCTATCACATTGGAAAAAGTTTTTGGTCAGAATGGATCAAGATAGAAGTTCACCTAGGCAATACAGAAAATATAACATTTGCTAGCCAAAGGAGTCAGGGGTTACATCCAAGGGAGCCAAGGAGAAAGCTGAGCAGACATGTTTTGAGGTCCAAACCAGGGCAACAGACAAAAGGTTAGCTAAAGCAGATGTGAAAAGAATCTCACTGAGCCCATGAAAATAATTATTTGGAATCTTAAAAAGCAGATAGAAGAGCAGAAAAAAAAAAGGGAAAGGGACTAGGGGGGTCAATAACAGGGCCGATCAATAAAAACAGAGCCAGAATAGAGCCTCGAGCTCTGAAGAACATGACATATTCCAGCCAAATGGAGAGCCTAAGCTCACAGAAAAAGCCATCACTGACCTGGCCATCAAAGGGAGTAAAGTGGTAATAGAACCAGTGATCCTGATGGGACTAAGGTCAATGTCTTCAATCCTATTTACCAGAGACTCTAGTGTGGAAATATTGAAGAAAAAAATTAAATCACATGGGAAGCATGTGGGAAATACTAAATAAAGCAAATGAAAGCAGATGTTGAAGTATGTTAAGTTTTTTTAAAAATAGATTATGATGCAGCATTTTACAAACATGTTGACTTTCAAATAACTGACTTTGAAATAGTCTGTGCTTTTGCATGTTATATTTGTAAAAGATCTTTCATAGGCCACATCTTTGCTTTTCTATCCACAGTGGAACAAACATTCTGGGGTCTTCCATGCTGGCAATGGCTGTCTCCAAATAGTTCCATCTTGCAATTTGTCACCATTTTGTTGATCAGAAATAATTGGTGCAATTGATCATTATCCTGCATTTTGATCTTATTAGTTTATAAAATGAGTAGACAATAACATGTTTGATACTAGTAATGAAACCCTTAAAGATGTCCTGGACTTTTCTGAGAGAAAGATAGAAATATGATCAGGTGCTCCAGAAGTGGCAAACCTTTGGTTTCATTTGATAACACATTGGACTTCAAGCAGTAAACTAATTAAGAGAACATGTACATAATACTGGAAATATATCCTTGATGATCGTATCTAAGAACATAAATAAAATTAAGAATGTTTCCATTTCTAGATGGAATATCCTTAGCCTGTCTCTATTCATCCCTATCCTGTGCCCCTTCCCTAAACACACACATACAATCAAGTTGACTTTCTCACATGTGACAATAGTATGGAATGTTTCGATGTTTGTTGCATAAAGGTTAGGGGTGGCCTATAATTCAATGAATGAACACATGTGTGCATACACCAACACACACACACAAGATTGTTAGGAACGCTAACAATTCTCCCTGCACCCTTGCTGAGTCATAATAATGACTTTAGACATTAACTTCAAAATGCATGGTTACTAATAATAAGTTACTCCCATTAGAGTCTCTTGGTGATTTACCTGATATGATTAACCTTAAATATGGTTAAGTGTATTTCTCCAAAATAAACTTTCTTTGATATAATTTGAATAGGCCTTTTAGCTATCTCTACTGTGGGCCTTTCTAATAAACAGAGCACCAAGATTTTTTAAATCATATTCTGCAAAGAATAAATAGTAATTCTATCATGTCAGGTGCTATGTCCCCTCATTTTTTTTTTTTACAAATACAGAGGTAATTTGGAAAGATTATTAAGCAGTCAGACTTTGGCATTCAGCTGCCATGGGAAATCAGGGAATTAGATAAATTTGAATCAATGAATACAACCTTGGAATCAGTAGGTGGAAAGGGAAGTGCTGTCAACCTATTTAGTTTGCACTCATTTGGAATTGCGAGGGGTACTTTTTACTCTTAGACTATGCTGGGCCGAAGACACTGTAGATGGTTCAAACTGAGTTGTAAAGATTTAAACAGGGCAAAAGCCAGCAGAATCACCGTGCCTGGTGGAAAATTAAAGGACACATGAGCCATTTCTATGATTGACTCATGATCTAGTTTCTCAATTAGGTATAATAACTCAAACGCAAGGAGAGTAGTTAATTCTATTTCTGCTGTTAAAAATTGATTTATAGGAGGCTATGAGAAAATTCTTAGTCATGATACTTCTGGACCAGAAGAGTAAACTAATAATCAGCCTGAGGATATAACACAAATGGTACCTGCACACCTAAAAAGTTTTTCTGTGATGCTAAAATTGAGCCCATACTTCCTATTAGGAGGCATAGGTTTGCCATCATAATTTATAATATATTCATAGTCTTCACCACACTTTTAATGGCAGGAACGGAGGTGTAAGTATGCATTCTCTTGTTCACTTTTAGTTAAGTAACAGAAACTTACAAAATCCAAACAGTTTTTAATAATATAAATTAAAATAAAAATAGTAGCTGACTCTATGTGAAACATTGTCCTAGGAATTTCAAATCTTTGAGATAAGTGCTACTGTTACCATGCTCATTTTACAGAGGAAAAACTAAGTCACATGTAAATAACTTGCCCATTAGTAAGTTGTAATTAGTAAATTGTAATCTAGGATTTGAATTTATGAAACCTATCTCCTGAGATATAGGGTCTTATCTAGTGTGATACACTAATGGGTTAAGGGCTATAATTTTCTTTATATTCTACCCCAAATCAAAGATCAACATAGGTGAACTCAGCTTCCAAGGGTAACATTTACTCAAAGCCATGGCTTTCTCGGTTCCACTGGTCTTCATCTCAACTATTGGCATTTTAAACTCTTTTTATGACCACATCCTAGACATTATTGTCACCTAGAACTTCTGCACTTCTATAATCAATCTAAAAGCACTTCTGATTCATAATCTTTGTTGATTTCTCTCACTCTGCTGCTTATACTATACCCTTTCTTTAACCAGTCCTGACTTTTTTGCATTTTTCCTGTTTATTTCCTTTCTCTTTCTGTATTTTCTTTCTTTATTCATTGTATTCTTCATGATCCACCCTCAGATTCTTTCTGCCTTTTCTTTCCATCCTCCTCCCAATAAAGCCTTGACTGTGGACCAATGTGGCCTTCCTCCCTCCCTGCACATGGACCACCAAGCACAGTTGAAACTCTTTCCTTTTGATTCTTTCAGTTTATTGTCTTCTTACTTTCTTTCATTTTCCTGCTTGCTCTTTCTGTCTCCTTCGCTGATTCATCTTCCTCCTGCCATCCCTTAAATGCAGACCTTTCTTGGGGGTTTCCTTGAAACTTCTCTCACGGATCTCTGCACCCCTGGGTCATCTCACCAATTTATATTGTTTTCATTCGCTACCTGTATTTATTGAGGTGGGTTAAAATGCTGTAACAGAGATCACAAAATGTAGGCCTCAAACAGAATAGAATTTATTTCTCATATAGTGGTCCAAAGTGAGTACTATTCTTGGTGGGTGGGAAGATATTTTTCATGTGGAGATTCAAGAACTCAAATGTTCAATTTTGTGAATCTAATATCCCCTAGGACCTTGTCATTGTTTGCCTCCATCCAGATAAGGGGAAAGAGAATACAGAGAAGGTATGTCAACTCTTAAAAGCCATGGTTCAGGAATAACACATTACATTAACTTGTATCATAGTGGTCAGATCTAGTAACATTGTAACACCTTATGAAAATATCTAGTTAATATCTAGATAGAAATAGAAATAAAATTTGAGTAAACTTCCTGCAGTATATATCATACCATATTGATATATGGCTTAATCTGAAATATTTATCTCCAGCTCAGAAAGTCAAATGCTAACTGAATTCTCCACTAGGAGATTCTTAGTGGTATTTCAAACTCATCATGTCCAAAATTAAACTCACTAGCTTACTACATAAACTGCTCTTATCATGTGCTCACTGCCTCAGTAAATGACACAGCCAGATAATTAGAAGTAACTTTGACTCCTCTTTCTCACCTCCCCTACCCAATCACCTATGAGGTTAGTTTGAAACATCATAATTTGTATTCTTAAAACAGTTTACAAATATCACCTCATTAGGAAAATCTCTACCTTAAATACTTTGATCATCCATTTATCCATTCTCTAAACACATATTCAGTGACCAATATATACACAAGGGAGGTATGCTGGATGCTTTCAGGGATCAGATGGTCATTTAGAGGTGGTTATGCTGCTGAAGAAATTTATAGTCTAGTGAGGGATATTCTGCATGTTTACAAATAATCATTTTATAATTTAGATCAGGATAGGTGCTATAAGGGATAAATAAACCAAGATAATGGGAATTCAGTAGTTGGAAAAAGCCTGTTATGGCCTGAGTGAGGAGGGTTTTTTTGCAGGAGATAACATCTGAGGTTTATCTTAATGAATGGGTGGAATTAGGGCAGGCAGAAATGGGAGAGCAAGTTCAAGGTTCCTGACTCATGCACTCAGACAGCTTTCCACCACAAGGAATGTAACTTGGTCTCCACTGAGGTTTTAGTAACTTCTTTTACCACAAAAGACCAACTATTTCCTCATCAACCTCATACCAATATGCAGTTGATGAATGACCCAAAATACAGGTGGAAAATACAGAATACTATCCAAATTATCCAAAACACAGTATGGAAAACCTAGACCTTATTTTATCAGAAATAAAATTAAAATTTTGTTGTAAAATAATCCTTCTTAAAAATTAATAATAATTTAGTAATTTGTAATGATTCTGAAAATTTTTAATTTTTATTAAAAATTCTTTTTATTCCCTTCCTTTATTTTTCTTACTAGAGGTACTCTATGATTTATTTCATTCCTTTTCTGGTTATATGATTTGAATATACAATAGAAAAAGGAAGGGAATAATGGGGGGAAGCAGGGGAAGGGTTGTCAAGGAACATGTATAAAGGACACATGGACAAAGCCAAAGCAGGTAGGATCGAGGGTGGGAGGTGGGGATGGCTGGGATGGAGGTAAATGGTGGTGGTGGGGAATGGAGACAACTGTACTTGAACAACAGTAAAAAAATAAATATATTTAAAAAAGGAAAAACCACACTTTGATGCATTTTCCCCTGTGCTTTTTTCTTTAAAGCAGCTTTTATTTAAAATTTTAATATCACTAACAAACTCACAACTATCAACAACTGAACTTGAAAAAAAAGAAAAACAACAAAAACAAAAGCTTAGCGAACAACTAGAACAGGAAGGGAATCAGAGAAACAGACATCACATGGAGGGTTCTCAGTGGGGAGGGGAGGAATGAGGGGAAAGGTACAGGGAGTAAGAAGCATAATTAGTAGGCATAAAATAGATGGGGAGGTTAAGAATGGTATAGGAAACAGAGAATTCAAAGAACTTACAGGTGCAACCCATGGACATGAACTAAGCGGGGGAATGCTGGAGGGCTTGGGGGGTGCAGGACGAAGGAAGGATAAATGGGGAAAAATTGGGAAAAAAAAGAAAAAGAAAAGACAAAATAAATAAATTTTTTAGTATCACTAATTCAGAGAAAATTCATTTTTATTTCCATTTCTCTATGCCTTAGATAATCAATGTATTAAATGTTCTGATAAAATAAGGTGTAGGTTTCCTATACTTTATTTTAGATAATTTGGATAGTAATTTTGTTGCTGTAAAATACTTCTTCTGGCTTACAATTCCAACTGGAAAAATAAGCACTTGAGCCAATGAAATAAATCATCTTCTTAAATATAGGAAAATATAAGGAAGCCCAGATATGTGGTAAAATTTATTAACAGTGCTACAAAGAGGTTTCATCCCAAAGAAAAGATGAACATACAGACACATACACACATATACCTCTAAGAGTAAAAATAAATAAATAGAAGAGGGCTCCAACAGTCAGATTCAGTATAGTAGTAAATAATGAGAGATATTTTTCATTATTTACAGAAAACTATAGGAAAATAAAAACATTAGAACATTAGATCAATATTGTTTGTTTGAAAAATGTATGCGCATTTCTTTCGTTGCTACTATTTAAGTGTTCCACATGAATGATGGGAAAGAGGGAAATCATGGATCTAACATACAGATCACTTGAAATATTATGCATTCATTTGTTTCAGGCTCATCAGTGTATTTTATATTTCCTAGAGTGTGACAAACTATCAAAACTTATTGAAGCTATCACCTCACTCATTCTAGAGTACCTCTTTTCTGACTGCAGAGTGGTGAGGAGGAAATAGCCAGGAGCCAATAAACAACCTAAGATGTTCTTGAGGGCACACTAATATTTTCTTTCACTTAGAAAATAAGGGGTACTAGAGATAGTCATAATATACTCTGCATCTAAGTAGTTGCAGAGAGGCCTGCTATACTCTGAAAATTGTACGTAATGAACACTGCAATCTCTGCCTGAGAAAAGCAGGAGCGCTGGTGAAAGAGGATGTGCGTCCATTAATGAGAAAAAGAACATAGCAGGAGAGGTCTAGAGCCATTCTGAGTTTAGCTTGTTTTCACGTGCCCCTCCTTTTGAAATCAGCTCTAGGGAAGTGCAATTTACATAAATAAACACACTTTTTAAAAAGTGGATAGTCAAGGGCCTTGAGGAACATGAAGCCTTCTGAGCAACTGCTTTGAACAACTTGCCATCTCCAGATGGTGTCTCTGTTTATACCGACAGCAAGGACATGTACTGATACCTAATTCTTACCTGATGGCTTCACATTTATTATGTCATATCCTCCTAAGAATAACCCTGTTGAAGCAGAATTATTATTAACATTTTGATGAGTTAAAAATTTGGAGTATCAGAATGCATGAATAACTTGTCCAAGTTACCCAGACAATAATGTGTGATGGCATGATTTGAATCCAGATCTATCTAGTTTTAAGACCATTTATTTTTGTTTATTCATGTTACCAATGATGAATACAGCTATCACATCCACCCGTACCTATTCTCCCCATTTCTCAGGGACATAAGGGCTTAAGCAGGGGGTAAAAATGGAATAGTTTTGCAAAATGCTCTCATTATGGAAAACTAGGAAAGTATAGAAGAATGTCTCCATATGTTTTCTTAAGAATAACTATATGTGACTCCATAATTATTTCAATAAAAATCTCATTTAAGAAATCCAGTTCCCTTCTTAATAAGTCAGGGTGACACATCTGTCTACCTGTCTTAATTACAAGCCATACCCACCCCCCTGCCCCTAGTCCTATCCTTGTCTTCCTTTCTTCATTTGCATGAGTCCCTTCACCACAGACAAACTTTAAAATACCATATAATCTCACCTGTCAGAGGAATCTAATGAACAAAATAAATTAACAAACAAAATAGAGCCACAGGCATGGAAACATGGAACAGGCTGGAAGTGACCAGAGGGGAGGGAGGGCAGATTATGGTGGAAAGAAGGGGAAGGGACTAGACAAAGAACATGTATGAATGACCCACTGACACGGACTAATGGTGTAGGGATTGACTGTGGGAGCGGGGGGTGGGATAGGTGAGGAGGGCAAAGGGGGAAAAAATGGGACCACTGTAGTAGAATAACAATAAAAATTATTTAATAAATGAAAAAAATATTTGTCTTGATAAAGATGGATTTGCAATGTAAAACTGTGAATCAATTTAAAACACAGCACTATCTCTTAACCTCAGTTTCATGTCCATGACTTACTTTTGCCTAAAGACATATTTAAATACTTCATGGATTATGCAGGTCATGACCATTAATTTTACCAGATATTCTAATGTTTAGAATTCGTCAGGGAAAAAATTCAACATTGTTTTCAACTGTGTTGTATATTTTTCAAGTTTAATGATTAAGCTCCACCTAGGCGGCTGTAAATTTTTCTTCCTAAATTTAAGCAACAAAAATAAAGGCAATGATCAGCAGGAAAGGAGCTGTGGAGGGGAGTGGAGGGCATGGGGGCCCACCTGAGGCTCAGCCCCAGGCCCCAGCTCACCCTTTGGGTGGGGGAGTTCACTGCCTAGGGGGAACCTCCTCTTACACTTGCCCCAGACTAAAAGCCAAATCAAGTGGGGTTTTTTTTCCCAAAATAAAGTTTCAGCTGGCTCTGCCAAAAAAATAAAAAATAAAAAATAAAGGCAATTATCAAAGGGGATGAAAGGCAAGCTTTTCCTACCTGTTAACTGAACACATCTCAGGGATTATTAGTGTGATACATATTTTCACATGCTATCACTGTGAATTAAAATTCTTAGAATGCTAAATAACTGTGACCACTCTAGGTGTTTTTCTTGGCTCCATAGTAAAGCACTGTCTTTAGTGATACTGGATTTTTTATTCCTGCATGCAAGTTTCTAGAGAAGTGAATAGCCTTTGTTCCAGAATGATGATTCTGAAATGATGTCATTAGGAGTTGGCCTACATGCCTCTGATAATTCAGGAAAGAAACTGTGAGTAGGAGAAGATCACCTAGTAAATACAAGAGAAATAACAGACTTCAATTTTAAAGTCTACTAGCCGGATGGGATTTAAAAACTATAGACCAAGGTATTTACTGAAGGGAAAGACTACATTCAACTGAAAAAAAAACTGAGAAAAATATATCAGGTAATTGTAAAACGAATGTCTACTCTTATACATAAAAAGAGCCTTCCATCACTGCAGGCAACCCTATTACTAAAAGTGGTATTTAAAATACTTCAAGATATATCTTTGCATTCATGGGAAGGATGTTCCTGAAAGTAAAATGCACACCTTCCTATTCAAATTGTAATTTCAGCTCTGTGTGGTATAGATTCTCAAAACTGGAGCAATAAGCTAAACAGTTTTTTTAATTTTTTTCTAGTTTTATTACAGAATAATATCTTCAATTTTACTTTTGAAAAATATTGTGGTTAACTTCTTTCCATCCTGGTAAAAAGGGAGAAATCATTTCATTCCCTTCTTTTAGGCAAGAACTTATTATTTCCCCCAACACTGGTATAACTTCAAATCGGAGCCTGGAGGACCTACATTATAGTACTGGGTTGTTCATCATGAGCCGCTTCTTGCTACAACTGATTCATCTAAAAAATTAAAAGGAGGGGTGTTCCAGTTTTCTGTTGTGCTAATTGTATGAGTGGTGGATTCTATGGCTTATCTTAGCCTATGCAGTGGGATTGGATAAGCTCCTCTGAAAATATAGCATCCTCTGAGATAAGCAGAGTTCATATAGTCCTTTTATGTGGTCTGAATATGACTAAATAAAGCGCCCATGGAGCTTACAAATTTTCTCCTTTTTATGGCTTTAATAAAGTTACAAACTATATCAGCTTCTGTCAACAGAAAATAAAGTTAGACAATCTTAGAGATCACCTCAGGGAGCAAAAGAACTCTGTGTGCAGCATCTCTGTGGGGTTTGCTGGTGCCTGCTTCCAACATGCTAACTCAGCCTGAGGTCCTGTTAGCTTTATTTATTCAGCTTATCCTCACAAAGACACACAACTGAAGGATGTATACCCCAAATTGCAACATTAATTGGAATTAATAGAATCCTTCTGACATAGCCTAACTAGAACTTGAATTTGGGTCTTCATTTACACACTTTTGCTAGAGAGTCTGAGGCTTTTTTCAAAGAAGAGATGTTAAGGTTTCAAATCTACCCTTTCATTTATTTTTTTTTCAGTTTTGTCCTCTTTTTAAATTTTTTGCTCAACCCCTCTACCCAACAGCTGTTGGTCTGCTATTTATGAGTCTGTTTCTACTTTGCTTGTTAGTTCATTTTGTTCATTAGATTCCACATGTGAGTGATATGGTACTTGTCTTTCTCTGACTGGCTTATTTCACTTAGCATAATGCTCTCCAGGACCATCGATGCTGTCGCAAAGAGTAAGGATCCCTTCTTTTTTTACAACCAAGAAGTATTCCATTGTGTAACTGTATCACAGCTTCTTTATTCACTCATCTACTGATGGGCACTTAGGCTGCTTCCAAATCTTGGCTATTGGAAATAACATAATGAACATAGGAATGCATAGAGTCCTTCAAGTCAGTGTTTTGTGTTTCTTCTGATACAGTCCCAGAGATCAGATTGCTGGGTCAGAAGGCAGTTCCATTTTTAATTTTTTTATGTAACTCCATACTGCTTTTCACAATGGCTGCCCCAACCGGCATTCCCACCAACAGTG
Source organism: Phyllostomus discolor (assembly GCF_004126475.2). NCBI lineage: Eukaryota > Metazoa > Chordata > Mammalia > Chiroptera > Phyllostomidae > Phyllostomus > Phyllostomus discolor. Next base: position 187,627,426 of record NC_040903.2, on the reverse strand, counting down.
CACAAGGGTTCCTTTTTCTCCACAAGCTTGAAAACACTTCTCATTTTTTAATTTATGGATGATAGGCACAGCAGCTTCCACTGGCACTTAATAGAGTGTGCTGCTGTTATTTTTATCATTCTCTTATTTTAAATATACTATGACAAACAATGAAAATTTGGACTGCACATCAGGTGCTTCTGGGCTTCCTCTGCCTTCTCTAAGGGTCTAACTTCTGCAGGTTAAGTCCCTGAGGGCCAGGATCATGTGTACATTATCCAGCACCATAGCCCCAGCACCTAGCACAGTGCCCAGTGTCAAGAGAGCATATAATCAGTACTTGCTGAATGTGAGTTTCTTTTGGAAGGCTTCATTTCATTTATTTTATTTCATTTTGTTTCCTCATCCTCATCAAGATTCCTATTTAAGACTCTGCCTAGTGGTGGCTGTCTTGTCCTTGACCAAGAGAACATAAGGATTTTTAAGATGAAGAAGATATAAGTGACTCTAGCAGGGTCACCAGTTATATATTGGCAGAAACTATAGATTTCATTTGTCAACCTCTTTCTTCATGACTAGTTGGATGGTAACTTTTAGATCTTTGTAGTTAGCACACTACACTGAAATCACTGTGAGCCAGAATAGTATTGACATCTTGGCTGCCCAAGTTGTCTAGTCCCTAGAAGCAGACTATGCATATGACATGTAGATTCTATACTTTGGAAAAGATCTTTGACTAGTGTTTTATACCTTAGCCTCACCCAAGTTCTTCCCAACAAAACCTGAAATTTATTAAATTGCAGAATATGCTTGACTCCTGCCATTTTTTTCTGAACAGCTTTTAAAACCACATTTTGGAGGAAAGAATATTTGTTTTTACACTGTCTGAGCCTTTTACAGTTATATCATCAGGTCACTGTTGGTATATTTCTTTTCTTGGACTCATCTTCTGTCCTGGGAACTCTTACAGCTTTTATAATCAGTTATATAAGATCTTCTGCTAGAAGTTGCATTCTGCCAAGGGTAAATGAACAGGGCCCACAAAGTTTGGTGCTTAATTAAAAATTTTTTTAGCTCATGAGTTATTGCAGGTGCTAAACTTAGCAAAATGTCTTTCTTGAAACCCAATATGAATATTAATGTGAGACAGATTTGGAATGCCAAAGCAGTTCAGGGTGGGTCAGGTACTTTATGGATGCTGGAAATTTTGAATGCATATCTGTTAGGCTATGAAATGTCTTTACATAAATTTCCTGCCATGGTCTTCTATAAAAAGGAAAAAGTATTTCTAGTCTACATTGGCTAAATCTCCATGTGGGCCATGGTGTCCCTTTTTTGGGAACCATCCAAAGAATGGCTTTATCTGATCCAAATTACAAGAATGTATAAGGGGAGATCATACTGAGGGCAACTTAACATTATATAATAATAAACAACTTCATTTAACAAATATTTATTAAAACCCTCCTAGGAGAGGGGCTGATAATAAAAAAAAAGAGTGTGATCCCTGACCTTTATGTGCTACACTCTGAAGGGGAAAACAGACACTAGGTGATCACACAAATATATCATTAAGAATAGTGAGACTTGTGTGGCAAAGCTTGCTAGCTGTGCATCCTCTATCCATCTTCTATCTACTTCTTCCTATGTGACAGGTCCCTACACTCTCAGGGTGGCAATGTAATTAGTTAAAAAAATGTCTTTTTTAGTTTGCAGAGAAGGTTGGCCGAAAGACTTCCTTATAGGAAAGGACAGCCAAAAAACAGTAACTAAAAGTTACTGGGTGGGGTGTGAGGGAAAGGTCTTTCAAGTGGGATAATTTACCTCAAGGGGTTGTTGACCTGACCCGTTCCCCTTCCTATTACCTGAGATAGGGACATGAGGCTAAACCTCCAGGGGCTTTTTTTGTGACAATGCAATGACCATGAGGATGGGTGGTATGTGTTAAGAATAACAGAGTGAAATAAAAGGAGCCTGGGACCCTGACTTCTTTTATGTAAAGGAGAAATATATCTCCCCCCTTTTAAATATCTTTTATTGTTGTTCAAGTACAGCTGTCTCCATTTTCCCACCACCACTTTCCCCCACTCCACCTAACCCCCACCTCCCACCCTCAATCCTACCCTCCTTCAACTTTGTCCATGGGTCCTTAATATATGTTGGTTGATGACCCTTCCCCTTTTTCCACTGTTATCCCCCTTGAACAGACAGAGGAATCAGCTCCAGCACAACCTGACTGGTAAGGAGTGCGGTGGAGACGCGAGAGGCCTGGCTGGGTATCCACAGGTGGCAGCACCACAGTGCCCGAGGGACAATTAAGCAGCTGGTTGGATCCTCCTGAGAAGAGTAGAGTCTAACACTAAGCTGGGATCCCCAGCCTAGAGAACCAAAGCCCAGAAAGTGCAGCAATAACAACCAATGGCAAAAAGCAGCAGGGCTGCTCTCTGCCAGAGACAGACAGCTAGAGATGCAAAGAGCTGTTTAAAGGGCCAACACACAAATTTTCATTTGGGGGTATCGCCACCATTTAAACAACTCATATTTTAAAAACATTTTAAATAAAACAACTCACTTTGGATTTTGTAAATGTGACATTATTTGAGAAATAAGGTCTTTGGAGATTTAGTCAATTTAAGATGAACTCTAAATCCAGTATGACTGGTAGCCATACCAGGAAACCATAGACACAGACACACAGAGAAAAAAATGGCCATTTGAAAACACAAGTAGAAATTGGAGTTATACTGCCACAAGCAAAAAACAAAACCAAAAACAAACAAATGCATTAAGCAAAAATTTTTGGAACTGAAAGGAGAAATAGACAAATCTGATCTCAAGGGCTCCCCATGGTCCAAAGTGGCTGCTAAAACTGCAGCCATCACCTCCAAGTTTTGAAGAGAAAGAAGAAAGAAACAGAAAAAGGACAGAAGGATATTTCTCTCAACACAGTCAATCCCTTTAAGAGCCCTTCCCAGAACCCTCATCTGAAAACATTTGCTCATAGCTCATTGAACACCCATAGTTGCATAGGAGAGTAGGAAGTATAGTTTTAGTTTCCTGGAAGGGAAGGGATTCTGTTGATTAGGAAGACAGAAAGAAACAGTGGTGAAGTGACAACTAGTAGCTTTTTTCCACCTATGAGAGGAAGTAAAGCCTAATGTTTAAGCATGCTACCTCTAGAGTCACATTACTTAGCACCTGGTTCTACCACCCATTTGTTGTATGATCTACAGCACAATATATAATATTTCGAAGTCTTAATTTTCTCATCTGAAAATTTAAAATATATTTTATATATATTTATATCTCAAAGGGTTCTTTTGAGAATTTACATGTACACATGTAAAAAAATCATCTATATTATCATATTCCAACAACCACTTTGAAAAGTAGTTTAACATTAGCTACTAAATATGTTCATACCTTGTGTCTGAGCAATTCTTCTCTTCGGTATTTACCCAGAAGAAGTTGATGTCAAGAGACATGTATACAAATGTTTGTAGCAGCATTATTCATTATAACCTAAAACTAGAAGCTGCCCAACTGCCTAAACAGTATAATATATATACTTTTAAATGGTATAATTAAATAGAATATTATAAAATGAAAATGAATGCCTTCTAACTATACTCAGCAATATTAATGAATCTCATAAAAGAGGAGATTCATAAAAACTTTAAAATAAGCAAAACTAAATTATAGTATTGAAATTAAGGATGGTGGGAACCTCTTGAGTGATATAGTAAAGAATTGAAGAAGTCTTCCCAAATACTGGCAATGTTCTATTTCTTGACTTGTGTGGGTGCTGTACAGTGTTACCTTGGGATTATTCACTGAGTCAGGCATTTATGCCTTTTTTTTAACTTTTTAAATATGGATCACTTAGCATGACTATGTAATTATTTATCCAAACTCATATAATTTTTATAGTAAAAATGCATGGGCACTATTACATGAGGACAGCAGGCATACTCCAGAACTGTCCTAGGAAACGAGGACATACAATCACCTTTGCTATACACAACAATAAAAAAGTTATTGGAAGAAGGAACAGAGGGGAGGAAGGCAAGAAAAGCAAAAAGAAGAATAAGGGAACTAGGATGACAAAGAGAAAGGGAAAGAGTGGAGGGAAAATAACAAAGAAGGAAAAATGAGGGAGTGAGGGAGCATGGAAAAGAGAAAGAGAAAGACACAGACAATAAAAGGAGCTGGACCTGATCTTCTACTTCAAAATCCTGGGATATTAGGAAAAATAATAAAGCAGATCACATCCCTTTCCCTTGAGACAAGCTTTGCCTAGGTAAGGCAGGGTACAATCAGGAGAAAGTTGTAATTAGAATGTGAAAGTAAAAGTTTAAAATTGTTTGACCAAGATGTCAAGCAATTTTCTTGCATGTCCTTAAAGGCTCTACCTTTGATGGAGAGCTAATTGGCCTTAGCTGAGAGCAGTTGGTAGGGAAAGCAACCTGCACCCATGTGTATAAACCTCCAAGATGAAAATGCACGATAAAGCGGTTATACTATTGTTTTTCAGCTGCAGAGAGATCTGTTCTCTCTTATCTATGGGTGGGCATGATACATACATGGCACCTGCCAAGGCCCACAAACGTGGCCTTAGATTTCATTCATTGACCTCTATCCCTTACAGAATCCACCCAGGTCTCACTTACCCCATGGCCATGAGGTCATATATAATACTCAGTTCTCTTCTGACCTGACCACAGGATCCTTTAGAGTTGCTGGTTCTCCCACAGCCCTTCTGTGGCCTTCTCAGGAGCACAGGAAAGATTTCACTGCACATCCATGTCTTTCTGAGACAGTAGGAAACTTATAGGTTAGCAAAGTCTCACTCTTCCTATAAAAACATGAGAGCCATTGATTGTCCTGGTGCCAAGATATGAGATACCAGTGAGGCTGCTTATTACCAGAGATCCAATGAGCCTGGGGAGACCTAGGTCTTCTCTACTTTCAGATCATCAACTTGTAGGGGTTTAAAACTGTGTATCCTGCCATCAGAACTCTCCCAAGGTGGTGAGGTCAAACTTCTAAGTGAACTCCTGCTTCCTCTCCCAACTCTCCTTCACTCTTCCCAGCTCAGGGGTCTCTATCTAGTATGGGTGAAGGGTTTTCTGCTGGCTGATGTATTCTTCTTACTAAATCTTTCGAGTGAACTCATAAAATTTATTATAAATGCTAGAAGTATATAATCCTGACAACTCTCCCTTGAGACAAATGGCCATGTCACACCTTCAGGCACAAATGATGGATGCTTCTGGGTAGAAGTACAAAAACACACCTGTTATTTTGTCAAATTATTACCCTGATGGAGCTGTTAAGACACTCACCACAAAACTTCTAAGGTAGTTCAGACAGCAGTTCTCTAGTATTCTAGGTATCTGAAACTAGTAACAACTCTAACAAAGGCCTGGCTTACCACATGTATTTACAGGCAATGTGTAAACCATGTAAAAATGGGTCATTCCCATTTAGAAAGGACCTCAACATTCAGAAATCTAGGAAAATACCTTATTTATTTATTTATTTAATCTGTAATGTTTTAAATCTGAGCAACAGAATCAAGCAAGAATACCCTTTGACTCTATGGTAGCTCTCAAAGTTTCTCAATACAGTTAAAATAGACCCTGCATGACTAAAAATACCAGTATAGCCTCCTTCATGGACTAATTTCTCTTTACAAATTTATCATCCTTGGTAATCACTTAAGATATTATAAATGTATTAATAGAAGTCATCAGGTTATCTTCCAAATTATTTATTATCCATATCACATACAACCCTTTAAAAAAAAAACTGATCCCTAAAAATTAACTCAAACAGAATTCTAGTAATTTCAAGTTCATGACAAAAATATTGGTTGTTTAAAAGAAATACATTTATGTATGAAAAGTTGAAATATTGGACATACTTGATGCCTTTAATATTGCCCGTTTTGTGGAAAATGCCTGTTAACTTTAGAAATGATTTTATGTGAATGAAATATGCTACTTACAAAGAATGAACTTTAAACCCAGTTTTGATCTAATAGCATTATATTGGGGAAATAAATCTCTTGTGTATGTGTTGTTCCCTGTAATGTTATTGTCCTTATGGTTATTGTTGCACTCCAGGGGAGTGATGGATGGCAGTGAGGTTTAACCTGATTTTATATCAAGTTCTTGCTAATCTCACACCACCCCTTCATAAATCTAAATAATTTGCAGCTGCTCTGCAACCCTTGTGTAAGCTCTAGAGTGGTTTTGACCTGAAATTATGTATTATTGCATCCTCCTTTTAAAAATTGGTAAGGGCTTTTATTGTTTTCATAATTGAATTATGTTTTCATATCTTTTCCATTGCTGTAGTGGGTATTGCTTAGCAACAAGTCTCCAAGAGCATGGATTTGGAGTACATCTCATTAACATGATATGCTAATTCCCCTGTTCTTGCTACCACCTGAGTGAATTCACTGCTGGCCCCCTCTGACTTGTCTAGCCCAGCGGAATGATTCCTTTTTACCAGTCTAGTGTAACTTTGTATTTCTATATCATGAAGCATATTAACTCAGTGGTACAGCAACAAATACTAAAGTTTAAGTAGTACAAATCACCCAACAGGGACCCAACATTAAAAAAAAAAGCAATTTTCATATGGAAGTGGATTCACTTCAATATTTTTAAACAAATGTCACTTAAGGCAAACCCATGCCACATCATTGCATTTTGCTGCCCTGTGTTTAAGAAGAGGACACAGATGATACACCACAAATAGAAAGTGCTCCTTGTATGAGTAGCTCACGCTGAGAAATGCATGCTGTTTTCACTAGCCTTCTTTGTGTCTAGGAATAAATACGCTTTTGGGAGACACTAGATTTTGGGGTAAGCCTGAACAAAGGAAGAGAACTTTCTGCTATCCAAAACTAATGACTGTCTCTATGTAGTTTGAATAAGTGACTTTGGTTTTATTAGAATAGACAGAAATGCTTCTAAAAATATGCGCCAAGATTCACAGCTCACTTTAAAAATAATTCTGAATTAACTAGAATTTGTATAGGACAAGCACACAACATGGACCTCACTCACTAAGGATTTAGCTCACAAGCTGTGCAAACATATTATATCTTGGCATTGGTTTTAGCTATTTTTATCTTCCATTTGGCTTAGACTTCATGTGGTTCTGCGAGGAAGATTCCATTCTCAGACCACACTGTTGGGCTCTTGGGTGACATAAAGAATTGAGGCAAGCTGTACTTTTCTCATGGGTTTAATTTTTAAAAGTGGGTTAATGTGCTTTAAACCTGTTCATCAGAGAAGAGAAGATAGGTGCAAGGCATTATGAGAAAGCACAAGAGTCTCAATGAAATATGGGAACATTTCACAAGTCTGGAACTATCACTCTTATGAATTAGCCAACTTCTTTTGAGAAATTTTGTTATAAATAGCACATTAGTAGCCATGAATCTTAATTCTATTTTTCTCTTCTTTTAAAGTATTAAAATTTCCAATTTAAAAGTTGTTGATCTACTTATAGACACTGATATTGAAATATCTGCCTATCAACTGGTTCAACCAGCCATTCCACACACAGCAAATTTTTTTTAAAGGTAATAAATTGCCTTAAGCAACTGGCAACTGAAAGTCAAGTTTAAAAGACCTTTTAACCTTGAGATAAGCAATATTTTAGTGTAAAGCAAAGATTAGTTAATACTAAAATAAGAAATGTCATAAAATACAGTTATATTAGACTGGTATAATTTTTGACATTCTAACATTTTTAATAGAATTCAAAAATATTCAGTGTTGGCTTCCTGTATTAAATTATACATACAAATCCACTTTGAGGAAAATGTAATTGCTCCCAAGCCCTTGAATCCTGCCATCCCTAATGAATAATATATTATGGCATGCTTTTATGAAGTTAAATATTTCTTTTGACGAGTAACATTTATCACCCCAAAAGCACTCAAGGTTTTGTTTTCTTCCTCTCACTTCATCTTCATTTCAATTTTTTCCCTGGCCTTTTCTGGTTACTCCAGATTCTGTTAACTCTGTAGGGTTGAATGGAACCACTGAATGGAACTTTCCTCATTTTATTTTCACATTGAATATATGATAGTTCTACAAGCCTATTTGAGTGTTAAGAAGAATTTCTCTGAAAGATTATTTAAAACTATGGTAACCAAGTCTTATGGTCACCTTTTTCTTCTTTGCCATCAAATCTCAAGAATTCATTGATTTTTTAAAAAAAAACCTATCTGTTGATCGAATGCAGAATGATAACCACAACAATACAGTGTCATAGTGACCATGTGCCATCATCTGGAATAAAGACAGCTAATAAAGTGGAATAGAATGGAACAGAATAGAATAGAATAGAGTAGAACAAAATCAAGTTTTTTCTTCTCAGTCAGAGAAAAAAGAGAATAGCTTCCATTTCAAAATGGCTTTAAAAATTATGTGGAGAGAACTAAAATTCATTGTAGATAAAGATATCATAAAGGAATATCTTCAAACTCTAAACTGAAGTAGGATACATTATATTCTGTGGCAATAGTAATAATATAAAGAAATATTTAAACAATTTGATTGATTGTCTTATGCCATCAGTTATGTAAATACACCATTCAGACCTCCTGACACAAGAAGCATAATTTACTGATGGCCCCAGCTACTGCTCCTCTGGATCCTGATCTGTATTCATGCTCAGGGCATTCACTCAACATTCAGTGGGTAACAAGGACATCATCCTGATGGGAATATAGATAGTTACTGGAACAAGCAGGCAGCACAATTGCTAAGGATTTCACTGTTGTTGACTAAAACAGCACCTTAGTGGAAGAGCCATTTGTCCAGGATTTTACAGGTGAGATGGTTCAGGTGATTGAAAGATAAGTTGGGGGTGGGGCACTTGGCAATACAATGGGTAGTGCCTTTAATAACATCAGTTGATTAGTTACCACAATGTTTAATTTTTCCTCTGTGGAGAGATAATGAGAAATTAAGGTCCATTAACAAATAGACTTCGGGCCAAGATGGAGGTGTAGGTAGACACACTGTGCCTCCTTACACAGCCAAAATAAGGACAACAACAATTTAAAAACAAAAAACAACTAGTACTGACAGAAAATTGAACTGTATGGAAGTTCAACAACCAAGCAGTTAAAGTAGACACATTCATCCAGACTGATAGGAGTGCGGAAGTCAGGGAGCCGGGATGGAGAGGGCTCAAGGCAGGGTGGCTGGTGGACCCCGGCATGCAAAGTGGCAGCTGGTGGACCCAGCACGGCAGTGGATTGTGGAGGGGCACAGTGTGCAAGGCAGCTTGCAGGTGGGGCAATCCCACATTTGCACACAGTTAAACTAGGTGAAACTGGAGAGCAAGACAGGGCACACAACCCAGGATCCCAGCACAGGGAAATAAAGCCTCAAAACACTGATTGAAAACACTTGTGGGATTGAGGTGCCCAGGAAAAACTCCCAGCCTCACAGGAGAGTTCATTGGAGAGACAAACAGGGTCCTAGAATGTACACAAACCCACTCACATGGGAGTCAGCACCAGAAGGGCCCAATTTGCTTGTGGGAAATGGGGAAGTGACTGAAATCATGGCAGAGAGTGGAGTAAGTGCCATTGTTCCATCTCAGACCCCTTCCCCACATACAGTGTCACACATCGTTGTGGGTTGCCCTGCCCAGGCGAACACCTAAGGCTCCACCCCTCACCACATAACAAGCGTGTCAAGACAAAACAAAAAAAATGACCCGAACGAAAGAACAGATCAAAGCTCCAGAAAAAATACAACTAAGTGATGATGAGATAGCCAACCTATCAGATGCATAGTTCAAAACATTGATAATCAGGGTGCTCACAGAATTGGTTGAATTTGGTGGTAAATTAGATGTAAAAATGAAGGCTATGCTAGGTGAAATAAAGGAAAATATAAAAGGAACCAAGAGTGATTGGAAGGAAACTGGGACTCAAATCAATGGACTGGACCAGAGAAGAAGAAACATCCAATCAGAAAAGAATGAAGAGGACTTCCAGCCAAGATGGAGGCATAGGTGGTCGCACTGTGCCTCCTTGCACAACCAAAACTAAGGACAATAAGAATTTACAAACAAACAAACAAAAAAAACCAACCAGAACAGAGAGAAATGAACTGAACAGAAGTCTGACTACCATTCATCCAGACTGCTAAGGAGGGGAGGAGTCAGAGGCCTACAGAGCGGGGATGGAGGGGTCCTGGCAGGAAAAAGTGGTGGCTGGCAGACACTGGGTGCACAGGGCGCAGATGGCAGTTGACAGGCCCCAGAAGTGCAGGGGCAGCTGCTGGACCAGTGGCAGACCCTGGGTGTGGGAGGCAACGAACAGACCCAGTGAAGCACGCAAGGCAGCTGGCTGTCCCCAGCTACACATTCTCAGACAGATAAAATAAGCAAAAATGGCCAGTGACACAGACCACACAACCCAGGGACCCAGCACCAGGAAACAAAGCCTAAAGGTACCAACTGAAAACTCCTGTGGGAGTTGAGGCTGGGAGATTCTCTCAGCCTCACAGGAGGCTCCTTGGGGAAACCCACCCACCCAGGAGCCAGCACCAGAAGGGCCCAATCTGCCTGTGGGAAGCGGCAAAGAGGACTGAAGTCCTAGAGAGAGTGGAGTGGGTGCCATTCTTCCCTCTCGGACCCCACCCCCACATACAATGTCACAACCCAGCGACTGAGGTGCCCTGCCCAGGTGAACACCTAAGGCTCTGCGCCTCATATGTAACAGGTGCGACCAGACCAAAGGAAAAAAATAAAATTAAAAAGATGGCTCAAACAGAGTTAAAAGCCCCAGAGCCAGTTTTTTAAGTGACCGAGAAATAGCCAACCTATCAGATGCACAGTTCAAAGCACTGGTGATCAGGATGATCACAGAATTGATTGACTTTGGTCATAAATTAGATGAACAAATGCAGGTTACGATAAGAGAAATGAAGGAAAATGCACAGGGAACCAATAATGATGGAAAGAAAACTGGGTTTCAAATCAATGGAAGGGACCAGAAGGAGGAAAGGAACAATCAAACAGAAAAGAATGAAGAAACAAGAATTCAAAAAAATGAAGAGAGGCTTAGGGACCTCCAGGACATCTTTAAACATTCCAACATCCGAATTATAGGGGTACTAGAAGGGGAAGAGGAAAAACAACAAGTGGAAAAGTTATTTGGACAAATAATAAAGGAGAACTTCCCCAATCTGGCAAGGGAAATAGACTTCCAGGAAGTCCAGGAAGCTCAGAGAGTCCCAAAGAGGTTGGACCCGAATAGGAACACACCAAGGCATATCATCATTATATTACCCAAGATAAAAATGAAGGAGAGAATCTTAAAAGCAGCAAGAGATAAGGTGATAGTCACCTACAAAGGAGTTCCCATCAGAATGTCAGCTGATTTCTCAAAAGAGACCTTATAGGCAAGAAGGGGCTGGAGAAAAGTATTTCAAGTCATGAAAGGCAAGGACCTACATCCAAGATTACTCTATCCAGCAAAGCTTTCATTTAGAATGGAAGGACAGATAAAGTGCTTCCCAGATAAGGTCAAGTTCAAGGATTTCATCATCACCAAGCCCTTATTATATGAAATGTTAAAGGGATCTATCTAAGAAAAAGAAGATAAAAAATATGAACAGTAAAAAAAGACATCAAACTCAGTAGTAACAACTATACCTAAAACAAAAGCAAACTAAGCAAACAAATAGAACAGGAGTGGAACCAAAGAAATGGAGATCACTTGAAGGGTTAGCAACAGGGAAGTTGGAGGAGGAGAGAGGGGGAAAAGATATAGAGAATAAGTAGCATGGACAATAGGTAGAAAATAACAGTGGGAGGACAGGAATAGTGTGGGAAATGTAGAAGCTAAAGAACTTATGACACATGGACATGAACTAAAGGAGGGAATGTGGGTGGGAGGGGGTGGGCAGGGTGGAGGGGAGTGAAGGGGGAAAATGGGACAACTGTAATAGCATAATCAATAAAATATATTTTTAAAAAAAGAATGAAGAAACAAGAATTCAAACAAATGAGGAGAGGCTTAGGAACTTCCAGGACATCTTTAAACATTCCAACATCTGAATTATAGGGGTACCAGAAGGGGAAGAGGAAAAACAACAAGTGGAAAAGTTATTTTAAAAAGTAATAAAGGAGAACTTCCCCATTCTGGCAAAAAAAAAATAGACTTCCAGGAAGTCCAGGAAGCTCAGAGAGTCCCAAAGAGGTTAGACCCAAGGAGGAACACACCAAGGCACATCATCATTACATTAGCCAAGACAAAAGATAAGGAGAGAATCTTAAAAGCAGCAAGAGAAAAGGAGACAGTTACCTACAAAGGAGTGCCCATAAGACTGTCAGCTGATTTCTCAAAAAAGACCTTATAGGCAAGAAGGGGCTGGAGACAAGTATTCCAAGTCATGAAAGGCAAGGGCCTACATCCAAGATTGCTCTATCCAGCAAAGCTATCATTTAAAATGGAAGGGCAGATAAAGTGCTTCTCAGATAAGGTCAAATTAAAGGAGTTCATCATCACCAAGCTCTCATTATATTAAATGTTAAAGGGATTTATCTAAGAAAAAGAAGATAAAAAACATGCACAGTAAAATGACAGCAAACTCACAATTATTAACAACCACACCTAAAACAAAAACAAAAACTAAGCAAACAACTAGAACAGGAACAGAACCACAGAAATAGAGATCACATGCAGGGTTAGCAACAGGGGAGTGGGAGGGGGTGGGAGGGGGGAAGTTATAGAGAATAAGTAGCATAGATGGTAGGTAGAAAATAGACAGGGGGAGGGTAAGAATAGTATGGGAAATGTAGAAGCCAAGAACTTATAAGTATGACACATGGACATGAACTAAAGGGGGGCGAGTGGGTGAGAGAGGGTGTGCAGGGTTGAGGGGAGTGAAGGGGGAAAATGGGACAACTGTAATAGCATAATCAATAAAATATATTGTAAAAAACAAATAGTTAATCTCTAGCAAAAGCACAACTTGGGTAGACTACAAAGAAGATTTATCTTCTCTGATCCAGAGTAGACACTGCCTGAGCAGGAAACTGAAGGTTTGACTGAGTCACAAAACAAAGACATTTGAATTTTCAGTTAAGGCAGGTCTACAAGCCAAGTGTAGGTCCTGGTTGGGAAACCTAGAACCCTAAAACACGGGTTGAAAAGATCTGGGTAGATGACCCTGAGAAAACTGGCTCTGCAGAACCCACAGGGCTTGCAGAGGGGGTCCATTCCTTCCTTACTAAGAGATAGTATTGTCCTCCAGTAGAAGATGCTACAGAGGCCTCACCCTGCAAAGTAACAAGTGGGCCCCTCCTAATAGCTATGACAATAATTGGGTTAAACCCCCGCATATTCAGCCTGGAGTTGTATTGGGCCTGATAAGAAAGGGAAAACTATACCCTAAAAGAGATACAATAATTAGACACTATATACTGGAAAGAGCCAGGCAAACAACACTGGGATTGAATTTTTAGGGAGCTTAACCAATAGACCCAGAGTAAGACGGAATGTGTGAGAATTTATTGACCTTGAGGCAATTTCTCAGAACATTTCTCAGGACCTTACGGGATCAAGCAAACTCATTGTTAAGGTAGCTATTAGAAGTCTGGAAAAAGCAATGGCCAATGGTAAGCAAAGGGGAGATAACTGACTAGTCCTATCAGACAATGAAGGAAAGAATGAAGAGGCTGAGAGATATGGGCATGTTTAGGATGAATAAACTGTGAAGCAAGAAGACCCAGTACAAGACTGCATTTCATGTGAGAATACAGAAGACATCATTCACCAAGGCCATTATAATTCTTGAGCAAGTCAGAGAATGATGTGCTTTTTGAGGAACAGTTCCTGGTGTTACTTGGTTCTGGTAGAGATGAAATAGTTAATCATGGAGCACCAAGAAACCATGAGTCTGGAACTGTCTATCTACCATGAACTGGGTCTGCCAGACCCACCCAATCATAAAATTGGATAGTCCTAGCAATAGATTTCCATAAGATAAAAATGTACATCTTGAAGTGAGCTCAAGGAGGGCCAAAGGGTAAGAGTAAGGTATGGAAACATGTAGCTTGGCCTCCATGTTACCTGATACAGATGGATTAATACCCCTTTTCCAGCTCATATTTTTGGTTGAATTGTTTGGGGGCTGGGGGTGGTTCCAGAAGATCAACTTAGAGGAGGAGGAAGAAAAAGCCCAAACTTAGCTAAAAATTAACAGTGGCTGCATTAAAGCCATATTGAGGGGTGGTCTTGAAAGACTGAAGGTGAAAATTTTTCCAAAGGATAGAGCTGTGAACAGTACAGTACATATGGTCATTTACTTTGAATGGAAGAAGTGACCCTAGATGAGATTATACAGATTTCTGATTAGTGGTGGCCTGGTTGAATGGTCAGAAGCATGGAAGAGAAAGGACTAGATAATCAGAGATAAGAAGTTCTGCTGTAGAAGTATGTGGGTGAACACATGGGTTTGGGAACAAAGTCACCAACTTCACCAGAAGGCATCTACAGAGGAAGAAGCACTGAACAACCACATAGCCAATGTCAATTTATGTCAATTAGCCTTTGTTATCAGTCACCTAGAATGCTCACTATTGGCATATGAAAACAGTAGCCATGGTAGCAGAGACTATGTATGGAGGCAACAGTAAGGACTCCTACTTAACAAACAAGTCCAGCCACTGAATTACCTATTATTAACAGAGACCAATGCTGACCCTCCAACATGACAAAATCCTTGGAGGAAACCAACAGCTTGGTGACAAGTTGACTACATTTGGCCTCTTCCATTCCAGAAAGGTCAGTTGTTCATCTTAAAGGAATAGATAAGTACTCCAGGTATGTTTTCCTTTCCTGGAAAGGAAAGAGCCTCAGTCAGTACTACCAACTAGGGGTTTACAATGCCTTATTTATGGGCACAGAATCCCACAGATCACAGATTCTAATCAAGGGGCTCACTTTATAGAAAAGGATATGTGGAAGTAGGCTATCCTAGGATCACATCCATTATAGGCTCCTCTGTTTATACCATACATATGTGACCCAATAGCAGCAAGTCTCCTGGAGTGCTGTACCGGCCTTCTAAAAGTATAGCTGAAGTACAAGCTCGGAAGCAACACTCTGAAAGGATGGGTTGCCATCCTTCAGGTTATAGTGCAAGAATTAAATTATAAACCTCTACCTGGCGCTGTGTTCTTAATGAGAATAATATGTGAGTGTGTATTGACCAAGAAGTAAATCATAGATATTTCATCTCTAGAAATTTTATTTAGGTTTTTATTCTTTCACACCATTTTTAACATGTTTATGATTTTCTTTACCTTTTTGAACATAAGGGATATAGTTATAATCACCATTTCAATGTTCTCTCTCACTTTCACAGTTCTAAATTTATTTTTATTTTTATAAAAAATGTATGTCACTTTTTACAGTTTTTAGTTCTTTGTCAGAATGTTTTAACTTTGCTTTTTCTAATTGTATATACTAATGGCATTTGTTTTATAATCTATGGTTGATAATATCAATATCTCTAATCTTGATGGTTAATTTTATGTGTTAACTTGACTGGACTAAAGGATGTCCGCTTGTAAGCTTGTAAACTTGTAAAACAGTATTTTGGGGTGTGGCCGTGCTGGTGTTTCTGGGAGAGATTAGCATTTGAATTGCTAATCAAGCAAAGCAGGTGGTTCTCCTCAATGTGAGCGGGCATCACCCGATCTATAGAGTGCCCAAATAGAACAAAAAGGTGGAGAAAGGGTGAATTTTCTCTGTCTGCTTGAACTGAGGCATCTGTCTTCTGTCCACCAACGTGGACACTCCTAGTACTTGGCGCTTTCAGACTCAGATTTGGACTTACACCATCAATCCCTATTCTCAGGCCTCCGACTTGGACTGAATTACACCACAGACTTTCCTGGTGCTCCAGCTTGCAGACGGCAGATTGTGGGACTTCTCGTCCTCCATAACTGTGTGAGCCAATGCCTATGATAAATCTCTTTGTGTATACAGAACATATTGGTTGTGTTTCTCTGGAAAATTCTAATGCACTAATCTCTATATTTCTACTTATGTTTTATCATTTCTTATGTTTCTTATGTTTCTTATTTCCTAATGAGTCGAGTCATTTTTAATTAGTCCATAGCATGGATGCTATGTTGAAAAATTTTTTGAAGAAATAATTTGAGTTCTAAGATGACAATATTTTCCTCCAGGGAGTATTTTCATTTGCTTCAGATAATGCTTGATACTGGAGGACACTAGAAGTCCACTACCATCTTAATATAAATTCAAGTTTTAAGATTTTCTAGATCACTTGGATGATGTGAAGGTTGGCCAAATACCATCCTAGGGGTTGTTTATTCACAGTCCACTCTTACCCTTATGGGCTAGCTCTGCAGAACAAAGGACATTTCTCAGAATTGGCCCCATTGGTAAGTCCCACAGGATGGGTTTTGTTTAGGTCAGCAAAAGCAAAGCTCAGTATCTCAGCTGTCTCTTATGTGACCCCAGGGCAGAAGCTGTTTCAAGTACTTTTCTTCTTCTTCCTTCCTTCCTTCCTTCCTTCCTTCCTTCCTTCCTTCCTTCCTTCCTTCCTTCCTTCCTTCCTTTCTTTCCCTCTTTCCCTCTTTCCCTCTTTCTCTCTTCCTTCCTTCCTTCCTTCCTTCCTTCCGTCCTTCCCTCCCTCCCTCCCTCCCTCTCTCCCTCCCTTCTTCCTTCCTTCCTCCCTCCCTCCCTCCCTCCCTCCCTCCCTCCCTCCCTTTCTTCTCTCTCTCTCTCTCTCTCTTCCTTTCTTTCCTTCCTTCCTCCCTCCCTCCCTCCCTCCTTTCTTTCTTCTTTCTTTCTTCCTTCCTTCCTTCCTTCCTTCCTTCCTTCCTTCCTTCCTTCCTTCCTTCCTTCCTTCCTTCCTTCCTTTCTTTCTTTCTTTTCTTTCTTTCTTTCTTTCTTTCTTTCTTTCTTTCTTTCTTTCTTTCTTTCATCTTTCTAGGTCCTCAGCCTCTGGTTTAGTCATGTGGTTAGCATTTTGATGTAATTTGGAAAATGCTTTAATTTTTTTTCCTCAAAAATGTTTAGTTGTTTTCAGTGGCACGTTTGGTCAGAATTACCTAATATAACATTTGTGGAAGTAGAAGTGCTATGACATTTAAATTCTAGCAAACCAGATCATATCAGTAACATTTGGGGAAAAAAGGGAATATGTGGTTTGACAATATGAAAAATGTATGTTTACTGATATCAATTTAATGGTGAAGGGTGGTTAAAGGAAAAGAATCTATACCTCTAAGTGACTTCAGAAGCTAGAACAAAGAAAAACAGGCTAAATTTCAAGACAATAACTTAAAACAAAACATGTTCATATAAATTAGACTGTCAAACTGGGAAAGCTTGCTTTAAGAGTTAGTCAGCTGCCTAACCCTGGATAGAGCCCACTGGCAATTAAAGAGCCATTTGTCACCCTGGCTGGCATAGCTCAGTGGATTGAGCGTGGGCTGCGAACCAAAGCATCACAGGTTCGATTCCCAGCCAGGGCACATGCCTGGGTTGCAGGCCATGGCCCCAAGCAACCACACATTGATGTTTCTCTCTCTCTCTCTCTCTCCCTCCCTTCCCTCTCTAACAATAAATAAATAAATCTTTAAAAAAAGAGAGCCATTTGTCAAGGACTCATACACAGGATATGAATTAGGTTAGTTGAGTCCCTAATAAGCAATATTCCAAGAGGAAATGGAAATGATATCTGACTTATGTCTGTGGTCTAGAAAACAAAGTATTTCAAGATGAATAACTTAGGCTCAGACTTCACAAAGAAAACATCTTAAGACCCACTTCTTGTGCCATCTCTGACTGAAATGTCTCACAGGCAGAGTTCTAGAAATGAAATGCAGTCCCTCTCTGCTCTGTGAACATTAATTTTTATGTATATTTGTTACAGTTCAAGATCTGGGATAATGCAATGTAAACAGGGAGTAGCTATTAGCACATTAATTAGGATTCTCTTTATAGGCCTATTGAGATATATATTTGTTGAATTAAATCCTTTGCCCTGAGAACTCTAATTTTCATGTTGAATAAGAGACTGTTGCAACTGCAAAGTACAACTTATGCAAAAGCACATTTTCACATACTTTCTATACTTAAGTACTGTCTTTTACTTAGAAGAACAAATGACTCAAAAGAATGAAAGAACCTTAAATTCATGCTGAGAAGCAATTCTTTGGGTTAGCAATAGAAGTGTAAATATGATCCCCCAAAACAAATTTTCTAGGAGCTACTATTCAACGTGTAAATGCTTGAAAGCAAATCATCTTATTTCCTTTTCAAGTCTCTACAAGCCAGAGCTTATTCTAAATTGTCTTGATTCCCTCAAATGCTGCTATCAGAAATATGGAAAATGAAAGTTTTTTAAAATTTTCTAAATTAGACTGTGCATAATGAAACATTATGCCCTGCAGTTATTTTAAGGGACAGGGTCATCCAGAGAGAATTCTGATCCTGTTGACACACAAGTTAACTTTATATCACTTTATACTTTTAAGAAAATAAGCTGCTGAGAACTGATTTTTCTTGGAGAGCTTTACCTAGGTAATCAGAGAGGAAAGGTTCAGGTTGGCATTCAGCTTTTCAAGAAAGCAGCACACATTCTGGAGGCGCAAGGATTTGTGCAGTGCATTGTTACAGCTAAAGTGGCAGCGGCTTGAGTGGTAATGCATTGCTGCCTGCTCTACTGCTGATGTGCTGCTGATCAGCAGAGCTGCAAAATACAGGGTCCGGCACCAATAACACCCCTTTTTTATTACAAAATCATAAGCATGTAATTCTGTAACATGACAATATCACACTCAAGCATACCATATGACATTATAGGTGAAATGTTCAAATTAAAACTATAAATTATTACACCTATGTTATTATCCCACTGACCACACTCAAACAGGCGTCACTGCTGCCAGATCCTGTATATCACTGCCCAGTCCTCATTTCCTTTCCTCTTCTGTTTTGTCCTTCTAGCAAGAGAGACCTCCCAGGTCATGTGGATATAGCTTTGCCCTTGCCCAAAAAGAATAAAACATCAGGATGGCTGAATACAACCATAATAAATCAAACTAACCTTAGTAGCTACTGCAACAATGAAAATAGGTGGAAATGGAAGAGACACACAAAAAACTTTTTACGCATTGTACACACACTAAACTACTTATAGCCATTGACTCTACGAAAGTAAGAGAATAATAACAAAAAAGTAATCATTTGTAATTTATTTAGTATTTTATTTTGTGTTAGGCATTTTCCCAGTTAATTTAAATGCAATCTCTACTTGCCCCTTCCCTTTTTTTCCCCATTATCTCCCTCCCCCCTCCTCTCTGGTCACTGTCAGTTTGTTCTTTATTTCCAAGTCACTGGTTCTATTTTGCGCATTTGTTTGTTTTGTTGATTAGGTTCCACCTATAGGTCAAGGCAAAGGAACAGGAATAGAGGACTCATGGGCATGGACAATGGGGTGGAACTGACCGTGGGAGTGGAGGGGGACGGGGTAGAGGTGAGCAATGGGGAAAAAAGGTGGGACAACTATAACTGAGTAACAATAAATGTAATAAAAATTTTAAAAAATTAATGTAATCTCTGGTCCAATTTTTCAAATTAGGTGATAACATTCCTATTTTATAGAAGGAAAATGAGGTCCAGGAAGATTAAGTGATGTTGCCTAACACAACCAGATAATGATAAAGCAAGTATCTGAGCCCAGTCCCTGTATACTCAGAATTTCATCAATTCCTGCTCAATTCCTATTTCATTCTACACCAGTGATGTGTACCAGTGAAAAGACACAAAATGAAATATGAATACCTAACCATCAGCAATAAGTAGAAAGACATAAATCTTATTTATCAACTGTGCTACTGAGATCATAATGAAACTTTTAATTAGGAGTATAGTTATAAGAAACAAGGTATAAGATAAGCAGGCCCATCACTTAGTAGATGAAACTAAGAACTTTATTTTATTTGAAAATATTTCTCAATTATAGTTTATATTTAATATCACTGTGTGTTTCAGGTGTGCAGCATAGTTGTTAGACAGTCATGTACTTTACAGAGTGTTTCCCCTGATATTCCCAGTGACCACCTGGCACCATACATAGTTATTTTTTTTTTATTTCAATCATTGTTCAAGTACAGTTTTCTCCCCCCTACTCCCGTTCCAGCCCCTCCACCCAACCCTCCCCCCTTCCCCCCATTACCCCCCACCCCTAGTTTTTGTCCATGTGTCCTCCAAATTTGTTCCTGTAATCCCTACCCATTCCCCCCTGAAATTCCCTCTTCTCTCCCCTCTGGCCACTGTGAGACTATCCCCTATTTCAGTGTCTTTGGTTATATTTTGCTAGTTTTTTGTTTTGTTTTGTTTTGTTTTGTTGTTTAGATTCCTGTTAAAGGTGATATCATGTGGTATTTGTCTTTCACTGCCTGGCTTGTTTCACTTAGCATAATGCTTTCCAGCTCCATCCATGCTGTTGCAAAGGGTAGGAGCTCCTTCTTTCTTTCTGCTGCATAGAATTCCATTGTGTAAATGTACCATAGTTTTTTGATCCATTCATTTACTGATGGGCATCTAGGTTGCTTCCAGCACCTAGCTATTGTAAATTGTGCTGCTATGAACATTGGGGTGCAAAGGTTCTTTTGGATTGGTGTTTTAGTGTTCTTAGGATAGAGTCCCAGCAATGGAATTGCTGGGTCAAAAGGCAGATCCATTTTTAGTTTTCTGAGGAAGTTCCATACTGCTTTCCATAGTGGTTGTACCAGTCTGCAGTCCCACCAACAGTGCACTAGGGACCCCGTTTCTCCACATCCTCTCCAACACTTGTTGTTTGTTGCTTTGTTTATGATGGCCATTCTGACTGGTGTGAAGTGGTATCTCATTGTGGTTTTAATCTGCATCTCTCTGATGGCTAGCGATATTGAGCATCGCTTCATGTGTCTTTGGATTTTCTGTATGTCCTCCTTAGAGAAGTGTCTGTTCAAGTCCTTTGCCCATTTTTTAATTGGGTTACTTGTCTTCTTAGAGTGGAGTCGTGTAAGTCCTTTATATATTTTGGAGATTAAACCCTTGTCTGAGGTATCATTAGCAAATATGTTTTCCCATACAGTTGGTTCTCTTTTTATTTTGATACTGTTTTCCTTAGCTGTGCAAAAGCTTTTAATTTTGATGAGGTCCCATTTGTTTATTCTTTCCTTTATGTCCCTTGCTCTAGGAGACAAGTCAGTAAAAAAGTTTCTGCGTGAAATATCTGAGATTTTCCTACCTACGTTCTCTTCTAGGACTTTAATGGTGTCACGCTTTATATTTAAGTCTTTTATCCACCTTGAATCTATTTTTGTATAAGGTGTAAGTTGATGCTCGAGTTTCATTTTTTTGCACGTAGCTGTCCAGTTCTCCCAACACCATTTGTTGAAGAGGCTATTTTTATTCCATTTTATGTTGCTGCTTCCTTTGTCAAATATTAATTGACCTTAGAGGCTTGGGTTTATTTCTGGGCTCTCTGTTCTGTTCCATTGGTCTATGTGCCTGTTTTCATGCCAGTACCAGGCTGTTTTGATTACAGTGGCCTTGTAGTATAGTTTAGTGTCAGGTATTGTGATTCCTCCTACTTTACTCTTCTTTCTCAAAATTGCAGCAGCTATTCGGGGTCGTTTATGGTTCCATATAAATTGTTGAAGTGTTTGTTCTATGTCTGTGAAATATGCCATTGGTACTTTAATAGGTATTGCATTGAATGTGTAAATTGCTTTTGGTAGTATGGACATTTTAATGATATTAATTCTTCCAATCCATGAACACGGTATATGTTTCCATTTGTTTGTGTCTTCCTTGATTTCTTTCCTGAGTGTTATGTAGTTTTCTGAATACAGGTCTTTTACCTCTTTGGTTAGGTTTATTCCTAGGTATTTTATTTTTCTTTTGCTATTTCAAATGGGATTTTTTTCCTTGATTTCTGCTTCTGCTGTTTCATTGTTGGTGTACAGAAATGCCTTTGATTTCTGGATATTGACTTTGTATCCCGCTGTTTTACCAAATTCATTTATTAGGTCAAGCAGTTTTTTGGTGGAGTCTATAGGATTTTCTATGTACACTATCATGTCATCTGCAAACAGTGACAGTTTTGTTTCCTCCTTTCCGATTTGGATTGCTTTTATTTCTTTTTCTTGTCTGATTGCTGTGGCTAGAACTTCCAGTACTATATTGAATAGAAGTGGTGAAAGTGGACATCCTTGTCTTGTTCCTGTTCTTAGTGGAAAAGATTTTAATTTTTGCCCATTGAGTATAATGTTGGCTGTAGGTTTCTCATATATGGCCTTTATTATGTTGAGGAATGCTCCCTCTATTCCCACTTTACTGAGTGTTTTTATCATAAATGGGTGCTGTACCTTATCAAATGCTTTTTCTGCATCTATTGATATGATCATGTGGTTTTTGTCTTTGCTTTGGTTTATGTGATGTATTACATTTACTGATTTGCGTATATTGTACCATCCTTGCATACCTGGAATGAGTCCAACTTGGTCATGGTGTATGATCTTGTTAATGTACTGCTGGATGCGGTTTGCCAGTATCTTGTTGAGGATTTTAGCGTCAATGTTCATCAGCAATATTGGCCTGTAGTTTTCTTTCTTTGTTGTGTCTTTATCTGGTTTTGGAATTAAGATGATGTTGGCCTCATAAAAAGAGTTTGGTAGTCTTCCATCTTTTTGGATTTTTTGAAATAGTCTGTGAAGGATAGGTGTTAGTTCTTCCTTAAATGCTTTGTAGAATTCTCCTGTGAAACCATCTGGTCCAGGGCTTTTGTGTGTTGGGAGTTTTTGGATTACTGCTTCAATTTATTTTGCTGTTATTGGTTTGTTCAGGCTTTCTGCTTCCATTTTATTGAGTTTTGGAAGGTTATATTTTTCTAGAAATTTGTCCATTTCATCTAGGTTTTCAAATTTCTTGGCATACAGCTCTTTGTAGTAATTTGTTACAATCCTTTGTATTTCTGTGGTATCTGTTGTAATCTCTCCTCTTTCATTTCTGATTGTGTTTATTTGGGTTTTCTCTCTTTTTTTCTTGATGAGTCTGCTTAAAGGCTTGTTGATTTTGTTTATCTTTTCAAAGAACCAACTCTTGGATTCATTGATCTTTAGAATTGTGCTTTTAGTCTCTATGTCATTTAATTCTGCTCTGATCTTGGTTATTTCCTTCCTTCTGCTTGCTCTGGGCTGTCTTTGTTGTTGTTCCTCGAGTTCTTGTAGACGTAGGGTTAGGTTGTTTGTTTGAAATGTTTCTAACTTTTTTAGGTGGGCCTGTATCGCTATGATCTTCCCTCTCAGGACTGCCTTGGCTGTGTCCCATAAGTTTTGAGTTGTTGTGAGTTCGTTTTCATTTGTTTCCAAAAACCGTTTGATTTCTTCCCTAATATCATCCTTGACCCATTCATTGTTTAATAGCATGCTGTTTAATCTCCATGAATTTGAGTGTTTTGGGTTTTTTTCCTTGGGGTTGGTTTCTAGTTTCAGTCCCTTGTGATCCGAGAAATTGCTTGGTATGATTTCAATTTTTTTGAAATTGTTGAGGCTTGTTTTGTGTCCTATCATGTGGTCAATCTTTGAAAATGTTCCATGTACATTTGAAAAAAATGTGTATTTAGCTTCTTTGGGATGGAGGGTTCTGTAAATATCAGTAAAGCCCAGTTCGTCTAGGGTATTGTTCAATGCCACAATATCTTTGTTGATGTTTTGTTTGGAAGATCTGTCCATTTTTGATAGAGGGGTGTTAAAATCCCCCACAATAATTGTGTTGCTGTCCATATCTTTCTTAAAGTCCTCTAATATTTTCTTTATGTATTTAGGTGCTCCTATGTTGGGTGCATATATATTTACTATGTTTATGTCTTCTTGATGGATTCTTCCCTTGAGTATTATGAAATGACCTTCTGGGTCTCTCTTTATGGATCTTCTTTGGAAGTCTATTTTGTCAGATATGAGTATTGCTACCCCGGCTTTTTTCTCCTGTCCATTTGCTTGGAAAATTTGTTTCCAGCCCTTCACTTTCAACCTGTGCAGATCTTTTATCCTGAGGTGGGTCTCTTGTAGACAGCCTATGTGTGGGTCATGTTTTCTTATCCAATCAACTATTCTATGTCTTTTGATTGGAGCATTTAGTCCATTTACGTTTAAGGTTATTATTGATAGGTACTTATTCATTGCCTTTTATGTATGTGTGATCCTCTCTCACTCTCTCTTTTCCTTTCTTTCCTTAAAGCAGTCCCTTCAGCATCTCTTGCAGAGCTGGTTTAGTGGAGGTGTATTCTTTTAGGCTTCTTTTGTCTGAGAAGCTTCTTATTTGGCCTTCTATCTTAATTGAGAGCCTTGCTGGGTAAAGTAATCGTGGTTGCAGGCCTCTGGTTCTCATTACTTGGATTATTTCTTGCCATTCTCTTCTGGCTTGGAGTGTTTCCATTGAGAAGTCAGCTGTTAGCCTTATTGGGGCCCCCTTGTATGTTACTTCCTTCTTCTCCCTTGCTGCCTTTAAGATTCTCTCTTTGTCTTGAAATTTTGCCATTTTAATTATGATGTGTCTTGAGGTGGGCCTCCTTGGGTTCCTCTTGATTGGGACTCTCTGTGTTTCCTGTATTTGTGTGACTTTTTGTCTCATCAAATTAGGGAAGTTTTCCATCATCACTTGTTCAACTAGGTTTTCTATCCCTTGTTCTTCTTCTTCTCCTTCTGGTATCCCTATTATACGGATATTATTACGTTTCATATTGTCTTGCATTTCTCTTAATCCCTCTTCATTCTTTCTGAGCCTCTTTTCCCTTTCTTGCTCTTTCTGGGTGTTTTCTTCTATTTTGTCCTCTAGCTCGCTGATCCGATCTTCTGCTTCATTGATCCTGCTTTTCATTCCTTCTACTGTGTTCTTCATTTCAGAGATTGTATTCTTCATTTCCTCTTGGCCCTTGTTGAGAGTTTCTATTTCCTTTTTTATGCTGATGTAGTTTTCATTGAGTTCATTGTAGCTTCCCTGTAGTTTCTCGTAGCTCATTGTGAGCTCATTGAGCTTCCTGACAATCACTGCTTTGAATTCAATATCTGATAGTTGAATTGCCTCTGTTTCATTTAGCATTCTTTTTGAGGCTTCCTCCTTTCCTTTCATTTGGGGAGTATTTCTTTGTCTTTCCATTGTTTGTGAGACTCTTCTTGTTCACCTCAGCTTCTTATATTGATCTGTTCTGGCTCCCTCGGTTTATGATGTGAACTTCTTTAGTAGAGTAGCAGTGAGTTTCAGTGGTGCTGTTTCCTTGACCCCCCAAGCTCGCTGGTCTTGGGCTGTTGTTTAAGTTGGCTTTGTGTTTGCCTTTGGGTTTTGATTGTTGTTGAGTCTTTCTTTGGTGGTTCCTTCCTGCCAGCTGGTTAAATGTGGGTCACTCTGTCCACCACCTTCTGTATTTTGTTGTGCTGGTGAGGGCAGGTTGTGTTGAGGCTGGTTCTTCTGTGTGTACAAGGTTTAAAGAAATCTTGTTCAGTTGTTTGTATTGGGTACTGTCTCTACTGTTTAGTTGTATTTCCAGATAAGCCCTGGATTGAGGTTTGTGTGGTTACTACTCCCTCCTTCACCTTCTTCTGCTGTTATCTGTTAGTGGTTCCTTAGTTGTTGGGTTTCCTCTTCCAGTGGGTATCCTGGTGTTCACCTCCTCCACCTGTTCTTTTTTGTCATCAGCTTGATGCAGCACTCCTCCTAGGATCCGTTCCCTGTTCTTTCGGTTCTGCCACAATCCTTGGTCCTTCGTTCTCAAAAATGCTGAAATATGTTGGTTGCTTGCCTTCCACTCCAAAGATCGGTCAGGACTCTCTCCCCTGAGCAGAGGAAAGCCAAATCTGCTCCTTCCTACTCCGACGCCATCTTAGATCCCCCCCATACATAGTTATTATAACATTGTTGACTATATTCCCTATGCTGCACTTTATATAATTATGAATATTTTGTAATGACCAATCTGTACTTCCCAATCTCTTCACCTTTTTATTCATCCCCTAACTCTCCTCCCCTGACAACCATCAGTTTGTTCTCTGTATGTATGTTCTCTGTATGTATGTTCATCAGGTTTGAATTTCTGTTTTGTTTATTTGTATTGTTCTTTAGATTCCGCATATAAATGAAATCATATGGTGTTTATCTTTTTCTCACTAACTTGTTTCACTTGGCACATATGCTGTAGTTTTAAGAGTAACGTTAGCCTCTACTTTCTTTTTTTTTTTAAATTTTTTATTGTTGTTCAAGTACGGTTGTCTCCATTTTCCCTCCATCATTCCCCCCAAGAGCCGACATCCCCACTTCCCACCCTTGATATGATCTCCCTTGGGTTTTGGAATCCTATCTCCATGTGCCCTTTATACATGTTCCTGAAAACCCTTCCCCCTTTCCCCTCATTATCCCCTCCCACCTCCCCTCTGGTTACTGTCAGTTTGTTCTTAATTTCAATGTCTCTGGTTATCCTTTGCTTGCTTGTTTGTTTTGTTGATTAGGTTCCATTTATAGGTGAGATCATATGGTATTTGTCTTTCACCGCCTGGATTATTTCACTTAGCATAATGCTCTCTATCTTGCTAGGTTGAAATTTGTCAACTTTAGACTTCTCAACATCTTATCCCTCCTTAGGTTTAGAGATATCTCCACCTTATGAATCTTGTGGAAGGCACAGCCTACTTCTCTTTGCAGCTCCTGAAGGCAGCATATGGTTGGGTTTTGGTTTTTGATCCAATCTACTACTCTGTGCCTTTTTATTAGAAAATTTAGTCCACTTACATTTAGAGTGATTACCAATGTAGGAGGATTTCCCATAGCGATTTTAACTTTTTTTTCTGGTAGTTCTGTATCTTCATTGTTTCTTTTTCCCTATATTTCTGTCTGTCATTTTGGTTCAGTGGTATTCTATAATATTTCTTTCCGTGTCCTCTTTTTTCAAGCTATGTGTCTTAATTTTGGATTTGTGTGTGTGTGTGTGTGTGTGTGTGTGTGTGTGTCTGCGCATGCGTGTGTGGCTACCATTAGGATCATGCAAGAAAAAGTTTAATATATAAAGTAGTCCTTTTTCTTCTGAACACATCTTATCTCCATTGCACTTTGCAAATTCAGAGCTTTACCCTCTCTCCTTTATGATTTTGTTGTCACAAATTATCCTTACTTATTCTGTGCCTTCATTTCCAAATTGCAGTAGCTATTGTCTTCTTCTCATTTTCAGAAATGTTTTATCTCCTTTAACCTTTATATGATATTGAAGTTTATAGTACCCCATTCTGAAAAAAAGTTTTCAATATTCTGCTTTTGTCTGTCTGTTAGTAAACTTCCTCATAATTTTATATCCTTTTGTTCTTTGTTTCAGATAGAATAACCCCCTTGAGTATTTGCTGTAATGGAGGTCTTGTGGTGGTAAATTCCCTTAGCTTTTGTATGTTTGGGAAAGTCTTTATTTCCTTCAAAAATACAGGATAACTTTGCTGGATATATTACTCTTGGCTGGTAATTTCGCTTTCACTAGTTTGAATATTTGCTTTCACTGTCTCCTAATTTGTAGGATTTCTGCTGAGTAATCTGATGAGTGTCTAATAGGATTTCCTTTATAGATTATCATCTTCTTTTCCCTGGCTGTCTTAAGAATACTTTATTATTCATTTTGACAGTTTTTTAAAAATATTTTATTTTATTTTTAGAGAGGGAGCGGGGAGAGAGAGAGAGAGAGAGAATGAGAGAGAGAGAGAGAGGGAGAGGGAGAGAGGAAGAGAAACATAAATGTGCAGTTGCTGGGGGTCATGGCCTGCAACCCAGGCATGTACCCTGACTGGGAATTGAACCTGCAACATTTTGGTTCGCAGACCGAGCTCAATCCACTGAGCTACACCAGCCAGGGCGGCATTTTGACAGTTTTAATGTGCCTTGGAGAAGGCCTTTTTGGATTGAGATAATTAAGTGTTCTGGTTGCTTCTGGGATTTGAGGATCTAGCTTTTTCCATAGGTTTGGGAAGTTCTTGTCAACTATTTGTTTGAATAGGTTCTCTGTTCCCTTCTGTCTCTTCTCCTGTGGGTATACCTATTGTTCTCACATTAGTCTTTCTGATGGAGTCAGTTCTTATAGCATTATTTTATAGATTTTTTGCTCTCAAGTCTCTCTCTTCTTCCATCTCTGTCATTTTTAGATTTCTTTTTTCAGTATCACTAATTCTTTCCTCCATCTGGTCAGTTCCATTTCCTAAGCACTCTAGTTCATTCTTTACCTCTTTTATTGAGTTGTTGACTTGAACAACAATGTTTCCATGTTTCAGTTTATATCACCCCTATAGAAACTGTCTGGGTTTAGAGAGAGTAGTTCTCTTGTTCTTTCCTTCCTCATGTCTCTTTTTTTTTCTTTTTTTTTTTTTTAAGATTTTATTTATTTATTTTTTAGAGAGGGAAGGGAGGGAGATAGAGAGAGAGAGAGAGAGAAACATCAATATGCGGTTGCTGGGGGTCATGGCCTGGAACCCAGGCATGTACCCTGGCTGGGAATCGAACCTGCGACACTTTGGTTCACAGACCGTGCTCAATCCACTGAGCTATGCCAGCCAGGGCTCCCATGTCTCTAAATAAGGGTTATCTGTTTCTAATTCATCCCACATCCCATTCGAAATAGTTCGAATTTTCACAGTTTCCCTTTTAACCCTTTCTCTAAAATTGGGAATATGGTACATGCATCTTTCCATAATTCCTTTTCCTTTGATTTTTAACTCTGTTTTGACAACTGGAAAGAACTTACATTGTGGAGGAGAGAGAACCTGTCTCTGATAAACAGAAGGCAAGTTCATCTCTTTGATATTCAGCTTCACCTGGAAGCTTGTCCAGGTCAAATATCACATGAAAAGAAATGTGGAATGAGTTTTTATATGCAAGTTCAGTGTTCTGAATCATATATCATTCTGCTTATGGTAGACAAATAATTTATCTTGAACTTTTTAAAAATATCATCCTTTCCTGTGCTAATATCTTAAAAATTACAATATGTAATATTTACTCCTATTTGCTGTTTTTAACCCACTACCTCATTGAATATTCTTTTTGGAACTTATATCCAGTTTGACCACCAAAACAGTCAGTCAACAGTAATCATTTTATCTGCATACATATTTATCAATTTGTTACTGAGAAAAAAGTTTCAGTGCATTTCATTGCTCGTAGAAGCACAATCTTTTCTATGAAATTCAAATTGAGGTTACTGTATTTCAGACTCCTTTTCTATTTATAAATTGAGGTAGATTTGTGATTGGCAAAAGGAAAGAAGGGGTGAGAAAAGATGAAAGAGACAGCAAGTAGGGCTCTAAAGGGTCCTTATTGCTAAATCATCTAGACAGCTTTTTGACTGACACATCAGGCAGAAAACTTTAAGATCAAATGTAGGAAACAGAATGTAAGTGAAGCTTGGACCTGATTTATTGCTTTCCCAAGGTCAGGGCCATATGGAAATATAGTAAAATGATTACCTTTGTCTCCAAATGGTGCCTGAAATACAAATAATGAGCTATGTATCCTAAAACCCTGAGGATAGAACCACCCCATGGTATGAGAGCGCTCACTCTGTGAGTCCTCACTCTTTTGGTTATAAGTCACAGGAAGCAATTCAAATTTGCTCAGAGGAAAGAAGAAATGACAAGTTCATGTGACCCAGAAGGGATGGGTATGATGGAAAAAGACTAGAACCAGCATATTGCCACTTTTTCCCTGCCAGCCTCTAATCGCTGCTTTCTCTTTTCACAGACAATATCCCTCTTACTATAGAATAGCTTCTGTAGATGATATATAAAGTTCCAAAAAATTCCATTTATGCCAAATAAATTGGAACATGCAAGCCAGTAAAATCCTGTACCTTCTAAATAAAAACTTTAATAAATATAAAAACCATATCACTATGCCTAACTTAGAGCACTATCCCTAATTGTGAATAATTATACATGCATAAATATGCTTCATAAAACAAAAACATGTTTATTTCAGTTTCCCATACCAATGCATTTTTAAAATATTAATAATTGAACTTCATTCTTATCTAATACACAAAACAAAAGCTAAATTTTATTGAGTACTTTACTTTTCTGATTTGCTTGTATCATCTCATTTAATTCTCACAATAACCCTACCATATAATAAACATTATTATTCCCATTTTACAGATAAGAAATTATAGCATAGAGAAGTTTTGTAGCTTTTCTAAGTCCATGCTGCTAGTAAGTGGTAGAGCTGGGATAAGTATTAGAAATTCTATACAGAAGTAACCAGTACAAAGGGAGTATTTGTATTTATTTGCCATTAATTTAAAGTTAATTTATGTTTTCCTTCACATTCAAGTCTGTTCTCTTTTTGGTTCTAGAATGCTGACCTTAATAAGATTATAAAATCAGTGAGGCATGCCCCAAATAGTACGTATTTATCCCTAATCCCAGCTTTAAAAAAAGTGCAACTTTGAACAGAGAAAAAAAGATATTAACCTGTCCCAGTGATGATCATAAATGCAATGTTGAATTGTGAAAAATACTGAAATTTTTCATTTTACATTGGCATCTTTTATGTACATTTGCTAACAACACAGAACTGTACATCAAAAGGACAATCAGCCTGAGAAATGTGAGTTGGTAGATTGCCGGTCTGTGGTTTGTCAGTCACTAAAGCAGAACAGAGCAATCCCTCTCTCTCAGCCCTAAACACGCCATCCTCCCACGGGCAGAACATACATTCTGGTTTGTACAAAGTGACAAAGCAAAAGGAAGGAAGGGAATTGTTTTAATCCTGACAAGCTAAAAGGTGGAAAAAGGTAATTAATTTTTCTACCAATCTTCCCTATTTAGCATAATTATAGTGGAAAAGTATCTTCCATTGATTTACTCTTTAAAGAATAAAAATAAATAAAGATCCTAAAAGTACTGTATTAATGTTCAATAATGCTGTAGTAAAGAGAGGCTACCAGAGTCAAGATTTTTCACATTATACCTTTATTCTTCTATTCTTCACTCTGTCAAAATATTTTGTCATGTACCAGTAATTTCTTTCTTTTTTTCTGTGTGTGTGAATCAGGATAGCTTTTTTTTACTAGCTTATCACAGATGCAGTTTCAATTATTAAAACAGCCACCTTATATTTGCAAATGAAGTAATTCAAGCTGATGTTACCAGCAGAGCAAAATGCCACAGGACCAAGTGTGTGCAGTGCTCGATTTAACAAAGCATTGTAATTAAAACTGTATCATTCAGGAAATTACCTAGAAACCTGTATACTCATGAACTGGCAATCACCTTTGCTGTCATCAGTGCAAATGAAAATGTACCACACATTTAGCAATTTATGCTTGCAAATTTAGAGTAAATTATTAAAAGCTTGTGGAAATACATCATATGCCATTATTTAATAATCCACAATGCTTACCTTTCTTATTTGGCATCGCTATATGCACTCAAAATGATTTAATGTACTTTTAAGTGTTTTTAATAAGCTTCAGTGAAGGTTAAAGCTTAAGTGTTTATACATTTGTAGTGTAGCTATCTTGAAATAATTTTTGTGAAACTTCCAATTTATATTTCTTCAGCTAGCTTCTCTTCCTATTAGCCAGGTCTATATTTAACAATCTCTTTACCCTCATCCTGTGGCAATACTTTCAATAAAATTCAAACTCAAAGCTAAAATAATACTAACAGTATTTTTGTCTAAGGCTGTTAACTAATTTCACTTACGTCTGCCATTTTTAAAAACTATTATCATAAGGACCAATTTGCACACATGTCTTTCCTCTGTGCTTCAGAGAAAACACTTTCTGTGGACAGGGGGAGCAAAACATCATTGGCCATTTCAGGGGGCATTGAAAATCTGCACAGGGATCTGCCTGGTAGAACCTGTGTGCATCTGTGCATACCTGTGTGTGCCTACCCACTTGTGTGAGTGTACAGGGAAGCACAAGAAGCAACTTTTAGAAGCTGATGAATCCTTCTCGTTCAGCACCTTTTTGATAAGATATAGGTCAGTGGGGTCAGAAATCTTGCCTAAAGCACCTTGAACTTCTGTCCTGTTGTTAACCAATATTCTGACCCTGGTAGGAAAAATTCAACATGCAAGGTTGAAATCATACAATCAAAAAATATAATCAGAAGTCTTGAGTTTATTTGGCTTATGGATATATTGCTTGATCTAGCCATCTAATTCCTTAAGAATATGTATATTTTAAAAACCATATTCTGTCAGAAGACACCTATTAGGAAGAACTGTAATTTGTTCTAATGAAGGAAAAGTTGTCTCAGAGAAAAATACCAAAACTAAATCTGAGCATTCCCAGTAGTTCCCACTAATTTAAGTAACTTCTTAGAAAATACTTCTGGGACAGAAAAAGCTAAAACCAATAATGGAAATAACAGAATTTAGATATTTTTGAAGCATGTTTTTCAGATCACTAAACAGATGGCACTGCTATGAAATATTCAAACCTACTGCTAATTTGTTTTCATAAATTTTCTAAAATAGAAAAACTGTATAACTGGTTAAAAAATCTGTATCTCAGATTCTTTTTTAAGAGTGAAAATGTTTTATTTTTTTAAAGTGTTACTGAACTTACAGGAGTGGAACTGGTTAATATAATTATATAGTTTTCAGGTATAGGATTCTATAGCACATCATCTGTATATTGTATTGTATGTTCACCACCCAAGGTCAAGTCTTCTTCTCTCACCATTTATTGCCCTTTACCTTCTCCTACCTTTCTTCACTTCCTTTTCCCTCTGATAATCACCATACTGTTGTCTGTCTGTGAGTTGTTGTTGCAGTTGTTGTTTTACTTAGTGTCTACTTTTTTCACCCAGCCCCTGAACCCCTCCTCTCTGACAGCTGTTGGTCTGTCCTCTGTATCCACAAGTCTGTTTCTATTTTGTTTGTTAGTTTATTTTGTTCATCAGATTCCACATACAAGTGAAATCATATGGTGTTTGCCTTCTTCTGAGTGGCTTATTTCACTTAGCATAATATTCTCCAGGTCCATCCATGCTGTTGCAAAAGGATAAGATTTCCTTCTTTTGTACAGCCAAGTATTATTCCATTGTGTAAATCTACCACAGCATTTTTATCCACTCATCTATTGATGGGCACTTAGGCTGCTTCCAAATCTTGGTTATTGTAAATAGCACTGCAGTGAACATAGGAGTGCTTATATTCTTTTGAATCAGTGTTTTGGATTTATTAAGACATGTTTCCAGAAGTGGAATCATTGGGTCATAGGGTAGTTCCATTTTGACCTAAGTCCATGCTGTTTTCCACAGTGACTGCACCAGTCTGCATTCCCACCAACAGTGCATGAGGGTTCCCTTTTTTCTGCATCCTCACCAGCACTTTTAGTTTGTTGATTTATTGATGATAGCCATTCTGATAGGTATGAGGTGATATCTCATTGTAGTTTAATTTGCATCTCTCTGATGACTAGTGATGCTCAGCATCTTTTTTTGATGTTATTGGCCATCTAAATGTTCTCTTTGGGGAAGCTTCTATTCATTTCATTTGTGCATTTTTTAATTGAGTTGGTTTTTTGTGGGTATTGAATTTTGTAAGTTCCTTATAAATTCTGGACATTAATCCCTTATTAGATATATCATTAGCAAATATGTTTTCCCATCCAATGAATTGTATTTTCCTTTTGTTGATGGTTTCCTTTGCTGTGAAAAAACTTTTTAGTTTGATACAGTCCCATGTGTTTATTTTTTCTTTTCTTTCCCTTGCCTGAGGAGACATATCAGAAAAAAATATAGTTATGAAAATGTCTGAGATTTTACTGCTCATGTTTTCTTCTAGGATTTTTATGGTTTGCAACTTACATTTAAGTCTTTTATCCATTTTTGAGTATTTTCTTCTGTATGGTGTAAGAAGGTGGCCTAGTTTTCTTTTTTTTTGCACTTATCTGTCCAATTTTCCCAACACCATTTGTTGAATAGACTGTCTTTACTCCATTTTGTGTTCTTGCCTCTTTTGTTGACAATTAATTGACCACAAAGGCATGAGTTTATTTCTGGGCCTTTTCTTCTGTTCTATTGATCTATATGTCTGTTTTTATGCCAGCACCATGCTGTTTGATTACTATGGCCTTGTCGTATAGTTTGATATCAGATAGCATGATTCCTCCAACTTTATTCTTTCTCAAGA
The DNA here is from genome assembly GCF_004126475.2 of Phyllostomus discolor. Taxonomy (NCBI): domain Eukaryota; kingdom Metazoa; phylum Chordata; class Mammalia; order Chiroptera; family Phyllostomidae; genus Phyllostomus; species Phyllostomus discolor. The sequence goes on along the minus strand of NC_040903.2, from coordinate 187,593,192 downwards.
TTGTTTGTGGCTATTTCAGGGTCTTTTGTGTTTCCATATACATTTTTGGAATATTTGTTCTACTTCTGTGAAATATGTCATTGGCATCTTGATAGAAATTGTGTTGAATCTATCTGAGTTTCTTATCTTTAATTGTTTAATTAATTATAAGCTCCAATAGGGCAAAACAATAATATTTTCAGTGATAGTTAGCCTTTGGTGCATGCTTCTTAGAGAGATGATTCAGAAGGCTGAAATAGTCAGGTCTAGTGCAGTTCACTGTTAATATTACTGACTTAGTAGTAATATGACACTTATACTGAAGGTTTAGTAACAGTTGGGTATCCATTATCAAGACTTTTTCTGAATTAAAAATACAAACAGTGGCTGTTATAAATCCACTTGGAAAAATGTGAAATATCATAAAAATTTTCTACAAAGACATAATTAATGCTAATATTGGTATATACAAAATCAAATCAAAGTGGATTGTATTCATTATAAAAAATGCTTAATTGCTTTAACAAAAATCTAGTGAGCAGATTTCCTTTTTTTTGTATAAATGAGCATTTTTCCAGGTAAAGACATCAATGCACTTAGACATCAACATTTGGGAGAAAAATTCAGTGAGAAATGTAGAGCATAAAATATTTTGTCATGGAAGTCAGTAAAATAATATAATCAGTTAGGCATACAAAAGTCCTAGGGGAAAACATAGGCAGGAAAATTTCAGATATCCCATGTAGCTATATTTTTGCTGATATATCTCCTAGGGCAAGAGAAATAAAGGAAAGAAAAAACAAAGGGGACCCCATCAAACTAAAATGCTTCTGTAACATTAAAGAAACCATCATCAAAATGAAAAGGGAACCAACTGTATGGGAGAGCATATTTGTCAATGATACAACAGACAAGGGTTTCATCTCCAAAATATATAAAGAACTCATATGACTCAACACTAGGAAGACAAACAATCCAGTTAAAAAATGAGCAAAGGATTTGAGCAGACACTTCTCCAAGGAAGACATAAGAGAACCCAGAGACATGAAAAGAAGGTAACTCCAGTGGTACAATCAGTTAGTGCATGGTACTTATGCAAATGAAAAGATGCTCAACATTGCTAGCCATCAGAGAGATGCAAATAAAAACCACAATGAAGTATCACCTCAGACCTGTCAGAATGGCTATCATTAATAAATCAACAAACAACAAGTGCTGATGAGGATGCAGAGAAAAGGGAACCCTAGTTAACTGTTGGGAATGCAGACTGGTACAGCCACTGTGGAAATGGAATTCCATTCTTTAAAAGAATTGAATTTCTTTTAAAAACTGAAAATGGAACTGCCTTTTGATCCAGCAATTCCACCTCTTGGAATATACCCTAAGAATCCTGAATCACCAATTCAAAAGGATTTATGCACCCCTATGTTCATAGTGATGCTATTTACTCCAAGTACTGGAAACAGCCTAAGTGCCCATCAGTAAATGAGTGGATCAAAAAACAGTGGTATATTTACACAATGGAATACCATACAGCAAAAAGAAAGAAGGAACTCCTACCTTGTGCAACAGCACGGATGGAACTGGAGAGTATTATGCCAAGTGAAATAAGCCAGTTAGTGAAAGACAAATGCCCTGTGATCTCACCTATCAGAAGAATCTAATGAATAAAATAAACTAATGAACAAAATAGAACCACAGGCATGGAAATTTGGAATAGACTGAAATTGGCCAGAGAGGAGGGGAGAGGGGGATAATGGAGGAAAGAAGGTGAAGGGACTAGACAACATGTATGAATGACCCACAGACTTGGACAACAGTGTGGGAATTGACTGTGAGAATAGAGAGTAGGATGGTGGAGTAGGGCAAAGCATCATATTGGGACCACTGTAATAGAATAACAATAAAAATGATTTAATTAAAAAATCCTTTGATATCCCTGAAAAAAAGGCCCAGCAAATAGCATTTCTGGAGGACAATATACCATATTTCACTGTGTATAATGCACACATTTTACCCAAATTTTTTAGGGAAAAATAACAATGCACATTATATATGGGTAGAATGATTACTTACCATGGATATAATAATGGGTAAAATAATCCTGTGGATAATGTGAGCAAAAATGTGGGTGTGCATTATACACAGGACTGCAATAGCAAATCATGGTAATTATATGTATCAAAAGTCTTTAAAATATTTTACTCTTTGATCCAAGAAATCCTCTTTTATGAACTTATTATAAGAAAACATAAAACAAGTAAACACATAAATTTTCAATGGACTTCATTACAGGGTCATTTGGCAAAACTCAAATTTCACAGAATAAGGAAATAATTTTAAAAATTATAGTACAAACATATAATACAATTTTATATACTATTGAAGGCAATGATGTTATAATGATGAAACATGCAATTTACATAAGAGATACAAATACTACCATGAGTGAAAAGGTAGGTTATGCAATCTTATGTAAAATATAATAGCAAATATGCATCTATTCATCAAACATGCATCTACATATGTGTAGGATTAAAAGATGGGTTGTGAGTAGATCTGGATGGTTTAAATTTAGTTTTGTCTATGCATATTTTTTCTAAGGTATATATGATGAATATGTATAGCAAATATAATAAAAGTTTTTTTTTTGTTTGTGAAAAACTATTTTGTCTGTAGGACATTTTTACTGGGCATGGAAATCCAAATTGTAATTTAGTTACTTTTTAAATTTGTTCTATTTTCTTTTTATTGTTCAGTCACAATTGTCCCATTCTCCCCCCATTGATCTCCCCTGCTCCCATCCAACCCCTGCTCCCAAAGACAGTCCCCACCCCATTGTCCTTGTCCATGTGTCCTTTATACATCGTCCTTTGCTTGACTCTTCTTCCCCTTCTTTTCCCCATTATCCCTCTCCCCTCTGGTCACAGTCAGTTTGTTCTTTTTCTCCATGTCTCTGGTTCTTTTTTGCTCCTTTGTTTTCTTGATTAGGTTCTACTTATAAATGAGATCGTATGGTATTTGTCTCTCAGTGCCTGGTTTATTTCACTTAGCATAATGCTCTCCAGTTCCATGCATGCTGTCATAAAGGGCAGGAGCTCCTTTCTTTCTGCTGTGTAGTATTCCATTTACCCTTTTGAATATGCAGTATAATCTTTCTGGGAGGGTTTAAGTAGCATCACTGTGACATATACTATCAAGTTGTATGTTTTAGTGTGTTCTCTTTTTCTTTTTTAGGAAAAAAATCACATTTTATAAACATAGTAATAATCGATTCAGACAAAAACCATCAGTGCATACTAAAACTAGTAGGAAATTATCTAATGAGAAGTGGGATATTTACATAGCCTCAAAGTATGTCTCCACAAATTACTAATTATAGAAGGAAAATGGCTACTTTTACAGGGGAGAAATATAGTAGTCATCACCTTGCTAAGTGATCTAAGTTCATACCCTTATTAGTATGATAAGTTTCCTCTTTATTAGTAAGGAGGAAAAACATATCACATGCCGCCTTATATAAAGCCCTGAGAAAGACATAACATCATTTCACAGGTATTCCTGAAAAAATTAGTAACATTGGTCAAACTTTGAATAAGATTATCAAATCCATATTGAGAGACATTCCGTAAAATAACCAGTCTGTGCTCCTCAAAAATGTTAATGTCACGAAAGACAAAAACAGGCTTAGGAATGTTCTAGATTCAAGGGAACTAAAGAAACATTACAATGAAATGAAGTACACAGTCTTGATTTGTACCCTGAATGGGGGAAAAATACCTAGTAAGGATATTTTGTGAATAATTACTGAAATTTAAATACGGAACATAGTTAGATTACAGTATTGTTTCTATGTGACATTTCTCATTCTGATCATTGTACTGTTGTCATGGAAAATAATAGCCTTGTTCTTAGGAAATATACACTGAAATACTTAGAGGTAAAGGGAGCATGATGCCTGTAACTAAAACTGTTTACAAAGAAAGAGAAAGGATGAACAAGCAATGAGGTAAAAAGTTAACAGTGCATTGTGAATGTGGTATATGGGGGCTCTCTGTACTATTTTTGCAACATTTCTGTGAGTCTGAAATTATATTTGAATGAAACATTACCAAACATTCCTTACACTCTGGCTTCACCTAAAGCTAGCAACTCATTTTTCTCTTCTCCTATGATCTCATTCTTACACTGACTCCACTCCCTAATTTTGTGTTCATATGAATCCAATTACCTTTTTATTTTTTACCCATCTTCAGCTCCTCTGAGCTTTTTAAAATTCCCAGTCATCCTGTAAAATCTTAATTTCCTGTGGACTCCACAATACAACTCTCTCTTATTTTTACCCTACTTTTCTCATCTTTCTTGGTACATTCACTGATTACTCATCAGGTCATTGTCCTGAAAGAGATCTTCACTTTTTTCTCCTTCCATTCACCTTTTCTCCCTAGGCATTTCATCCATTCCCACTGTTCTCTCCCAAGCAGTTATATCCAGCCTTGGCTCTCTTCCAAGCCCCAAACCACATTATCAAGAGCCAAATTATGCACTTCTTATAGATGTTCCCAATTTTACCAAAATAAACCTTATAGTCTCTCTCCCTTCAAACTTTCTTCTGTAGTCCATATCTCAGTCACTAAAATCTATAACCACTCAGTTTAGCTTGGAATTGCAAGATAGCTTTAACTCCTCTCCCTTCCTTACTTTGCCACCTCATCCTCTCCCCTACTCTTGGCCTTCAACAGGGGCTGGGCCTAGCTAACTATGGAAGCCCACTGGAGTGGCTGGTATTAATGATATCATCCAGACTCTTCCTGGACTGCGGCCCAAGCCCCTAGCACGAGAGTCAAAACTCTTCCCAATCCAGGGGCAGTGTGTTCTCTTAAAAGAAGGTCAGGGAATCAGTTGATTTTCTGGTCTTTAACTCTTTTAATTAGCATCATATTTTGTTATTATGGAGCTGTTTTTCATGCTTTACTTCTATATCTGACTAGCTAAAATATTTGTATTTCCATGTGAAGAATTCCTACAGAATTTAAATTTTACTGTTTTATTATTCTATACTTGCCTGATGAATTTGATTTATGATAATAAGCATAATTAAGAAAAGGTTTCATCTTGTCCTTTAACCTGCAATTATTTCAATAATGTTATAACAAGGCAGTTTCCTTTTAATGTGAGATATTGACTCTCTGAATGTTAATTTGCAAGCAGATGAACAGCAATATCAGGAAAAAATTGAAGAAAATGAAAAAACTGAAAGAATAAACATATCAATATGTTTTAAACCAGGGGTCCCCAACCTCCAGGCCATTATCAGGTACCAGTCTGGTACTATGATCTGCAGCTGGTGAACTTGAATGTAATGCACTTGAATCATCCCAAAAGCATCTCCCCCAACCCTGATCTGTGGAAAAATTGTCATCCACAAAAGCGGCCGCTGGTGCCAAAGGGTTGGGGATCACTGTTTTAGACCATTTTTTAATCTGCAAGTAAACAATACATCTTTTTAAATTTTTAAAACTGTTGTTTTCAGCCTATGAACCAAGTCATTTGTATAATCTGTTTCAAAGCAGAAAACATGATGTTTAAAATTATGGAAATGCCCTAGTTAAAAAATGCACAGTTATTTTTATGGACATTATACAATCATTATCATGCGAAAGTGATAAATAAAAGATACAGGGGTAGAAGCTAAATCTTGCATTTTCTCTCAGCCATGGTCCTTGAGAAACGGGCACCTGAAGCGGCCGCACACACTTGTTGTGTGCCATCTTTGCTGTTCTTCCAGCTGGACACATGCATATGAGCCTTCTTCTTACTTTCATCCAAAGTCCATTTCACACTGGGCTTCACCAGGCTGCCACTGAAGGGGTACTCAACTGTTTGACCCAACTGTGTTCTACGGGCTTCTCACTTTATGTGTTTTACTGAACAGAAACAGGTAACATCTCTTTTCCCTTCCTCTTTCTCCTTCTTGTGTTGACAATGTATACCTACTATTGGGTTGGCCAAAAAGTCTGTTATACTTTTTTCCATAAGATGGCTCTAGTAGTGCTTAGTTGTCTTTAACTTCATTCCAAACAATTTTGTTAGATTGTATTGCAACAGCTATTATGTCAGCATGCATTTTTTTAAAAAAATCAAAATTGGTGAATTTTTGTGCAACCATTTTAATATTGAAGATGGAAGAAGATACACAACATTTTTGGTGTATTATGCTTTATTATTTCAAGAAAGGGAAAAATGCAACTGAAACACACCCCAAAAAAGTTTTCTGAAGTATGTGGAGAAGGTGCTGTGATTGATCAAATGTGTCAAAAGGGGTTTGTGCAGTTTCTTGATACTATTGACATTTTGGCAAAACAATTCTCTGCCGTGGGGCTGTCTGATGCATTGAAAGATGTTTAGCAGCACCCCTGGTGTGAGATAGCCAACATAAAGTATTCAGATCAATAAAGTTATTGGTGAAAATGGAAAATGTGTTTTATTTTATAGAAAAAAACATACAGACTTTTTTTTCCCGCAAACCCAATAGTATGTAAAGCACATTCTCTTGCTAAAGGTTGCTGCCTGGGGTTACTCCTCAGGTTCATGGGGTCTGGGCAAACAGTTTTGTACAGTCCCAGTAGGTTGTTATGAGGTACAGTGAATTATTCTAGAATGACAGGTGGAGAACTGGTTATGTGCTCACTTATTGCCTAGCTGAGCACATGGAGACCTCCTAGTGAATAGGCACCACCTCTTTCTGCTCAGGTCCAGGATGCATTTTTTTTTTTACTGTCAAATGTACCATTTCCAACAAATTCTTATCTTTTACTGTAAGAAGATGGCTTTGGGAAACTATATTGAGACAACTAGTTTCATGCCTCTGCAGGTATTTCTAATAGCATTTAGCTGATGCTGGGAAATCATTACTCATGCCCGTGGGTACTGGCTTCCAGTGACCCTGTTCAAGGTTGTCCCTGACCTTCATGAACGATAACCCCAAATGCTTTACCAGAGTAAATGGGCAAGTGTGAATAATTCATTTCCTGTTGTTCAATTTGGCGTTTACAATTTTATAGCATGAAGGCAGCAGGACGCATATTCCAACAATGTCTTCTCTTAAATCCTTTAGCCACAGTCACTACATTGGAAGAACATGACCTTTTCAATGTTTACCAAACCCTGCCTTCCACATACCACCACCAGAGGGAAGGAGATTAAGGCAGGAGAAAGGTGGCCCCAGTCGTACAAGGAAACCTGTCCCTCATTGGCACCTGGCAAGGCTCATGACCCACCTGGGAGAGGGCAGGGTCATCACAGGGACTAGAGACAAGGAAGCTACACTGACATTGGAGTGCTGTTTCAGAATCCCCAAAGCAGATAGAGCCATCCCAGGGGGATGCCTTCCATGTAGTGTACAGCTTACAGAGGGGCTGGAGCGATATTCTTGTGACTCAGCCACAGGGAATAAAGGACACCTGTTGCCACCACTGCCTTCTCAGGTGCTGTAGACCTGAGGCAGCACTGAAGAGAACACAGATGGGTGAGGACTATAGCCTGCGGGCACAACTGCAGGCTTGGATCTGGGAGCAGACAGCCACTAGCCCAGAGTGCTAAATTTTCCCTGGGTCGAAATGAGTGAGAATCACATCACTGATAACCAATGTATCATTCTAGTGGCCCAATCTTCTGTGATCCCAAGGAAAGCATAGTGTGGACCAGACAGTGTCCAAAAGCTCCTAGGACATCTGATCACCTTAAGAGTTGGTGGAAAGGATTGGAGGGCTGGGCTGTGCTGTGCTGCATGGACAGCATTGCTGGTTAGGGCCAACACAAGGGGCCAGAGGGGACTCAGAAAGGGAAAGGCACTCCAAGGCATAGGGGCCCTGAGGCAGAGGCTGGGGGTGGAGCTGGAGCTGGGGCTGGGACAGGGGCTGGGGCAGGGGCTAGGGCAGGGGCAGGGGCTGGGGCTAAGGCCAGTTTGCCTAGGTCTACGGGTGTATTCCTCTCTGCTGTATAGCCCTGTGAAAAAGAAACAGGAATATTTCTTTTGGTACCCCTTATTTAGCTAGCCAGATTGGCAAAGAATACATTTCTCCATAAATATTTTGCATTTTACTACTCATGCCAGTATATCTCCTACTCACTGTACTTAGGACTACCTAAAAATTATGCAACTGTAATAGACTGACTCTATTTTTGATGTTTGCTGACAACTTTCAAGTCCCACTGGTCCCTCTTCCTCTTCTGTCCCACATCTATGCAGGCTGAGAAGAAAGTCCACAGGCCCCTTCCTTTGGCCCTAGTGGGAAGTTCAGATAAATCAAGCCCTGTCCTTGTAGGAATCCTCAGCTCAGCTCTACTTCCTAACCACAATAGAAACAAAGCAGTCTCCTTTCCTTGCTCTCACATGCCATTTTTAAACCTGCTTGGGAATCTACCCAATTTTCCTCAAAAATCCTCATTATGTGACTAATAAACTTTTTTTTTATACCCTTTTGGTATAATGTGTGGTTTTTAGTCTCAACATCCAAACTAAATTTCGGTGTACGTGGGAGTACATCTGTCTCTGTCAGGTGATCACAAAAGAAACATTTAACAATCTGGCATTTGTGAAGCCAAGAAAGAGATGTTAATTGTAGGATGGTCTGGGAGAGCCCAGGCTATTACAATTTGCCAGATTTAGCAGTTAGAGTTCTTCTAACCCCAACAGGTAGACTCATTTTAAAATGAATGTTAAATACATCTGAATTCTGATCCAGGGTAAATCTGCTCTGTACAATGACTGACTAAGCAACCACTGAGGCCTTTTGGGAGGTAATACAAGAGTCCCTAGCTCTAATAAATTCTAATAATAAGCCTGAAACTATTGTAACAGCTTCAGCTACACTTGTACCAGCAGATTGCTTTAAGAAAGGAGCATGTGGTATTTAAAAACTGTCAAATAGTTACATATGCTTTCCCTAATCAAAGACTTCCAATTTAGCTGTAGCAAGTCTGCTCTCAAAGCAGAAGTAGATTTATCATCTCCAGTTTGGCCATTTCACTTCTGAACTTTAGCCAGAGATTAAGTGTGGCATAAACATTGTCATTAGCTACCATCCCACATGATGCATCTTGAGGACTACTTGATATCATTTTTTTAACTAGCAAAATCCACACTCTAGAAACTGTATAACATAATGAAAAGATCATGGGGAAAGGATCCTGACATTGGTCCTAGTTCTTGGGTCTGCCCCCGACTAAATGGGCAATTTGAGAAGTATTATTTTTATCTTTTCAGTGATGTCTCTTCCATCTGCAGAAACCTATGATCTTATATATTATCTTGACAAACATAAAATTAACCACAGGAAATGTGCTTGATAGAGAACAGAATATTGTTGTAGTATAATAAGCAAAAATGCTGGCCTTATATCAAGGGAAATCTTAGGAAATCAAATTTTTAGCTGAAGGGAGAAACCATATAGCCTCTCCACCTCCATTAGTCTGGTGATTTCTACTGCCCAAGCTCATACTTATACATGAATACAAACCAGAATTGTTTCCCAGATACCCTGACTCATGGAAAAGTTACTTATTAATATGGGTCTTATCTCATAATATGGATTCTAATGTGTCTTCCTTTATTGTCTTTTTAGATTTGTCCCAATGGGTCATACAAGTATTCTCTCGTACTTGCCACGGTCATAGAAGCATTGGGAAACTCTGCAACAGAATGGTTCAAAACATGAAGATTGTCTGGATTGTAGAAGTTAGCAATCACATAATGGTGAAATTATTTTGGAGAAGTACTGAATTTGATTTTTTAAAAAATATATTATATCAATCTGAAAAGCTTCTGCATAGCAAAAGAAAACATTAAAGAATGGACAAAGTACTTGAACAGACACTCCTTCCAGGAAGATATACAAATGGCCAACAGATATATGCAAATATGCTAAACTTCAACAGCTATGAGGAAAATTACGCTAAATGAAATAAGCCAAGTGGTGAAAGACAAATGCCATGTGATGTCACCTATAAGTGATGAACCTAATCAACAAAACAAACAAGCGAGCAAAATATAACCAGAGATATGGAAATAAAGAACAAACTGACAGTAATCAGAGGGGAGCGGGAGGGGAGTCATGGAGGAAATAAAGGGAAGGGTTGTCAATGAACATGTATAAAGGACACATGGACAAAGCCAAAGGGGGTAGATTTGAGGGTAGGAGGTGGGGGTGGGTGGGCTGGGGGAGAATGGTGGGGGGGAAATGGAAACAACTGTACTTGAACAACAGTAAAAATAAATTCATATAAAAACTACAATGAGATATAACCTCACACCTATTACAATGGCAATTACCAATAAGAAGAAATAACTAGTGTTAGAGAGGTCATAGAGGAAGAAGGAACTCTCATACACTGCTGGTGGGAATATAACTTGGTACAACCACTGTGGAAAACAGTATGAAGTTGCCTCAAAAAATTAAGAATAGAGCTAACATATGACCTGGCAATCTCTCTTCTGGGTATCTGCCCCCTCAAATTGTAAACAGTTATTAGTGAAGATATATGCACCCCTGCACTCATTGCAGCATTATTTATGATGGCAAAGACATGGAAGCAACTGAAGCACCCATGATAGAAGATTGGATCAAGAAGATGTGGTACATTTATTTACTGAAATACTACTCAGCCATCAGAAAAGATGAAATACTGCCGTTTGTGACAGCATGGATGGTTCTTGAGAATATCATGCTAAGCAAAATAAGTCAGACAGAAAAAGTAAAGAACCATATAATTTCTCTCATATGTGGGATATAAAACTGAAAGCAACAAATGGGACACACAGAAGAGGGTAAAAAGGATTGATCAAATATTTGTTGAAAGAGGGAGACCTAACTTTGGGTAGTAAATATGCAATGCAATATACAGGCAATGCATTGTAAACTTGTACACTTGAAAACTATGTAATCTTATTAACTGACATCATCCCAATAAAGTTAATAAAATTTTAAAAATAGTTTGGTGCCTTCCATGTAAATTGCCTCAAGCCATATAGCTTAATGACCTAGTCTAGGCACTGTGATACATTTGTAAAAAGCTCACTCTGAAAATATTTTAAAAATAACATTGGTATTCACTGAAGGTTTCCAGAGGCAACACAATGAATGATTTTACAAAGACTGTATACAGGTGAACTTCCTACCAATCCTCACTGGATAGTTGTCCCTCCTCCAATTTCACTCTGCCAGTGATAGTGGCTTCTCACGCCCTCACTCTCCACGAAGCCTGCTCACATTGTGTCAGTGGCTGAAGTCACATCTGTTCATTATGCCATGTCCATGGCCTGTTCTCCCACAAACCTCTGCTTGAATGAGGAACTTAGCATTTCATTTCCTTTGTCACTCCACTACTCTCTAATTATTTCTGATATTTTAGATACCCAACTCAGATTATTTTGTTTCATGTATATGTGTGTTATGTAGCTTTATACATTGTTATACAACATGAAAATGATTTGAATGTTTAACTTGTTATGTAGTTCTATTACCATAGTTTCTCAATTCTCTTTTTAAGTTGTGATTTCCTTTTTAGTTTGCTTTTTATTCATGAGAGTCAAATGAGCGGTACATATTCTGAGTCCCTACATGTTTCAGAATATCTGTGTGTCCCACATATAAAGAGGTTACAAAATCTTTCTCTCTAAATTGTATAGTTGTTGCTTCATAATCACTTAACATTAGGTGTCTTTCTTCTGTCTTCTCTCTCTCTTCCATTGTAGACAGCATGCTATTATTTCTCTGGATTCTTTGAGGATATTTTTTCCTTATTTTTATTTAAGTCATGACACACTTAAACAGTAACATGAGGGACATTGCTTCTGGTTTTCCACTCTTTCTTTGGGTGTTCAATATTTTTCTTCCTGATATGTATCCTTCACATTCTTCCAGAAGGAGCCATGGCAAATTTACTTGGATCTAATTTCCAGTTCAGTAATTTTTTTTTCCTGTATCTAATTACTTAATGTTCCATTAAGGTTTTCAATTCAGTGACTATTTGTATTTACTTGTTTTTGGAAATTTTCTTTAGTTTCTTTTTGAATCTGCACTATTTTACCTCATGTTACTATCTTCTCTTCTTCATGTTTCTCCTTTTATTTCCAGAGTGCTTCTGGGCTTTCATTTTCCAGACATAACATTATCTCTTGCCCAGTATCAATGTTTAAGCAAACTTCTGACTTTCAAACTCCCTCATCATATGTGTTGAATATTTCAGATGTCAACCTTGCATAAGGTACTAACTTTGTTTTATTTCACCATGGGAAATTTTTCCCTGACTATGAAATACACAGAGAACATTTTTGTCATCCCCTCAGTTGGCAAAAGAACTTTTTTACCTTTATTTTTTACTATTCTTTTACTGAAGGTATAGCCTTTTCTAAGTACCACTTAGCACAACCTTCATGTGAGAAGAGCAAGAAAAAGTTTTCCTATAGTTTTATTTGGATAGGTCAGAGTTTGTCCTATCTCTTTGAGGCTACAACATGAAACCACTGAAAAGTTGTAAGCAAGAGAACATACTACCCAGAACTGAGTAAGAAGTATCTTTAAGAGTAGTGAACAATATAAATTTCATTGGAAAAAGATGAGCGTTTGGGAGACTCTTAAGAAACTACTGCAGTAGTCCCAGTGAGGTAACAAAGGTTTTATCTACAGCATTAAGAGTGGTATTGGAAAAGAGATTAAAAAGAAATTAGAGAGAATAGACTATCTGTTATTGGTATTACCACCTAAGTGAACTGACAGTGAACCACATCTATAATTTGAACAAAGTCTGTCATTTAGAAAATTGCTCTGAGTTCTTATCATGATCAGTGTGTCTCTGGAGATGAGGAGGGGGAGAGTGTTGTTTTTTATGTGTCACACGTGACAGGAAGTAAATGCCCTGTCAGGACAACACATTCTGGGTCCAATCCTGTTCATTCCTAGTGTTAATCAGTTTTCTTTAGCTAAGAAGTGTGTGTAATTTGAACCAATTAGAAATTGTTTCCACTTCAAATACATAGCTCTTAGAATCAAATTAGTGAATAAGAGACAAGTCCACATCTTGTGTAAAACTAGATTAGAGAGATGAGCTAATTAAGTATCATCAGCCTTTGGTTTTGTGCCAGATATTTATTACTGACCAATTAAATTTAGTGGTATAAAACAACTCTCGTTACATTTTTTTCACAGATTCTACAGAATTTGAACAGGATGTAACATGAATGTCTTGTCTTTACTTCATAATGTCTGAAGCCTCAGGAGGGAAAACTGGAAAGCCCAGATATGATGCCAGTAGCTGGAAACAGAAATCACCTGGAGGGTTCCTTACTCATATGTGTGGAACAGGGTGGGATACCTCAAAGTCTGGCTGTGTTGGGACTTTTAACAAGAGGACCTATTAGTGATCTCTCCATGTGACTGGGACTTATCACAGAATGGCAGATGAATTCCAAGGAAATATATCCAGATTGAGAGTACTGGGAGAGCCAACATTCTGATAAACTAAGGCAGAAACTGCAAAGCCTCTTTTAATCATGTGGCATCACTTTCACTGCATTCAATTACCAGAAAGTATGTTCTGAAGCCAGAGAGATGTGATTGATCCTGCAGAAATTAAAAGGATAATAAGGGAATATAACAATTAAATCTATGCTCCTGAATTCAATAATTTAGATGAAACAGAACATTTCTAGTCCATCTAAATTCACTCACAAAGAAATAAATAACCCATATAGTCATATATAGATTAAAGAAATTGAATTTTTAGTTATATGTGTATCTTCCAAAACAGAAAACTGCAAGCACAGATGGTTTCACTGACAAATCTCTTCCAGAAAACAGAAGAGAACACTTCCTCATTTTATAAGACTATCATCGTCCTGATACTAAGCCAAAGACATTACAAGAAAATGAAACTACAAACCAATATCTCTAATGAACACAGACACAATGATCCTCAAAAACATATTAGCAAATTAAAGACAGTAATATATTAAAAGGATGAAGCATAACCAAGTATGGTTCATCCCAAGAATGCAAAGCTGAATCAATATTCCAAAAATCAACATAATCAATACATTAACACACTAAATATGAAGAACTACATAATAATATAATGGATACAGCAAATAAATTTCTCAAAATTCAATATTCTGATAAAATCTGACAGCAAAATAAGAATAAAAGTGACTCTTAGCCTACAAAGGGTAACTATGAAAGCCTAAAAATAGCATCATACTGAGTGGTTAGATACCGAATGTTTTTTCCCTAAGATTAGGAAAAACAAGGGTGTTTGTTCTAGCCAATCTTCAATACCATACAAGAAGTCCTAGTAGAACAACAAGCCAAGAAGAATAAACAAAAGGCATATAGATTAGAAAGAAAGAAATATAAGTTTATTTTCAGATAATGTAATTTCTGACTTAAAAAATTTCAAAGAATCTACAAAAAAAATTCCTAGAACCAATGAGCGAATTTAGCAAGGACACAATATACAAGGCCAATACATAAAACCAATTGCATTCCTGTATAGCTGCAATGAAAAAGTAGAATGAGTTTTAAATGTTAAAAACCACCAAATAACTAGCAAGTAATATTCAGCACTAAAAGCACCAAATAAAATTAAGTATTCAGGTATAAATCTAACAAAACAAGTAAACAATTTGTATGCCAAACACTACAAAACACTGATGAAAGAAATAAAATACTTTTGCAAAGAAATGAAGACATAGTATATCATATTTATGGATTAGAAGCTTCAGTGTTATTAATATATGAATTCTCCCCAAATTTAGAATATATTAAATGCAATCCTGATCAAAATTCCTGCAAGTTGTTTGGTAGTTATGAAAAAGCTGACTCAAAAACCTATGTGGAAGGACAAAGGGATTAGAATAGTCAATATAATTCTGAAAAACAAAGAATGTGGGAGAATTCATCATATTCAATTTCAAGACTAGTATAAAACTTCGGGCCAAGATGGAGGCATAGGTGGACATGCTGTGCCTTCTCACACAACCAAAATTAAGGACAACAAAAATTTAAAAATAAAAAAATAACCAGAACAGGCAGAAAATTGAACTGTACAGAAGTCCCGACAACCATTTATCCAGACCAGTAAGAAGGGTGGAGTCAGCGGCCTGTGGAGAGGGGTCAGCAGGAAAAAGCGGTGGCTAGCAGACCCAGTGAGGCACCCAAGGAAGCTGGCTGTCCTCAGTCACACATTCGCACGCCGATAAACCAGGTGAAAACAGGCAGCAAGACAAACCGCACAACTCAGGGACCCAGCACCAGGAAATAAAGCCTAAAAGCACTGATTGAAAACACTTATAGAGGTTGAGGTGCTGGGAGAGACTCCCAGCCTCACAGGAGAGTTTGTTGGAGAGACCCACAGGGTCCTAGAATGTACACAAGCCCACCCATCTGGGAACCAGCAACAGAAAGGCCTAATATCCTTGTGGGAAGCGGCAGAGGGGACTGAAATCTGATAGAGAGAGGAGCAAGTGCCATTGTTCCCTCTCTGACCCCACCCCCACATACAGCATCACAACCCAGTGACTGGACTGATCCGCCCCAGTGACTGGTGAACACCTAATGCTTTGCCCCTCACACGGAAAAAAAGATTCAAATGAAAGAACAAATGAAAGCTCCAGAGCCAATACTTTTAAGCCACCAAGAGATAGCCAACCTATCAGATGCACAGTTCAAAGCACTGGTGATCAGGGTGCTCACAGAATTGGTTGATTTTGGTCACAAATTAGATGAAAAAATGAAGGCAACACTAAGTGAAATGAAGAAAAATGCACAGGGAACCAATAGTGATGGGAAGAAACTGGGTCTCAAATCAATGGAGTAGACCAGAAGGAAGAAAAAAAAACATAAAATCAGAAAAGAATGAAGAAACAAGAATTCAAACAAATGAGGAGAGGCTTAGGAACCTCCAGGACATCTTTAAACATTCCAAAATCTGATTTATAGGGATGCCAGAAGGGGAAGAGGAAGAGCAAGAGGAAAAGTTATTTGAACAAATAATAAAGTAGAACTTCCCCATTCTAGCAAAGGAAATAGACTTCCAGGAAGTCCAGGAAGCTCAGAGAGTCTCAAAGAAGTTGGACCCAAGAAGGAACACACCAAGGCACATCATCATTACATTAGTCAAGATAAAAATGAAAAAGAGAATCCTAGAAGCAGCAAGGGATAAGGAGACAGTAACCTACAAAGGAGTTCCCATCAGACTGTCAGCTGATTTCTCAAAAGAGACCTTGCAGGCAAGAAGGGGCTGGAGACAAGTATTCCAAGTCATGAAAGACAAGGACCTACATCCCAGATTGCTCTATCCAGCAAAGCTTTGATTTAGAATGGAAGAGCAGATAAAGTGCTTCTCAAATAAGGTCAAGTTAAAGGAGTTCATCACCACCAAGTCCTTATTTTATGGAATGTTAAAGGGATTTATCTAAGAACAAGAAGATAAAATACATGTATAGTAAAATGATAGCAAACTCACAATTATTAACAACCACACCTAAAACAAAAACAAAAACAAACTAAGCAAACAACTAGAACAGGAACAGAACCACAGAAATGGAGAACACATGGAGGGTTAGAAACAGGGGAGTGGGAGAGGGAGACAGGGGAAAAAGGTACAGAGAATAAGTAGCATAAATGGTAGGTAGAAAATAGACAGGGGGAGGGCAAGAATTGTATGGGAAATGTAGAAGCTAAAGAACTTATGACACATGGACATGACCTAAAGAGGGGGAATGTGGGTGGGAGAGGGTGTGCAGAGTGGAGGGGAATAAAGGGAGGAAACTGGAACAACTGTAATAGCATAATCAATAAAATATATTTAAAATAAAATATATATATAAAAAGACTATTATAAAGACTTCAATAGTGATATAAAGACTTCAAGAGTAGTGTTGGTGAAAGTTTAGAAATACATATCAATGGAAAAGAACACAGAGTTCAAAAACAGATCCACACAAATATGGTCAACTTACTTTTGACAAAGGTGCAAAGGCAATTTAATTAAGAGTAGTCTTAATTACAAAGCTCAAGAAAGGCTTTTTAATAAATTGTACTGAAACAGGTGGATATAATATACAAAAATTTTAAAGTACCTCAACATATATACCTCATATCTTACACAAATCACCTCGGAATGCATCACATGTCTAAATGTAAAATTTTAAATTCTAGGTGACAACATAGGAAAAAACATGTAACCTTGGATTTGTGATGAGTTTTTAGATACAAGAAGAAAAGCATAATCTATTTTTCAAAATCAATATGCTGGAGTTTATTAAAGCTAAATAATTTTCTTTATGAAAAACACTCTTAAAATGAAAAGATAATTCATATATGGAGAGGTGATGTATGCAAATCACTATCTGACATGGGACTTGTATTCCAAACTATATTGAGAATTCCTAATGCTTAACAATACAAAAACAAATAACAATAATATCGTGGGAAATGATATCATTAGACACTTCAGCAAAGAAGATTATGTAAATGAATCATAAGCGCATGGAAATGCTCAACATCATTAGACATAAGGAAATGCAAATAAAAACTGCCACCACATACTTATTTAAATAGCTAAAATTAAAAAGTTGAATTACACAAAGTTCATTGAGAATGGAGAGGTACTAGAATTGGTAGTTTGAATGTAAAATGAAGCATTCAATTTCAAAAACAGTTTGGCAGTTTCTTACAAAGTTAAGCATACACTTACCATCTGATCCAGCCTTTTCCCTCCCAAGAACCTACCCAGTGGAAATTAAACTACATCTCCATTTTAAGACTTGTATATGAATGTTCAAATAAGCTTTATTTATAATAGTCAAAAACTGGAAAAAACCCAAATATCAATTAGTACATTAATGTGAACAAATCATATCCATATCCATACAAGGCAATTCTATGGAGCTATCAAATGAAAAGAACTGTTGATACACATAACACGGATGATTCTCAAAATAATTGTGTTGGATTTTAAAATGCCAAATGTATATCTAGTTTATGATTCCACTGAAGTAAAAATATAAAAAGTACAAACTAATGCATCAGAAAATAAATGAGCGAGCGTGTGCCTGAAGGCAGGGGACAGGAGGAGAGGGCGGCATTAACAAAGGGCACATGGTTTTATTTTCTGGTGCCATATATGTTCGTAGTCTTGATATGTTTGTCGTCTTGAACATGATGATGGTTTCAAAGGTGTATCCATATGCCCAAAGATATCATATTGTGTAATTTAAATATATGCAGTTTATTGTATGGCAATTATGCCTCAATAAAACTATCTTATAAGTATTTACCCAGCAAGATTAAATGTAAAATTAAAGTACCGCTTCTCCACCCAAGAAATCACTGAGATTTGGATGTTCATAGACCCTTGAAATACAGATTCAACTCCTTAATCAGCACCATTTTTCAAAACTTTGATTTTGTTTTTTTGTTTGTTATTTTTTTGTGACATAGGAAGCCAAGGCTAAAAACAATCATCCCTTACCATCAGTCAGGCTTTGTCTTTAATATTTAATTAAGGGTAAAAAAAGAGAATCATTTGATGCTTTGCACCATCAATTATTCTTGCCTCCAACTGCGCAAGAGCTAATGTACTTCAGAAGAGGATGCTGTTAGTTAAATCACATAAATATTGAACAATTCACACCTATTTTCCATAATCATTGCCTGCACATGGTGCACAGCCTGCACAGTGGGAGGTGTTGGAGGAAGAAGGCTGCTATGCGACATAGAAGCAGAGCATAGTATCTGAAAAGGACTACCCAAATGCCCCTACTGTGCTGATGCACACAGGAAGAAAAGCACTTGTACTTAATAACCACTAATATTTATTGACTACTTAACTTACTCTATACGTCTGACTCTGGACTTAGCATTTCAGTTGTATACTCTTTCACAATCCCCATTTCTACTCTTTGAGCTATTTTTTTTTTAATTAGCACCATAATCTTCATATAAGGAGGCTACATAGCTCAGAGGGCTTAAGACGCTTGCCTAAAATCTCAAAACTTTTAAAAATGAACTTTGAGTCACATTTCAAACCCATATCTACTTTCATTCTAAAATAGGTGGGTTGAACTTCTATGCAGCATGCCTACCCCTCCCCACAATTTAGAACCTGCCCTGTTCTTTGAAGGGCCTCTCTCCTGAATTTCAGTCCTGAAAGAGAATAGAAGGAAAACCAGAAGAAGAAAGAAACTACACCTTGGTGAGGGAGGGGGGCTGACAAAAACTTGTGAATAAAGGATCCACACCTGTCTTTTGCAAACTTTTATCTTTAGTTTGTAGTACTCTGCCTGGCAAATATTAAGCATTTTATATTTGCTTTATTGAATTGCTGAAGTGGAGTCCTTTCTTTATCCCCTTAGCCTTTCTCAAAGCCATTATGCACCACTTTTTATAGAAAAAACACACCAAGCTAAACATGTTGCTCTGAAATACACATGCAACAAACATTGCAGTGGCTAGCCATCTGTCAGTGGTACAGACCTCCAGTCTAACTGTGTAACTAACAGTTAGTGGGAACCTGTCACAGTGATTAACATGATCATACAGTCAGTCCAGTTTGAAAGTCGATGCCCGTGTGAAAACACAGAGACCTTTCCGTACCATGGCCATCACTCACCCTTAGTAATCCTTCCCCTGGTACCTCTGAGCCACTGCTCAGCACTGGCCCTTTCACAAATGGGGACACCTTGGTTGCATTAACTCATCTGATGTGGAATTTCCCTGAGTTTATGGTGAGATTGGAAGCCCCTGGAAATCAAATTACATGAGAGTCATGTAAAAAGAATGGGCCCTCTAGAGATGTGATGGGTGAAGAAATTCAATCTCATTTATATACCATCAAGTTCAGGTTCAAAGACATCCATGGTTAAAAATAACATACTATGACCATATTAAGAAACTTATTTTATTCCCTTTTTACTTAAAGACCAACAACAGCAGATATAAATTATAGGAAGAAGGTTTAGGTATTTCAGATTTGTTTCTGGTGTTATAGCCTTTGAACTTCAGAGTTCACATCACTGCTAGAGAACGGAGAACATGCGCTTTGAATCCATTTCTATAAATCCTAACAAAGTGCAGTTTTCTTATGAAGGGCATCTGGCTAGGCTGAGAATCACTTACTGTAGGGGGTCAAATTTAACATCCACAACTTTACTACTATTTCCACTTATTTTTTTAAACAAAGATGATTGTAGTTCATAAAAGCCTTAACTCCAACTAAAGTCGACTTCCTATCTCCAACTACATAAAGAGAAGAAGAGTCTGTGGTCAAGTATGAAAAGAAAAATCAAAACAAAACTAACAGGTTTTCTTCCTATGAATTCTAGTAGGTTCAAAATCAAGCATTTTAATATGCTTGATGGTATATATATGCTCCTAACTTTAATAACTTATATCATTAGATAAATTTGGGTAAGGCCAGACTGAAGCTATGAAACATTCTTTTCCTTAAATACATTAAATAAATCATTTATAATTTCATTGTTTTCATACAAGCAGGCCAATGATAAAATTCCAAGTTGAAAGCTATATTAGTTTTGGTTCTGCCTGAAGGCAGAGCCTGAGGGCAGACCCTGGGTGTCAGGAGGTTTTTAGGGACTGGGTCTCAGGGAAGGAGAGTGAGGATGCCAGTAGAATGAGATGGAGGAGGAGGAGAAGCAGACTCCCTTGGCTTCAGGGAAGGTGATGCAGCAGCAAGTGTGAAAATGCACCAAGTACTTGAGATGGGATGCTGTTATCTGGAATGGACCAAAACAAGTGCCATGGCTAAAATTAGAGGTGGATTGAAGGGCTGTGACTGGGGCACCAGAAGCATCCGCTCTAGAACCTTACAGATACGCTTTAATGAATGATAAGGCCAAGCATTCTGAATATTTGTGTGGAATTGTTCCAGTTGCACATTTTAAATTAAGTGTGCAAAGATGTTATCATCACACATTCCAAACTAGTAAATTTTAAACTAATAATATTTTGTTACTTCTGGATCTTTAATAGGTTTAAAATGTTCAATAGACCATCTAAGCAAGGTTCTTTATCAGAAGTTTTTCTCTAATGGGAACATGAAATCTCTAACTCTTTTAAGGAAGTGGGATAATGAGAAACCGAAGGGGCAACTTTGCAGGTGGTGGGAATGTAATAATGAAAACCCAGTAGAATAATCAGAGTAGAGTGGAAAGTGAGGGCAGACCTGCAGGCTTATATCCACAGCTACCACGGCCTTAGCTGGACCCTGAGGATGAAGTAAAGGACTGTTCCCCTCCTCTCGAGATGAAGTTGGATGCTCCTTGCATTTGCACAGAGCACCAGGTTTGTGTCCCCCACACATGCTCTGTGAGTGTGGGGGACACAACTTTGTCCCCCACACTCCTAACTTTGATCACGCCTCTGTTCACTGCTTGTTCATGGGCAGACTGGGGCCTACTACAAAATAGACAATACGTATTTAACAAATTATAGGAATTTTCAAAGGTATGTTGAACAAAAATAGTCTCTCTGGTACTCATTGGTCATGTTGGGATGTGCAAAGATAAGAGTTATTGCAGAACGGGCCTCAGCCTCACTCAGGACAGGTGATTCAGGCATCAGCTTGCAGCAAACAGTGGGTTCTCAAACCAGGAGTGCACTTCCTCTAAAGAATGCAGAAATTTTCCTTCAGAAAACCTCAGGTGTAAAGGAATAATTATGACAACTAAGGAACAACATGGAACAATTTCTTTTAAGTAGTGAGTACAAAAGGAACAGTGTAAAATTATGCACCACTATGTATTTGTACAAACAACACTGAACCAGAATATTTTAAAAGTGAGTATATTTAATTAAATTGATATTGGTATTGTGGATTGTGGGTATTTTATTTCTGGAGTTGCTGCAAAATTTAAACAATAAATACAACATTTGAAAATGGAAATAACCTTACCCCAGCACCAGAGATGTAAACACATACCAGGATTTGACACCTGCTATAAATATAGACAGCAAATAGGCATTGAAAATGTAGCCTGAATATTTGCTACTCTTTCTGTGACTCAAAATAAACACAAAGAATACACTAATAGAATGAAAAAGAAAAGACAGTCCCTAGTATTCTTGAGGCAACTCTAAGACAATTTCACGTTAACAGTCTGAAATTTCAAGAGCAGATGGCCCACTGATGCCAACAGTAATCATTTTATTATCAACATATGGAAAGGGGGTTCTCGCAGTATACAGCCAGTGTCACCATTTCTGAGCCAGGTATGGAATTAAAAGAAATTTCAACTTTTAAAATTGTGTCAGACACTGCTTCTTATAATGATTCACTTGATGTTGTTTTTCTTGGTCTTGACTAAAGATTTAAGTGAAGGCTCACCCTTTATTCTAATTGCTGGCAATTAATCAGAAGTGACTGAAGTCATGTGCTACCATGGCAACCTGGGTCTTTCTCAGTAACTCTTCTCTATTTCAAAGAATTAAATCTCTCTCTTAGTAAATTAGCACTAAAGTCATCTCCATCTTCCCACCCCATACCACGCCTGATCCCTCTGGCCCATCCAGTCCAGCCTCCATTCTAAATTACATGAGATTAAAATACCTCACAAACTATCTTTCTGGCATTGGCAAATAGGTGGTACATAGGTAATTGATGGATCTGCTTTCAGAATTCCATCACCTCTTCTATACAAAACATGGATGTTTGGGACTGGATAGCTCTTTGGAGAGGGAGGTGTCTGGTGCATTACAGAATCCCTGGCATCTACCTCCCAGATGTCACTAGAAGCCCCTGAACACATACCCCAACCATTGTGATGACTGAAAATGCCTCCATAAATTGCTCAATGGCCCCTTGGTAGCAAAATTACCTGTGATTGTAAAGTAATGAAATGAAGGAAGTTTCAAGGCAGGAGACACCTTATTAAGAAAACAATGCTATTCTGATCAACTGGGCCTGCCTACCTTTTAAGCCCAGTCTAACTTGATCAAGGTTCAAATGTATGTATCCATTCTGCCTTTCCTTGAATTAAAAAAGCTTTATAAAATAATTTGAACCCACATTAACCTTTACAATGCATCTTTTAGATGTTACTGTCCCAGAAAACAGAGACAGTGTCTTGTTCATTTTCTGTTAGCTCATTTATATTTGTATTATGCTCAGTGTGGTGCTTCACATACAACACCTGGCAGAATATTTTGAAAAGGCTTTAGAACAGAAACAAGAGAACACCTAAAATAACCTTATGGTCCTCCAAATCAAACATCCAGGTGGCCCAATTCCTAACCAACCACCTATTGACAAGGATACTTGTTGATATTGTAAACAAAAAGAACACTGGAAAAGATTGTTCCATCTGACAAAAGAAAATCCAAAACCAAACAAAATCCCCCATTTAGATCAATGAGGGTGCTCTGAGGAAGGACAAACACATCCCATATCCTGTCTGACACTTCAACACTCAAACTGAATGAAATATGAACTTAGGTAGTCAACCTCATCACTTCCCCGCAGATCCAAGTGCTGCTCTACATTAAACTCAGACACCTCTGCTCAGCTGGTTCCTAGGAGTAAACTTTAAACACACCAAACAGGTGACAGGTATTTCAAATAACCCACAGATTTTCTCTATCATCCTGTCCTTAGCTCTAACCATACTTCATGATACCACATCTGAAATTTACGAGAGAGGCTTATTTTGCAAATGAAAATGTAATGTTAAATAATTCAAAGGGATTATTTCTAGTATTCCGGGGGACACTTCCATTCATGATAAAGTAGTGTCTGCTCTGGATATAAATCTGCCTGCTCTGTTATATTCTATGCATATCCAATATAAAGGCCTTGACACCATTTATGGGCTAAAAATCCCACTGACCTAGGAAAATTAATTAAAGAAGAACCTGTTAAAGTTCATATAGATCCTGTCAAATTTTTAACTTAATTCCCCAATGTTCCTTGAAGCCAGAAAAAAAAAGATTGACACCTACACTTGAAAACCTTATACCCAAAGGTCTTCTCAGACCCTGGACTAGTTCTTACAACACTCCCATCCTACAATATAGAAATCAAGTGGATAAGAATATTGATTTGCTCAACATCTCAGGGCCATCCAGGGCCATATGTGGCTGTACTCAGAAATAGAATAAACAAGCATGGGATGTAGGAGGCAGGCTTTATAGTGACAAGGGGGTAGATGAGCTTTGGTTCTTGCAGGAGGATGTCATTGGCTTGTTTGAATAATTTCATGGGATGTCAAGGAGATGAGACTTGTGAAGCTGAGGACTGGATGGCTGCAGCTCATCCAGCTATTAGGGAAACCAGCTGCATACAGGACAGCCTTTCCCATTACATGGAGTTGCATGTCTTGCAAGAGCAGGGGAGCTCATAGCTAGGCCTTTTGGGTCCTAGAAACTCAAATATATTAAGGCAGCACATAAAAATTTTAGGTCTTATAATATACTTTGTGTTCAGAGAATTCACCTCTGCACTCTAGCTTTTTCTGCACTCTGCTGCACACAAAAATGGCAAAAAATTGCATGGGACTCATGCACTCATCCATTTTTATCACCAGCAGATTAAGGCTTCCAACCACATCTTCCTAAACAACTTATATGATTCTTAACCAAGAGATTTTGTTTGCTTGAAGAGACATCATGGGGGGAAAGCTGCTCTTAAACCTTGTTGGAAATACTGTTAAGAACAATACAACAGTGAAACTCCAGAGAGTGAATCCTTGAATTCACATGATTGGAAGACTACTCCAATAGAAAATTCACACTTGGGATTCTCAGAGATCCTCTAGAGATGTCTGATCTTCAGAAGTAGATAGATAACCCTAGATGTTTGAAACAAGTAGATGACCTCTGATAATGGACAGTTTTCACCCAAAACATCAGGCTAAGACCCCTGTCTAATTACTGCTTTGTGTTTCATCTGTTTGTTTATTATCATTCTTCTCATTTTATATTGCCCATCCATAATGATCCATTTTCTCTCTGCTCTTTATTATAATGGTTAGGTCAGAACATACTCAATTCTAATGCTTTCTCGTGTTATTCAAAAAATAGCCACTGCCAAATTACCAACTACGGATATGTCATTAGTCACCAGATGAAAGCTTCTGCATGATTCTAGTCTCACCAAGTGCAACCATAGGGAATGATGGCCAATAGCATTTCCATATGCACCTATACGGACAAATGACTTTAAAAATCAATCTGTGTTTTAGCTAGTATCCCTCTCTCTCAGAAAAAGAAAATCAATTATTACAATCTATTAATCATACCATTAGTAATTCTAATTTGAATTCAACTACCTTCTCAGGGCAATAAGCTAATTGCCTGCCACCAGGAAAAAACTAATATAATAGAGATTCAAATATAGAACCAGAGAATGTAAGACCTCGATTCTGACCTCATGACATGAACAACTGCTAGCATTTCTGGTTCTCATGGAACTGTCAGACACTACTTCCATTGTAGCCAGGATGTTTGATCCTATTTGCCCCAGACTTTGTGCACTTTAAGAAGAATATTCTAAGGCTTGTCTGTATATATAAACCCTCATTCTGTAAGTCAACAGGGCTGAAAATACCAACTCAGACTCAAACTCTAAAACAGGGCCATCCTTGATTATTCAGGCATTCAACCTAGGGAAATTACTGACTCATTGTTTATGCAAACAATCACAGCAGTGTTACCAACAGTAGAAATTGGAGAGAGAGAGAGGGGGGAGAGAGAGAGAGACACTCTAAGGAACTTACCACTAACTCTGGAGGCATTATTAATGATACCATTTCTTGCCTAGATGGTCTAAAGATCAGTCTCAATTCGTGGGTAGGAGTGATGGTCACATTGCTCCAGATTTCTTCTCAGGTAGCAATGATGACATCTGTCCCATTGCAAAACAGGGGTGAACAAAAGTAGGTTTATAGTTTTGAGTACACAAAACAGAGTTTAGTCTTGGATTATTATTTATTATTATTTATATTACAACTGTAAACCTATTTTTGCTTAACCCTGTATTGCTTGCTGTATTCAAATATTGTATTTTACCATGTATTTTTTGCCCAAATTTTTGAGGGAAAAATAAGGATGTGCATTATATATGGGTAGTACTAATTCCATATCTATATAAATGTTTTTAATTCTTTTATTTATGCTTATGTGTTAAAAAGTGTAACAACAGAAAGCAATAACAATATCCATATGCAAAATAATACCGTGGAATACAATAATCAGTTTTGTGGAACTTATAAGTCTCTAAATATAAATAAAAATTGAATTAAAAATTAAAATGAGAGATTTTTTTTCCTGAAAGTTTGGGCCAAAAAATGGGTGTGCATTGTACATAGCAAAATACAGTAAATGAAACAGATAAGGTAGAACAGACTATATGTCACCTTAAGAAAAACACTACAGATTAAGTTTGACCTCACACCCTACCAGGTCTTTCAGCCTATGTTGGAAAATTGGGTTCCTGATTCTTAGGTATTTTGTAGAAACTGATTCAGCAAAAGATTAATATGTCTTTAAAAAGTCTCAAATACTTAAATATTAAATGATGTACCTCTAAATAAACTCTAGAAAAGTCACAAATATTTCGATATAAAACAATGCACTTCTAAATTAGAAAACACACATTTCTAAATAGCTTTTAGGATAGCAGGTGTCTGAGGCTTCTCTGGGCTGGAAGAGTCACTTCCATGCTGACACACTCCCACACCTATTAAGTTAGTGCTGGTTTGGGGTCACAGAAAAATGATGTCACAGGTAAATTCTTATTTGTTGCAAATAAAAGAGTATAGAAAATCTCAAAATTTGTGGAACATAGTTAAGCAGTGCTTAGAAGGTATTTTATAAATTTTAGTAATAACATTCAAAAGAAAAGCTTAAAATTGTTGATCAAAATTTCTCTAAGAAGCTAAAAATGATTGATCAATTAAACATAAATAAATAGAAGGAAGGAAATACAAATTATAAGACCAGAAATCAATGAAATAGAAAGCAAATGATAATGAAAATTGACAAAACCAAAAGTGGTTCTTTGAAAAATTAATGAAAGTTGATACACCCCTAGCCACATTAATAAGGGGATTGAGTAAAAACAGAGAAAACAAAAACTACCAGTATTGTGAATTTAAAAAGGACACCACAAGAGATGTTATAAACATTAAAGGAATAACTAAAGGTGTGATAAATACATATTTGATTATAAATCCAAAAACCTAAATGAAATAAATGACTTCTTAAAAAAAACACATTATCAAAAATAGTCTCTATAAGAATAGGGACTTTCTATATATTAAAGAAACTTCCTGTATATTAAAGAAACATAATTTATTTTCAGTATCTTCCCAATAAGGAAAACTCTAATCCTATTTGGTTTCACTGATGAACTCTGTCAAGTATTTAAGAAAGAAATAATTTTTATCTTATGCTGGAGAGAATATAAGAGGAGAGATTGTTTCCTAACTCATTCTATGAGGCAAGCACAATCCACATACAAAAATCTCATGAGGATACCACAAGAAAAAAATGAACATAAATATATACAAATTCCTTAATAAAATATGAGCAAAACAAACTTGGCAATATCTGTTAATAAGTTAATATATGCTTATCTTCACCCCATGCCTCACTTATTCCATCTTTCACATCTAACCTAGAAAACTATGTGTATAACATGCTGTATGCTGGAGTGTTCACTGCAAGAGTAACAACAAGAATAAATTGAAAGTAACCTAAATATTTGTCAGTGGGGAAACATCACCATATCAGTACACTGTGGAATATTTACCATAGCAAAAATACTTATATTAGTTTTATATTTAGTCAGTTAGATTAAGTATCTAAAACATATCGTTGCCCTGGCTGCGTAGCTCAGTGGATTGAGCGTGGGCTGAGAACCGGGCATCGCAGGTTCAATTCCCAGTCGGGGCACATACCTGGGTTGCAGGCCACAGCCCCCAGCAACCGCACATTGATGTTTCTGTTTCTCTCTCTCTCTCTCCCTCCTTCCCTTCCCTCTCTAAAAATAAATAAATTAAAAAAACATATTGTTAAATGTAGGAAAAATAAATTATAAAATAATGCAATAACAAGTGACAGAATTGTAGGAAAAATAAAAATACCCAAAATAACACCTTATATTTTGTAGGAGAATATAAATATATAGGCATACTAATACATAGAGAAATACCTTGAAAGTTGTATATTAAGTGGCTAAGAAATGATATTTCTGTGAAAGAATGAAAAGGATAAGGGTTGGGGACAATGGGAACAGGGTTATCAAAGGGGACTTTAGCATCAACTACAAGGTTTACATTTAAATAGATTTTAAAGTAATGGAGATCATAAACTTCTTATAGAATTAAAAATATCAATAAAAATAATACACTGATCACAAAAAGATGAGAAGTGGGAAGAAGGAGGAGGAGGGTTGGAAAAAATGCTGCTCACATCCTTATTGACCAAGTGGGGAATGGAAAATAAAGCAAAAACAAAGATATATGTGCACTACCTCAAGCTACAATGATAACCAAGGAACTAAAAACAGTAGTAAAAAAATATATAGGAAAGGAGGAATAAAAATGTGTGAATCACCTACAGACATGGACAACAGTGTGGAAATTGACTGTGGGAGTGGAGGGTGAGCTGGGTGGAAGAGGGTAAAGGGGGAAAAATTGGGACAACTATCATAGAATAACAATAAAAAATGATTTTTAAAAAGTTAAATATAGCATAAATCAAGAAAAAAACTCCCATTTGAAATAGCAAAAAGAAAAATAAAATACCTAGGAATAAACCTAACCAAAGAGGTAAAAGACCTGTATTCAGAAAACTACATAACACTCAGGAAAGAAATCAAGGAAGACACAAACAAATGGAAACATATACTGTGTTCATGGATTGGAAGAATTAATATAATCAAAATGTCCATACTACCAAAAGCAATTTACACATTCAATGCAATACCTATTAAAGTACCAATGGCTTTTTTCACATACATAGAACAAACACTTCAACAATTTATATGGAACCATAAATGACCCTGAATAGCTGCTGCAATTTTGAGAAAGAAGAGTAAAGTAGGAGGGATCACAATACCTGACACTAAACTATACTACAAGGCCACTGTAATCAAAACAGCCTGGTACTGGCATAAAAACAGGCACATGGACCAATGGAACAGAACAGAGAGCCCAGAAATAAACCCAAGTCTCTACGGTCAATTAATATTTGACAAAGGAAGCAGCAACATAAAATGGAATAATAATAGCCTCTTCAACAAATGGTGTTGGGAGAACTGGACAGCTACATGCAAAAAATGAAACTCGAGCACGAACTTACACCTTATACAAAAATAAATTCAAGGTGGATAAAAGACTTAAATATAAACCGTGACACCATTAAAGTCCTAGAAGAGAATGTAGGTAGGAAAATCTCAGATATTTCACACAGAAACTTTTTTACTGACATGTCTCCTAGAGCAAGGGACATAAAGGAAAGAATAAACAAATGGGACCTCATCAAAATAAAAAGCTTTTGCACAGCTAAAGAAAACAGTATCAAAATAAAAAGAGAACCAACTATATGGGAAAACATATTTGCCAATGATACCTCAGACAAGGGTTTAATCTCCAAAACATATAAAGTACTTACATGACTCCACTCTAAGAAGACAAGTAACCCAATTAAAAAATGGGCAAAGGACTTGAATAGACACTTATCCAAGGAGGACATACAGAAGATTCAAAGACACATGAAACAATGTTCAATATCGCTAGCTATCAGAGAGATGCAAATTAAAACCACAATGAGATACCACTTCACACCAGTCAGAATGGCCATCATAAACAAAGCAACAAACAAGTGCTGGAGAGGTTGTGGAGAAAAGGGGACCCTAGTGCACTGTTGGTGGGACTGCAGACTGGTACAACCACTGTGGAAAGCAGTATGGAACTTCCTGAGAAAACTAAAAATGGATCTGCTTTTTGACCCTGCAATTCCACTGCTGGGACTATATCCTAAGAACACTGAAACACCAATACAAAAGAACCTTTGCACCTCGATGTTCATAGCAGCACAATTTGCAATAGCTAGGTGCTGGAAGCAACCTAGATGCCCATCAGTAAGTGAATGGATCAAAAAACTATGGTACATTTACACAATGGAATTCTATGCAGCAGAAAGAAAGAAGGAGCGCCTACCCTTTGCAACAGCATGGATGAAGCTGGAAAGCATTATGCTAAGCAAAACAAGCCAGGCAGTGAAAGACAAATACCATATGATCTCACCTTTAACAGGAACCTAAACAACAAAACAAAGAAACAAGCAAAATATAGTCAAAGACACTGAAATAGGGGACAGACTGACAGTGACCAGAGGGGAGAGAAGAAGGAATTTCAGGGGAGAATGGGAAGGGTTTACAAGAACAAATTTAAAGGACACATGGACAAAAGCTAGGGGGAAGGTGGTAATGGGAGGGAAGTGGGGAGGGTTGGGTGAGTGGGCTGGAATGGCAGTAAAAAGGAGAAAACTGTACTTGAACAGTGGTTAAAATAAAATTTAAAAAAAAGTTAAATATAAGAAAAGAAGAAGAATTGGAAGGCCAAGTGAACATATTCCTGAATCAATGTGAAATTACAAACATAGAGATAAATACAAGAATAAGAGTTAAAGTCAATCCTCCTGAAAGGCAAGACTGCATGGGGACCGGGGGACTGTGGATTTTCAATATAGGCCATTCCGTTGTTTCCATTTCTTTCATCTATGTACATATGTCATTATTTTAAATTTAAGAAGGTTACAAAAAATTTCAGCTCCTCACATTTTCTATGAAAAGCTTATCCTGCGTTTTATTTGAGTATAGTGAATTGAAAGAATAGATAATTTAATACCCATTTGACTTGTAAGTTACCAGCTTTTGTTTTACTTCTCTCTCAGTTTTGGTTTTTCATAAATATTTCATTTTAAAAGTTTTAGATTCATTAAAAACTTGTAAAGATAGTACAGAGAATTTTCATATCCAATTTTCTCTGTTACTAACATATTAGTGTGGTATATTTTTTCATAATTAATGATCCAAAATTAATACATTAGTATTAACATAAGCCTATACTTTATTAAGATATTCTTAGATTTTACCTAAATTTGTTTTTTCTGCTCTAGGGTCTTATTCAGGACACCACTTTACATTTAGCTGTCAAGTCACTTCAGGCTCTTTTTAGCTGTCAGACTTTCCTTTTTTATGGCTTTCACAGTTTGGAGAGTACTGGTGAGTATTTTGAATAATTCCCCATGTTTAGGATTTGTCTAATGTTTTGCTCGACATTAGACTGGGGTTGTTGGTTTTTGGAAGGGAGGCTCCAGTGGTATTTGCCATGCTCACTACATTATATTAAGGGCACATAATATCAGCATGACATTTCACTGTTAATGTTAACCTTGACCCTGTGTCTAAAGTAGTATTAGTTAGGCTTCTCCACTGTAAAGTTATTCTTTTTCCCCCTTTCTATACTGTATGTTCAAAAGGAAGTCACTATGTGCAGTCCACACTTAAGGAGCAGGGAGTTATGATTCACACCCTTGACTGTAGAGTACATAAATCATTTGTAATTCCTCTGTAGGAGAGCTTTTCCTATTCTCTCCCACATATTTATTTATTTTAAAAAATCAAGATGGAGAGCAGATGACAGCTAGTAGGGTGGAGGTTAGGGGGTGGAAGGATTGAGCAAAAAGGAAAAAGGACCCATGGACATGAACAACAGAGTGATGATTGCTGGGGGGAGGGGAGTATAAGGGGACTAAATGGTAATGGGAAAGTACAATAAAGATTAAACAAAAAATCAGTCATTTGTTGATATCAATATAATATGGATATTTTTCAAGAGTTACAATCTAATGCTTCAGGACCCTGGACAGTTCTGCTGGTGGAGTTCGGTGTTAAAGGAAATTATCAACCATAGAGGAAAAACAATAGAGCTGCTTTAACTCTCACAGGGTTCTTGGAAGACTGCCACACGACCAATAACAGTGAGGTGCCCACTAGAGCAGCTCTGTCTTCATCACATCCTGTCATTTGGACAAAAGTCATGTATTACTGCTACAGACACCAACCTTGTCAGTTAAAAATGATATCTATATTGATAAGCAAAAAATGAGTCTGACTCATTTTGAACTTGCAGATGGAAAATTTTCAAATTTTAAATAAAAATGCCATAACATGTGCAACCTTAACTTGGCAAAAAAGTAGCCTGCTTGGGTAAGGATCATCTCAGGTAGGAATGTTTAGCTTTCCCTCAATCACATTCACAAATTTCTCTCTGCCACTGTATCTGTCAACCCCACCAGTTTCTGCACTCCAGTTTCTTAGCCCATTAATTGGATGATTCACAGTAGACAGTAGCTGAGAATCCCTGTTCAGATACCCATTATATTTATCATTAGGAATAACAATACCAGTAAGTGCCAGACATATTCAGGGCACATAACAGAACATAGAATTGGACTTAGAACCTGCCTAGTAGAATCAGTATTGGAATTAAAATGCTAAGACAGAAACATGAGGCCAAAATGGTAATGCTCTCTGTAGGGATAAAGAAAAATTCCTTGATGGGTCAGATTTCTGGGGGTTCTATTAGGTTGAGTCACTTTGCCTTGGAAATGATTTCCATGGATTTCCTTTAAATATGTTTAAAAGAAAGAGAGAAGGAAACTGATAAGCACTAACAGAAATATAATACTAGTCAAACTCATTTGTTATTTTTTTTTTGCCTTGTGGTCAACAATAACAGGGGTGGAAAGATGTCATTTATCCAGAGGCAGAGCAGATGTTGTCATATGAAGAGTTTCTTACACAGATTGCAGCCCAATTACATGGCCAGGACCTAACTCCCAATTCTGCCACTCTCTCACTCCCTGTAGTCCCTCCTGTGTTCCATCGTCAACTCTCAACTTTCTTTCTTGATTTTGAAAACTTCAGGACAATTTTGAGGGAAGATCCCTGTCAAGTTCTAGTACTTTACTTGAAGGTAATTAGTGTCACCTGGAAATTACTGCCTAGAACATCCTTTAGGACACAGGATTGCTCAACTTTGGGCAGTGAGGGCAGGGGGAGAGTTGCATAGCTGGTAATGTGACTGTGGGCACCTGAATTTCCACAGGGGACCCAAAAGTCTGGTTTCCTGTGTGGAGTCCTGAGGAGCCCTGGCCAGCCTTGACGCAGACTCAGCTCTACTAATTATCACAATCACTAGCCAATTTGTAAATGAAACTTGCTGTTCCCCTTTAATGAATATGCTCAAAGAAACAAAGGACAATAAACTGACCTAGTCAGAAAACAGTCTGT
This sequence comes from Phyllostomus discolor, assembly GCF_004126475.2. Classification (NCBI taxonomy): domain Eukaryota; kingdom Metazoa; phylum Chordata; class Mammalia; order Chiroptera; family Phyllostomidae; genus Phyllostomus; species Phyllostomus discolor. The sequence goes on along the minus strand of NC_040903.2, from coordinate 187,559,835 downwards.
GTAATAACTTTTAGATTGCACTCAACTCATAGGGCAATCTGAACAATTGCAATCTCATTACAACCTACCATAAACTTTTACAACAATGTTAGAAGACATCTTCTATAAACTAAATAATGACCTTTTCAATTAAACACATTTAGTCAAGCCAAGCTGATACTTGCACATATTATTTCACCACAGTGTGGAAGAAACTACAGAGAGCAGGACATTGGGTTATGGGTCTCGAGTGTTTATACTTCAGTCCAGCTAATGATTGCTTTAACATTAGATCACAGACTTCAACAATCTCTTTCCAGATTCAGTTTAGGCTCACAACTGTCAGTGTGAATCTGCATCGGGGAAAAAAGATGGATTCTGTTAGCAGTGGCAGAAAACAAAATTCCTGAGATCTTTGAAAAAATTTGAGGTAGTAATCCACAGTGTCTTAAGAATTATTATAAAAATAGCTTTATGACTTAGGGTAAGTCATTCTACCTTACCTCACTTCCAGTCTCTCCATCTTTCCATGTTATGTTTAAAATGGAGTTAAGATTTCTGTCCCCCTTACCTGATAGATTGGCTGTGAGAATCCTATGTGTGTGACAGAATCTTGTACACTGGCAACAGCCCAGCCTCTCTAGCTTGATATTAAGAACATCCGTTCACTTATCATAGGGTTCCTTTTTTAAGTGTATTTTATTGATTATGCTAATATAGTTGTAGCAATTTTTTTCTCCCTTTTATCCCCCTCCTGCCTGAACCCCCCCACCTTCCACCATTCCAACCCCCTTAGTTCATGCCCATGGGCTGTACATACACGTTCTTTGGCTTCTCCATTTTCTATACTATTCTTAACCACTCCCTGTCTATTTTGTGCTTACCTATTATGCTTCTTGTAACCTGTACCTTTTCCCCCATTCTCCCTCTTTCTCTCCCTACTGATAACCCTCCATGTGATCTACATTTCTGTTCTAGTTGTTTCCTTTACTTTTGTTTTTGTTTTTTAGGTTCAGTTGTTGATAGTTGTGAATTTGCTGTCATTTTACTGCCCATAGTTTTTGATCTTCTATTTCTTAGATAAATCCCTTTAACATTTTCATATAATAAGGGTTTGGTGATGATGAAGTCCTTTAACTTTACCTTTCCTGGGAAGCACTTTATCTGCCCTTCCATTCTAAAGGATAACTTTTCTGGATAGAGTAGTCTTGGTTGTAGGTCCTTGCCTTTCATGACTTTGAATACTTGTTTTCAGCCCCTTCTTACCTACAAAGTTTCTTTTGAGAAATTAGCTGATAGTCTTATGGGAACTCCTTTGTAGGTAACTGTCTCCTTTCCTCTTGTTGCTTTTAAAATTCTTTCCTTATCTTTACTCTTGGGTAACTTAATTATGATATGTCTTGGTGTGTTCCTCCCTGGGTCCAACTTTTTTGGGACTCTGAGCTTCCTAAGCTTCCTGGAGGTATATTTCCTTTGCCAGAATGGGGAAGTTCTCCTTCATTATGTTTTCAAATAAGTTTTCAATTTCTTGCTCTTCCTCTTCTCCTTCTGTCACCCCTATGATTCAAGTGTTGGAGCACTTAAAGTTGTCTCAGAGGTTCCTAAGCCTCTCCTCATTTTTTTGAGTTCTTGTTTCTTCATTATGTTCTAGTTGGATGTTTATTTATTTTTTCCCACTCCAAATTGTTGATCTGAGCCCCAGTTTTCTTCCCTTTACTGTTGGTTCCCTATATATATATATATATATAGTGAATATATATATATATATTCACTTTGTATACCCTTCATTTCTTCCTTCATTTTGCAACTGAGCTTAATCAGTTCTGTAAGCATCCTGATTACCAGTTTATGAACTCTGCATCAGGTAGGTTGTCTATCTCCTTGTGGCTTAGTTCTTTTTATGGAGTTTTGATCTGTTCTTTCATTTGGGCCATATGTCTTTGTCTCAGAGCACCTGTTATGTGGTATTGGATGGAGCCTTAAGTATTTGCCAGGGTGGGACAACTCTCTTTGTTGCACTGTGGTGCTATCTGAGGGGAAGGGTTATCATAGGGTTCTGCTTCAAATACCTTCCTTTCTCAAACTTTTCACTAACTATCCTTAGTCTACTCATATTCCTTCCATGCCTTCTGGTACTTAAATATTCAAAAGTAAGCATGTTCTTTGGATTTGGAAACAAAGCTAAGCCCTATTGCATACCCAAAGCTTCCTTTCTTTTGATATTTTCTTTCCTACCCTTACAGTCTCATATTACCTCTATATTTCCTAACTTGATGAGCACAGTGTAGCCTTCTCTAATTGCCACCCTAGAAGTCCATTCTGAAATTCATTGAAAGTCATTCTTTTTACCACATCTCAGTATTCGAATTGCTCCTCTTGCAGCTGTATACTGTGCTCCTCCACCCTACTTGTCACACTGTTCTACAAAGCTTTTCTGAAGAACATACTTCCTTGATGCCCATTTCCTCTCTGTAGCATTGTGGTGGAAGATGAGATGCTGTTTAGCCCACATCAAAACTGACACTAATGAGCTTGTAGTGAGTTTATACGAGCAATGAGGAAGGCCAATTCCTCTAAGCTCAGGCACCATCAATTACGCTATTGAACATGGGAGAGCAGGTCAACTGCTGGGACTGCTCAAATGTTTAATTAGGTCTCTAATGAGAACTGCTCAAAGGCAGTGTCTGAATGCTTATATTAATGAAGGTACCTCCCCAGCATGATGACTGGAAAAGCATTCATAGGTCCTTCTCTCCATAAAACTTCAGTTCTCTGTTGAAAATACAAGACAAACTTGAAGATTAAAGAAAAAAAAACATGCTTTGTAAATATATGTTTACATACAGTTCATTCCCTTTTCATTTTGCTGATGTTTTCTTTAGCCGTATAGAAGTTTTTTTTTTAACTTGATGAAGTCCCATTTGTTTATTCTTTCTATTATGTCACTTGCTCTAGGGGATACATATTTGTGAAAATATTGTGACATGGAATATCTGAGATTTTCTTCCCTATGTTCTCCTCTAGGACTTTTATGGTGTTGGGACTTATATTTAAGTCTATTATCCATCTTGAGTTTATTTTTTTGTATGGGGTAAGCTGGTGGTCCAGTTTCTTTCTTTTTTTTCTTTTTTCTTTTTGCATATGGCAAAAGATCTCCCAATACCATTTATTGAAGAAGCTATTTTTATTCCATTTTATGCTTCTGCCCCCTTTGTCAAATATTAATTGACGATGGAGACTTGGGTTTATTTCTGGGCTCTCTATTATGTTCCATTGATCTATGTGTTTGTTATTATGTCAGTACCAGGCTGCTTTGATTACTGTGGCCTTGTAATATAGTTTGATATCAGATATTGTGATCCCTCCTACTTTGTTCTTCTTATTCAAAATTCCTGTGGCTATTCGGGGTCATTTATGGTTCCATACAAATTTTTGAAATGTTTGTTCTATATCTATGAAATATGTCATTGGTATTTTAATAAGGATTTCATTGAATCTATAAATTGCTTTAGGTAGTATGATCGTTTTGAGGATGTTAATTCTTCCAATCTATGAACGCCTTATATGCTTTCATTTATTTGTGTCTTCCTTAATTTATTTCTTCAGTGTTGTGTAGTTTTCTGTGCAATTCCACTGTTTGGATTATACCCTAAGAATCCTGAAACACCAATTCAAAAGAACCCATGCACCCCAATGTTCATAGCAGTGCTATTTACAGTAACCAAGTGTTGGAATTGCTAAGTGCCTATCAGTAAATGAGTGGATCAAAAAACTATGGTACATTTACACAATGAAATATTATGCAGCAGAAAGAAAGAAGGAGCTCCTACCCTTTGCAACATCATGGATGGATCTGGAGAGCATTATTCCAAGTGAAACAAGCCAAGGGGTGAAAGACAAATAGCATATGATTTCACCTGTAAGTGGAACCTAATCAACAAAACAAACAAGCAGACAAAATATAACCAGAGACTTTGAAACAAATAACAAACTGACAGTAACCAGAGAGGAGGTAGGAGGGGATAAAAGGGGCTAGGGGAAGGTTCATCAAGGAACATGTATAAAGGACACATGGACAAAGCCAAAGGGTATAAGATTGTGGATGTGAGGTGGGGATGGCTGGGGTGGAGAGGAGTGGTGGAGGAAAATTGAGACAACTGTACTTGCACAACAAGAAGGAAGGAAGGAAGGAAGGAAGGAAGGAAGGAAGGAAGGAAGGAAAAGAGAAAGGAAAGAAAAAATGCTCTACACTAGAATAGAGTTTGCCTCACCCAGATTTGCAGCCTATTAGTTTTATAAACTTGGGTGAGTCAGTCAACTTCTCCAAGTCTTTGTTTCCTTATCTGTAAAATGGAGATAGTCTAATTCATAGAGTAGTTTTAAGGACTAAGTTAGATCACACATATATAGAATTTAGAACAACATCTAGAACTTAATAAAACTTTATCATACACTCTTATGATTAGACTTAGTTTCTCAAAAAAGCACTTTCATTTTTTATGTCTAAATATAAGAAATGAGATTAATAACAGTGAGATTCATGAGAAAGAACAGATGAGAGGCAACTGTCTATGGGTGGTTCTTCTAAGTAAAGATGGGCTCCCATAGATTCATATGGCTCCAGTTTATTAAAATATCTAAGAGAAGGTGCTATAGCAGCTATATATAAAGCCCTCACAGAGACCTCTGTCTTAAACTTGACCTAACTTCCCCTACGTTCTCTAGATGTGGCCTACATTTCCTGGTAATTTTTAGATATTCTAACTCTAGATAGATCCCCTTGAAAAAGGAGTGTGTGGTAACTTGAATGTGTTGGGGAAGACTGATCCAGATACAATACATTCAGATTCAAAGGCTCTCACAATTCAGACATCAGGGGGGAGCAGTGAACTTTTGGAAATGGCAGCTCAGCACAAGTGCTATGAAAGCAGCTGTAACCTTGAAGCCCAAGAGTGGGGTATGCATGAAATCTACACAGGCCAGAACCAGCAAAGGCATGGTTGCAGAGGGGGTTGCACTAGACCAGATACCTCTAGTGTCACCATGTGGCATAAGAACTACAGCAGTTATAAATGACTGATTAGAATGTCTGTCTTGTCTCCTTGTGTTGATTATTTTGGCACAATTCAATCCTGCAGAGTGACTTCTTTCCATTAAGATTGGGTGAAGTCTTTCATAATTAATTGGAAATATAAAAGCATGTGATCATATGTTTATCCAATTTGGTGAAGTAGATCTACTGGTGAAAGTTTTGTAATTAATATTTATATTTTCAGCTGTCAAAAGCATACACATAAGAACAAAGTGAACTGAAAGCATAAGAAAAACCTAGATATGAAAGCCTCAAGATTAATATAATGTAAACAAAGGGGATGGATGATGGTAAAGCACACTGTAGGTGGATGGCATCTATTTTCCTTACATTCACCCCTAGGTCCCCTGAGTATCAAACTCTGGTTACTTGGCCATGATTCTGGCATACTAATGATGCCTAAACATTGCTAATCATGTGAAGCCACTTTGATAACATGGTCTTATTATGTAGCCTTACAGATTATAGTCAAACAACAGTGAAAAATAAATAAATAAAAGTGAAAGGACTTATTTTAATTTTCTTCAAAAGCACTTGTTCTCCAAATGCATTTGCACCTCTGTTTTATTAATTTTTATTTTTGAACCTTATGCAAGAAAATATTTATGGTGACTGCCTTTGGAATTATCTTTTGTATACTAGGTTAGAATGAAGCTTCTTGAAAATTGAGACCCAATCCCCAACTGCAAGGTATTGAGTATAGTAATCTAAATAAATACACACATCCTTAACAGAAAAAGAAATTGTGAGAGTCAAATAGAATAATAAGCCCAATGCTGTGAGGGTTTAAAATATGAACAGAGCTCACTTGTTTGAGGAAGGTCAGCAGAACCTTTGTAGAGTAGCTTATCTTGAAAAAGAGCCTTAAATGAAGTGCATCTAAACAGATTGGAGAATGACAATCCAGACTGAATGAATAGTCTGGACAAAGGTGCAGAAGTCCACACACATGAGGTAGGTTCTGGAGAGAGGAGGTAGTCAGTTGAGCAGCAACATAAAGTACACTTAGAGAAACAGATGAAGCTGGAAGGGTCAGGTGAGTGCAGATGGACAGCAGGCTAATGAGTATGGGGTACAATTTGATAAGCAATAAAAAGAAACAGAAACTTGTTGACCAGGGCACAATCTAATCACAACTGCCCTTAATAATGATTGATTCGGAGGTGTGAAGGGAGACAGAGGCTGCTATTTCAGGTTGCGGTTATAAGGGTTTGAGTAAGCTAGTGGGAATGAGAAAGAAAGGGTGAGTATAAGAATACTGCAGAGGTCGAATTCATAGAATTTAGAAATTTAATAAACATGAGAATCCAGAAGAAGAGACAAGGGTAGGGAGAATAAGAGTGAATAATGGGGAGGATTGAGATAACAAAAGTGAATGTGTTTTGAAAACTATAAAGTATGGTACAAATGAATTGTGGATGGCATCATTAACAGACACTGATGAACTTAACAGGCAATCAGAAGGTAAGCCTTCTTTGTGGAGAAGATTATGTACATTTCAGTGTCACATGTTAGTAGAACACACCCATGTGATAATGTCCTTAAGACAGATGAAAATGTGGTACAGCTCCAGGGAGTACCTGAACTAGACAGAGATTTATATATTGACTTTAGGAAAACTGGGGAGCAGAATTAGCAAAATGAAGGATATTTTTGTAGACATAGTATAGAAAAAAAAGATCCTGATAATGTCTTCTGTGCTCTATAGGCATTCATGGCACAAGACAGGGTGTAAAGAAACCTAAAATGATCATTTAGACCACAGGTCAGCAAATTTTTTCTGTAAATGGTCAGATAGATAATATTTTTGGCTTTGCTAGTTATATAGCCCTCTGTTGCAACTACTGTCTGCCACTGTATTATGAAATCAGCCATAGTCACTATGCAAGCATGGCTATGTTCCAATAAAGCTTTACCTAACCTGAAGGCAAAGGGCCAAATTTGTCCTGTGGGTCAGTTTGCCAAACCTTGATTTAGTGAAGAGAACCATGATGAGACAGCGTCTCAAGAGAAAATTTCACAAAGAATGGGAGGATTTAAATCATGTGTAGAAAAGGTCAAGAAGAATAGGATTGAAAATGAGCAATTAAGTTTGAAGATCATCAGTCATGCTCTGCAGAGCATTTCCCATGAAGTGGAGGAAGCAAAAGTCTGACTGCCAAGGAGTAAGGAGTGAGGAGATGGTGCAAAATGGGATGGAAAGTATTGAACCTTGTCATGTGAGAACCAAAGTGGGAAAGAAAAATCAAAAAGCATGGGAGCTAGCACTGGGAAGGAAAAGAGATTGAATGACATCTTTTAGGACTAGAGAGTTTCAACCATGTTTGTTGGTTTGAGGAACAGAATGGGGGATAGAGGAAGAGAAAATGTACAAGCAAAAATCACTCCAAATATTTATGTCAAAATGAAAGTTTTTCATTTTGATAAAAGCATAACAAGAATGTCCTTAAAAGGCTCATAAAAATTCCTTAAAAGCTTTACTCCCTTGGCAGTGCTGTGAGATGCAGAGAGAGAGAGAGCTGTGCTCAGCTAACATAGTAGAACAAAAAGGTTAAAAGCAAATATTGGGATCTAGTTATACTATGCTAATTGTCACTTAATTCTTAAAACATCTTTATGACATAGATGGGTTTGATCTTTATTACCCTTTCTTGCTTCAGAAAAGTGAAATGACTTGCTTACGGTCACTGTCCTGGTAAGAGAAAGACCTGGAATTACAACATCATCAGTCCAGGGGCCAATATATAAAGAGGAGGTGTTTTTTGCTATTGAAAATCTACCCCTTAAATTTGGCCTGAATTTTCATACATGTGATATGATCATATAAAATGAAGGAAGATTCACTCTGAATCTATGACACCAGATCCATTAGAGACCAACAGGTAAAAGTAACCAGAGTTAAAAATTATCTAGGTGAAGTTTGATTTTGAAAAGGCATTGTATCTGGTTAAGATGGAGGCATAAGTAAACATACTTCACCTCCTTGCACAACCACAAGAAGAATCACAATTAACCTCAAAACAAAAGACACCCAGAACTGCCAGAAAATCAAACTGTATGGAAGGCCAACAACCAAGGATTTAAAGAAGCCAAAATCATCCAGATGGGTAGGAGGGGTGGAGATGGGGAATCGGGGTGGAGAGGACTCGGTGTGGTAGAGTGGTGGCAGCAGCAGTGACAGTGGTAGAACAGGTGGTCCCACATTTATGTGTGGTAGTTAAAAATCAGAAGAGATACCTTGGGAGTGAGCAATCCAAGCCCCAGGCCAGACTGCGAAACCCAGTGTTCCAGTGCCAGGAAGATGAGGCTTCAAAACTTCTGTCTATAAGAAGCAACTGCTGGTTACTCAGAAGAGTCCACTTAAAGGGCCCACACAGGTTTAGAATGTTCCCACTCTGGGAATCACCACCAGGGCAACAGCTAGAAGAGCAGCAGTCACATATGGGAAGTGGGTGAAATGCCTGGAAATGGTGTGAGTACTGGCAAGCCTCCAGCAACTAGGTATTGGCATTGTATCCTCTGACACCTCCTCTTCCACAGAGCCACAAAGCAGTGAAGCAGGTTGCCCCAACCTGGCAAATACCTAAGTCTCTACCCCATACAACTTAACAGGTATGCTAAGACAGGGAGTCAAAACAGCTCTATCTAACACACAAAAGCAAACACAAGGAGGTTGCCAAATTGAAGAGACAAAAAATATGACCCAAATGAAAGAACAGAACAAAACCCCAGAAAAAGAACTAACCAAAACAGAGATAACCAACTTATCAGATGCTGAGTTCAAAACACTAGTGACAAGGATGCTCAGAGAACTTAGTGACTATGGCAAAAGCATAAGGGAAGAAATGAAAGCTACACTAAGGGAAATAAAGAAAAACTCATAGGAAACCAACAGTGAAGGGGAGGAAGCCGGGATTCAAATTCAAAATGATTTGGAACATAAGGAAGGAGTAAACATTCAACCAGAACAGAATGAAGAAACAAGAATTCAAAATAATGAAGAGAGAATAAGAAGGCTCTGGGACATCTCCAAAAGTGCCAACATCTGAATCATAAGGATGCTAGAAGGAGAAAAGGAAGAGCAAAAAATTGAAAACTTATTTGAAAAAAAATATAAAAGAAAACTTCCTTAATTTGGTGAAGGAAATAGACATACAAGTCCAGGAAGCACAGAAAGTCCCAAACACATTGGACCCAAAGAGGATCACACCAACACATATCATAATTAAAATACCGAAGGTTAAAGATAAAGAGTATCTTTTTTTTTTTTTTAAAGATTTTTATTTATTTATTTTTAGGGAGAGAAGGGAGGGAGGGAGGGGGGAGAGAGAGAGAGAGAGAGAGAGAGAGAGATCAATGTGTGGTTGCTGGGGGTTATGGCCTGCAACCCAGGAATGTACCCTGGCTGGGAATCGAACCTGGGACACTTTGGTTCCCAGCCCGCACTCAATCCACTGAGCTACGCCAGCCGGGGCTAGATAAAGAGTATCTTAAAAACAACAAAAGAAAAGCAAAGAGTTACCTATAAAGGAGTTCTTACATAACTACCAGCTGATTTCTCAAAAGAAACTTTGCAGGCAAGAAGGGACTGGCAAGAAGTATTCAAGTGATGAAAAGTAAGGACCTATAATCTAGGTTACTCTACCCAGCAAAGCTATCATTTAGAATGGAAAGACAGATAAAGTGTTTCCCAGACAAGGTAAAGCTAAAGGAGTTCATCATCACAAAGCCATTATTACATGAAATGTTAAAGGGTCTTATTTAAGAAAAAGAAGATCAACACTATGAACATTAAAAAGGTAACAAATTTGCAACCATCAACAACTGAATCTAAAAAAATAAAGAGAGAACGCAAGCAAACAACCAGAACAGGAACAGAATCATGGGTATGCAGATCATTTGGAGGGTTATCAGTTGAGAGGAGGAAGGGGGAGAAGGGAGGAAAGGTTCAGGGATTAAGAGGCATAATGGGAAGATACAAAATAGGGGGATGTTAAGAATAGTATAGGAAATGGAGAAGCCAAAGAACTTATATGTACAACCCATGGACATGAACTAAGGCGGGGATTGCTGGAGGGGAGGGAGCTACCAGGCAGAACAGGGCAATGGGGGAAAAATTGAGAAAACTGTAATAGCATAATCAATAAAATATACTTTAAAATACCCTGGGGTAAAGGAGAACACTGCTGTAAATGACTGAGAATGAATTTGTCACCATCGTTACATCGTTAAGTGGAATTAAGATAAAATTAAAGTGTTTTTAAATAAAGAAAGAAAAGAAAAGGCATTGTACAAGACAAAACAAAGCAATGCTTCAAAAAATTCCATGGCATTTTAATACAGAAATCTTTGGCTGATGACAAAACAATCCTAAAAGGTAAATCACCCAGCAATGTCACCCCAGCAGTTGAATGCTAGAGCAACATTAGAAGTTTGGTCTCCAGTGTTGATTTTAATTTCTCCAAATTTGTGGGGTGTTGTTTTTCTTTTTACTGATACTGGCAGGGAAGTGGACTGAGGGTGAGAGAAAAATATTGATTAGACCATTTGGCAAACTTTGAGTCTTATTTCCACTACAATGATTTTCCTGTCCTTAGTAAGAATGAGAGCAACCTAAGAAATTTGTCACTTTGGGTGATGCCTTCCTTCCAGACATTAAATTCAAAAGTTGCCTTGATATAAATGATGAAGTTTGATCCCACGCTCACCCATCAGGATGTGATGTTGCTGGAGCTGGTTATGCGTGTGTGGGGGGAGACAGGCATGAGCACAAATGAGGCAAAGGGACTCCTAGGCACACAATTAGGGATTTACACAGCTAACTCAAACTTCATTTATATCTTCTCAATTTAAATTCTGTGTAAGTGAAGAAAATGTAATTTGCCATTTGGTTAATCTCTCCAACAGATTCCCTAACAACAGACCTACAATATTTACTTTATTTAGCTTGCATTAGATATAAAATATAATCATTTTCTTTACACTCTCACAGTCAAGTAAGTACTTAGCATCTATTTCTGTCAAAGAAATTATGATGCTCACTTCATTTCTATCACAGAGGGGGTCGTTTGGGGAGAAATCTTTATTTTAAATGTACTATACTTATATTCTTGTTCTGATATTTTTCTGTTGCAATTTATATCTCAGGAGAAACATTAACAAAAACAAAGCCACGGCTTTTTCAGTAGCTGGTAGCCCTCCCTCCCTGGCTGCCCTCTTTAATCTTTTAGACTGGGAAGCAACCATATTACAATGATTAGAATAATTTTCCAACAGGAGTTAGTATTTAAGAAGCAAAAACATATGTCATCTAAATATAAAATATGTTGGGAGAAAAATAAAATCATCAGCTACTCCTATAATTACCACATGACATTCTACTGCTGATTTTCCCTAGCAAGAAAAATAAAATCACCCTGTTGATTCACACTTCTATTTACTTCCTTCCTTTTAGGTGGGCTCAGTTCTCCTTGGCAACAAGTGGGAAGCTGAGTCAACTGGGTCTCTGGCCCCATGTCTAGTAAGTACCCCAACCCAATTTACAGAAGTCATCCCAATCTAAAAAATGAGCTCTATTGTTTTCAAATGCTTGGTTTTTGCCCATAGAGCCATATCTACCAGATGGAAGAGAAAATAAAATATAAACGTAGCAATGGCTTATTTATTTATATACTGGGAGCATGTAACGTGGAGATAACAGCTGTCTGCAGAGCCCAAGTTCTCAAATTTTATTTCCTTCATTAATAACCCAAGTCCACTCCTTTGTGCAGGACTTATGGTCAAATAGTTAAGAATGATTTTGGACAAAGGCATTGGTGTCGATCCAAATGGATGCAAGCCCTAAAAGGACAGAGAGATGAAGGCTGCTATGTAACAGTTAAGTCCTTCTGTTCCTCAATCGGGAGTAAGTCCAAGGATGCCCTTTGAGACAGAAGCTCAAGGCAGGGGATGTATTCCAACTGTACAGAAACATTTTAACAATTCAAAGACCATAGTAATGAAATACCAGCCCTTCTTGTGATCTCATCCTTCCTTCATTACACTGACCTCTCTCAAATACTTTGTGACACCATCTGCTGGTTCCTAAGGGAGAATTATTTGCAATACATGCTAACCCATATCAAAGTACTGTTTCTTGTTTGTATGTGGATTCTCTCATTGTATCATTGCCCTAACAAGAAAAGCCCATTAAGTTCAATGTCTGTCAGATCCATATGGGTAAATCAGCTCCACTGTGTCATTGGCTCATTTCTACCTTACAGTTACATAAATGTAAATACTCTGGAGTTATATAATTTTCACATTTATGTAACTCTTTAAAATTAATAAGTTAGCCCACTCTATTTCTTTTCATTGTATTAATACTACAGTAGATTTTTCTTCTGATCAAAATTGGACAAAAATTTCTCCTGAATTTTCTGGCAGGTAAGTAGATCAGCAAATCTCTCTTGTTGTCTGTCAGAATAAGTACTTCAAGGAACCCCCACTACCATTCTGCCATTAAAAATCATCAGCCTCAAACAACAAAATAAAAATTGTGGTAATATATACAGACAAACATATATAGAGCATGCCCTTTACTATTTGCTTTAAAAAATTGTGTACCCAATCAAATGTGTTTTTCATCTTTATTGAGAGGTAACTGATATATAACATTGTATAAGGTTAAGGTATATAATGTGATGATTTTATATAGGTAAATATTGCAAAATGATTACAATAGGGTTATTAACACCTCCATCATCTCATACAATTACCTTTTTCTGGTGTGTTTATGGAAACTTTGAAGTGTATAATAATCATTAACTACAGTAACTATGTTGTACATTAGATCCCAAAACTTGTTACTCTTATGACTGAAAGCCTGTGTTCTCTGACCAATATCTCCTCATCTCCCTCATCTGTCAGGCTCTCGCAACCACCATTCCACTCTCTGTTTCTGAGTTAGATTTCTTTTTAGATTCCACATATAAATTAGATCCTACAGTACCTATCTTTCTCTGACTTATCTCACTTAGAATGTCAATTATCTTTGTTAAAACAAAAAATATACATGTATTTAGAAAATATTTCCTATACTGCTTGAAAATATACCCCAGCCAACTGAGAGAAAAATAAAAAGAACATAAAGATTATAAGGCCATGTTACAAATTACTAATGTAAAAAGTAAAATTCACTACACAAAAATGAAATCAAACTACTTGGTATAAAATTAATTACAATGCCCTGGCTGGTGTGGCTCAGTGGATTGAAAAACAAAAGGTCACCTGTTCAATTCCCAGTCAGGGACATGACAAGGTTGTGGGCCAGGTCTCCAGCTTGGGGGATGTGAGCAGCAACTGATGGATGTATCTCTCACACGTTGGTGTTTCTCTCACTCTCTTTCTCCCTCCCTTCCCCTCTCTCTAAAAGTAAATAAATAAAACCTAGAGACCACCCAGAATATGTACTGGACTCAAAGAAGCAGGAAAATATAACCCATAACAAGAAAAAAATTTAGTTAATTGAAATAAAACCTAAATGATAAAATTAGCAAAGATTTTAAGTAACTATTATAAATACATTTAATAATGTAGAGAAAAATATGAACATGAGAAAGAAAGCAAAAACTATAAAAATGGAGCTAAAAGATCTAATATCTAAAATTAATTTCTCACTGATGTGTTTAATAGCAGATTAGCATTGTAGAAGTAAAGGTAAGTTAACTTGAAAAATAGGGGAAAAGCACCTATGAAAACTGAAGCACCCAGAAAAATAAAACGACAGTTTCAGTGATATGTAAGACAATACCAATAGGTTTAACATATGCATAATTGGGGTCCCAGAAAAAGGAGATGCAGGTAGAATATATAGAAAAAATGTATAATTTTAAATGCATACATTAGTAAAGTTAAAAATAGTTTTTAAGTTAATTATTTTAGCTTCCACTGTAAGAATCTCAAAAGAGAAGAAAAAATTAAAACCAAACTAAACAGAAGATTATTAATCATAAAAGCATAAATTAATAACAAAACAAATAAAATCAATAAGAAGAAATACAGTTTCTTTGAAAGTAAATAAAAAAGATAAATCATTAACTTGACTTATCAAAAAAGAAAAGGCATATTGTTTTCCACAGTGACTGCACCAGTCTGCATTCCCACCAAGTGCACCTGGGTTCCCTTTTCTCCATATCCTCTCCAACACTTGTTGTTTGTTGATTTGTTTATGATGGCCATTCTGACCAGTGTGAAGTGGTATCTCACTGTGGTTTTAATTTGCATCTCTCTGATGGCTAGTGATGCTGAACATCTTTTCATATGTCTCTGGACCCTTTATATGAGAGCATTATTCTAAGTGAAATAAGCCAGGCAGTGAAAGACAAATACCATATTATCTCACCTATAAGTGGAACCTAATCAACTAAAAAAACAAGCAAGCAAAATATAACCAGAGACATTGAAATTAAGAACAAACTGACAGTAACCAGAGGGGAGGTGGGAGGGGGAAGAGTTTTAAAGAACTACTATAAAGGACACATGGATAAAACCAAGGAAGGGTGGAAGCAGGGGAGGGAGGTGGGGATGACTGGGCTGGGGGTAAATTCAGACAAGTGTACTTGAACAACAATAAAATAATTTTTCAAATAATAATAATAATATGGTAAACAAATTTATGTTAAAAGTTCAACAATTTAAGTGGACAAATTCTTTAACCACAAACATTACCAAAAACAACAAAAAAGAGATAGAAATGTAAGAGTCCTACTAACTATTAGAAAAATTAAATTTATAACTTAATACCCCTGAGACAACCCTTAGTCTTAAAAAAATATATATAACATCAGGATTAGTTATCTTGGATGGGGTATTCTGTTAAATACTTAAGGAATAAATAAGTCCAGTCACACAAATGTCTTAGTGAATAAAGGAGAAGGAATCATATTTCAGTGCTTTATTCTGATACCAAAGTCAGACAATGACAATAAAATTACAAACCAATTGCCCTTAAGAAGAGAGATATAACATTCTACCTAAAATATTAGAATATTAAATATGAAAAAAGGATATCATTAATAAATGATACTTATAAAGGTATGATTAATATTTGAAAAATAAAACAATGTAATTCACCATATAAATAGAATAAAGAAAAATAAATAATTTTTAATAGATGCAGGATAGCATTTGACATAGTTGACTATTATTTACACTAAAAAAACACAAAAATAAGTAGCCTTTCTCAATCTGACAAAAGGCAACAACAGGCAGCTATAGAAATCTACAATTAAGGGTGAAAGAAGGAATGTTTTATTCCTTAAATCAAAACAAGTCAAGAATGCAAGCTTTCATCCTTACTAATTGATATTCTATTTCTATTAATATTAATAGAATAAGATTTTCTATTAATACTAATAGAAAGTTGTACCCAGTGCAACAAAGCAAGAAAAAGTTATAAAAGACATACTATTTGGCAAAGGAATTACTAAAACCATTTTTATTTTTAGTCAATATGATTTTGTGCATAAAAAATCCTACAGAATCTATAAAACAAAACCAAACCCCACTAGAACCACTAAGTTAATTTAGCAAGACCTTTGGATAAAAGGTCACTACATAAAAATTACTTTTCTATATGCTGGAAAAGAACAATTAGAAAATAAAATACAAGATTAATAAAGTAATACAATTTACATTAGTATCAAAAATATTAAATATGGAGGAATAAATTTACTAAAAGATACCTGAGTCCCCTATATCAAAATTAAAACATATTGCCATAGTTTTAAAAAATTGCCTCTAGTAGTGGCATGTTTATCAGAGTTCATATTATAAAATCAAACATTCTTCAAAAATTTATATATAAATTCTATGTCATTCCCAATCAAAATCTCAACAGATACTTTTTTTAAAGAAATTGGTAACCAGATGTTATCATTTTTATGGAAATGCCAACAACTTAGAATAGCCAATGATTTTGAAAAAGAACAAAGTTGAAGGACATATGTTATCTGATTTCAAGACTTTCTACTCTGCTATATAATCAAGAGAGTACATTAAATTTGTCAAAAAGCTTCAAACCATGTTCTTCAAATTGGTGCATGCTTCTATATGTAAATTATAGAACCACAAAGTTCATTTGAAAAGACCAAAGTAAATTAATAAACTTAGATTTCAAAAATTATTAAGATTTATATAACTCATGTTGCAAATAATTATGGAAGAACCACCATTGTGTACACCTCAAACTAGTACAAAATAATATTGAATGTAAACTATATTTGAAAAACAAAATTAAAATAATAATAATAATAACAACCCAAGTTTTAAATCCCAAGATTATATTAAGAAAGATCTGATTACTTAGCACATTGCACTAAACTAAAATATTGAACACAGGGGAGCATCATTTCAATTTTTACTTTGTTAATTTCAAGACGTGTATTATAATTTAAAAGCATTCTACAGGGTTATAACTAGTAGAATTAAAAATGGCCATATACTTTTCATATCACTGAAGACGTGAACAAGTAAATCATAGTCCACATAGCAAAAGTAGAAAACAAATTGACCACCAAGATTGAGAGAGAGAGAGAGCATGAGTATGAGAGCATGGTTATGGAAGTATAGAAACTATAGTGTCACAGATAGTACAACTATCAGCTGCATCAGGTATCACTTATACTATGAATGAAAATGGCTCTGATTTTGACATAGAAACTTTAAATGAATTATTTCAAAAAATATTTAAAATACATATATTGATATGATAAAAACAAGAGAAAAACTATATATAATATATGCTGTAGACTCACATTTTATTGTAGTACTCTTTGCTTTAAAAGATCTCTCACTATTCTTAATGGTAGAAAGAAGGGGAAGGGACTAGACAAAGAACATGTATGAATGACCCATGGACATGGACAACTGTGTGCGGACTGACTGTGGGGGTGGGGGGTGGGATGGGTAGAGGAGGGCAAAGGGGGAAAAAATGGGACAATAGTAATAGAATAACAATAAAAATGATTTAATTAAATACATAACCTAGTTAACTGAAGAGTAAGAGTATAAACAAATACTTTTTTAAATTTTCCTAAACTAATTATCTTTTCAATAATTAAAGCAACAAGAATTATGGTGACATTACATGCCCTCACTTTTTACACAGGACAACAATGTAGCAAGTGCAGAAGTGCACTTTCAGACCTGAGATGTAAACAATTCCACACAATGGAAATTAAATTTTTCTTTTGCATACAAGAAAGAAAAAAAAATAAGTTAAAACTTAAAACATTATCAAAACATTTTTTTCTAGCAGTACATGTCAGGGCACAGCAATTTAGAAAACTCTGTCTCTGTTGTTTGAAAGAGCCCTGGAACTTAGCTTTGCTGAATAAGTTGCCCTCTGCTTGATATATTTTCTTGTAATTATCATACCTCCCTCACATACTCTTCCCAGTCGGAAGTCTAATACCTTTCTCCAGAAGTACTTTGCCTCCACAGTTTCTTATCACAGGAAGAGGTCTGTTTAAAAGTGGAGAGTGGATTCATAGCAGCAAAGAAAAGTGGTAGAAGTCTTCCTGAAATTAAGTAGTAACTCTATTTCATTAAAGGACAGTGCTAGGCAGTTCATTTCTCTTTAGTATGTATTAAGTCCATTTATAGAGCTTCTCTCATTATGGGAACTGATTTGCATGTCTTTGAGCCTTCTGACTATCAAGATGTTAAATGTTAAAGGTGAAGCTGATACACATTTATCCCTATAGCTAAAAAATGGCATTTGATAGTCGCATGTAAGTATTACTATTAATATTTAAATGGTATATCCTATATCAACAATGCTATAGGCACTTCCCTGTATCTGAGGCAGAAAAGTAACTTCACTTTCCCTCTCTCAAAGTTTAAGAATCTGATAATATTTTTTCTCTTGGTGATTTAACTTACTAAATGTGGCAATAGAAAGAAAATGAAAAGACTCAAACAAATGGTAGAAAAGTCATCAGACGGTTGAAATTGTTTTGTTTTTATTTTTAAAATATTTTATTTATTTTTAGAGAGAGGGGAAAGGAGGGAGGAAAAGAGAGAAACATTGATGTGTGAGAGAAACATTGGCTGCCACTCACACACCCCCCAACTGGGGACCTGGCCCACACCCCAGGCATGTGCCCTGACTGGGAATGAAACTGGCAACATTTTGGTTCTCAAGCCAGTGCTCAGTCCACTGAGTCACACCAGCCCGGGCTGAAACTCAAGATGGCTCACTTATTAGCACACTCTCCTCCTTCCCAAAGAACTACTAAAATGACAAAAAGGAAAATCTTAGCATTTGGGAAAGCTAATGTAGTGGTAACACTATGAGACAAACAATATTATTAGGAATTGCAGGAAGATATAAAGAAGATGGAGAAAAATTGATAAAGTAAACCCTCATAACTTCTCCCAAAAGAGAGAACCTCAGAAAAGTGAAAATTTATGCATAATCTTAGACTAATTACAAACTCAAGAATATCCACCCAACCACTATTTACCCACAGGCACAGTATGATAAGCCACAGTAGAAAGTGCTGACTGTGTCTCTTTCTCTAATAAACCATCAGGCTAATCTACCATCATACGTCACATTCCTATCTGCCTCATTGCTTCCGAAAGTCTAATTTATCCGGGTCACGTGCTAATTTTCTTCCCTGTACAACAGTGTCAGCATACATGCCCTGAGGGCTGACCCAATAACAATCTCAATTTCCAAAATCTTTCACTGTGCCCTTTGCTGCTCCTGATCTAAAATAAGCAAACTCACCTACAACCACAAGTTTCTCACCGAATTTACCCTCACTTCCTTACCTTAAGGGAAACCTGAAAGTCTCCTGAGCACATATTATCTGTTGACATTCTCCCAGGACAGGCTTCAGGGACAAGATGGGAGTAGGTACACTCCTTGCTTCTCCTTGTCGTGTGAAAACCACTATTTCTCGCTCTCCCTTTCCAAAACCAAGCTCCTTTGAAATATAGTCAGTTCTTGTCATTTGTGGTTAGTTATGGTCTATAAAGTTACAGCAGATGCTGAATTCATGATCACTGAATCATAGCTCTTGTGGGAAAATCAGGATTAGGTTCCTGTGCATCTCTGGTCACATTCATTTTCACTTCAGATTGATAACATTAAACATATACAAAATAGCAGAATAGACACAATTAAGAATCAAATTAATGAATTGGAAAAGTGGACTGAAATATTTACTCAAAATATGATCCCATGGCACAAAGATGAAAAATATGAAAGAACAGAAAAAAAGATGCACTATAAATACAGAAATTCTGATATATACCTAATGACTTCCCTAAGCCAACCACAGGGAAAACAAGAGAAAAAAATAACATAAGAAAATATCTCTAAACTAAGCAAAAACTCACATTTTCAGATTTAAATGGAATATGAACAGGTGACCATAAATAATGAGAAACTACAAAAGTTAGAAACATACCACTGTTTCTAACCTAAGTAAAATAGTTCACCTACAAAGAAACAAAATTCGGGTTCACATAAGTCATCTTGTTTGAAAAACAATGCTAGAAGACAATGAGCCAATGTATTCAAAATATTGAGAAAAAATAATGTGGACCCTCTTATAACAGATAGCCTCTAGCATGGCCCCCAGCATTCCCCACTTCCTGGTAGTCCTCTCTCCTGGGTTATGAGGTGGACTTTGTGAGTCACTTCAAGTGAATAGAATACAATAGAAGTGATGGGATGTCACTTCCGAGATTAGGTTAAAGCTTTGTCTTCTATCCTAGGGTCACTTTCTTTTCCTCTCATGCTCGACAGCTCTGGCATCTTGTAAGATGCCATATGGAAGGGCTCACTCAGGGAAGGAAAGAAAGGAGGCCATCAGCCAAGCACCTGCATTGAACTGAATCATGCCAAAAACCACGTCATTGAGCTTGGAATTGGATCTTCTCCTTAGTGAGATCTGTAACACTAGTCCAAGCTGGAAGCTTCATTACAGCCCCTTGAGTGACTTTGATCCAGAGACAAACAGAAAAATTTCACCCAGATTCCTGACTCACAGAAATTGTGAAAAATAAATGTTTGTTTTAAACCACTAAGTTTAGTGGTAATTTTTTATGTAGCAATAGATAACTAACGGGCATGCAGTTGTTACTTGTAAAATAAGAACATTTTAGAAATAAGAATTCAAAACCAAAAATCTTTCTGAAAGAATTGAGAATATGGTTCAGCCAATGAAAAATTAATGTGAGACATGAGAAACTATAATAATAAATTTTTAAACAATAAAAGATACAATTCTAAACAACTGCCTTCTAAAATGAGTCATGAAACCTAAGACAATTGTTAAGAAATGATTTATAAAAATTTGGAATCATAATACAACAATAAGAATAATCTAGAGTTTAAATTCCAGTGTTTTCAATAAAACAATGTACAGCGTAGGGGAAGAGAAAGCATAAGAGTGGTAAGAATTTTGTCCTCTTCAGGAGAGATCAAATAACTTCATTAATTATCCATATTCATTAAATAGTCTTTCATAACACTTATTTAAAATTAAATGGTAACCACTAGGGGAAAATGCAAATAGGATGCTTAATCCTTAGACAGAGAGAAGAATGGAAAAAACCTATCACTATAGCTAAAGAGAGAACAGAGGAGGGAAATACTGGAAGAAGAAAACATTAAACACAGAAATAGCTATCCAGAATAAGATCAATTATATCAGTTATTGCAGCTGAAGATGTCCAATGACTATTATTTAAAGGCAGTGATTCTTGAGCTGGGTTTTAAAATGAGGTATATACTACTTACAAAAAACACACCTAAATAATATGAAACAAAAATCCTTTTGTGGGTGAGAAAGGGTAAGCGGCAAGGATATGCCTTGCAAAGGGTAAAAAAAAACACAATTGAGTAGCAATACAGAAAATATATATAGTTTATTTAATATAAAAAATCTTTAAACAGAGAAGAGAGGATTATTTCACACTGATAAAGAAGATATGTCATTAAATATTATGCATCTAACAGCATAATATTTACACATATGGGAAGCAAATCTGTTAGAAACACAAAGAGAAATGATGAATCCAAAAGCATGGTGGAACACTTAAATGAACTGTAATTGATACTACTAAAACTTTTTGATTATCTTGTTCAAAAAATAGTGATTACACTTCCTTTTCTAAAATGTTTTTAACACTTACCTGAAATCAACCATGTGTTGGTCCAGGTAAAACAATAAACTCCAAAAGTGGAAACAATGTTTTCTCACTGCATAACCAGAATATTTGAAATTAACAACAAAATTGAACACAAGAATTATCCACTTAGAAACTGAAAATTATGTGATTTAAAAAGTGAAATCAATATAGAAATGACAAACTATAGAAAAATTAAAGACAGTATATTATCCTATAAGGTATACCTTCATTGGAGTTCAGAGGAAATTGTATAATTGTACTTATTAGAAAATAAGAAAGACGAGAATTAAATGAAATATTTAATTCAAAAATCTAGTATATGAACAAATAAATATCTTGCAGTAAGTAGAAAGAAGTAGCAAAGATAAAAGCAGAAATTGATCATATTCAATGTTGCAGGGTATGAAGAAATTAGGACTCTATACCCTCAGGTTTCAGAATTGTTGAAGCCTTTTGGGAGGCCAGTTAAGAAAAATCTATTACAATGTCAAATAGGTACACATACTTATACTTTTTGGACACCATCCTATATTAATATTCACCCCTGTCCCAACTATAGTACAATGGAAGGCCACTCATTCCAGCTTTGTATTTAACAGCAACATTTGGGAGAGATATTAATGCCCATCAATAGAATTCTGATTAAATAAATTATGTTATATTAATGTATAAGATATTCTGTAGTGGTCAAACAATAATTTCTCTCTAGTGTAACAGAAGTATCAGGGATTTATTATTAAATGTAAAAAGGATGCAACAAAATGGCATTTGTAAAATGTTGCCACTCTAAATACTTCAAATTGTGTTGAATATTTAAAAGTTATCTCCATAGAATAATCTAGAATATATATGAAACCACAGATAGTTGTTATCCTGTGAGATAAGGAGCTAGGGGATGCTGGTAGTATTGAAATAAATGAATCTTTAAAAAAAACTATGCTTAACTTTTATAATTTTTCTAAAAAGCCCCATCATCATAAGCATTTCCCTGGCATAAAGGCCTAGACTCCTGTCCCAGCCCTGCTTCTTAACATGTAACTTTCAGCGAGTCATAAATTCTGAGCCTTAGGGTTCTCATTTGTTACATGGGGGAAATGAGAGCTGTCCTATCTACCCAGAAAGGTCACTGGAAAGAAAAAATGGAACAATGAAGGTATTGAATAACATGCTTTCAAAATCCACAATTCACTGTACAAATAACAAGGATACAGGAAACTGGAGTAAGAAGAGACATGAAATGCCTTCCAAAGAAATGGAACATAATATTGTAAACTTGCAGATGGAGATACTGATTCTTCTGACAATTGAAAGTGTGAGGAAAAAATGTCCCAGATAAAGAAGCAAAAGAAGCTGTCAACCCTGAGAAGCAGGCCAATGGAGGAGAGGGTCAGGATGCAGTCTTGGGGAAGACATGGGGAGGCAGACTGCTTGATTTAACTCCTGCAGAAATCAAAATCAACCCCTATTTTAAGAGCCACTACCTCATAGGTAAGAGTATTGTTTTAAGAGTGCAAGCTGTCACAAAACTACCTTTGCAAGACTATGTTCCCACTTCTACTTAAAATGTTTAGTTTTTTTAATTGAATGTATTGGGGTGACATTGGTTAATAAAATTATATAGGTTGCAGGCATACAATTCCATAATACATCATCTGTATATTGTATTGTGTGTTCATCACCCTAAATCTAGTCTCCTTCCATCACCATTTATGCCCCTTTATTTTTTACCCTCTTCTACCTCCTCCTACCCCCGTTTCCCTCTGATGAATACCATACTGTTGTCTGTCAATGAGTTGGGGGGGGGGGTTGCTATTTTTAGCAGTTTTTAAATAAAAAAACTTATTTTATTTACAATAGCCAATATCTAGAAGCAGCCCAAGTGGTCATCAGTAGATGAATGCATAAAAATACTTGTAGTATATTTACAATAATGAAATAGTACTCAGCCATTAAAAAAAGAAGAAAATCTTACCTTTCATAACAGCATGGATGGACCTGGATAGTATTTACTAAGTGAAATAAGCCAGTCAGAGTAAGACAAATACCATGCAATTTCACATATATGTGGAATCTAATGAACAAAATAAACTAACAGACAAAAGAGAAATAAACTTTTAGATACAAAGAACACACTTACGACCGAGAGGAGATGAGTTTTGGGGACTGGGTGAAAAAAATGAAGGGATTAAGGAAAAGTTTAGGTCTTAAAAGGTCAAGAGTAGACCCCCAAATGCCAGCTCAATGGCTTATTTGATCTTTGTTGGTAAGAAGAAATTTACTTTTCTTTTTACTTTTGTAGAGTGATCAGAGTTCAGAAAACAATGAAGAAGTGGGCTGTGTGAAGATTACTCAATATGTGTGCAAACTTCCTCTGAAATTTATGTCCTAGATAAATCCTCCATATGTGTCTCACTAGCCCCCAGTAATAAATACATATAGAAGATTAATGTCCCTAGAAAGAGTGACTATAAAGCTACGTATCTTGATTAATACTTTTATTTTAAATGGCATTGTTATACTTGGCCTCAGGACATTAAACTAACATGTAGAAAAAGAGACAATAATATTTAATAAATTGCAAGTCTATGAGGCAAAAAACTATGATTATTTTCCATTTATTACCACCTCTAGGCCAGTGGTGCTAAATAAATGTTAAATTATTATAAAACTTGGCCCCAAAGGAAAGGCCTGTGAAGGGAGAATAGATCATTCTGTATGCTTCATAGAAACATTTACTAGACTTCTGATGGTTACTGCAAACATTGGAATAAAATGAGAAAGCAAAAGCTTCCTTGTTGGTAAGATATACACAAGTTAGTGAACTAAGCTTTCAGATCTCCAAATGTGTGGCTATGACCATGTTTTTAATGTGCCCTGTTGGAGCGCCCATGTCTAGCATGGTACTGGCACACAACTGGTTCACAATAAACATTTGTTGAATGAATGTGTAAAGAATTTGGACTTTCAGCCAAATGGAGGCATAGGTAGACATGCTTTACTTCCTTGCACAACTAAGAGAAGGACAACAACACATTTAAAAGCAAAAAACAACCAAAACTGCCAGAAGATTGAACTGTATGGAAGTCTGATAACCAAGGAGTTAAAGAAGAAACATTCATCCAGACTGTACAAGGGGCAGAGAGGACATGCAGCAAGGTGGTGGACCAGCAGCGGCTGGTGGACCCAACAGTCAAGGCAGATGTTGGTGGATGTGATAGTCCCACATTTGTATACGGATAAGCCAGGAGGAACAACTGGAAACCAAGATAGACTGTGCAACCCAGGGTTCCAGTGTGAGAAACTAAAACGTCAAAAACTCTAGCTGTAAAAATATGTGGGGGTTGTGGCAGTGGGAGAAACTCTAGTCTCACAGGAAAGTTTGTTGGACAGACCCACAGGGTCCTAGAATGTATAAAAGCCGACCCACCCAGGAATCAGCACCAGAAGGGCCCAATTCACTTGTGGGTAGTGGGGGAAGTGGCTGAAAGTGGAGCAAGAGCCAAGCAAGCAGCATCTTTCCCTCTCTGGCCCCTCTCCCATAGACAGCACCATAATGTAGTGAAGTGGGTTGCCCCAACCTGGCCAATACCTAAGGCCCCACCCCTTACAATGTAATAGCAACACTGAGACCAAATACAGAAATACAGACCAAATGAAAGAACACATCAAAACTCCAGAAAAACAAAGTGACTAGGAGATAGCCAACCTATCAGATACAGAGTTCATAACACTGGTAATCAGGATACTCACAGAAATGATTGAGTAAGGATGCAAAATAGAGGAAGAAGGGAAGGCTATACAAAATGAAATAAAGAAAAATATACAAGGAACCAACAGTGAAGGGGAGAAAACTGGGACTCAAATCAATGATTTGGAGCAGAAGGAAGAAATAAACATTCAACCAGAACAGAATGAAGAAACAAGAATTCAGAAAAATGAGGAGAGGCTTAGGAACTTCTGGGACAACTTTAAATACTCCAACATCTGAATCATAGGGGTGCCAGAAGGAGAAGAGGAAGAGCAAGAAATTGAAAACTTATTAGAACAAATAATGAAGGAAAACTTCTCCAATATGGTGAAGGAAATAGACTTCCAGGAAGTCCAGGAGGCACAGAGAATCCCAAAGAAATTGGACCCAGGGAGGAAAACACCAAGACATATCATAATTAAGTTACCCAAGAGTAAAGATAAGGAGAGAATCTTAAAAGCAGCAAGAGAAAAGGAGACAGTTACCTACCTACAAAGGAGTTCCCATAAGACTTTAAGCTGATTTCACAAAAGAAACCTTGCAGGCAAGAAGGGGCTCAAAAGAAGTATTTGAAGCAATGAAAGCCAAGGACCTACATCCAAGATTACCCTATCCAGCAAAGCTATCATTTAGAATGCAAAGGGAGATAAACTGCTTCCTAGACAAGGTAAAGTTAAAGGAATTCCTCACCACAAAGCCCTTGTTATACGAAATGTTAAAGGGACTTGTCTAAGAAAAAGAAGATAAAAACTATGAGCTATAAAATAACAATAAACTCACAACTATCAACAACTGAACCTAAAAAAACAAACCAAAATTAAACTAAGCAAACAACTAGAAAAGGAACAGAATCACAGAAATGGAGATCACATGAAGCGTTATCAGTGGGGAGGGGGAGAGGGGAGAGTGGAGGAAAAGGTTACAGGGAATAAGAAGCATAATTTGTAGGTACAAAATAGACAGGGGGAGGTTAAGAATAGTACAGGAAATGGAGAAGCCAAAGAACTTGTATGTACGACCCATGGACCTGAACTAAGCAGCAGTGGAATGGTGGTAGGAGAAGGTTGCAGGGCAGAGGGGGATAAAGGGGAAGAAAAAATGGGACAACTATAATAGCATAATCAATAAAATATACTTAAATAAAAAATAAAGAATTCCACAGGTCATGTATTTCTTTTCCTCTTGTCATTATCAATATCTAGTGTGGCTTCCTCTTCAAAGAAACCAAGGCCTTACTGTAGTTCTGAACTTTATTTACTGATTATTTATTCTAAACTTGGAGGCAACAGCCAGGGAGTGGATTAAATGAAAGAGGAGATGAGTGGAAACTGGTTTGGTTCTTTTCATCTTTGATAATGCCCTGAAGTGTTAATGGCAAGCCAGCACTACCTAATACCTTACTTAAGTGAAAACTTCTCAAGCAAAAGTTTTCAGGTATTAGACACTGGAAAAGCAGGTCAGAAGGGACTGGGGCATCCAAAGAAATGAGAATGAAAGTTATAAGAGAGATGACAAAGGAACATGCATAGACTCCATCACATAATTCAATGTCTAAAATGAGTGTTATTGTAGTTGAGCAAAATCTTCAAACAGCTCCAACTTCATACCTTCTCTTGTATTCATGCCTCCATTATGTTCCCACTTATCCCATTTCATTGAGACATCAGCACATCTTTGACTTTCCCTTGCTTTGTACTTATCAGTAATTCATCTTTAAAGCATCTGCTATCAGCCATACTTCATGCTATGTTCTACAGTGGGTGCAGGCCTAACCTCTACTCTCAAAAACTCAAGATCCAGCCCCCAAGGTATTACCCATCTTGAGTCCTCTCTAATAATTGCGATAGTCTCATAGCTATATTTTCTCATTCTGACATATCTGCATCTAACTCATTGTTCACCCAAGAGCAGATTATCTTTTTCTTCAGTAGAGTATGTGTGTATGACTACTTTATATTGCATGGTCTAGGTATTTATACTGTGGCATGCAATGCTAGACATGTATCTCTTATACAACACTAACAGAGCCTTTATTTTGTTTTAAGCAGCTAGCCTCCCATGATTCCTAGTTTTCAATGCAGCTGATGTAGCCATGTAACTGGCCAAGGACATATAAGCAGAAGTGCTAGGTTAGACTTCCATGAAAGCTCTTTAAAAAGGAGAGAACTCACTGAAGTGTGTGTTTAACATTTAATCCCTCCCCATCCTACTATCTGAAATCTGGACCTGATGCTGTAGGTGTTTCTTGGTAGAACCATGTGACAACAAATCTATGCAACAGAGACACAAGCCTAGGATGGCAAAATTGGTCCCTGATGGCACCGTGAAGCTGCTAAATCTGTCCCAGATTGCCAATATCCTGATTCCTCATGCATATTTGTTGTTTAATCAGGTTTCTGTTACACATAGATAAACATGATCCTAACTAACACATGTGCCTCCCTCCCAACCACACCTTCTGTTTCACTCCTACAATTATCCCTCTGCCACCAAGCTCATCTACTTATTGTCAGCAAAATGGGCCATGAACTCTGGGCCTTTGATTCTTTATTCCCTCTCTCCTTCCTTTCTAGACATCTAACTCCTACCCTCTTTTGTAAGGAAAAGGTTATAGGATATTAAGAACATAGCCTTTTCTACTAGGCTGGCCTTGCTTTAAATCTTAGCTTCTCCTCTAACTAACATGATGATCCTGGATCTTAACCTTCATTCTAATCCTCAGTCTCTTCATCTGAAAGATGGAGATGACAATATCTACCTCATAGGGTGATTCTGAACAGAAGTGAGCAAATTATAGCCCATGGACCAAATATGACTCATGGCCTGTTTTTGTAAATAAGTTTTCTTGGAACACAACCATGTGCATTTGTTTACATATTGTTTATAACTGCCTTTATGCTATTGTACAATGACACAGTTAAATAGTTGTGGTAGAGACTCCATGGCCAGCAAAACTGACAACATTTACACTCTGGCTTTGAGTCTTGAGTATCAAAGAAGGAAATGAATGTTAAGAGACAGCGTAGCACTGTCACAGAGTACAGTACTCAGCAAGTGGCAATGGTGAGATGATGGATGGAGGGGGCATGTGGCAAGGGAAATGCTGTCCAGAAGACTGATGGACTAACTGCTTCTAGGTTTTCTAGGAAGTCATTAGGGAGAGAGCCAGGTTCTTAGTTCCTCAGGTCCAGAAGCAATTTGGTCAGTACCCTGGGAATAGGGTCTTGTCTTAGAGAGATAAAAAAAACAACTAAGCTCACAAGAGACTCATGGATCAAACAGTGTAAACTTGCTCCAGAAAACCCTTGGCATCCATGGAAAGATAAGTTATTTGGAAGTAACTCCACTTGGGACATCATAACATGAGACAGTAACGTGTCATTGCTTTTGTTAAGGAATGAATTGTATCTCAAGTGTGTAGAAACAAGATGCTTGTTTCTACAAGTAGCTAGTGAGTGAACCCACTAAACACCTATGTACATCTCAGTGAGGCTTTTATTCCTCTGCTTATCACCACCTAATTGTGAACTCTTGGGATGTAATGCAATGAAGACTGTATTTCCAAGTGAAAAATGTTTCATGCTCCCACAAAATAACAAAAAAACAATCAAACAAAAAATACCAACTGGTCATGCTGTGACAGAAGTAAAAAGAAAATAAAGGAAAACCAAGGAAAGTGATGTTTTTTAACCAAAATACGACAGTTTTCTGTTATCTGAAGAGTGGAGCTTTCTAGTATATAAATTCATTATGCATTTCCTAATGGAGAAAACTATAAACTACACATGGGGGAAATTGCTATATTATATAAGAAAAACCATATACTATAAGGGTATTTGAAAGTTTGGGATCTTAGAAGGAAAAGAAAGAGAGCAAAAGAGAGGAGGGAAAGAGTGAGGGAGAGAGTGAGTGAGAGAGGGAGGCAGAGAAAGAGGAAAGAAAGGGAGGGGGAGAGAATAGATAAAGGGGGAAGAAAGAGAGAGGAGGAGGAAGAAGAGAAGGGTAAGTAAGGAGGGCAGGAGGGAGGAAGGAAAGAAGGGATTCCTAAAAAATACTTAGAGAACAGGTTTTGGTGAATTGCCTCCCAAAATTTTTTCATTAAGTTGTAATCTTAAAAGATGCTTTAAAAAAGGATGTTATAGTCAAATATAATACATTTGGGAAATGCTTAATATCCATTCTCTTGGAGAATCACCATAAATATTAGCATATTCAGTGCTCTGAAAGGCCTGTAGAAAAAAAAATATGTACTTGATTTGACCTAACATTTTTTTTCAAATTCATTTCACCACAGTGATCTTCTAAACTTAGTAAGTCCTAAAGCAAGGATTGTGTAAGTATTTTTTAGTCAAATATACTAACAACATAATCTAAACAAAATATATCCAGAATTTCACATGTTTTAATTTAAGATTGTGCTCTTGCCCACAGTTGACTGTGCTTAAATCAGATGAGCATCTAATTGAGACTTGAGTTCTGCCACTATGGGCAAAAACACTTATAAATCTCAACTTGGTCTCAACTAAATAATGTTTATAAAAATTATACTTCTCACCATTTTTTTCTTTTTATTTCCCTTTCACTTTTCATAAGCTGATATGCACAAGTGAAACAAAGTAGTTCAACTGTCCTCAGATATCTCTGTCTAGACTAAAACAGCACCATGTCAAAAACTGAACTGTCAGCAGTACATGTGGGTGTATTTGCAACTGATGTGTGAAAATGTGAGCTTCTCGAAAGGCAAAGATGCCAACACAGAGAACCTCTATATAAGGTAAAGGAGGAGCTCAGATAAAGATTTGGTGCATGCTTCCTGAATATCAGGAAATTCTCCAATGAAAAAGTATACCTTGAGTTGGTTTTGAAAGATAAGTCACCAACCCCAGAGGAACAGGGAGGTGGAGAGGGGGACCTCAAGGCCACAGGAATACAGGCATGGGTCACAACACAGTTGGATATTTTCAAGGAATTCTTGAATCAGTTATACAGCTCATAGCAACTGTTCCATATTGAGATTATCACATCAATATTTGATGTTGGAAAGCACCTTTCGATGGCCCTTGTATAGAATTAAAACCTAGCCTAGTCATACATTCTTCATTTCAGACATGTTCATGTTTCATGATGAAACTGCCCCTCTCCCAGGCACCTAAACCCCTAGGTCACTGCTCTGTACATGCAATTCTCCCAAATGGCCTCCATCTCTTCTGGGCCACACAGCCCTGTGGCCACCTGCCATAGGCCACTACTGTTTTAAAATAACATCTGGCTGTCTGCACAGGAGCTTTCCAAAAACGCTAAGGTGATCATCGCATCTGGGGAACACAGAATTCACATTTTCCAGGTCTTATTATCTTCCCATTATAACAAGGGTTTCCCCACAAGTCACCAAGCAAGACAAGAATTAAGAGTATCTGTAATAAATCATAAACTCATTTGCTCTAGTTCTGATCATAGAACTGTCATTGAACTTTGACCCCATCCCACACCTCCATTCACCTTCCCTTATTTTTCTCCTGGTTGGTTAGCCCCAGGTCTGTAGGGAGTTTCTCACACTGCTGTGAAGTGGTTCCTTCAACTAGCACATGCGACATATTGTTTCCCCTTTCTGGCTCCATCTCCCTGTGGGAAAGTCTACTGCTGAAGCACCACCATTCATGCCAAGGTTCAGGGAGGGCTACTTTGGAGCTAATTTCTATTGCAGACAACATAGTATCATCAATGCCAAAGCCTCTAGCTTTAAAGCTGTGGTGTGTTGGGGGAGTCTTTCATGTCTAAGAATTTAAAGAGGTCTGTGTATTACAGCCTTGATGATACTATATTAATTTCAGGGTAATCCACTCTTCTTTTTCTCAAATCTGAGCCATTCTTCATGCACATGGTGACCATGTATCCTGGTTTACCCCAGAAAGTCTTTGTTTATGGCAATTGTCCTGGCTTAATTATTAATAGCGTGCCATTCTCAAAGGGGCCCAATTTGGGTGATAAATTACATAGTCATCCTGTCCACTTACCCATCCTATGTACTGCAGTCTCTCATCCTTCTAACTCCTTCATTTAAGTAGGTCCGTGCTAAAGTATTTCTGTACTGTATTCTCTATACAACTTTTGCAAATATACCTCAGGATACAAAACTGGATACCAGTTACATTAATGAGGCATAAATATTACTATTACCTATTTAAATCCCAATGTTAATTTTTTCAATTTATTCAAGCTTAAATATCCTCAATCCAAATAATTTGGGAGACATAAAAATAGCAATATGAAATAATACTCAATTACCTAGTAAGATTGGCCTGTCTTATTCAAATTTTCATACTAGTATAATCAGGTAGGTAAAAGTCCAAATTCTAGCAATGATGATTAAATGATTGGTTTTCCCAAAAGTTTTTCTGAAATCTGCAGTCCACCTTTTCATGTATCACAGTAACAGTCATGAAAGCTTAATTAAAGGGTAGTGATGATCTGAGATTTTATAAGTATATGTGGCTTTGATGGCCATGTAGACTTCAAGATTTCCTGTGAAGTTAACTACTAATGCAAAACAAACACTGAAAATACCCTTGAGATATCACATTAGGTTACATACAAGCCTATAGGGATTTTAGTGATTCACCTAACCCATGGTTTCTCAATCTTGGCACTATTGACATTTTGGGCCACATAATACATTGTTTTGGGGGGCAGCCTGCACACTGCAGGATTTTGCAGCATCCCTGGCCTCTAAACACTAGTTGCCAGTAGCAACTCCATCCTCCCTTCCACTCTCCTGACTGTACCAACCAAACACTGCATCTCAAGCTAATACCAAATGTCCTCTGGGAGGTAAAATTGTTCTGGTCGAGAACCATTGGGATAATAGTTGCAGAGCAGCACTGAGTCCTGTTGTGTCAATCAAGTAGCTGCAGAATCCTGTTAAACCTATAATACTTCCTCAGGTAAGGGTCAATGTATTTCAGATCAACAGATGTCTAATGAACATGTTATGTACAAAATATTTTTCTAATAGTGTGAGGGGTTACAAAAACAAACCAACCTGAAATATTATTCCTTCCATCAAGAACTTCAAGAGGTATCTCTGAAATAACTGACTTCACTTTAATTCTGTATGTGTTTAAAACTGTTTGGGAAATATACTGATATATTTACTGAACCTCTAAACATATTTATTAGAGTAACATGTTCACAGGTATTCTAGATAGAATGATCTAAAAATAAAGTAAAAGCATAGAATTAACACATATTATTCTATTAAATATTTGATGAATAATTAAAGAAATCCATATAAACTACTAAAAAAAATCTTCAAAGGTGTTTCGAGGAAATGGACTTTTTCTAAAGTAAAACATATGACAGAGAAATGCTGGTCCTTTTCTGGGAGTTGAGAAAGGGCTTACCAAAAAGCCCATCCTTTAGCTTGGAATTTAGTATATCTTTTTTTCTCTATAGCTTGTGATATTAAACTTGTACAAATTCGAGAGCTCTGACACAAAACCTGAAGCAAACCAGATAGATTGGTTGAAATCTGGTCTTTGAGATATTGGCCTCCTAAGATTCATTTGTCAACCTCCCTAAGCACATTAGACTAAGATCTAGATAAAAATGTCAGGTGATCGGCATATTTGCAGGGGACAAAAGGAACATTCAAATGTACAGTCAGGTCAGGTATGGGACCTGGAAAAATAATCCATTTGAGTTTCAACATTTAGGAGGAAATAAGTCCATAAAAGTTGGGTTTTGTTTTGGTTTTCTGTTTGTTTGTTTTTGCTCTAACTTCTCAGTATCAACAGTGAGTAAGGAATTGTAACTCAGGCCTTGAAGTCCTGAGTGTGGAAAGGGCCTCAGAGTACATTCCATCTGTCCTAACTACACTGCCTCTCACATAGTGGAGAAACTCACAGATTTTATTGCTGAGATCTGATGGG
Source organism: Phyllostomus discolor (assembly GCF_004126475.2). Classification (NCBI taxonomy): domain Eukaryota; kingdom Metazoa; phylum Chordata; class Mammalia; order Chiroptera; family Phyllostomidae; genus Phyllostomus; species Phyllostomus discolor. Next base: position 187,526,897 of record NC_040903.2, on the reverse strand, counting down.
CCAGACTACTCCAGGGTCTGACTTTCCCCTGATGTTATCCATGCCCAGCAAACATCCCAGTATCTCTTCTTCAAGCAGCAAAAGATTTCTTGGTCAAGAAAGAGGAAGAAGGCACTAGTCCTAGGCTTAAATCAAGCAAAGCGCAGCATATTTACAGAGTAAGATGGTGAGCATGCATTTGGCTTCATGTTCTCAGGAAACAAATACTACTATCAATGTTATTACCACCATCTGTGTGGTATCCAACAGTATCCTGACACGTGCTCATGTTCCTTATTGTTTTTAATAAGCTATTGAGCTCATTTGGTGAGAGTGATTTTTACTTAATATATATTGCCATCCATTAAAGCAAACTTCTTCTTACCTTTGTGATTTTCTCTTTCATTTTTTCCAAAGGGAAGTCAGCCCACTTACACAAAAACATCAAAAGCTAGTGGAATACTGGGGGGAGAGTTTAGAAATTATTCGTCAGGCTGGATTAAATCTCAGTCAAATCAGGTTCCCACTTCCATCTGTTCTTCAGGATTCACAGGAAGCAGGGGTGCCAGCTGGATTGGAAAGTTCTGGTGTGACTTAAAATTGTGTTACTAAGAACCTAGACTTTGTAGCCTGTCAGCAAACATAAGGTTTGGATATTTTGTGAAAATATTTCCTCAAAATAGCCCACAGAATGCTGCCTGGGAAATGTGAGAAAGAAGACAGAATTCAGTCAGGGAAGTTTGTGACCAAGGAGGACAAAATGCTCTGTGGAAATTTCTTGATTTGGCAGATCCTGCACCCATATCCGCCTCATTCTGTTTCCCGTTTGTGATGTGGCAGCTTGATGAGGGGGCATCTATATTTATCATTTCCTTTGTATAAATGAGAATCGGTAATCTCAGATATGGTAAGGATGGTTCACGTTTTTGTTTCCCTATTGTTGTTGCTAATGGAGAATTACCCCACTGCAACACTAGCAGGAACCATGGTTCCATCCTAGACTGAATCTTCATTAGGTTAGAGAGATGCTAGTAAACAGTTTTAAAACCACAATATTTTAACTCAAAATATTTAACTAAAAACACTTAATGGTGAAACATTAACTATCATTCAGTGATTTTTATAGAAGCTTTTCAAAACACAAAACTAACACAGAAAAAGTAAACTAAACCTATGCTTATGTTAATTACAGTCACGATGAGATTATGTGTCCAGTAATTTTACAGATGTGTGAAGAACTTCGGCACTGAATATTTTACTGAATTTATATTTATTTGTCAAGGAATTGTGTCCTCAGGGGTAAAATAGTATCTGTCCACAAAGAAAGTGTGATCTAGTGGTGAGATAAGTCACATAGAAAAGTTTAATAGAAATACAAGAATTGAATAGTAAATTAACCAAAATAATGAGAGCTGCCTGAAATACTAGCTGAAGAATTTCCACAGCTGAGTTCAGAAAAGATGAATTCATTAGGAGCAAATGCCTGTATAGAATATGGAAAAGCTTCATAAAAGAAAGGCTAAAAGCTGGGTCTTTAAGGTGGCTAAACTTTGTCCAGGTAGAGGAGAAAGGAAACTGCTTTTCAGATGGGACATCCATCCATCGACTTCTAATTCCATGTGTATTGTTGTCTGCACCACACCCTTTTCTAGGTCATAGGCTCAAAGGGAGACAGAATAGACAATACCCGCTTTGGCGGCATTAGTACTCTGGTCCCCTAAAACAGAAATTTTCAACATTTTTCATCTGATGGCACACATAAATTAATTACTAAAATTCTGCAGCACATCAAAAATATATTTTTTGCCAATCTGACAAAAAAATAGGTAAAATTTTGATTCATCCACATGAGACTGCTATTGTTGTGTTGGCTGTTGTAATTTTTTTATTTGACAGTCTGAGGGAAAAGAGGTCAGCGTCCCTGACTAAATAGTCAGGTATTGCATGTTTTAAAAATTCTTGCAACACAGTTGTTGAAAATCGCTACCCTAAAGCATTGTTGAGGCAAGCGTTGTGGAGAATGAACAGGCCAGCAAGCAAAAGTAGAAAGGTCCTGTAGGGACAGGATAAGAAGTAAAAAAGTAGGTGTATTGGGATGACATGGTAGGAGGTCTGCTATAAACTGTTCCCAAGGGTTGTACAGTCAAGCAAATCTGAACACACACCAATCCTGTTATCATTCTGATCCTTTAAACATGTCACATAGATAAAAGCAAGTAAATGAATAAGAACAGATGAAAAGTTGGGAAGGAATTCTAAAAAGAGCACCCAAATTGGATCAGGGAGGGACAGGTTTGTGCTAATTTCCTAAATATGGTTTAAACAACTTTTAACCTCAACCAGCAGTCATTTTCTTCATGATGGATTGATCAAATTGATCCACATTTGAATCTCTTCTTATTAGCTGTGTTAACACATTGTTTACCTTCACTGAGACTCAGTCCCTCCACTGCAAATGGACATAAAGATACGGCTGCTGTGAGGATCAAATAGACAGACAATGGGTGTAATGCATCTGGCAGAGAGGATTCTCCCTACACATTTGCTCTTCTCCTTTCCCTCCCTCCACCTCTAATTACTGCCCAGCTTTGGGAAGTACATATACCCCTACTCAACTGACAGCAGAATGACTGACCAGGTTCGCTGAGCCCTGAGGAAGATTCCAGTTTTGACAACTAAGCTGCTGCACTTGAACTGTATTCTGCATAGACAATAAAGAGCAACTACAGACTTGGGAGCATGGGACCGATTTGTTTTTCCTCGTTCCCACTGGGGCACTTTATGCTCTAATATAGCAGTTCCATCAGAAGGTTGAAAGCAGGCTTCACACCATCAGTAGATTAAATTGCAACTGAGAAAAAAAGCTATTATTTTAATAAAATCTAGTGATGACTTTTTTCTGCTCCAGATGTGACTCACATAGAGGCCACAAATCACACAGTAGCTGCCCCTGTTGATCCTGGACTCAGAACAGACCCTCAAGGTATGGGGAGGAGCTGGTGAATTTTGACTCCTGTAGTTTTTTCTTGGAAATGAAACCAAAAAGGATTAATTAAGAGATTGTGACACAGCTGGAGAGTAACAGTACTGAAATCTAAGACTAGTCTCTGTATTACCTGTTTTATATTAAATTTCTCAACAGATAATAAGTACCATTTAAAAGCGTGGTTTTGAAAAACATATGTATTTATCCTGGAACTGCAAAGCATTTAAAAAATAAATTTAAAAAAGTAAAAAATTTTAAGTAAAAAATATAAAACTGTTTTAGACTTAAAAAAATAAAGACATAAAAGTCCATTAACCCTGATACAGAGCTGGAATGAGCCATGTATAGGTCCTGGTCTAGGTCTTATAAAAATTTCTCCCGGGGCAATTTTTCATTGTTTTGCTTAACTTAAATTTTGGTGGTTGTTCATTATCATATCCCATGGGAGGGGGAAGGAAGGAGCCCTTCTTTATGCTTCCCACATAATGAAATTTGTAATAATGATCATCTAAAGCTAAAATGGAACTAGTATAATGGTATTATTTTTTTAAAGATTTTATTTATTTATTTTTAGAAGGGAAGGGAGAGAGAAAGAGAGGGAGAGAAACATCAATGTGTGGTTGCCTCCTGTGCACCCCCTACTGGGAACCTGGCCTGTAACCCAGGCATGTGCCCTGACTGAGAATTGAACCAGCGACTCCTTGCTTCACAGGCCTGCTCTCAATCCACTGAGCCACACCAGCCAGGGTCATAAGGTATTCTTTATGTGAATACTGACAAAACTTAGTCTTCTACAGCAAGACTTAACTAAAGCTACGCAGCTACCCAGCCTGCCCCAGGGAACAGCCATTTACTACCAGTGAAGTGCTTTCCAAGAAACCCTCATAAACTAGCTGTAGGCTTCAGCAGGGTGGGGATGGACAGTATACTGGAACCAGTAAATCTGGATTGAAGTCATTAACTCCGGATTGAATGGCCTATGTGTGTAACCTTGGACCAGTCATTTAACTTCTCCAGAACTCCTATCTCCTCTGTGACATGGGAGGACTGGACAAGAGGTAATGGCCCCAGAGCTGCATGATTCTGGGTTTTGGAGGAACAAGGCAGAGGAGCCTGTTGACTGGATTTGATGAGAGGCTGTGCGCTACCACAGCACAGTCACTCACAGAGACATTTGCTCAGGGCTGATTATGCAGCAACTCTTTTTTAATGCCTGCAATAAAGCCTCTTGCCAATGTCCATCTGGCCTTCAGTATAATAACAAAATCAACAACTAACAAACTTCAGAGATTGTATAATACTAGGCAGGTTTAGTTCAAGCTTTATTTTTCACTTCCAATATGAGTTTCTGGGACTTAGAGGCAGAGGAAGCAAATGCTCAGCAAATATTTAAGAAGCACATGCTATTAGGCTCCCCTCTTCTAATTGCTGTGGAAGTGTCATGCACCTGATATGCATAGTCTCTGCCCTCAGGGAACTTACAGTCTAGACAGGAAGAACCAGACATACTTGTAAGGATAAATACCCGCAGAGGGCTTTGCACCAGTGCTACGGGACACAAAGGTAAAGTACATATCCTGGGAGATCAAGGCAGACTATTGTGAGGAAGAGACAATGAAGCTAAATCTGGAGTATTTGTGCACTGATGTTCAATGAAACAGTGAACTGATCTCTGAAAATCAACTTGTGAGGCTAGTGGTGAAGCTGAGAGGGCCAGGCCAGGGGCAGGTGGAGAAGGATGGCAGCTGAGGAGAAATTTGGCCATCACGGCATGTTAGGAAAGAATAGCTAACTGTTGGATGTTGGTTTCTTACAGGTATGACTCCCCCCCCATTCCAGGTTTGAGAAAGTATCAGTTTATCACCAAGAATGTGAAGGTGCTTAATAAATACTGCTTAATAATTAATTAAGGTTTTGAATGTATGTTTTCAATATAGGAGTACATTTAGAAAGGGCGGAACCTAAAACCCAGGGAAGATGTAAAAACAGTGGAACAGTGTTTTGTAGCTTTAGGAAGTATTGTTTTTCCATGTGTGAGCAAAGAGAGCAGAAAGTATGATGGAAAAAATGCAAGAAATTAATGGTTTAAGAAGTGTCATCAAGGATGCTTTGCTAATACAGACTTATAACACTACATCCCAGAAAAACCCTTAGGGATCACCCCATTCATTAGTTTTCTAGCTTTTGTTTAAATAAAGTTTTAATAAGAGCCTCAATAGCCAAATCCAATGTAATAAGAAAAGCTGGCTGCTTGAAGTTGTGTGGTGGATCTGAAACTGCCCAAAATCCAACCTCTCACCCCCATTCCCAAGCTGCCCCTGAGATGTCACCCCAGAGCCTCAGGGCTCAGCAGAATTCAATTTGCAAAACACTCACATGATCTACCTCTCCTTTTAGTAATGAAACTCTGTATCATCTTTAATTTTTAATTTAGTTTACACATTTTATTTCATTTTCAAGAAGTTGAGCTTTAGTCTGCCTAAAAATCCACAATACCAGTGAACTTTTATTTGGCTATAAAAAATTCCAACATTGCTGAAGTAACGAGCTCATTGCCAAGTTCTTTTTCCTTTCTTTACCCGGAGAAGTAACCTGGCTGAGATGGCGAGAGAGCCAGGCCCGGAATCCAGGTCTTCTGGCTCAGAACACTCTGCTCTGTTGCCTCTGTCCAGAACATAAACCAACCTTAGGCACACACATTAATCTATACATTGTATATAGTCTTTTCTTTTCCTAATTTGTAGATATTTTGCTAAATTGAGAATAGGAGGATTTTGTGCTAGAGTTATTGGCTTTTTCTAGTTGAGATTCAAGACTCGGGGGAAAAATGAATAAGCAGTAAACATGACACAGTCTTCACATATACTCTGGCTAAGAGGGTTCAATTGACTTATTCTCCGTTAAAAAAAAGTCAGGGCATTAAAGCCAAATGGTACTTTTTTCTACTGTATTTGTCTAGAACAAAGATGTCAAATACTTATAGCTAGTGTGAGTTCTCAACCAGTCAGTTTTTGCTTTTATGTGACAAAAGGTACTCTGTTGTCTGAATAAAAAAAAAGGGTATTTATTGAAAATGTGTGAATCTTAATAAATACCCTTACTGAAAGGGTATTTATTAAGGTTCAGGATGACCCGGCAGGTCACTACTGAGGATGTTATAGTATCATCATGGTAAGATGCTGCCCCAGTTCCAATCTGACCCACCCTTTCTCCATATGCTATACATTCAAGGTTCACCCTACCGAGGTAGAAACATCCAAATGGCTAAGCTTTGGTCAAATGCCCATACCTTTCTGACATGGAACAAGAGAGGTTTTTCTGGCCTCTTACTCATAGCCATGTAATGGGAGATTCCCCGAAGTCAGTCAGGGGATTCAGAGGCTGGGCAGCCGGAAAAGCAGTGTGTCACATTCTCTAGATGACATGAGTCAAAGACCATGAGTTATTAGACATTTAATTACAGATAAAAATAACCTATTTAAACTACAAATGAAGGTAAGAGAAAAGAGTAAAGCTTCAATTCTAGAAAGAATTACAATTCTTGGATCATAGGGAACAAGAGGGAAGATGTTTTAAGGCTTCACAATGCTTATTCTGTAGGACAATTTAATCTGAAATGTGACCTACAAAATACGCCCTGTCTCATGAGATACTCATATCTCTATTTTGGAGATTCAGAATGCTAGATAGCACATTAAAGATTCTAGAAGCTTATTTCATTCATCATTTTCCAAACTTCTTTACCATTCAGCCCTTTATACCCCCAGAATCAATCTCCCAAAGAACATACTTTGAGAAAGAGGACTTCTGATGAAAGAAGCAACCCTTTAAATGCTATGAAACATGTTAGGCAATTTCATAGGAGATAAGGCCTTTCTAGCTAAGGGGAAAGACCTCTCAAATACCCAGTCCTTGCCCTGGCTGCATGGCTCAGTTGGTTGGAATGTTGTCTCATGCACCAAAAGTTTGTGGGTTTGATTCCCAATCAGGATACATACCTAGGTTGTGGGTTAAATCTCAAGTAGGGGATCAGTTTCAAGAGGCAACTGATCAATGTTTTCCTCTCACATCCACATCTCTCTCTCTCTCTTTCTCTCTCTCTCAAATCAACAAATATATCCTTGGGTAAGGATTAAAAAAAAAATTCAGTTCTTGAAGTAACTTAATTGATGATCCTTATTCAATCTTTGATTCCATGGAATTTATAGTAACTAATCAGATGACAGACCTTTCCCAGAGAAAAGGCCTGGTAAGAACTTGGATTGACTTTGAGGGCCATCTCTAACAGTCTATGAGTGAGTGGTAACTCTTCTCTTCCACCTCAATTAGCAGAGCTTGGTGGAACAGCAGGAGCCCCCTGGAAAAGGATGTAGAAAGTACAGGGAAAATGCTGGATGTGAACACCCTAGTCTCCATTTCCTTGTCTGTAACAGCCCACAGCCCATGTGCCCTACATTCGAACATCACTGTCAGCTTTCATGTTGTCTATTTCTTTGTAACCAAGAACATGATGGCTGAGAGCATGAGACATCATTGAAATCATTTCCTTTTATTTTTATACCCTTTAATTAAGTAGAGTTGAAAAAAATTAATCCCTAGCAGGAGCAAAGTCTGAGAGTGAGAGGTATCAAGTGTTTTATCATCACATCCTGCCGGCAACTCCACACTTGGCTTTGTATCCAGGCAGCAGATTATTGTAGCTTGCTCGACAAACATGATTAATAACCCAGCCAGAGCTTTTGTACTGGACGTAGTGTTTGCCAAAAATGGCAGAACTCAGTGAAGGGGGCACTACAGTGACAGTTACTTCCCTGCCACATGACCCATCTTTGTAATTAAAAACAAAGTCAATTATGTAGCAAACATTCAATGACGTAATCCTCCTGCCTCCTCTAAGTGGTAATTGCTGATGCTGAGATTATTTTCACGGCTCTAAAATAAAGCAAAGTAAATACGACGATCTCTCAAAGTGCAGCTTCCACATTCAATATTTGCAGCCCCAGAGCCCTGTCAGGCTTGGAGCATTTATCGCGGTGCATGGGAGGCACAAGACACTAAGTACGTTTGTCAGGGAGCAGAGAAGCCGTAAATCTGTTCTGCCTGCATCCACTTTATCTGGTACCATTTGAAAGCTTGCTGTGGCAGAAATTAAAGAAAATCATGAGGCCATACTATCCCCAGACACTCTCAAAATGAGGTGGCTTGTCAGTGACACAGTCCAGGTTCTGTGGTTGTGTCTGGCGCTGAATAGTTCTTTCAGTTGTTTCATTTTTCTCCCACTTTGGTACAGTTTGTTTCTTACCCTTTTGTGAGGTTGCTTCCCTGCTGAGGCAGCTTCCAAACAGCAGCTGTGATGCCACCCACCAGCATCCCGACAATGTCAACCAGCTCAAGTAAACAGGTTATGTGATTCTCGACCCCTCCTACACACTTGCAAGGAGACGTTGAGGATGCAGATTTCAGCTGCTGGGGGAGGGGAGTGCATCAAAGGGAGCAACAGACCCACACAAGGGAGGCTAAATCCTGCCTGGTTTGATTTTGAGGGAATAATCACTTTATTTATAAAGTTCCCCTCTTACCATTGTCCTAGAAAACAGTCACAATAGTGACTAGATAAAAACATTAATTAAGACATCGTAAGCCACCCTGAAGGGGCAGGGATAAAAATAAAGGAGGCATTTGCAAAAGGGGGAGGTAGTTCAAAAGTTTTGCCTAAAGAGAAATGTAACAAAGCTGGATGCACTTGAGAGCAGAGCGCCTGAGTCCCAAGAGAGCTCCATAGCAGCAGCACTGGGGCCTGGGGACCTCTGCCAGATGGGTGGGAGCTGGAAAGAGAAGCACAGGCAGGTATTGCAGGGCACATGCAATTGGACTGCTGGGTCTGCCACATCTCTTGAAAGAATGAACCAACAGCACTCTGGCAGGGATGGGTCTAAATGCTCTATTATTTCCTCTAAAACACAGTGGAACTAACCAGGAAAGCCCATTTCATTATTTGCATAACTGTGTAAAAATAAATAACTGTTTAATGCACTCCAACATAAGCATGCAATTTTTCAGCTCTAAACTTGTAACCATCAGATATCCTTCTAAACTTCAAGGATGATGGTTATTTCCTTGGCAGAAAGATAAAATCAATCACTCTGTCATCAGAACTACACTATACGATCTTTAGTAATACTGTGTATAAGAAAGGATGATTGTCCATCTGAACGTACACACAAACACGTGTGACTCAGTTTTTCCTTGCTCCAGCTCGTTAATATCATAACCTTTAAAATGTGATCCATCACAGACAGCCATGGGGAAATGACAAGCAAAGCACGGCAGAAAAGATTGCCATTGATCACTGTCTCTTAGATTTTTTGCACCCCATTGGGGAAAATAAAATTCTAGTTCTGAATAAAGCAATGAATCACGCTTCAAGTACTTCTACAAATAGGAAGTCATCCAACAATTTTATTCAGGAATACTACATATTTTCAGAGCTATTATGCGTTATAAGGTGTTGTGGTCCTGCTCACCAAGAGTAATGATTACACGAAAATAAACAAATCTCAATAATGTTTTTATTAGTTTGTAGCATATATGTAGAAGAACTGGGCTTTGTTGATTTACACACAATGGCCTCTTCACCTGACCCGCTCTAGGCACTTGTATGTTGATGCTAATTATCATGCAGGAGCTACCTGGTCCAGATATCTACAGAGAACCTAGAGTAATTTTTAAAATATAACTGAAGGCTTTCTTGAGAATGACAATCTCTCATTCTGCAATGAGAAATATAAGGCTAATTATAGGCACTTCATATACAGTGACCTAAAAAGCTTGAAAATAGATTCAAACATCAGATCGTAACTCATCAGTATTCAGGGACCATCGCCAGAGTAATTGTCTCTATATTGATACAACTTGTGTGTTTCTCATTATTCTTGTCCCAAGTGAGCTCTGATCTTTGTTCAGATGCTAATTTCTTGTGTTGGGACCTCTTTTACTACATCCAAGTCTTTGCTTATGAGTGTCCTCAACGTGCAATTGTTGGTGACTGAGTAGTTAGTAAGAAAATGCCTGTGCAGTAAGGGGGCTATGCCTCTTACCTGAAATCCCTCTGTGTGGGTGCTCACCATGGAGACCTACCTGTGGCTCTGGGGGCTGCAATTGCTCAATGTGCCCTCCCTGAGTTTGAACTTGAAAGAAAACAATGACCTACTAAGAGGCTCACTGAAAATGGATCTTCTTACTAATCCCACAAACATGCCCATCGTGACTATGTCCTGAGAGGAAATGGTGTCTGTCCAGTGAGACAGAAGACAAACACCGTATAATTTGACTTATAGGTGGAATCTGGGAAACAAAACAAAGCAGAATCATAGATACAGAGAACAAACTAATGGTTACCAGAGAGGAGGAGGGTTGTGGGGGTGGGGTGTAAATGGAAAAGCTGAAGGGGAATAACAGGTACTGACTTCCAGTTAAAAAATAAAAAAGTCAGGAGGATGTGAAGTACAGCACAGATGATATTTGGTAACAAATAGTCACTAGACTTATTGTGGTAATTATGCCATAAGGCATATAAATGTAGAACCACTATGTTGTACACCTGAAACTAATATAATATTGTATGTTGTCTATACTTCCATTTATAAAAAATAAAAATTCTTCAAAAGCTCTGTCTAGAAACTTCTACATTTCAGTTCCCAGATATATATCAGTCACCCATCGGCAAGGTAGTATGGGAAGATAGGGGTTTTAGTTTTGCCATGATGAGTTCTAATAAATGAGAAAGAAGTGGAGAAGTTCAACCAGGTAGACAACTAGCAGCACCTACCACAGGAACTACGAGAACCCAAAGGATTAGTCAATGAAGATCAGGGAAGTTTCTCCAGAGGAAAAGACAATTAAGTTTAATATTGAAATGCTACAAAACAAAACAAAACAAAAAACTAGCAAAATATAACCAAAGACACTGAAATAGGGGATAGTCTGACAGTGGCCAGAGGGGAGAGAAGAGGGAATTTCAGGGGGGAAGGGGTAGGGATTACAGGAACAAATTTGGAGGACACATGGACAAAAACTAAGGGTGGGGGGTAATGGGGGGAAGGGGGGAGGGTTGGGTGGAGGGGCTGGAACGGGAGTAGGGGGGAGAAAACTGTATTTGAACAATGATTGAAATAAAAAAAAGAAAAAAAAAATAAAAATAAATAAATTAAATAAATAAATAAAAAAAAAAAAAAGAAATGCTACCAAGAACAAGGGAGGTGTTTACACTGAGAGGAAGTATTTGAAAAAATGGGAGATGCAAAGGGCCTTCCAAGCAGAGGACGCCGTTCAGCGTGCCTGGAACACAGGGCTCATGTCGGGGGGACAAGAGGAGACCGGAGGAACACGAAAGGATTGGAGATGGGCAGGCACACAAAGTGTTTTAAAGACTCTTGTGGGCTGTGCCATACTAAATGGTTTTGGCTTTATGGTAGAGTTTTAAAAGATGTCATTAGTGTGTGCCCTGGCTGGTGTAGCTCAGTGAATTGAGCACAGGCTTCGAACCAAAGTGTTGCAGGTTCGATTCCCAGTCAGGGCACATGCCTGGGTTGCAGGCCATGACCCCCAGCAACCGCACATTGATGTTTCTCTCTCTCTCTCTTTCTCCCTCCCTTCCCTCTCTAAAAAATAAATTAAAAAAATATTTTTTAAAAAAGATGTCATTAGTGTAACCTTGGTTCTCAAACTTAACTCATTGTAGAAGCCTGTTAGAAAAGCAAGCTGTCAAAAACCAAATCATACTGATACTTGTGCTTTCTCTCCCTTGTAGCTTGAGAGATGTGTGACTGATGATAAGGTTTCAGCATAAAAGGGTTGTTGGGTGGAGAACTGACGTTTTGTTCTACAACCAAGGCATTTTTGTGTCAAGAACTGAATTGTTCAAGATGAGAGATATTCAAGAACTGAGGTTTGACTATACATCCTAAACAGCTTTGGAGTTGCTATTACAACTTGGCCTCATGTCCTTCTGTGGGAGGAGCCTCACCCTCTCCCCTCCATCACCAGCAGTGAAGCTGATATTTCCGTTTTCTTCAGGCTGATGCCTCTCACAGTTAGTTCTCAAGTTAGTCCTCTAAAACCTCAGTGGTTAGTGACTTTCTACCTCCTGCTCCAGTGTCCCTCAGTCACGCTCTCCCATCCCCTGACCTAGTGCTCACCCTTAGCCACAGTGTCTCTATTCTTCCCCTGTTTCAGTAAACACACAGGTGCAGTGAGACCTGAAGCCCCTCCAGGCTGCCGCGTGAGCTCTGCTACATTTCGCCTGGTGGGTATGTGGCAGACACCCCTCTCAAGAGCATTTTGTATGCCTAGTTGTTATTTTTCATTAGAAGTAAATTTGGTTGGTGACTCTGTGCCTGGCACTCTCATCCTGCAAAATTTGGCCAGAACTCTGCAGTGTTTCCAAAACAAAGCTCTGCCTTAATTGCCTCTGGCAAATACTTCAAAATAAAATCCAAAAAGCAAGGAAAGTTTATTGCTGACATTGACAGTACCAAAATTGACAGTTTCGCCCGGTTAAAGAACCTATGTCAGAAAGAAGTGAAAACAGAAGTTCGAGCCACATGATTTTTACCTGGGCATGTTCTCTGGATTTGTGTGGAAAGCTCATTAACATATTCCCCAGCCTGTCTTGATTGGGAAACACAGGGTACAGCTGCACAAACATTGTTCAAACAGCTTCCAAGAATATCAACAGAGAACTGCGTTGTCAAATAGTAGCTTTAATGAGAGCAGTACTGCTCAGAGGTAGGAAACTTGCAAACGTTGGGTGTGAGGTGGAAAATGCAGAAAGAACTACCTTAGAGGTAAATGCCGAAGGTGCAAGATGAAGGATGAGATGAACCTACTCCATCCCAGGATGGAAACCAAACAGAACCACTGCTGGATCCCACCCTATGCATAAATACAAAACACTAAAATGCTTTAACAATTCTCCCATCAATGAGTTATAATTCAACTACAAATAATTTTCAACATCAGTTATGAGAATTTCTGTTAATTGGCACAATGAATGAGTTTTCAAATCAGTGGCAGATCTGACATTTCTTTTGTCTTGCCATTTGGACATTGCGCTGTCATGATAGACAATTTCTTACCAGAAAGGCATTTTTGTCATTTTTGATCCTTCTAGAAGACAGGACATATGAGTGAAGAATCCTAGAAAAGGGAATAAATGTGGGTACTAATCATTTCTATTGAGTTTGCTATGCCATTTGTCTGTTCACCTGGATAATTGGCAATTGTTCTTAACATGTAAGAAACAACACTTGGTCTTATGCCCAGGGTCATTCTAGTGAACAATGCCGACCAGACAACCGTTCGTTCCTGGACCTTTTCCTCTTGATTATGCCTCTCCCTCCCTTTGGTAATGTAGTTGCCTCATTCTTTTGGCTTCTTCCCTACTCAAAATCTCTTCAAAATTAGATTTCAAAATATTTATAACTCATTTGCATTACAGTGAAAGTACAGTCATCATTCAGAAGCACTAGTATTACAATGAACACCAGAAGGCTTGTATCTGAACCCCAGCTGTGCCTCCATGTGTGGTTTGGAGCAAGTTACTTAACCACTTCTAGGCCTCAGTTTACTTATCTGAAATGGGATGATTGGTAATCATACTCATTGCAGAGAGCTGTTATGAGGATTAAAGGGATGACTGGAAAACAGCCTTACACAGGGTGATCCCAATAAATAATAGCTCTTCATTAATTTAATTACTCCTATTTTATAGTACCTCTTCCCATGGTTTTTGCATTGTAAACCTTATTTCAAATTGGAATGAAGGAAAGATTAAGCAGAAAAATATTTGCTGGGGGTAGGAAAGCAGGTTATGCTGTTTAATATAAAGCGAAACCAAAACTTCAAGTAAAAGCCATGTCTAACAAATGTTTTGGAGCTTGTGATGAGTGTGTCTGGAAAGAGATTTTTCAAAGGGCACGTGGCACCTTTTAGGACCCAGCAATAATCCATGGCGTGACCTCTTGCTGGGTGTTCCAAGGTACCCTAAGACTGTCACAAACACCAGCGTTAAAGAGCAACCACCTCCAAGGTCTGACTATACTTTAGCTGGCTCTAAAGTTGTCAGATCATTTACAGCATTTTTCACAATTCTTAAAAAAGATTTTTTAAAAATTTCAGGACTACCAGGCTAGAAAGAGAATTCAGGAAAACACAGAACAATTCTTCCAAGCAGAATCGGTAACCGGCATGGGGGAGTTTGAGACATAATGTCCACTGAGACCCTTGTCTCGCAGTGAGTAGGTGCTCAGGAAAAGTAGAAGGAAGTCTACTCTGCCTGTTGCCATGCACATCAGAGAGAAAGGATAGGGACATTTCAAAAAGATCTTCCAGAAGTTTTGCTGTTTAAGAAAAAATTGCAACTCCTTAGTGACAAAAAAATGCAGGCTTCTTTTTAAACAGAAAAGTATTGTGAACATTGGTTTTTGACTGTAGGAAAAAAAAAAAACAGAGATGCTTAGGCTCTGCAGAAACAGTAAGCTTTGCTGTTTGCCTGTGGCAAATTCACAAAATTGCATAATTCCTCCAGTAGCAAAGTGTCAGAGTCTTTCTCAGAAGAGTTATACTCTTGGTAGGAAATGTGAAATTTTAGCCTGGAAAAAAATCTGGCTATGTTTTGCACAAAGTTAAAACTGATTCTCTTATTTTGATTCTGGGTGAAGTCAAGCCATCCCAAAGCGGGGAAAGTGATGATGAAGAAGGAGAAAATGAGTTCTAGAATCAATAGACAGGGAACAGAGAATGCAAGTAGTAGGCAGAAAAGATCTAAGAAAGATCAAAAAGGGAAGAATATGATGATGGATATGTTATAACCTTATAGATTTTAGGAGCTCAAAATTTTATTTAAAGACAGGTCCAGGGAATCAAATCTCCCAACCAAGACCCTAAGACCAGAACTTCTTTGTATGGACTCTATTTCTGCCATATCCAACCTCTTCTTCTTTCTGTTCCTGCCTCTGGTATTTGATGAGACTGTGCCAGGTTTCAATATACAATTTCAAAGAGAAAGGATTTTGTTTTTGAGCTGAATTTTCAAAATGCAATTTTCTAAAACAAACTTTGGAGAAGAGCAGAAAAGTAAAACTTTAAGCTGTTTCACAAATACCTGATCCTTTTTCTCAAAGGATTACAAAGCCTCATAAATCTTCAACTTTGTTCTGTGGGTTCCAGGTCTTTTCTTACAGAATTTTCAATCCACTGTATACAAGACACAGGAACTGAACTTGGAAAGGTTGTACAAGGGGGAAATTTAAACACCATATGGTTTTAATGCCATTAATAAAGTACTGCTGCCCTGGCTGGTGTGGCTCAGTGGATTGAGTGCCAGCCTGCAAACCAAAGGGTCGCTGGTTCAATTCCCAGTCAGGGCACATGCCTGGGTTGCAGGCCAGGTCCCCAGTTGGGGACATGTGAGAGGCAACCACACATTGATGTTTCTCTCCCTTTCTTTCTCCCTCCCTTCCCCTTTCTTAAAAAAACAAATAAAAATTTTTAATGCTTTAAAAAATAAAAAAAGTAAAGTACTGCTTTTGGAGGCAGGCTGAAGACCATGATAAAGCACTAAATAATATTTTATAAGATGGGTCTTCTACTATCCCTGAAGACCTTTTGTATGTTCATTCATTTTTTTCCTAACCCAATCATTGTCTTTTTTATTCTTTAGAAAAAAATAATGTGAAGGCTTTTAAACATCAGAAGATTGTAAGGTTTATTCTGAGTACATGTCACTTTCCCAGACAATACATACAAATCAGAACCTACACTAAACAGAACTTCCCTTGTCAGGATGGAACTACCTTCAATATGAAGAAGAGTGGGCCCCTAAAACACATTCAATTTACCTCCACCATTCCATAAAACTACCTATCATAAGCCTATGGAAAGTGATTCTGTATGGCATAGAGGACATATAGTGGCATATGGCATAGAGTTTCAAGACACTCAGAAAGGATAGATATATAAAGGCCTTTCACTTATGCAATGCAAAAACATTCACTAGGAAGTAAAAAATAAATTAAGGCGCATCCCATCTCACCGTCCAGTAAAAAAAATTCAATAAATGCTCAACTACTTGGAACAATAATTAATTATAGAAACACTGAAGGTACAGGTACTATATTCCACACCCTGAACTAGACAGAAAGGCATGAGAACTTACATAGGGATATTGAGCTTTGTTCGAGTTTGTAAATAATTGTTTCAAATTTTCCTCAAAGCGAAGAACCCCGGGTTATTTCTCCCCTGGGAGGAGTTTCATTAATGAAGAAGAGTTAACTGCTGAGTTTGAGGAAATGGGAACTTTCAGATACACAGTAAGTGGTTAACTGAAAGGGAGATCCTCAATTATTCATGACAGTTAGCACTCAGAGAAACAGAATATGAAGCAAGAAGAGAGACTAGAAAGGCCTGCAGCCCAGAGGGTACTCACGTAAAGGACTTTTTCAAGAGCAGCAATGCACAGATAGGAGTAGGTCACTGAGGGAATTGGGTAAAAAAGAGAATAAGATAATGAATGAAAAATGCCAGGGACAGATCTACTGAAAAGAGGAAACCACTGAGAACTAACAATGAGCAAAAGGAAAGAGATCAGTGTCCTGCAGAACAGGGTTCAGCTGATGTTGATTCAGACCTCTAGACACCTCACTCTAGTGTTTCTTCAGCTTTAGTGTGTGCATTAATCCCCTGAGAATATTGTTAAAAAGCAGATTATGACTCAGGAAGTCTGGGGAGACATCAGAGACTTTGCTTCCAGGTGATGCTGAGGTTAGGAATTCATGGGTCACACATTACATATCAAAGTGCCTAAGTCTAAATCTCATCAGATCAGTGAAATCATCACGAACCCAGAAAGGAGTCCTGAAGGTACTTTAAGATTAGGAGGACCCCCCCACCCCCTGTCTCTGGAGTGTCTCTGGCTCTGGTTCACTTTCTGTCCACGTGACTTGGGTCTCTTCTTGCAGGGCATTAAACTGAAAGAGTATGATGAAGGTGGCTTTCAAATTTTCCTTAGGACCCCATCTCCCCCATTATCTGAAGTTATATTATAATCTAAGACAAATTATTCAATTTTCTGAGCTTGAGTTCTTAAAATGATAATGATTAAATGATCCTCAGTAGGGCTATTTTGAGAATCGAATTGGGCTATGTAAGTAAAGCATATAGTAAAAGCTCAATACCTGCCCTTCTTTCTTTTCTCCTATATTAAATAGCAACACATATAATTATCACTGATTTAGCTGACAATAAGCAAGCACTTTCACTGACACGTATTTTGCCCCTTTAAAATTCATAAACAGGATCCATGTTATAACTCTCAGTGATAAGGAAACTGAGCTCAGAGAGGTTTAGGTTAGTGACCAAGAGCCTAAGGTTTGAATCAAGCACACCTGAATTCAGATTCACACTGTCTTTTACAGAAATGTTATCTTTTATGAACTGGCACCTACATTAAGTAAAATACATGTGAAATGCCTCTCAGCACTTCTTGTTAAATACAGGTGTTCTCTGCCCTTTTCTAAAATGCTATTATAAAGGTGGAAAATAACTTAAGTCATTTTGTTAGTTTGGGAAGTAGGGTTGCCATAAAGTGCCACAGACTAGGGGCTAAAATAGCAGAAGTTTATTGCCTCAGAGTTCTGGAGACCACAAATTCAAAATCAAGCTGTGGAAAGAATAGTTCCTTTTGCGGACTGTGAGCAAAGGGCCTGTCCCATGCTTCTTTCCTTGGCTTGTAGACTACTTACTGTCTTTTCCCTACGTCCCTTCACATTGTATCCCCTGTACACACGTTTGCCTCTGTGTCCAGATTTCTTCTTTTCAGGAAGATACTTAGTCATATTGCATTAGGGCTCACATAATTACCTCATTTTAACTTGCTTACCTCTGTAAAGACCCTATCTTCAAATAAGATCACATTCTGAGGTACTGAGTTAGGACTTCAACAATAGAAATTTGGGCTGATGCAATTCAACCACTAACTCAACCTAAAAATAAACAAAAATAAACTGGAAACAAAAATAAGCAGAGCTTGGAAGATGAAATACAGACAGAAGAGAAGATCTAAAAAGTCTGAAAGCCAAGCGTACATGATAGAGTTTGGGAGACATGCAAACAAGAAATGAGGCCTTTCATAACACAGCACACTAGAAAAGCTTGGGAGACAGTGGTAACTCATTCCCCTGATAAAGAAAGAGAAGCAAAGGGCTGAAAACAAGATGTTTGTTTGAAAATATGTATCAGAAGTAGTCATATCCCCAGGCAATCTCCAGTTCATAAATAGGATTTGGTGGAGAAACTGCACCATGGACATTTCAAACACAGGGAGGACTAGGGTCGGGAAGGCACCCTACTGAAAATAAACAGATTAAGTTAAAATTGACATACTGAATGAGACCCTCAACTCTTTTCTACATTCTGCTTTAAAAATGTAGGCAGCCTGGCAAGTACTGCTGCAGGCAATTGGTAGACTATTCTCTAAAATAATAGAATAGCTGGGGAGTAGGGTAGGGGAGAGAAGATCAATAAATATTTACATTTAGAGTACCCTCAGACACCATTTAGCAACCAAGGAGCAAATGAAAACAGGACTCATTATGTACAGGTACAGAGCACAAAAGATATTTAGAGAATAAATATCTATATCTTCTAAAATAAATCAGAGAACTTAGAAAGTAGAAAATAGTAGTTAGAAACAAGCAACCATTTGGAAACTAGAATTTCAGATTCTGGTTTTTGATGCCAGTGTCCAGGAATACAGCTGATCTCTATTTTAAGAAGTGGAGCTGTCAACAAAGGGATCCAGAATGGTAATTTAATAATAGCTCATTGGATGAGAGGAGCTATAAAATCACCAATTTCTGTGAAGTATTCCAAGGCTTAATATATATGAGGTACCTCAAAGTCACTTAAGTCCAATTTGGAAAGGTCTACAGGAACTCTGTCCAAAACTGAAGCAAGTTTTTCTAAGTGAAGAATTCCTTCCAACCTTGCCCAGAATCCTCCAATGAAAACAGCAAAAATCCTTTCAACTCTTGCATTAAGTGACAATAGAACTTTGGGGCAGTTTGTTAAAGGTGGGGCCAGAAAGAGACCTGTGTGGCCCTCACCTCCTCTGAGATGCAGAGAACACCCTGGCTTCTCGCTGTCACCCAGGCTCCTCTTTATTCCCGCTGATGCAACGGCCACCTAGGCTGGGAGCCCTGAGGCTCATAAATCAACTGCGTGCTCTCTCAGGGGCCTGGAAGAGCAGAAGGGAAGATGGGATAACTATAAAACTAGAGATGCCAGTATCAGTTAAATTTTCCCTCCAGTATTAAGCTTAGTAAATTTCAATTCTTTCTTCCATATCCATTTTTGTATTGAACCTGGCAACATGAGGTAAAATCAGCCAATAGTGCGGCACTAATAGTTCCTGTAAATGTTACGTTGCCTTAATTTTCATTTCACACTTTTGAGTCGGTGATACATCCTTTAAGGGCATATACTTTCCCACTCCCCCATGGATATAGTATTAGTTAGGACAGTTATTTTGAAAGTGTAATCCCCATACCAGCAACATCAGCATCACCAGGAAGCTTGTTAAAACTGAACTTTTTTTGTTTTCCTGTTGTTCAAGTACAGTTGTCTGCATTTACCCCCCACCCCAGCCATTCCCACCTCTCTCCCCTGATTCCACCCTCCTTGGTTATGTTCATGTGTCCTTTATAGTTGTTCCTGAAATCCCGCCCCACCTTCCCCCCTATTATCCCCTCCCACCTCCCTTCTGGTTACTGTCACATTGTTCTTAATTTCAGTGTCTCTGGTTATATTTTGCTTGCTTGTTTTGTTAGTTAGGTTCCACTTCTGAAGGTGGAGTCAAACGATGAGTGCTTTAGCAAGCTCTGCAGGTGATTCTGAGGCACCCTAAAGTTGGAGAATCTTTGAGTCAGAAGAGTGCTAGACACTCTAACAAACCCCAAATTTCAAGTGACTTAACATAATAAACATTTACTTCTCACTCACTCAGTGGCAGTGGCAGCTTTTCCCCCCCATGCTGCTTCAGGGAGCCAGGTAACCTTCCATCTTGAGTCTCCTCCATCTCGCTGTGGCCTCAGAGTTCTCTGCATATTTCTAATGATGAATGATCAAAAAGAGTAGAAGTGCTATTCTCATCTTAAAATCCCTGGCTCAAAAGTAGTGCACATTGCTTCCACTCACCAGTTGTCATTGGTGAAAACCAGTTAATGGGTCACATCTAGAAACAAAGAAGCCCGAGAAAATAAAACACGCTTCCCTGCCACACCTGCATATCAGGGGAGAGAGAGCCCAGATGTCCACCACAGGTGTGCAAACTGTTGGGTAGCCAGAGCAGGAGCACATGCTAGCCCCTTGGAGCACATCCACCAAAAGTGGGACCTTTTCAAAAATTTTAGTATAGATCTGATTGTTGCTACAACAATAAGAAAGACTTATGTTGCATTTTCTCAAATGTTAATGTACATGTCAACCACCAGAGAATCTGGTAAAAAAATCATGTTCTGATTTGTAGGTCCAGGATGGGGCCAGTGATTCTGCATTTCTAAATAACTCTCCAGTGATTCCAATGTATGGTCCAGGGACCACGCCTTGAAAGCAAGAATTTGGGGAAGGCTGCTTGATACTAAGGTCAATCTGTTCAATGTATGAATGTCCTATGTAAAAGGTTAATGTCCTTACAATGTTGGCACACACAGACATATGTGATATAGTTCCATGCCCTCCCTGCCACCCCTTCACTTCGCTGATCTTTCTCCTTCCACTCCTCACCTTGCTACACTGGCCTTATTGATGGTCTTCCACACACCAGACACACTCCTGTCTCAGACTTTAAACTGTTTCCTCTGCCTAGAATGGCTATTCCTCAAAATGCACATGTGACCAATTCCCTCCCCTCCTCCAAGATCTACCTCTTGTTGAATGAGTAAATAGTTGTCAGACTAAAAGACGAGCCCAAAAAGTCATCGAGGAGTGATTCCTTTCTAAGCCCCCAGTTCTCCTGATATAAATCCTGCCAAATCAAACAATGGGCAGGGAAAGAAGGGATTAGGAAAGGATGCTTGGATCTGGTGCTTGAAATAAAAATATCTGTAGGAAGACCACATTGCTGGGTCCTTTATTGATAGATCCCTGGTCTTCCCTGCTGCCCCTCATTGCAAAAATAAAGTATGCATGGCCACCATCGACATTTTGGAATTTGTGAGTATATCAGTTTGCTTGGGCTGCCATAAAAACATGTCACTGACTGGGTGTCTTAAACAACAAAAGTTCATTTTCTCACAGTTCTGGAGGCTAGAACTCCAAGATCAAAATGCCATCTGGGTTAGTCTCTAGTGAGAGCTCTTTTCTTGGCTTACAGATGGTCTTTGTTCTGTGTGCCCGCACTCCCGGTGTCTCTTCTTCATATAAGGACACCAGTCATGTAAGATTGAGGCCCCACTCTTCTGACCTCAGCTAAGCTTTATTATTGTACTTCCTTATCTCCAAATACAGTCACACTGAAAGTTAGGGCTTTAATAGATAAGTTTGTGGGGCTGAGGCGAGGTGACACGATTAAACCCATAGCAACGAGGCTGTGTGTATTTATGCATACATATGGTGGGTGTGTTGTGTGTGTGCATTCTTTGGTCCTAAAGTTGGTAGGTTTTTAATCACTCACACTTAGCACACATACAAAATAGAAAAGGCAGTTTCTTTGTCATTTTACAGGAGACTTATTGCCATCTTCTCTCACTGTGCTAATGAAGTTTCATGACACAAAGTGTCTGACACTGCCACAGAATGGTAGTGATGACTTGGTTGGAGGCTGAAAAGCCAAAATGCAACCTCACACTTTGAAAATAATAAGGATTTGTTGTTTCTCCTCTGGCTAAATATATTTCTTACAAATAGAATGTCACTTATAATTTTATCTTAAAACTTTCTGTGTCAGGGAAATACATTAAATTATACATTTTTGTAGTCCTATCCCCCTTCTCTTTGCTGGGGAGGGAAATTTCTTTGCTTTTGTTATTACTGGACTTTTGTGTGGAGTGGGGTGAGAGATGGAGAGGAGAAATGAGGAAGCTTAGAAAACAAAATTGTTCTATTTCAGAAATGACAACATAATGACAGGATGAGAGGGAGGTGAGGGTTGGAAGACAGGGGTTGGAGAAATGGTAGAGAGAGGCAAAGAATGAGGGAAAAGATGCAGGTGAAGGGGTGGAAGGTATGAGAACAGCAACAGGGAATCGAACTTTGGGTAGGCTCAAAAGCTTCTATTAGGAAATATTGCTCTGTGAATAGTAGCTCTGTCTTCTGGAAAAAAATATGTTCAGTAATAATGTATCACACTTTAGGAATCTGCTTAATGTGACTTTATTCAACTTCATGAAATCCCTGCTTCTGTAACTCAAAAATGCTTGATCATCAGCAGTTTGATATGGTCCAAGCTAATATTTTTAGGTAAGTATAATTGTTGCAATTTAACTGATAGCTAGATAAAGGGGACTCACAATATTCCAGATACACCTAAGAATCTAAGAATCTAAGGAAAGCTATATGTGAACATGTAATCTAGGGTAGGGCCCTCCAAAGGTCTCCTTCTCACCCTCCGGCCAAAGTCCAAATTCTATCATATTGCAGATGCATAAAAGGAACAAACTGAAAATACAGATCCTAGACCTGCTTCAAAGAGCCAATCTACCCTTGCTCCTCCTGACACACTGAGGAGGGGCATGGAGAGAGTGGCCAACCTACCCCTCTGGCGATGTGGAGGAAAGGAAAAAGAATGGAACAGCTCATGTGCTGTATTCTACAGTAGGTAGGAGGTTCAGTAGGCACGTTGGAATCTGGTGAAGTAGATGAGTGGATTTTTTCCTCCATCTGAGAAAGCGAGCAATGAAGATGAGGTAGAAAATGGGATTTTTCCATAACTTTAGCCTGCAAATGCATCCATATATTGGCCATAAATAAATATAGGTAGTATACTAAGCATGTTATATCTGTCCATTCATTCATTAATCAACTCAAAGAATATGGTATGAGTGCCCATTTTGTGGTATATACCACAATGTATTATCATACCTAGCCTGCACAACCTCCCTTCAAGAAAGTAATTATCCCCCATTTATGGACAAAAATCTGGGCCTTATGAAAATGAATGAATTGTTCCTAATTAGTAAGGAGCTTAGCTGGCATTTGAAATGAGGTCTGCTGTAAACCCTGTTCTTTTCACCATTATATAATGGTGAAGTTCAATGCTTGAACTTTTTCCAACACAAGTCTTTGAAATACCTATTCCTGTGCCAGCTCACGCTGTGATCACTGTCATGGGGTAGCTAGAAAAACTGCACTGTGACTTGGCTGAGCATTCAGTGATTCTGAATGCTCAGAGCTGCTTTTCTCCCTTTCTGAGCCAGTAATGGTTCAAAGCTCCAAAATCTTGCCTCTGTAATATAGAACCATGGGTATTAACAAATCTCAATCTCTATTCATTATTTTTTCTACTTCCCTAAACTGAAACCAGGGGTGGGAATAAAACTAAACAGTGAATTCAAATCATAGGTCAGAGGATATTATCGAATCTGAGTCTTCAAGTAGAAGAGAGGGCCAAAAACTACAGGAGAATAAATAAATAAAATAAAGAATAAATAGCAAGACTTGCACAAGGATTAAGGTTTAATTCTTCCTCTACTTCCTCTTATTCCCCCTAAGGAGGTTTCAAAATGCTGATCAATATATCTGCAGGTCCTTCCAATGAAGTATCTGGTGAGCAAACCAAAAGTAGACCCACAATGAGATGTACGAAAGATAATAGCATTATTTCTGCAGGTAATCCTTTTGTATCAAAGTTTACTTTATTAATTTGAGAAACAGAAACAAGCTCATTTTTTTGTTTTATCGTTCTACTAGTAGGCAAACTTTGCAGCTGCTTAACCATGGTAGTTGTATTATTGTCCTCACATTTTCCCAAACTACCTCTCCAAAGAGAAGACTCCTTCCATTGGATTCCATTTTCTGTCTCAACTCATAGATTAACTTCCTCCACCCAAAGGTAAAAACCACAAAGTATCCTAGTATTCAAAGCTCATTATGGACTGAATGCTTGTGTTCCCTCAAAATTCATTGTTGAAGCCTTACCTCTTAATATGATGGTATCTGGAGATGGGGCCTTTGGGAGGCCTTGGCATCATGGAATTAGTGTCCTTATAAGAAGAAAAAAAACAAAGAATTCTCATTATTTCCCTCAGATTCCCACCCCCCCCTCTCTCTCCCCCCCACCTCTCTCTGCCACCCACAATCCCACCATGTGAGGGAGATACAGCAAAAAGGCCACCATCTGCAAGCAAGGAAAGGAGCTCTCATCAGAACCCAACCATGCTGGCACCCTGATGCCAGCCTTCAAAAATTTATAAAAAAGTAAATTTCTGTTGTTTAAGCACCTGGTGTATGATTATGTTATAACAGCCTGAGCAGACTAAGACAAAGTCTCTGCCCAATTTTTAATATATCAGCAATATCTACTGAATGCCTACTCAGTGCAAATTACTATACTAAACTCCATGAGCACATAAGTGTAAATCATGTGTAGAGCTCTTGGAGAGGTCATATCATGAGTGGTTAAGAGTAATTCTGTACCTATCTTCAATGAATTAATTGAAATATTTCATGCCAAATGCTTAGCACCATGACCAGTATATGGCAAATGTTCAAAAATGTTAATTATTTAAAAGAGTAAATGGAAGGGGACTATTTTGGAAGGGTGGTATATCAATCAGGCTTCTTAATTGCAAACTATAGAAACTGACTCTATTTTAAGCTGAAGGGAAATATTAATAGATATTGAATGGCTCTCAGAATCTTAGGATGGGCCATATCAAGCTTATGGGTTATCGAACCAATAATAATGTCCCCAATTATGCACTAGTCCCAGGCTGCTGAAGATCCCATGGCCACTAACTCCACTGGGCACAACTGTCATAACTATCTTATCCTGGATAATGCTGCTGGAATGCCTGTTACCACTGCCTCTGTAGATTACATGCAGTAGCCACCACCATTGCCAGAATGGATGCCTCTTGGCATCCATTCTGGCAATCTTCATTATGCCCC
The DNA here is from genome assembly GCF_004126475.2 of Phyllostomus discolor. Lineage (NCBI taxonomy): Eukaryota > Metazoa > Chordata > Mammalia > Chiroptera > Phyllostomidae > Phyllostomus > Phyllostomus discolor. The sequence goes on along the minus strand of NC_040903.2, from coordinate 187,501,768 downwards.
TAATTTGCAATTCAAAGTCCAATATATGTAAATCTGCTTCCTACATCCTAGCTGCCAAGAGCAGTGGGAGGATAGAATCCAAACATTGTCAAGTCCAAAAATGTAAGAAATTCCACAAAAGGAGGAAGATAATCAAATACAAGGTCTGTCTGGAAAATGTCCAGCCATTGTTCATATAACAAGAATGGTTTGTGCGATATTCGTGTAACCTGGCAACCAAGGAGAGTGGACTGGTATGCACATGTGTGAACAATGATAATTTCATGTACTAGTCAGTGGGAGCAGCAGACACTGCTGAGTGACCATATGTACTGTGTGGTCATTGCATTCAAAATGCCTGAGCAAGCAGAACAACAAATCTGTATCAAATTTTGCATTAAGCTTGAACATTCTTCCATTGAAACTATTCAGATGATTCAGAAGGTTTTCAGGGATGGTACAATGAGTGCCACACAAATAAAAGTGTGACACAAATGTTTCAAAGATGGTTGAGAATCTTTTGAAAGTGATCCATGTTCTAGAAGGCCTGCAACAAGCAGAACACCTGAGAATGTTGAACATGTATGGGCTGCAATCAACAAAGATTGGCAACTTATGGTGAAAGAACTAAAAGCCTATCTGGGGATTCCAAAAACTAGTGCCTGAGATTTTGACACAGGATCTTGTCATGAAACGCATTGTGGCAAAATTTGTTTTGCAGCTTCTGCTAAAACAGCAGAAAGAACATCATGCTGCAGTTGCTAATGACTTGATTGAAAACACTACCAATAAATTAGATTTTCTCAAGCAGGTCATAACTGTAGGTAAATCATGCCTGCATTGCTATGATCTGGAAATGAAGGCCAAGTTATCCCAATGGAAGTCACCTGCTTCTCCAAGTCCGAGCAATACACAGCAAAGTCACAGCAAGATCAAGACCACGTTAACTGTGTTTTTTGATTGTTGTCCATCACAAGTGTGCTGCCCCAGGATAAACAATTAATAAGGAGTACTACTATGATGTTCTTCATTGGTTGAGAGATGCAATCCAATGAAAATGGCTACAGCTATGAGCAACTGGTGATTGGAAGCTTCACCACACAAGGTGCCCACAAATGCATCATATCCTGTGCAGTTTTTTGATGAAACATCAGATCACCCAGGTGACTTAGGCCCACTACAGCCCAGATTTGGTGCCCTGTGACTTCTGGCTTTTCCCAAAACTAAAATCACCTTTGAAAGGGAATAGATTTCAGACCATCAGTAAGATGCAGGAAAATGCAATGGGGAAGCTGATGGTGATTCCAACAAAGGATTTTTCAGAGTGGTTTGAACTGTGGAAGAGATGATGGGAGAACTGTGTGAGGTTCCAAGGTACCTACTTTGAAGGGGACTGAGATGTCATTGTCCTGTGTACAATGTTTCTTGTATCTTGTAGCTTCTTCAATAAATGTCTGTATTGTTCATATTACATGGTTGGATACCTTATGGACAGACCTAGCATGCTGGAAAACAAAAAAGAATAAAAATATTCACTAGAGTAGTCATAGAAATTGCTGCATGAGGAGTGACAGTTGGGCTAAGTCAAGTAAAGACTCTGACACAGGAATGTCCCTGTTGTGCTCAAGGAACAAAAAATTGTAATGGAAAAAAATGCAATAAAAATTAAAATATTAAAAAAGAAGAAGAAGCAAATGCATACATAAATAAGTGGAGGGGGGAAGAATGTCATGTAAGTGGAATCATATAGTCTGTAGGCTTTCAGATTGGTTTCTTTCACTTACTAATAGGCAATTAAGATTCCTCCATATCTTTTTATGACTTGATAGCTTATTTCCTTTAAGTTCTGAATTATATTCCATTGTCTGGATATACCAGTTTATTTATGCATTTACATATTAAAGGATACCTTTGTTCCTTTCAAGTTTGGGCAGTTACTATAAAGCTACTATAAACATCCTTGTGCAGGTTTTTTTTATTATTGCTGTTCAAGTACAGTTGTCTCCATTTTCCTGCCACCACTTTCCCCTGCCCCATCCACCCCCACCTCCCACCCTCAATCCTATGCCCCTTGGGCTTTCTCCATGTGTCCTTCATACATGTTCCTTGGTGACCCTTCCCCTTCTTTCCCCCGTTATCTCCCTCCCCCACTCCCCTCTGGTTACTGTCAGTTTGTTCTTTATTTCAAAGTCTCTGGTTATATTTTGCTTGCTTGTTTTGTTGATTAGGTTCCACTTACAGGTAAGATCATACGGTGTTTGTCTTTCACTGCCTGGCTTATTTTACTTAGCATAATACTCTCCAGTCTCCATCCATGCTATCGCAAATGATAGAAGGTCCTTTTTTCTTTCTGCTGCATAGTATTCCATTGTGTAAATGTACCAGTTTTTTGATCCACTCATTCACTGGTGGGCACTTAGGTTGCTTTCAGCACGTGGCCATTATAAATTGTTCAGCTAAGAACATTGGGGTGAATAGGTTCTTTTGAATTGGTGTTTCAGGATTCTTAGGGTATAATCCCAGTGGAATTGCTGGGCCAAAAGGCAGTTCCATCTTTACTGTTTTGAAGAAGTCCCATACTGTTTTCCACAGTGGCTGCACCAGTCTGCATTCCTAACAACAGTGCACTAGGGCTCCCTTTGCTCCACAACCTTGCCATCACTTATTGTTTGTTGATTTGGTTATAATGACCTTTCTGACTGGTTTTAATTCACATCTCTCTGATGACTCGTGATGCTGAGCATCCTTTCATATGTCTCTAGGCTCTCTGTATGTCCTCCTTAGAGAAGTGTCTGTTCAGGTCCTTTGCCCATATTTTAATTGGATTGTTTGTCTTCCTGGAGTGGAGTCTTGTGAGTTCTTTATATATTTTGGAGATCAAGCAGTTACTTCATCATGGCAGACACTAATCCTTATACAGGTTTATATGGTCATAAATTTTCAACACCTTGGAGTAAATACAAAGAAACTCAATCGTGGATCATATGGTAAGAGTATGGTTAGTTTTATAAAAAAACTGCCAAACTGGCTTCTAAAGTACCTGTACCATTTTGCACTCACACTATTAATGAATGAGCATTCCTGTTGTTCTACATCTTTACCAGCATTTGGTGGTATTACTGTTTCAGATTTTGGCCATTCTAGTAGATACATGGTAGTATTTCATTATTGTTTTAATTTGCATTTCCTTGATGGCATATGATATGGAGCATCATATGCTTATTTGCCATCTGTACATCATCTTTGGCAAAGTGTCTGTTAAGATCTCGGTCCATTTTATTGGGTTGTTTGTTTCTTAAGGTTAGTTTAAAAAATTCTTTGCATATTTTGAATGAGTCTTTTATTAGATTTATCTTATGTAAAATTTCCCCTAGTCTGTGGCTTATTGCTTAATTCTCTTGACAGAGTCTTTTGCAGAGTATAACTTGTTCATTTTAATGAAATCTACCTTATCAATTCTTTCTGTCATGGATTATGCCATTGGGGTTATAGCTAAAAAATCATCACCATACCAAAGATCATCTAGATTTTATCCTATACTATCTTCTAAGAGTTTTATTCTTTTTTCCAAGATTTTATTTATTTTTAGAGAGAGGGGAAGGGAGGGAGAAAGGGATGGAGATAAACATCAGTGTGTGACAGAAACATCAACTGGTTGCCCCTTGCATGCCCCCATCCAGGGTCTGGGCCCAGAACCCAGGCATGTACCCTGAATAGGGACCAAACTGGTGACATATTGCTTTGTGAGACAATGCCCAGCAAACTGATCCACACCAGCCATGGCTAGGAGTTTTATTCCTTGTTCTTTACATTTCAGACTGTAATTCATTTTTAGTTAGTTGTGGTATAATATCTGTGTCTAGATTAATTTTTTTGTATGTAGATATCTAGTTGTTCTAGCACCATTTGTTGAAAAGACTGTCTTTGCTCCATTGTATTGCCTTAGATCTTTTGTCAAAAATCAGTTGGCTAGCCCTGGCTGGTGTAGCTCAGTGGATTAGGTGCGGGCTGCGAATCAAAGTGTCACAGGTTCGATTCCCAGTCAGGGCACATGCCTGGGTTGCAGGCTACGGCCCCCAGCAACTGCACATTGATGTTTCTCTCTCTCTCTTTCTCCCTCCCTTCCCTCTCTAAAAATAAATAAATAAATAAAATATTTTTAAAAATCGGTTGGCTATACTTACGAGGGTCTACTTCTGGGTTTTCTATTCTGTTCCATTGATCTGCATGGCTACTCTTTCAACAAATAATACACTGTCTTAATTACTGTAGCTGTATAGTAGCTCTTAAGGTTAGGTAGTGTCAATCTTCCACCTTTGTTCTTTTCAATATTGTGTTGTCTATTCTGAGTCTTTGGCCTACCTATTTAAACTTCAGAATCAGTTTGTTCATATTCACAAAACAACTTGCTGGGATTTTCATCAGGATTGATCTGAATTAGTAGATCAAGTTGAGGAGAACTGACATTTTCACAATATTAAGACTCCTTATTCATGAACATGAACTGTCTTTCCATTTATTTATCTCTTTGATTTCTTTCATCAGTTCTATAGTTTTTGTCATATAGACTTTGTATATACTTTATTAGCCTTTTGAGGGCGGTAATGTAAATGGCACTGTTTTTAACTTCAAATTCCACTGTTCACTGCTGATACATAAGAAAGTACTTGACTTCTGTATATTGACCTTGTGTCCCACAATTTTGTCAATTCTTTTAGATTTCCTACAAAGAAGAACATGTCACGTGTGAACAAAGACAGCTTTATTTTTTCCTTCTTAATCAGTATACCTTATTTCCCTTTCTTGTTTTATTGGATTAACTATGCCTGTTGGTATAATGTTTGTTGAAAAGGAGAAGTGAAACATCCCTGCCTTGTTCCTAACTTTAGAGGGAAAGCTTCCAGCTTCTCACCACTAAGTATGATGTTCACTGTAGGTTTTTTATCTAACTTTGTCAATTTGAAGAATTTTCCCACAAGTCATAGTTAACTGAATATTTTTATCATTAAAAAGTTTTGGATTTTGAAAGCTTTTGGGGCACCTATTGTTATAATCATGTGATTTTTTTCTTCTTTAGCTTGGTGGTGTGACAGATTACATGAGATAACTCTCCAGTGTTGAAACAGCCTTGCATATGTGTGATAAATGCCACTTAGTCATGGCATACAATTCTACTTATACATCGTTGGGTTCAATTTACTACTATTTTGTTGAAGATTTTTGCATCTTCATTCATAAGGGATATTGATCTATAGTTTTCTTTTCTGTAGTGTCTTTGTCTGGTTTTAGTATTAAAGTGATACTGACCTTATACAATGAGTCAGGAAATACTCTCTTTGCTTTCATTTTCTGAAAGGGATTATAGACAATTGCTAGAATACCTTTCTTAAATGTTTGGTAGTATTCACCAGTGAACCCACTGGGGCACCTGGTACTCTCTGTTTTGGAAAGTTTTTGTTTCAATTTCTTTGATACATAGAGATAGGCCCATTCAGATTTGTCTATTCTTGTGTGGGCTTTCTCAGATTGTAACTTTCAAAGAATCCATCTGTTATATCTATGTTATCAAATTTGTGAGAATAGAACTTTTCAGAGTATTCCTTTAATTATTCTCTTAATGTCCATGGGATCTGAAGAGATGTCCCCTCTTCCATTTCTTAATTTATGTCCTATCTCTTCTCTTCTTAGCCTGGCTAGAGACTTATTGACTTGATTGATCTTTTGAAAGAAACAGCTTTTAGTTTTATTTATTTTCTCTATTGGTAATTTCCTGTTTTCAATTTTATTGATTTCTGCTCTAATTGTTATAATTTCTTTTCTTCTGCTTGCTTTGAATTTAATTTGCTACTCTCTAGGTTCCTAAAGTGCTCTTCCCTGTCTTCCCCAGATCAGTTAAGCTCTAATCATACCCCAGCTGGTCAGGCTCTGGTTAGTTTTCCCTGAGGGCAAGCCTTGTTAAGAAGAAAGGGGTGTTCTGGCATACTTCAAAATGGTTCCTTCGATCTTCTCCCTGCCAGAGAAGAACAAAAGATTTTCCTCTAATATTTTAGGTGGGAAATTGGTCAAGCTTTTGGAGGTAAATATCACAATATTGTGGTGTCCTACTATCTCTGGATCAGTTTTTCTCCTGGGGTGGCTAATTAAATTCATGGGTCACACCCAAATCTTAGAGGTGCCTGGTCATGTCCTATATCCTAAGTGTTCTCTCTCAAACATGTTTTCTCATTTTGCATTATGAATAGGATGAGAATTTTCTAAATATTTAAGGTCTAATTTCTTTTTTGCTTAAAATTTGCTTCTTCGAGCCATTCATCACCTTTTGCATTTTACTATAAGCAGTCATGAGGAACCAAGCCACTGATTCAGCATTTTGCTTAGAAATATCCTCAGCTAAATATCCAAGTCCATTGCTAGCAAGTACTGTCTTCCACAAAACACTAGAATGTGAATACAACCAGCCAAGTTCTTTGTCACATTACAACAAAGATCACCTTTCTTCTAGTTTCCAATGACATGTTCCTCATTTCCATCTTAGAACTCAACAGAATGGCCTTTAACATCCGTATTTCTACTGACATTTATTCAAGACCATTTGGCTATTCTCTAAGAAGACTGAGGCTCTTTCTATAGCTCCCCTCTTTTCTTTCTGAGCTCTCACCATAATCACCTTTAAAGGACCATTCATGGCAATGGCAATGATGGTTTTCTCACATGTGCCTCAAAACTCTTCTGGCTTCTACCCATTACTTAGTTCCAAAGCCACTTCTACACTTGCAGGTACAGTGGTCCTCCTTTTTCACAGAGGATACCTTCCAAGACCCTGCCCCAACCCAGGGACTGCCTGAAGTCATAAATAGTACCAAGTCCTATGTATACTGTTTTCTCCTGTATATACATATATACCTATTATGCAGTTTAATTTATAAATCAGAAACAGAAAGAGATTAACAATAATAACTAATTATAAAGTAGAATAATTGACAAGTGCTCTAATAAAAGTTATGTGAATGCAGTCTCTCATTCTCTCTTCCTGATAAGCAAGCTGATAACTGAAAAGCTGACTAATGAGCAGGAAGCAAATACAGAGCCAATATGCTAGACAAAAGGATAATTCAAGTCCTGAGTGAAGCAGAGCAGGATTTCATCATGCTACTCAGAATGTCATGCAATTTAAAACTTGTAAATTTTTTGTGTCTGGAATTCTCCATTTAATATTTTCAGACCCCAGTTGATCATGGGTAACTGAAACCAGGGAGAGGGAAATCGTGGATGAGGGGGACTGCTGTACTTGTTGGCAGCAGTATCCTCACTTCTCAATACCAACTTCTGTCTTACTTCAGCCTGCTAAAACAAAATTCCTCAATCTTGAATGCTTTATATAAAAAAACCAGAAATTTATTCCTCCCAGTTCTGGAGGCTGGAAGTCCAAGATCAGGGTACCAACACAGTCAGGTTCTGATGAAAACCCTATTTTAGTTTTTTAATTCTTAATTTTTATTGTTGACACCATCACAGATGTCCCTGTTTTCCCTGCCTTTGTCCACCTCCACCCAGCTCCCAGCCCCTTCCTTCTAACCATCACTATGCCGTTGTCTGTGTCTATGGGTTATGCATGTATGTTCTTTGGCTACTCCCTTCACCTTCTTTCATCCAGTCCCCCCACCCACTTCCCTCTGAGAGCTGTCAATCTGTTCCATGCCTCTGTTTCTATTTTTCATCAGTTTATTTTGTTTATTAGAAACTTTTTTTAGTTTGCAGTCTGCCAACTCTGTATATCTCACATAGCAAAAAGAGCAGAGTAGCAAAAGTAAGCTCTCTTTTGCCCTGGGCACTAATTCCATTTAGGAGAGCTCCTCCCTTATAACTTCATCTAATCCTAATTACCTCCCAAAGACTCTCCCTTTCTAATACCATTACATTGGGCAGATGCGATTTCAACACAAGAATTTTGTGGGCACACAATCATTCAATACATAACAAGCTTCTATTACACAAGATAGTTTTACACTAAAAAAATATATAAATGTAACTCACCACATTAGCAGGTTAAAGGAAAAATTTCATATGGCCATTTCAATGAAAGTATCAAATTAAATATAATACATGCTTTAGGGTAAAAAACTATCAAGAAACTAAGGAAATTAAGGAATATCCTTCACATCATAAGGTGTAACCAAACGAAGCCCACATCAGATTCAGGAATATTTCCTTTACAATTCAGAAAGAGACAAAGATGTACATAGATCACCACTTTTATTTAGCATTTTACTAGAGAATCTAATGTCAACCACTCGGGAAGAAAGTCTGGACATTTCTTACAAAGCTAAACATAGTCTTACCCAGAGTGCGATCCAGCAATCACACTCTGACATGTTTACCCAACTGATGGAACATTTGGACCCAAATGTTTATGGAAGTTTCTCTTTCGTAATTGCCAAAATCTGAGTAAACCAAGAGATCCTTCAGTAGATGAATGCATGAATTTTTCTATATCCACACCATGGAATATTTTCCACCAATCAAAAAGAATCAGCTACCAAGTCACATGAATATACGGATGAGTCTTAAATGTGTGTGGCTGAGTGGGAGACTATGCACTATGATTACAACTCTATTACATTAAAAAAAGGTAAAACTAAAGATATGGTAAAAATCGTGGATTCCAGTGATTGAGGGGGAGGAAGTGGATTGAGCAGGTGAATACAGAAAAATTCTTAGGGTGGTGAAACTGTTTTGTATGATACTGTAAAGGTAGATACACAACACCATGTGCTAGTCAAAACCCAGAGAAATGACAGCACAAAAGAGTGAACCTTAATACATTCAAATATTCAAAAATAATTTAAAAGGCCAAGAGTCCCAGGTAGAATGAAGATGTAACAAAAACACCCTAAATGTATCAGAAATATATGTAACAACTTCACTGAAGGGGGGAGGTTCTGTCCTAAATAAGTTTAGCAGAGAGGTGGGATCTGTCCAAGTACAGTAAAAAGGAACCGTACATAATAAGCACTGTACTCTAGTGAATACAGTCTTCTCCACTGCACTGCAAGGGAATAATTCTAAATGTACTTTCATTTACATGGGACAAGAACAGTTAAATCAATGGGTAAGGGAGCCATATTTTCACTGTTACAGTGGGAGGTTACAGGATAAGCAAGGGAAGAAAGAATTATCTATGTGGTACAACTAGAGTTGGAGATAATGGGAACTTAGGTTCCACTTAACATAGATGCAGATGATTAAAACAGAAATATTTATAGATATGTGTATATCCACAGGTTAGTATGCACACATACAGTAACTTGCTGGCAGCTGAGAGCATCCAGAGCAGTAACTCCCAGCATCAATGAGCACACCCAGTGCCTACAACTTGAATTCTAATATCTTTCTCCAATAAAAGAAACAAAGCTCCTTGGAGAAAGAGCTGGCTCTAGAGCTATGGCAAGTAAATATATAAATGAACTTTGAGCATATTGTACTGCAAAAAAAGTTTTTAAAAGGTAATAAAAATAGCCCTGGCTGGTGTGGCTCAATGGATTGAGCTCCGGCCTGTGAAGCAAAGGGTCGCTGGTTCGATTCCTGGTCAGGGCACATGCCTGGGTTGCAGGCCAGGTCCCCAGTAGAGGGTGCTCAAGGGACAACCACACATTGATGTTTCTCTCCTTCTCTAAAGAAAAAGAAGTAGTAAAAATAAAATAAATTAAATAAGGGTATGTCAAAGGGATAGAAGAACCAAAGGGAAAATTCCCAGTGCCTGAACTTGAAATGATTTGAACAACCAAATAGATTAAGTAATATTTTAAGTATAAACCAAAGTATAAAACAAATATCCACAAGTCCACAGCAATGTAAATAAATGGTTGCATAAGTAAATAACATGTTGTCTTGTTTTTCTGTTTAAATAAACCATAGTTCATTGTTAACTTTAGTGACTATTGAAAAGTTTCATGTATTTGATAAATGCCTAATATATGCCTATATCAGAGCACTCAGAAGGAGATAATGTCACAGTAGGTTTAGGTACTTGCAATCTACAGCTATGACCTCTTTCAGTGCCTTATACTACAAAGGATCTGGAACTTGGCTAATGAACTCTAAGCATTATGACTTACCAGTGTTATTTTTTTTCTTCTTTCCTTCTAATTTTCAATATCTTTGAATTCCAAATTAGCCTTTATTGGGAAAATGCTCCCAAGTAACTATTTTAGTTTTTTTAAGATTTTTAAAAAGATTTTTATTTATTTATTTTTTTAGAGAGGGAAGGGAGGGAGAAAGAGAGAGAGAGAAACATCAGTGTGCGGTTGCTGGGGGTCATGGCCTGCAACCCAGGCATGTACCCTGACTGGGACTCGAACCTGCGACACTTTGGTTCGAAGCCTACACTCAATCCACTGCACTACGTCAGCCAGGTTTTTAAGTATTTTTAATTGATTATGCTATTACAATTTTCCCACTTTTCTCCCTTTATTCCCCCACCACCCTGTCCCCACAACCCTCCAGCATCCCCCTCTTAGTTTATATCCATGGGTTGTACATATAAGTTCTTTGAGTCCTCTGTTTCCTATACCATTTTTTATCTCTCCCCATCTATTTTATGCCTACTAATTATGCCTCTTCTTCCCTGTATATTTCCCCCCCCATTCCTTCTTTCCCCCTCCCCACTGCATTCCCTCTGTGTGATGTCCATTTCCCTGATTCTGTTCCTGTTCTGGTTGTTTGCTTAATTTTTGTTTTCCTTTTCTTTTAGGTTCATTTGTTGATAGTTGTGACTTTGTTGTCATTTTACTGCCCACATTTTTTATCTTCTTTTTCTTGGAAAAGTCCCTTTAACAGTTCATATAATAAGGGCTTGGTGATGATGAACTCCTTTAACTTGACCTTATCTGGAAAGCACCTGATCTGCCCTTCCATTCTAAATGAAAGCTTTGCAGAATAGAGTAATCTTGGATGTAGTTCCTTGCCTTTCATGACATGGAATACTTCTTTCCAGCCCCTTCTTGCCTGTAAGGTCTCTTTTGAGAAGTCAGCTGATAGCGTTATGGGAACTCCTTTGTAGGTAACTGTCTCCCTTTCTCTTGCTGCTTTTAGGATTTTCTCTTTGTCTTTAATCTTGGGTAACTTAATGATGATGTGCCTTGGTGCGTTCCTCTTTGGGTCCAACTTCTTTGGGACTCTCTGAGCTTCCTGGACTTCCTGGAAGTCTATTTCCTTCTCCGGATTGAAGTTTTCCTTAATTATTTGTTCAAATAAGTTTTCAATTTCTTGCTGTTGTTCTTCTCCTTCTGGCACCCCTATAATTCAGATATTGGAACGTTTCAGGTTGTCCCAGAGAATCCTCAGCCTCTATTTTTTTGGATTCTTATTTCTTTGTTCTGATCCAGTTGGATGTTTATTTCTTCCTTTTGTTCCAAATCATTGCTTTGAATCCTGGTTTCCTTCTTGTCACTGCTGGTTCCCTAAATATTTTGCTTTATTCCATTTTGGATATCTTTCATTTGTCCTTTCATTTATCAACCAAGCATAATCGGTTCTGTGAGCATTTTGATTACCAGGGCTTTAGATCCTCCATCAGTTAGGTTGGTATCTCCTCATCACTTGGTTCTCTTTCTGAGGTTTTGCTGTTTTCTTTCATTTGGGCCACATTTCTTCATCTTGGTGCAGCTGATAGGTTGTAAGGGGCAGGGCCTTAGGTATTCACCCAGGCAGGGCAACCCTCTATGCTGCACTGCCTATGTGGGACGGGCCAGAGGGGGAACAATGCAGCTTACTTGCTTGTCTCTAGCACACTTTCCAACAGACTCTCCTGTCAGACTAGAAGTATCTCTCACTGTGGCAACCCCAGCCTTGGCCTGCAGTCAGCTCTGAGTCTCAGTTTTCCCCTTAACTCAGTCCCTCCCACACAGCTCTGCCGGGCTCTGCAGTCAGCCCCACCCCCCAGTGTGCCTCTGCTATAAGGTAGTCCACCTTACCCGTCTGGTTGTTCTGGTTGATTTTTTCTTTATTCCTTGGTTTGATTTTCTGGTGATTTTGGTTGTTTATTGATTTTAGATTGGTCGTTATCCTCTTTTTGGTTGTGTGAGGAAACGAAGGGTTTCTACCTACTCCCTCCATCTTGGCTGGAACTCCCAAGTAACTATTTTAGTTTTGAGCTAAATAAGGAAAATTTTGACTATGGTATACTCCTAAAATAACATAAGTTTGCAAACACGCATTCACAAGCCTAGCTCTTATTGCTCTGGTACACCTTCACTTAAGATGTGTTTAAACATTTGCACTTTTCTGTCTTAGACATGTATAATCCAGCAGTTCATCAGTAGGGGCTGTTATAACAGCTGATGAATATATTCATCACTTGCCCCTTGGAAATCCAGGTGTGATTGGTTCAAAGTACTGCCAGTTTTTTACTTTGTCATGACTAAAAAACTATCTTCATGATTTCTACTAACTCCTATGGGTTTGATTTTTCCTACTGCTTTCTGACTTCAGCTTTTGTTCACAATTCTATTGCATGTATTTAGGCTTTTCAACAAATTCCACGAGAACTTCATCTACTCTGAGCAGAGACCTAGCATTAAGAACCAAGTGGCCAATGGTCATATACCTGTAGGTATGGATTACAGGGAAGAATAAGGTGTGAGGGTAAGAGAGTGAGGTGGGCACAGAGGGAAGCTAATTGAGTTTATTTAGCAGAGTGGAAGCAGACTGGAGCTTGAGACAGTGCAGAGTGGCAGGTCTTGCACAATGAATGTGCAAGATTAAGCATTGGAAGGAAAAAAGGGAGGAAGGGAGTAAGAAAGGAAGGAAAAGAATCTCCCACACAGAGTAGGAAACCTATCATATCATATAAGAGGATAGCAAGCCACTAACAGACAGCCTGAAGGGTCCCAACAGTATGGACCAAGACTGTGAGCTGCCCAAATTATTGGTGGGACAGGATTCATAATCAAAGCTAACTTCCTACTTATGGCAAAAGTTTGTGATTAAATCAAGTGCTTAGCTTAAGCATTGAGTCAATTCCATTTTTCGAATTCTGTTATCCTTCCTGTTTGTTTCAAGATCCAATAAATACCCTTAACTGGATATTATACATACTGAAGTATCTGCCCATCACAAAACAAACTCAAACAGGAAAAAGTAAACCTGAACTCAACTTACTATGAAGTAACAAGACCCAGCATTTTATAGAATCTGAGTTCTCCACCCCTGCTGTACTAGCATAATGCATATTAAATGCAGTTTTTTGAATAAAGCAGCCATCACATTATTTCTCTCTCCATGGACCACACACAGGAATAACTACAGCAGAAGTCTGAAATCACATCTCCCCATAGGACCCTGGTTTCTCTGTTGCCATGACAACTCTAGAGAGAATAAAATGAGGTTCCAAGATATGATCAAATTCATTGATTTTTTTTTAAAAATCAGGTTATGTATTTCATGAATAGCAAATCCTGAATACCAAGTTAAAATTAAATTAGACTATATTGCTGGAATTATCTTATTATACACATTCAAGTAAGGGACTTTACAATCTAGAAATCAAAAGAACTGCATCCCTGGAGCTGCTGAACTAAATCTAGTATCCTCTCCATTATGATTTTACAATGAAAATTGAGTCATCTGAATGGAAAAAATGAAGGGACTCTGCTGACGGCAAAGACAATGAGTTGTCACTTACTGTCACTAGTCGTATTCTAGAAAAGTAGTGTTCAAGTTCAGTGTTTTGATACATTGTTTGGATGATAAATGGTATTGAAGTATTTGATGAAAAATACACAGTAAAAATTAGAACAAATGACAATAACTTTGGGAAATATCAGTTGGTAGGTAACAATGAAATAAACACATTGAAACCATAAATATGCAAAGCCATTACTGACAGGTAAGACCACCTCTGTTAGGCTTTGGAGAAACCTACAAACAGAAATTTACTGAAAAACTTACTTTGAACTTCGATACATATTTTACGTTATCTATCAGCCTGAGAACTTTCTATAAGCATTGACATTGGTACTATTTCTGCCTAAGGTTACCAATATTTGATAAATCTAAAGGCAATAATTTCTAATAGCTTAGTGGTACACTCTATATTTTCATTTTTATTAAATGCTATGTTTTTTTTAAGGGATGGGCCAATTTCCTCTAGAACTTGGCTTACTTGTTTGATTGTCTACTTCACAGGTTAGACTTGTGTGGCTAACAACACATTAAAGGCTTTTAGCTGCCCCATTTCATAGCTGAGAGTTTTATGTGTGAAAGGAGGGCAGTTTGAGAGAAGCACTCATAAGGGCTGAAAGGGAATGGTATGTAAAAGAAAATTATTCCTTGGTCCTTTATAAAATAATCATGAGATTTTATTTATGGCCTATATATTTAGAGTTCAGGGTGAATTAAAAATAAATAAGGTTCTTTTTATTTTGAGAAACAGAATAGTAAATAAGTCTCAATATCTGGAAATAATGTGGTTTTGATAATTTGCCTCATTGTTCATTGTAAATTGTGAACAAGGCAAATTGAATATAGCCAACTGTTACGGAATTATGTTCAGCAAAAATTCGTATGTTCAAGCCTTAATTGCTAGCACCTTAGAATGTGACTGTATTTGTGCTTACTTCAGCAGCAGATATACTAAAGAAGAATATGACTACATTTGGAGATAGAATATTTAAAGAAATAACACAGGTTAAGTCAAGTCATAAGGATAAAGGATGGGGCCTTAATCAATATGACTGTGTCCTTATGAGAAGACGAAGACACATCCAGGATGTCAGCACAAAGAAAAGACCATGTGGGGATACAGAAAATACAGACACGGGGGTGACCATGTGAAGACACAGCAAGAAGGCAGCCATCTGCCAGCCAAGGAGAGAGGCCTCGCTAGAACCCAAACCTTCTGACACCTTGATCTTGGACTCCCAGCCTCCAGAACTGTGAGAAAACAAAGTTTTGCTGCTTAAGCCACACAGCCTCTGGCATTCACTATGGCAGCCCTAGAAAACTAATACACCAAGTCTGAGAAATTAAAATCAATTCAGATCACCTTATTTGAGGGAGGGCTTTCTATTCAACCATCTCAACTGAGAGCACACAGGCTCTCCTCTTCCCTGTTCCTTACCAATCCCTGCCATGTTAGAGGGATGAAATAAGAGACAAACGTGTATATCTATCTGAGAAAGTAAGGACCCAGATCAAATGCCTCTTTGGAATGTTTCTCCTTCCTGGCATCTCTTGGCTGGAGATGAGAGAATTGCTCTGGCAGAAGGGCAGCCTAAACAACCTGAACCTTGGAAATTACTTTATGAAGCAGCAAGTTAAATTTTGTGATGTTATTTTAAACTTAGGAAAGTCTCCACAGCCTGGAGAAGAGGGGGCTGAGGACAAGAGAAGTTGCTCTGTGAGACCACCTTAAGCAGAGTGTCTAAATAAATAACTTACCATAGGCAAAATTCATTATTTTACAGTTACTCTAGGGAAAGGGAGTGGATGGGATGCTCATCATACTTATATGCATATTTTGCCTGAAAAGGCCACACATGGGATGCTAAAAAGGGAGGCCGGGAATACAAAGCAATTAATTACTCTAAGAGACGAAGGCCATTCTTGCCCTGCAAATGCAGGCATGTTATTTCTGCACCGAAAGTCTAGATGAAGGTAACTTGTGGAGATGTAAGAGTTAGAATCATCCCTTCTGAGGCATTTTAATTCCAGGTGGTACAGAGATGTTGTCAGTAAGTCTCCTCTGTGCTGGAACATCTGTGATCATCTCTGCATGATTCCTATCAATCAAATTTCAGATATGTCTTTCTTTCTAAATTCCCACTGTCATGCTTTACCTCAAACCCAAGTCAAAACGATCTTCAGGAAATGATGCACTCTAGATTCAAACTGCCCTCCAAACTCGAAGCAGGTGAGGACACTGATGAGAAATGACTAGTTCTAGATGCCTGCCCTATCTCAGAGGCAGCAGTTTTCAAGGCCATGGAGGAGGTGTTCCCACCTCTGAAGAGCCCAGTGATGCACCATCTGAGTGCCGGACCTGCAGAGACTGTCATCACAACCATTGTTACCACAGCTGTCACTTTGGAGGGATAGAAGGGGACAAGGGAAGTAGAGTGAAAGGAAAGAAATAATTCAGGATGCATGACAGAAGCATTGGGATTAAATCACCTTTTATTTGGTAGTATGCTTAGTCACGCATGGCTTCCACCCTTTCAGAAATCGTGTGCACTACCTGTTTTAGCTTTTAGACTGCATACAGGGAAGCAAAGACTCCCCACATCCTATTACTATGGCAACATCCCTGTTCCTCAGTTAGAACCTTAATTTAAGACACTTTGTGCATTACTCACAGTGCTTAACATGGGTAAGGGGCCTACTGAAGCAAGACTTTTCCATCTTGCTAGCCAGTTCCCATACCTTTCATATTAGTTTATTGTAACAAACATCCATACTGCCCCTACTACATGCATGGGCTACATTCTGGGAACCCAATGATGAGTACAAGACCATGGCATGCCTACAGCCAGCCAGCACACCTATCCCTGGAAACACATTGAAAAAGAATCACTCTCCAGTGGTCCTTTCTCAAAATTTCTCATAAGTCACTCTAATCTTCTACATCTCCTCTACTTTGGTACAGAGCGTATATTAAAATTTCCAAGGATAGAATCTAAACTTTGTAATTATATTTTAGATAATTATGTTTTAAAAGATTTTATTTATTTATTTTTAGAGGGAGGGGAAGGGGAGGAGAAAGCGAGGGAGAGAAACATCAATGTGTGGTTACTCTCACATGCCCCTAACTGGGGACCAGGCCCACAACCTAGGCATGTGCTGTGACTGGGAATCAAACCAGCAGCCCTTTGATTTGCAGGCCCACACTCAATCCACTGAGCAACACCAGCCAGGGCTAAATAATTATTTTTAAAGTAATGAATCACAAATCCTTCATTAATATTTGGGAAAAAAGCCTAAGCATAACATACATATATGAAACACAGCATAAAGAGTTATGTCATGCATGAATGAAGTGAATAAATTAATGAATTGACAGACTCATGAATCATGTTTAGGTAGATCAATTCCTATCTATGTTGGTTCTTCTTAGTTTCAGTGTCATAGGGATGGGCTTGTCCCTAAATTGGGAGAGTGAGGTAGAAACTGCATTTTTCTGAAGCCAATGAACCACTTGCACAGACTTTGGACTAACTTAAAGTGTTGGGAGTCAGGGAAAGACATGCGTTAGAACATGACTGGCCCTGCCAATTACTAACTATGACCTTGTGAAAACAGATGTAAGGGTTGCGGTGAAGATTCAAGGACATAATACTTGTACAGTACTTGGCATGTAGTATGTGCCTAATAAATATTTATAGTAATAGCATAGTTGTAGTTACAGTATGAGTACCAGTATTTTCACTGGTATCTGATAGGTCTGTTTGGGAAGGGGGGGTGTATATTTTATTAATTATGCTATTACAGTTGTCTCATTTACTTTTCTCCCCTTTGGTCCCCTCTGCCTAGTACCTCCATTCCCTCCAGCAATCCCCACCTTAGTTCATGTCCATGGGTTGTACATACAAGTTCTTTGACTTCTCCACTTCCTATACTAGTCTTAACCTCCCCCTGTCTATTTTGTACTTACCAAATTATGCTTCTTATTCCCTGTACCTTTTCCCCCATTCCCTCTCTCCCCCTCCCCACTGATAACCCTCCATGTGATCTCCATTTCTGTGATTCTGTTCCTGTTCTAGTTGTTTGCTTAGTTTGTTTGTTTGTTTATTTGTTTGTTTTAGGTTCATTTGTTGATAGTTGTGAGTTTGTTATTATTTTACTGTTCATATTTTTTATCTTCTTTTTCTTAGATAAATCCCTTTAACATTTCATATAATAGGCTTGGTGATGATGAACTCCTTAAACTTGACCTTATCTTGGAAGAGTTTTGTCTGTCCTTCTATTTTAAATGATAGCTTTGCCGGATAGATTAATCTTGGACGTAGATCCTGGCTTTTCATGACTTTGAATACTTTGTGCCAGTCCCTTTTTGCCTGTAAGGTTTCTTTTGAGAAATCAGCTGATAGTCTTACAGGCACTCCTTTGTAGGTAACTCTCGTCTTTTCTCTTGATGCTTTTAAGATTCTCTCTTTACCTTTAACCTTTAACATTTTAATTATGATGTACCTTGGTGTGGCCCTCTTTGGATCCAACTTGTTTGAGACTCTCTGACCTTCCTGGACTTGTATGTCTATTTCCTTCACCAGATTGGGGAGGTTTTGTTTCATTATTTTTTTCAAATAAGTTTTCAGTTTCTTGCTCACCCTCTTCTCCCACTGGTACCTTATGATTCGGATGTTAGTACATTTAAAGTTCATCACAATCAGCAAGCTCATTAAATCTGACCAAACTATTATTAAAGCATTAACTTTATAATGACTTAACATCATTAACAATGCAAACAATATCAGTATGGGTATAATGTATAAAATGATTTGAGAAAGAAGTTTCCCTATGATATTTGTATGATTTTAAACTCATAATGGTGAGTTAGGTTCAAGCACAATCTGTGAAAAGCCCTTAAAGGAAAACTGGGTTATTTTCTTATGACTATTATAAATTCTACTAACCAAGGAGTCAAAATTTATTTCTTATTTATGTTGAACTCTTCAGTCACAGGACTTGAAATATAATATATATGTGTATATATACACACACGGTACATATATACTATATATAATGAATGCAACTAAATGATATTTTAATCATCTTGCCATTTGGAGATAGGGTTTGGGAACATTAGAACAATGATACTAATCTAGCATAAATTTAAGCAGCTTTAATGATCAAAACAAATTGATGGAATAAACAAAGACCTTTGATTCTTTCTCACTAGCACCATTGTTCTGCCCTGGCCAAGGGCGTAGTCAGATATGAACAAACCTATAACACAAATAATGAAAACCATGTGGTACCTACAATAGCCACATCCTGAAAAACAGATTGTATTGGCATCTTTTGAACTACAAAAATGAAAAGCTGAAAATATAGCCACTATTTCAAGCTTCCTCTTAACAAAAACAAATATCATTTATTATTAAATCCCTGCACTTTGTGGCTTGTCACTCACTGCTCATAATCGTTCTGGAATTGTCCCTCCTTACCTGCAAAGGCAAACAGTTTCTCCAACCTAGTGAAGTAGAGCCTTGCTCAGTTCTGCTGACTCCACTTCCTCCACCTGGAACACTGCCCCACTCCTCTATACCTGTTCCTACAATAGCTATTCTCTCAGAATCAGAAGAATTCTCACCTCCCACTGACAGTTCGCTGCGCTGTGTCCAGCCCAGCTTTGAGCTCTCAGAGTCTCTCTACTCTCTGGTGACTGCGTCGTGACATTTTTTGTCTCAAAGCTGCATAGAGTTATTTTTATTTCTGAAATTAACAGCCTCTAAAATATACAGATCCTGGTCCTCCTAAATTAGTCTAAAGCTTTTTGAAATAAAAGACATTTTTATCCTCCACCACAAAAATCAAACATAGCATTACATTGTAGTTAATTTTTAACATATGCAGCATAAGATTATGAGAAAGGATTACATTTTCATATCCTGAAGAATTCTTGAAGTTGCCTTAAAAATCAGGTTATCAGGGGTCAAATATAAGAGAAGTGTGAACATTCAGAAGAGAGGGTTACTGTTGACTTAGCATGCTTCATATGATAAGGACTGACCATTTGTAGGTGGGCAGATGTTTGATAAATTACATGAATTGATTTATTTCATATCAACTCATATAATTTTATTAAAAGTAACTTTTAATGAAGAAGGTATACAGAAAAATGTATGAGTGCAGAAGCAAATAAAAGTGTTAAAATTAAGTTATTGGATCTTAAAATAAGCAAAAACTACTACTTTAATCCTGAAATGAGAAATCAGGTGTTTTCATTTTTTGACGAATCATTAGAATGCAAAGCCAGCAACTCTTCCATCTCACTTTGCTTCTGCTGCAATCCCCCACCCAACACTGGATCCCTTTATGGATGTGTTTGTGACATTTTATGGGCCTCCATTAAGTTTATAAATCTCCTTAAGATCAATACCAGAAATCTCTAATTTCTTTAGAATATTACAGGGATACACAGTAAATGTTCAATACCTATTGACCATGTTTGAGTGATTAAACCTTAAAATTTGAGTTTACCTTTTTTAAGAATAGATGATCATATAGCAAGCATTGTCTGAATGATACCTGCATGTATCTGGCACATAACTACTACTTAAAAATTATCTGTGGTATAAAAGGAGAGGGGCAAAGTGGAGGGATGAAGGGAGACAATGCTATGTACTGTAGGTTATGGTGCAAAATATAAACTGTACATCAACCCTATTGAGGGTAACATGTTACCAGAATGTGGGTACAAACAGAGTATATAACATTTCCAGAGTCAAGAGATGTAATCCCCTTACTCCTTGCTTTCTGTTTATGTTCAACTAAGATTTATTAAAATATAGAATGTCAGTTTTCTCTCCTTCCCCAATCTACCTAAATATCAGCAAAGCTAGTTTCCTTTTACCTTCACTAGCAGAAAAATTATAAAAGTAACCACATTTTACTAATAGCAGGAAGAATGTTTAATAAATAGCATTTGCATTAAGAAAAAAAAGTCCACAACAAAAATGCCAAATTGCTGAATAGCTGATGTTAAGTATTAGAAGCCAAAAACATGCTGAAAATTTGTAACTGTACCCACAGTTACATTTAAGCAAAAGAATCATCACTTCCTCTTTGAAGAAAAATCTTCTAATACAACAAAGGAAGTCAGTCAAACTTTTCTCTGAATTATTTGGTAAAAAGCACATTTAATACTATTTTGTACACAAATGCTGCCACTTTTTTAAGGTGCTCAAAATATTTTGCAAACATCCAGTTAGTTTCAGAGCACCATGATTAAACCAATACCAGTGTTTTTACCTTTTCCATTGGAATGACACTCAACAGCTGTAGTAATCAAATTGTTGTAGCAAGCCAGGACCAGGATCCTCCTCATCCTGACCTCCTTCTCTGCCCTCCTATAAGTCTGCCTGTTTCCATATCCAACACTAAAATAGAAACTGGTTTTCCTACCTGGGACTTCTCATAAAATGTTAAGAGAGAGGGAGAGAGAAAGGGCTGGGGGCGAGGGGTGCAGCGAGTGGAGCAGTGGAGAGAGAGTAAACCTAGGCATCTTTGGCCGTCACTCAGGAATAGATCAATTCAAAAGGTGAGCTTAAGAATATTTTCAGCTGGCACAACTACAGCTAGCTTTATAGATAACAGTTATTTAGTGATAATCGTGATGTTTGAAAATAACTACTACTTTCAGGGACATCCACAATTCCTCAGAGCTTTCCAGATTTCAAAGGAAATGATTGGCAGTCTCTTTTGAATGACATGGTAAAACAAAGCTCTTAAAAACTCAGATTTGAATCTTGATGGCACGTAAACATATGAAAAGATGTTCCATATCATATGTAATCAGGGAAATGCAAATTAAAACAACAATGAGATACCACAACACATCTGTTAGAATGGCCAAAGTCCAGAACACTGACAGCACCCAGTGCTGGTGAGGATGTGGAGCAACAGGAATTCTCACACACTGTCGGTGGCAATGCACAGCGGTACAGCCCCTTCAGAAGAAAGTTCAGTGGTTTCTTACAAAAGTGAACAAACTTTTACCATAGACCAGCAATCCTACTCTTTGGTATTTACCCAAGTGAGTCCAAAACTTTCAAATACCTGTACAGGGATGTTTATAGCAGCTTTACTTGTAATCATCAAAACTGGGGAACCACAAAGAGGTCTCAGTAGGTGAATGAATAAGTAATCTATGGTACATCCAAACAATGGAATATTACTCAGTGCTAAAAAGTAATGAGCTATGGCCCTGACTGGTGTGGTTCTGTTGGTTGGGCATCATCACACAAAGTAAAAGGTCCCTGTTCAATTCCTGGTCAGGGCACATGCCTGGGTTGCAGGTCCAGTCCCTGATAGGGACAAATATGAGTGGCAGCCAATCAATGTTTCTCTCTCACATTGATGTTTCTCTTCCTCTCTTTCTCCTTCCCTGTCCCTCTCTTTAAAAATAAATAAAAATTAAAATTTAAAAAGTAATGAGCTTTAAGCCATAAAAAGATATGAAGGAATCTTACTTACCTATTACTAAATGAAAGAAACCAGTCTGTAAAGGTGATACACTGTATAATTCCAACTAGAATGACATTCTGGAAAAGGCAAAACTGTGCAGACAATGAAAAGATCAGTTGTTGCCAAGTGTTTGTGGGGAAAAAGAAACGAATAGGTGAAGCACAGCAGATTTTTAGGGCAGTGAAACTACTCTATATGACACTGTAGTTGTGGATATATATAATTATCAATTTACTCTATATGACACTGTAGTTGTGGATATATATAATTATCAATTACCAAACCCATGAAATTTACAACACCAGGAGTGAACTATGGATTCTGAGCAGAGTTTTCAGACTGTATATAAGACACAAAAGAGAAAGGCAGAAATAAAGAGACAGAGGGGAGGGGGGAGGGAGTGAAAAATGAATCCAAAAGTTACCTTGCATCAGTCAAGCCATTCTTTTCAATAAAAGACAAGTACTTAAGGCCAGAACTAGAATAAACCAAAACACAAAACATCACCACTGTGAAGTTTATGTTAGCAATAATTTTTGTAACAAAGAACAGAGTCCACCACCGGACCTGAGGTGGAGATTATGTGGAACATGTCAGATCTCATCTACCCCTACCATAATCCGTGAGCCAAAAGCGTAGAGGTGCTGCTGTATTTCTATTCAAATTAATTGTTTTCTTCTGTTACTTGTTATATGCTGATCTCTTACACACACAGTTGTATTGGTTTTTACTGAAATATTTAATGTTTGTCCTGGAGTGATTTTGCCCAAGTGGGACATTCAGTAATGACTGGAGACACTTTCAGTTATCACAAGTGAGGGAGTGGATGGTGCCACTGGCATCCAGTTGATGGAGAGGCCAGGGTGTTGTTAAACATCTTGCAATTCACCAAACAGCCCCACACCCCAGCCCACAACAAGGCATTATCCAGCCCCAAATGTCAATAGCACTGAGGGTCCCTGCATAAGAACTCACTCAATCTTTTCTGTCTGTGCCAGCCTACTTTGGACCAGTCTTAGTAATATGTTAGTTTGGACTCTGCATAATACATGTAATACAGAGAAACTCCTTAAATGTATTTATATAACTTGGCTTGGTTTTTTAAAAATTAACCATATTTCTATAATATATTACCAATGTTTGTTATTTGTTGTTATAGAACCACATGTATGGTATGAAACTTCATTTATTAGTTAACATATTGTGGGGGTTTTTTGCCTGTTATTACCTGATAGACACTGAATATATTTTAACTGTTTGATTTTTTTTCAGGATGAGTAGAATACTAATATCCATAATATTATATCTAGAATGTAGGGTTTATCACCTGGACTCCAAAATACAGTATACTATATAAACAAATAGTATATTTCTCCTAAAGTATATTTTTAAACTATGTATAATGAAATGTACTTTTTAAAAAATTATCTGCCTTTAAAAAATTGAGATGGAGTTTTTATATTTTGTGTCTGATATAGTCTGAAAAGTGACACTAGGAAATTTTTAAGTTAGAAGTTTATTTAAACTCCTTACCCACGTCATTTGTAAAGAGTAGACTTGTACAGATAAGGTTGTTTCAGCAAACATTTCCTGAGCCCCAGAGAAATAATGACGACTTCGAGGTGCCTGCTGTGAAGAACTCACTCCTGACCAAAGAGAAACAGGGACAGCCAAACATCTTCCCTTCTGGGACAAAATTAACTTTTCTTTTATCTGTTTCCCCTTCCTGAAGTGTGCATTCACCAGTTTCCCTGTTTCCACAGAGTCTTAAGGATTACCAACTATATAATAATTTTAACATTATATTTAGTCAAATTTTGAATCACTTGGGACATTTTGATTCTTTGCAAATGCTCTCTATAGATAACATTATAATTTCAAGCATGTGAATTTTATTTTTCTTTTAGACTACTTCCTTAAAATAAATGTCAGAGGAGTGGGATGGCTGTGAGCATTTTTATGACTGTACCTATATTATAGTGCTATTATTTATAAAACCACTATGCCAACTTCCATTACAACTAGAATACAATGGTGAGCCCTGATGGGTGTAGCTCAGTGGATTGAGCGCAGGCCTGCAAACCAAAGGGTCACCACTTTGATTCCCAGTCAGGGTACATGCCTGGGTCTCGGCCCAGCTCCCCAGTAGGGGGCATTTGAGAGGCAATCACACACTGATGTTTCTCTCCCTCTCTTTCTCCTTCCCTTCCCCTCTCTCTAAAAATAAATAAATAAGACCTTAAAAATATATATATATATAATGGTGAGAAAATATCATTGCATACTTCTCACCATTAAGTTTTATCTGCTAAAAAGAGTTTTTATAATTGAATGAGATTTTAAACATGTCTAAAATTTTAGATCTTTGGCTACTGTTATGGGAGAAATTTTTCTATATTCCACAATAAGCATTTTTTTTCTGAAAATGAAGGTTTATGCCCTACGCTGAGTTATCTCTTGGACTCCTAAGATTTTTCCATAAAATTAAACATAGAATTATTGTTTACTAATCAAACACTCCTGCTATCAGTTGGCTTATATAGCCTTAAAGAATTGTTGTGTTTATGGTACATTTACCAGGTTTTAAACAACTGAAAGAAACTGAAATCCTTAGAATATTCAATATTTCCCACAAACAGCTTAGATTTGGGGTGAGGTGGGGTGGGGGAAGCCAATGGTTGTGACAACAAAAGCAGTTAAGACCAGTTACCCACGTACTAAAGAGGCATGGCTTAGTTTCAAAGTGATTGTAGTGGCCAAGTTTAAAGTACACAGGGAGGAAAAAAACCTCACAGATAACCATCTGTTAAGAAATTTCTTTATTCTTGCCTCTTTTTTCCTTCTACTTTCTCTGTGTGAGCAGTTTAAGGGGATTAATGCAAACATCTGAACACGCTGTTCTTTACTGAGCTCACTTAGTCTTTTCTTCTCAAGTCCTTGACCCAGATAAAGAAAGATATGATTTCCAAACTCAATGAAAGCTTAAATTGGAGGTGAGGGGAAAAGTGCTATCTCAGCTCATAGTCTGATTTCTCTGCTGTCCTACAGTTATAATTGTGAGATTGAGCTTCACTTAAAAATACCTCCCTTTGTTCATCCAGGCCTCCTGGAATCATCGTGTGGGAAGGAACTTTGAGAGATGTCATTTGCCATAGCAGACCACATATTCTGAAACAAAACTCAAAACAGCCTCACAAAAGACTTTTTCCTTATTTTTCCAATGTATTTATAATGATCCTATAAGGAGCCAGAGGTCATATAAATGTATACACAAAGTCGATGGCCTGAGTCTCACTCACCTCCTCTCGGTTCCTGGGCAATCTCATCTGGTGTCAAGGCACCAACTGGACCTGTGTGTTGTCCCCTCTGAGTTCTGTGTTTTCTGCCCTTTTCTCTCTTTAACTGAGTCAGTTTATGTCAGTGCCTACAACAACCTGTGCCTGCACACTCCACAAGTATTTCAAACTCAATACAACCCAAACTGAAGTCATCTTTTCTTCTAAACCAGTTTCTCCACGTCTCATCCTCATCCTATGAATGATACCACCCCCATTCATTACCCAAATCAGACACTTGAGAGTCCTCAAGGGCCCCTTTCTCTCTTTCTCTCCCACATTTAGTCTCTGAATCCTGTCAATTCTATCTGGGAAGAATCAAAATCTCTCATGTGCCTTTCCTTCTCCTTGTCCTGACTAACACTGCAAGCATGTCCTTGTAACTTCCTCGGCAAGTTATGGAACTCACCTCCTTGTTGATCTTGCCACTGGTGCTCATCACCATTCCCCGGCCCCCCACACGCCATGCCGCCCTCCTCATCTCTGTCAGAGATCTTTAGAAAACATGCATCTCATGTGACATGGGACCACCATTCTTTCCTTAGGATCTTACCTTAAAGATCTGAGTTTTCTGCTCTAACTGATATAGTCATGATGAATAACATTCATATTCACCACAAAAGCACAAAATGAGAAATTTTGTATTGTTTTAAGGAACAGTTGCCAGGTTGTTTGTTTTCCCTAACAGGATTTCTAGGATTGGAAATTTCATGTAGAAGCTAATGAACAAACTGAACTAACCAGCAAAATAGAGACAGACTCACAGAGAGCAGGCTGATGGCTCAGGCAGGGGGTGGGGTGTTAAGGGATGGAGGTATACAGAAAAAAGTAAAAAGGATTCGTGGACATGGACAACAGTGTGGTGATTGTAGGGGGAGGAGTGGATGGAGGTGGAAAAGGGGATGAAGGGGATAAATGATAATGGAAAAAAACACAATAAAAATAAATTTAAAAAAATTTCCAAGCAACTTCCTGATCCTGCTTGTTCACGCCCTGCCACCACCCATTCCCCACCCCCTTAAACCTCACCTCAGAGAGTCTCTTACATTCAAAGTACAAACTGTAAACCCAATGATGGGACAGAAGCAAGATAAAATACACGAGGACTTCAAAAGCTACAAATAGATTCCAAAGAGCTACAACATGTAACTACTCAATTAAAGAAACTGACAAGTCCTTAAAGAAAGTCCTCCTAAACTTATTTCAATAATATTCAAGAATTTTTTCTCCTTTGCACTTTTTATAAAAACCAACTCTTTGAGTGCATAAACAGGAGTCAAAGAAAGAGTGAACATAAGAAATACCATTTCTGTCCCTTTCTCACAGATAAAGACAATTCCTTAGGCATCAAAAACCAAGGGATGAGAAGAATTACTTTACTTCTATGTACCTAAAGTTTTTCAGTGGTATTTCTGGACTATAATGGGCCAGCCAGTGTGCAACGGAAACCCACTGGTGCCAAAGAGAAGAGCACCTTTTTTCCAATAGTTTCTAGGGCAGAGACTGAACCCAGCTCAAGGACTGACCCAAAGCCATTATTCTATAAATGTTGAATGAATCGTAGAGGACGATGCAGAGGAGGCGGCTTGATCACAGCTGGCCCAGTGGGGTGAGCTGATGGGCAGGGAAAGCTTCTGCTCAGGGCTCTTTGAGTTACAAGATAACGTGTGCTGTTCTCATTTCTGGAAATGCCCTAACCTATTTCTCTACATACTGAACTCTTACTCACCATTCAACACCCAGAGGAAGGCCCTGCTCCTCAGTGAAGCCAGTCCTAACCATCATACTCTCCCCATTGAAACCTTCTGTACTTTAGGTTTCTGAAGTGCTTTGCTTATACTTGGGTTTATATCCATATTCTCATACAAACTATGTCCTTATCACACAGTAATGTCCTCTAGTTTATGTTGTTGAAACACTTATATATCACTTACTGTGTGCCAGGCAGTATCCTAATGGCTTTGCAGTATTATGTCATTGAATCCTGACAGAAAATTTGTGTGCAGTTTTACTGTTACTCTGTCTACCACTGGGGAAACTGAAGTCCAGACTTCTAGAATTCTGTCCTTTGCAATACAGAGTAAGTTCCTTAAAAGGAGAAAATGCATTTTCTCCATCTTTATAACCTCAGCTTGTAGCACATGACTTGGAAAATTGCAAGCTTTCAATCTAGTAATCAAAAAAGTCTACATTATGGAATAAAGAATGTTTAGCAGAGACACCTGCCCAAATCAAAGAAACTTTACCCATTTTTGGAGACAACTAAATTCTCTTTAATATATTCTCCCCTTAACAACTAAAATGTTTAGTGAATTATTGCTCTTAGGTAAAAAATAATGGAAATAATAATTAGTGACTATTAAATATTGTTCTCAAGTCCAAGTAAAGCTTATCAAAAACTGGTTAACCCACTTACTTCACAAAGACAAATCTCACATCACTGACAAAAAAAAAAAAGAAAAAGAAAGAAAGATGTAATGTTTGCAAAATTTCTGTGAGAACTCTCATTTGAACATGGAGCCAGTCTGCTGTTTAATGTGCTCCCAAAGCACAGAGGATGTCTCCAGCGAAGGCTGTTGAAAACGAGATCAACACAGTGTTCTCGTCAACACGGTGAACCGCTGCGGGGGGGGGGGAAGAAAGACCCAGAGCGCAGTGAGCAGGTACAGCTTGTGGACAGACCCAGCTGACCCAGCATTTGGAGGGTCAAGATCTGCTCAGGTGTGAAAAGGAAGTTACTGCACAGAGGGTGGCAGAGACCTACAAGGCATGTGGAATCATATGAATGGTGTGCACCGTCTGAACACAGAATCGAATATAGTAGGTACAACCTATTAGGTCCTTAAGTCTCTGGTTCTCCTGAAATTTCTACCTCATTGGTTCTTTTTAAGTCACAAAAATTAAGCCTAGCCTAGAGATCGGAGGCCCTTTCATTTTTGGAAAGTGCCAGAATAGCACCGCCTTACTTTCAGTGATCATAACCTCGTTCATTTGGGGCAAGTCCCTGATTTAAAATGCCAGCACCCATGAGGAGGTAAACCTTAAGTCATTGTTAGTTAACACTTGATTTATCCCATAATTCCTTATCAGAGATTAGTTCACCCACAGGTAAGGGTAAGAAATAAGAAAAGGACCCAGACTGGGAATGGATAGGAGTATTAGGAGAGAGAAAAACACAAGCACTAAGTGTGAAGAAGGCCCAAAGGCCCACATTATGTGCGTCACGGTTCTCCCAGGCAGGCTGTATCACGAGGATGGGGTGTATTCAGGGCGCTGGAAATAAGCAGTTTCTACTTAAGAAGCTGAGTGGTTTTTAGTGAGAATGAAGTACTTCTGTATTAGTCACAGTCTGTTTTAAAAAAAAAAAGCCAACAATGATTTGGGTAAGTGGGGTCAAGGGCTACGGGGCCAGTTCCCATGGAGCCGGGAGAAAAAAAGAATCTACCAGGAATGAGCAACAGCGCTCTGGCACCAGGCTCATCATGGGGTGCACGGTGAGGCAGAACTCAGGGCAGAAATGACCTGCCCCATCGGTGACTAGGTGTTCCATCCTACCCCCAAAGACGAGGTATAGCGCCGCCCCCACACATCCAAAATGGAAAATGTTTCACAAATAGTATGAAAAAGGCACCCAGATGACGTGGACAGTTTAGTCGTGTTCACACAGTCAGGTTCTGGAGACAATGTAAAAACCTACACCCCTCCCCCATCCTAATTATCTAACGAGTGAGCCAAAGCTCCCCAGTAATCAGAACTCTCAAAATGACCCAGCGCGGGTTGGGCTGCAATGCACAAGAGATGCGAGAAGCTTTCAGTTCAGCTGAAAGTGAGGAGAGGCTGAGGGATCAGATGGTGCAGGAGAAATGGGGGGGCGGGGAGAACCTTGAAGTCCTTCTTTTTGCACCATTGTGCCCTGCACAAAGTCAGCCAGAAGACGTTGCATGTGCCCAGTGCGCATGAGCAGGAACTCAGCTCCACTCTGCACACTAAGCTGGGCAGGACTGCATCACTGCCCAGAAGGGGTGCCGTTTCTAACTGGTCTGCCTAAAGTAGGTCCCTTTTATTTTATAATTTGCCCAAAAAGCAATTGTACCCTTACCTTTGTGGGCAACAAGCATACCTTGTATAAAAGGAGAAACCATATATCAGGAGAAAACATGCCAAGTCCATTTTAACTGGGTGTGAGCAGGGGCAGAACAGAGAGCTGAGGGGTAATTGAGCGCCCCCACACTTGACGTACAATTCCTGCCCTTCCCTTCTACGCCCTCACTCAGCTCAGAGTCTCTGCTCTGGTCTCACAACAGAGGGTCTCAGGGAGGCCCAGAGGCCCAGCCAAGTCCCATGGGACTTGATCTAAGGAGCTCCAGGGACTCCAGACACAGTGAGAAAGCACTCGTGCAGAGTTCCCCAGGAGCAAGGGAAGAGAACGAATGCAGCAGCGTGGTGTGTGGTGCGTATACCTAAGACACCTGCCCAGTTGAGAAGTGGGGGCTTGGATGGGAAGGAGCTCATTGGTGGGACTACCTCCGGGAAAGTTGTGTTCCTTTGTCACATGTTGGGAAATGAGAGGCTGAAGGGAAGTTGGAAGAACCTCTGTTGAACAATGGAGTGAGCGAAATCTTAGATTTCCCCTGGGGTTGGATGCAATCTTCCTATCTGCCCGGGATCTCTGGGTCCACATCTGAGTTCTGGGTCTCCCATCTTTTCTACAAACCAGAATAATCCTGCCCGGGGAGTCTTTTGTGATCTCATAGATTCATCTTCTTGTGAGCCTGAGGATACATTCATATGGTAGAAGGAGGCCATTGACAGTTTTTCTCTTTGTTGAACACAGCCCCTAAGCTCCCAGCTGGCCTGAAGGAAATGCAAGGAGTCTAACCTCATAGAAACTCCCCTCACCTGGGATGAGGCTCACTCTTTGGTGCTGTGAGCCAGCTCCACTGGAATAAAGGAGCTTTTACATATGACACAGTTTCCCAAAGAGAAAAGCGTCCTTTTCCAGCTTCAGGCACCATCCAGCCTGCCTGTGAATTTTGCATTTTAAGCACCTCAGAGCTCAGCTTAATTAAGAGCATCACTGCTCCCAGAGCAATCTGGTGACAGAAAAGCAGGCAAGCAAAAAAAAAAAAAAAAAAAAAAAAAAAAAGGCAACACAGCTCAGCTAAGCAAGCTAAGTTCCATCCCTTCAAGCAAGCATTTAAGAGAAGTTGCTCCTGCAGAGCATGGCGCAAGTGCTGCTGGGGAACAGGGCCAAGCAAGGGAGCAAGCTAGGAGTCCCAAGGCCACAGCCTGCTCAGAGACGAACCTCACAGATAAGCAGCCAGAGGGCAGCTTTGTGACAACCTACCACTCAGTGTGCAGTAGTCAGTTTCTTCACAAGTGTGGAGAGCCACAGGTAGAGGGGTCCAGCAGGGGAGCTGGTCCTAAAAATAAGTGTGGAGCTGTTGAGATAATAAACTATGACAGTGCCTGGAATGTGCTGAGTAAGAATCCGGCATATAGAATAGTTCATAGCTTGGTTCCAGAGCCCCCAAAGGAGACCTCCTGGAAAGGCCGTGCTTGTGGCTAATGTACTGGGGGAAGGTGGACATTGCCCCTTCCCCGCCTAGAAAAGCTAAGCCCAGGAGAACTCTTAGAAATGGTCAAGCTAAGCTGTAAGTCCCTTGTCCCTTCTCTCTGACAGCTGATGCTTTGGAGCACTAGAAATGCAAAGCACCCGGCTGTAAGCTACGTGTTTGGGAGCCACAGTGCTGCTGTCTCTCTCCTGCAGCACCTCCCTGACCTGTGTGTGGAAGGGGGTATGAATTCAGGATGCAGTTTTCTCACTAAACAAAATGACACTTGATT
This sequence comes from Phyllostomus discolor, assembly GCF_004126475.2. Classification (NCBI taxonomy): domain Eukaryota; kingdom Metazoa; phylum Chordata; class Mammalia; order Chiroptera; family Phyllostomidae; genus Phyllostomus; species Phyllostomus discolor. The sequence continues at coordinate 187,470,425 of NC_040903.2, read as the reverse complement.
TAACGGGAACTAACTTGAATTCATCTGGAGCTAAGAGACAGGAGAAGAGAGAGAGAAAGAACAAGGAAAAGGAGGAGGAAGAAGTACGGCTAAGGCTTTATTGGAGAGGCAGGAATCAAGGGAGCGATGGTGGTGAGCACTGGAGTTGGCCTGCCTGGGCCTGAGCCCCAACCTCACCCCTCTCTAACCATGTGGCTTTGAGCAAATTGTTGACCTCATTTGTCCAGTGAGAATAAAAACAGTACCTACCTGAGAGAGTTTTGTGAATACTAAATGCACTAACATATGTAAAGTGCTTAGAAACAGTATCTCACAGTGTCTCTCTCTCTGTTATACTCTCTGTCCTCGTTACCTATTACTAGTCTCTGACAACACTGGGACGTAGATGCTGTGGTTATTCTCATTCTGCAGATGAGGACACTAAGACACTGAGCCGAGGCACACAGCCAGTAAGGGGGAGGGGGGGAACCGAGCCCGAGCCCACAATGCCACTGAGCCGCAGTGTCTCTCGAGCACTACACTCTACGACTAGACAAAGGTGCTCTTGTCCAGCATCACATAAATGAATGACTTCTCTGCAGGTACGAGGATCTCATGCAGACTTTTGTTAGTTTGATGCTTTTTAGTATCAAACTTTACCTGTGTGAACCAATCTGGTTTCATGAGCATTCACTGCCTGGGCCCACAGGTCCATTCTCTCTTCCAAATCTGCAAATTAAAGTGCAAATCCCTAGTGCTCCACCTGAACCTATAAAACCGGATTTTCTGGAGTGGAGTCTAGGAATCTTTACATTTTTAACACCACCCCCACATATATGACTGTCCTCATTACCATGTCCCCCCCCCCCCCCCGTGCTTCTCATGTACTCCAAAGCTGGGAGCCAGAGCTGTGGGTTGTTTCTACCCAATTTTGTTTTGATTGCACATTTTTCATAGGTCCCTGAAATGTTACCAGTAGACTTGAGAACATCAAATTCAAAACCTAAAAAAAAATAGCACAATTTGACTTGTCTTTTACAAATAAAGCACTCTTCCAGAAAAGTGCCGAATCTGTGGAAGGTGTGGGGGAAGGAAATCCCATTGCTACCCTTTATCCAGACCATTTCCGTTAGGAAAGAAAACATTAACTTCGTAAATTATCCCCACATCTCCAGGTCTGCGGTGGTTCTTTGAATGACTGTTTAGGATGGAAACGTTAACCCTTTGCAACCTCACTCATAGTTCTCAGTCAGAGGGAAGCACAAAGGACTTACCCGTGTGGTAACAGGTGATCTGTGACCTGGGGGCCAACTGTTCCACGTGGAGCGGGCACTCATGCCAGACACGAAGCCCTCCCTCCTCCTGTGCCAGAATGCCGCCACAGAGCGCCCTTGCATTCTGAGTGCATGTGTTGTCCCACGTAAAAACATGTTGTCTGAGTCACTCAAAAAGCAGAAAGGCTAATTGGCCCATGAACTACCCAGTCAATGACCTGCCAACAAGAGCTCACAATTCAGTTGTGCCACTAAACTCTAGGATGTTCATTGATCGTGGGTTGAGGAAACAGTCCTGTTCTAATAATCATGTGGCAAAAAGCACTAGTAACTAGCATTTATTGAACACTACATTCCTATGCTCTGTGCTCAGTGCTTTTCATAATGAACTGATACAGTGAAAGAACTGAGAAGAAAGCTGCTCACCCTTGAAAAATGACAAGGAGTTTGCAGCAAGTTTGCGCTGGTGAGATGTATAGCATGCAATTTACTAGTTGCTATGCCCTTCCCCTTGGTGTCCAGTAAGCTATTCATGGTCACCAACCAGCTTGCATGTGACACCCTTCCAGCTGCCCTGCCAGATGTCCTTTGCTTGTCAACTGGCAGATACATGAATGGATAATACCTTCTGTCTGCTGGAAGCTCTCAGTGGGATTTTTTCTCCCAACACAGCACTTAAGGGATTTTAGTAGGGGGTTGGGAGGGCAGGGAGAGTGTGGTAGAATTACTTCAGGCTGAAAATAAAGAGAAGCGGTGTGTGCAGCTGGCCATCCTCAACCGGACACCAGCTCCATGGTGAGCAGCAGCCTGAGCCTGCAGTATTGGGGTTGCTTTTCCCCAAAGCTATGAGGATGTTATTTAGTTCAAATAAAAGACCTGCAAGCAAGCTACTAATAAAGACAATAAATTTGCTTCTCTACTAACCTGATTATAGAGCATTTTGGGCTTATTATCTTATTTAATTGTCTAAGGAAACTAATTGTTTTGGCTCATTTGTTGAAATATATAATACTTGGATCCTTTGCTTGCACAGCAGGCCAGAACATTTGGCACTAGAGAATATATATTTGATCTATGAAGTCTAGTCTTTTGAATATGCATTTAGACTATGGTGGAAAATTTATTTATTCAGAAGCCCATTAGTTTGTACTGGAATGTCTTTTGGATGAGAATCAATAAAATATTTATTCTATAAGCAGAGTTGTTTTTGTACATCAGAAGAGGAAGCATCCAACTCACTGGACCAGAAACCTACTTTGCTCCAGAAACATATGCTTCATAGACAACCCTGTGGTGGTAGCAACAAGAAGGAGGAGGAGAAACAAACAAAGTAACAAACAAACAAACAAACAAATTTTCAGTCCCTCAGATCTGGGTTCAAATTAAATTCTGCTATTAGCAGCTCTGAACTTCATTTTTCTTATCTGTAACATGGTTACTACGTCACCAGGCTGCTGAAAGAATTAAATGTGCTAATGCATATAAGACTCCTGACCCATCGTATATATCTAATGAAATTAGTTCTCACCAGAACTGGGATTGTCAGGTAAACTACGGGGTGCCCAGTACATGTTTTCCTATTGCTGATGTATTGAATTACCACCAACTTAGTGACTTAAAACAACAAAAAACACATTATCTTACAATTTTGGAGGTTAGAAGTCTTAAATGGAACTGCAAAGCTATGTTTCTTCTGGAAACTCTAGGGGGAAATCTGTTACCTTGTCTTTTCTAGCTATTAGAGGCCATATACATTTCTTGGCTCATGACCTCTTCCTCCATCTTTCAAGCCAGAAACATTGCATCTTCTGTCCTCTTTGACCTCTGCCTCCATCCTTGCATCTTTCCCCTTGTAAGAACCCATGGGTTATCCTGCCCTCCTAGATAATTCAAGATAACTCCTAATTTCAAGATTCTTCATTTATTCATATCTTCAAAGTCCTTCTGCCCCATAAGGTTACATATTCACATTTCTGGGCACTGAAACTTGGACAATCGTGGAGGTTACTGTGCAGCCTGCTACAATCAACCCTCCAACCCCCAAAGATTTACATCCATCTCTATGCAAAATACATTCACCCAATCCCAACATCTCTGTTAAGTCTCAGCCCACTAGAGAGCATCAATGCAATTTCAAAGTCTCATCTAAATATTATCAACTCGAAAGTCTTAAATCTCATTCTTTAAATAATGTATGAGTTCATAATTCTCAATATAATCCATCCGAGGCAAAATTCCTCTCTATCTGTGGAACTGTAAGAAAACATGTTGTATGACCCCAAAATATATTGGAGGGACATGGAATAATAGTTATAATCATTCCCATTCAAAAGTAGAGGTAAGGGTAGAACAAATAAAAGAATCACTGCTTCCAAGCAATATTGAGATCCAAATGGCAAAAATTCACTAGGTTACAAGGCTTGGGCATAACCCTCAGTAACTGGACATTCTGCCCTTTGGGCCCTCAGATTCCTTTTCTGGATATAAGGTCCTGTTTTCTGGGCCAATAGCTTTACTTCTTGAGTCATCCTTTTCATGAAGGGTAGCACATTTTTGCAGCTGAATAACTTTTAAGCTTATTTCCTGAATGTAGAAGAACTTGAGTCAGGCAACTTTCTTTCATTTCTCCCACCCTCTGTTCCTTTTAGTCCAAGCTGTCAGTATTTCTGACAGTGTAACATCCTCAAGAGCATTGTGAATCTCCCATATGTCTCAGAAATTCACTCCATTAGAAAAAGTCTCCTCCACAGATACCTTCAAATTCTTCTCTATTTTTGACTTCTCTTGAGACAGCCGAGGGGATGCATGAGTCACATGCATCAACTCTTCAAAGGAATGTCTACATGACTGAATACTTGGTTGTAGAGAGGTACCTTTGGCTTTCCCTGCAGAGCACTTTCCCGACTGTAAATCTCCTAAATGCAGCATCTTTGCAGGCAGAATAGGTTGAAAAATTTCCAAATCATTAAGTCTTTGTTACCTTTTGCTTGGAGTTCTTCCCTCAATCCATCTCTTCCCTCTCACATTAGATTATAAGCAGCAAGAAGAAATCAGACTTTGCTTAGAAGTCTTCTCAACTGAAGAGCCAAATTTGCTTCACCTACAAGTTCTGCTTTCCACATAACAATAGGACACAACTCTCACTATTATAACTGGGATCCCCATTACTTTAGCTTTCAATAGCACCTAGCTAAATTCAAATTTGAGATAAACAATAGATAATATTTGGAAAAGTATGTCCCAATATCACTTGGCATACAAACTAAAAAATTATCATTGTGATCTGAAATTTAATATTAACTGAGCATCCTGAATTTTTATTTGTTATATCTGATATCAGCCAGGCACCGTGGAGGATTCTGAGAAAACAGACGCAGAAAATGGGGAAATGCTGAAAACGGAGAACAGAATTATAGAAGAATTGCACAGGGCAAGGCTGTGTTGAGTGGGGTGGGGTGGGGGGTGGCGGGGCAGGCCGGCCTTGCTAAGGAGCTATGGCAGGAGGCCTTGAGCAGAGAGGGAGGCAACAACCATAAGGGTTCAAGAAGGGGAGGTATGGAGGGAGGGGAATTAATCCAGAAAGACCTAGAGGCATTGAGGGTGAACACATCTCACATCATTTTTTTGCTAAAGTTCACACCTGCCAAGAGAGGCTCATTTTATCAACCTTGGTTTCTAGAGGAGGAAGAATATTTTTCATCATTCTCCAGGTGTCTTATGGTCAAAGAGAGAGAGAGAGAATCTATGTGTGTGGCAGCACCATGATTTTAGGTGGACTTATTAACAAAAGCATTTTCCTCAGCAGGAAGCCAGCACTTTTTACACACGAAGGTTGTGGACCACAGTGAGTATATTCTCAAATTAATATGCTACCATGAATTTAAGTACAGTTCAGGTGGTCCCAGAAAATTTTGCTAATGTCATCTTATTAACATGGGACTTTTCCAGTGTGAAGGGGGTTTCAACTTATCTACACCATCTACTGTACTTAACTGTTTTCTCCACAGCTGTCCCACCCCCACAAAATAAACTCCAGGAAAACCTTTCAATTTATGACATTTAAACTCCCCTACTACTGAAGAAGAAGCTAGAAGGAGAGCATATATCTTCAAGTGACTTTATAGCTATTTCAGATATGAATCACCTTTACCCAGTGGTCTTCACAGTAGAAATTGAGTTGGGATGGGCAAACACAGTGCCCTCTTCACCTGGTTCATCTTGAACACACCTTTCAGGGGAATCTTCCTCTTAGCAATAATAGCAGCACTTATTTGGTTCTCTCTGTGTATCAGGCACCCTCCAAAACACTTTACAGGTATAATTTGCTTACCATGTTTTTCAGACTATAAGATACACCTCCACCCTCCCCCAGAAGCACCTGTGTTTCATCTCTAGTTCTCCCCCTAGCCACATGACTTTAGCCATCACTTAACCACTCTGGGCCTCAATTGTCCCATCAGTAACATGGGAAGAATAGTAGTAAATATTTGTATTATAGAATTGACATTAAAATTACGTGTTACTATTATCATTGATACTATTCTTTTTGAACACCCATACAGTACATGGTATGAGAGAAGAAAAAACACACTATTGCATCACTGAATCACAGTGGGAGCAGCAACAAAGAACAAGTCGCAGACATAGCTTCACTGCTTCCGATTCAGGAAATGCATTCAAAGAATCCAAAGGTAGATTCAAAGGTGCTGAGAAAGGGCATAAAGACCTTAGAGGAAAGATTGTAAAAGAGCTTCAGTGATTTAATCTTCAGAAAATAAAAGAGTAAACTAACAGTGTTTAGTCAAATGTGTGAAGAATACTTCTGTTAGAATGGCTGTCGTCAATAAATTCACAAACAACAAGTATTGGAGAGGATGTGGCAAAAAGGGAACCCTCATGCACCATTGGTGGGAATGCAGACTGGTGCAGCCACTGTGGAAAACAGTATGGAGCATCCTCAAAAAATAAAAAATGGAACCGCTTATAACCCAGGTATTCCATTTCTGAGTATATATTCAAAGAAACCCAAAACACTAATTCAAAAGAACATATGAACCCTATGTTCATTGTTGCATTATATACAGTAGCCAAGATATGGAAGCAACCCAAGTGACAAATACCCATCAATAGACAAATGGATAAAAACTGGTGGTACATACACATATACAGTGGAATATTACTTGGCCATAAAAAAGAAAGAATTTTTATCATTTGTGACAGCATAGATGGACCTAGAAGGTATTCTGCTAAGTGAAATAAGTCAGTCAAAGAAAGGCAAGTATCATATAATTTCACTTATATGTGGAATCTTAAAAACAAAGTTAGTGAACAAAATTGAAACAGACTCATAGACACAGAGAAGTGACAGTTATCAGAAGAGAGGGCGGTTGAAAAAGGTGAAGGAATTGAAAAGTCCAGATTGAGGATGTAAAGGACAGCATTAGAAATATAGTCAATGATATTGTAATAACTGTGTATGGTGCCAAGTGGAAATATCAAGGGAAACACTTTTATAAAGTATATGGTTATCTAACCACTATGCTGCACACCTGAAACTAATACAAAATAATATTAAATGTAACTGAAAACACAGCTGTAGTGAAGGATAATCACTACACAGTTACCTCTAATCTCCATTAAATTCAGAAAATTTAATTCAGATATGCTTTCTCGCTGGAAAACCTTCAGGTCACCAATAAAGTATAGGAATGGGTCACCCTGGGAGACTAATTCCTTTTCTAGTGGAAATCTTTGGAAAGGAAATTCTCATGTCTCTGGAATAATATGGGTACAATCTGGCCTAGAGATGGGGGAAGAAATAACCCTGAGGATTCCCTGAGAATTCCTTGAAAGAAGATCTACATTACAATGCTAAATAATTATCATTAGGAAAAAATACTTCTTAATACAGTTTTTTTCTGACAGTATACTTGTAAGCACATGTCCTTTTCATTCTTTCTTCAGCTGATAGAAGCCCCTTTTTAAAAAGTGATCGGGGAATACATCTCACAGTTCTTCTTCAGACTCATTCTCACCAGCCTAACTGCCTCACATCTACCGGTTTCATTTATGCACTGGGTTTAAGCTGTTTTTTTATTGTGCTCTTAAGTTTGCAGGTGAAATTCTTTTTTAAATATGTTTTTTTATGATTGGACAAATATACATCTTAAATATAAATATTTTAAAAAACAAAAACCAAACTCAAAAGAAGAGTGAAGCAGCCTTAATCCCAATTAAAACATCCTGGCTCCACAGCGAGTGTATAAATAATTTTTTCTTTTTAAGTGAGAATGTTTCATGTTGGGAAAGCATGGTAAACTACTCAATTTGATGAACTACTAGTCCAAGTGCTGGTAAAATGAATTCTACCTTTTTGGAAAGCACTTTACAGAATGACTCAAGAGTATTAAAATTTTATAGCTTTTAATCCAATAATTCTAATTATGAGACTGTACCAAGAATTAGGGGAAAAAAAACTTTATACATAAAGATGTCCAAAGTATTAAGGCCATTGAATATGCAATCTAACTAAGTGTGCAATTATAATATTGTACATTAATTAAAAATTACATCTTCTGATAATACTTTTAAAATTGACCTTTTGCTTGAAATTATTCCTCGACCTTCTCAATATTGCTGAAGGCCAGAGCTTATTCCAGTAAGGTAGTTATAAACTGGCAACCAGGACTTTGTGTTCAAGAAATTACTTTGTCGTTCGCTTTGACAAATTACAGGAAAACAAGATCAAGTGAGGAAATTTGTTTTCAAAGAAACCTCTTCCACAAAACATCCCGGAGTTGCTTGTTCCATCCCCACCTCGTACTCTGCCCTTCATCTTTGTCAAGGTACCACAGAGCCTTTGTAGTCAGAGTGATGACACAGGGCAGACTGCAAGATTCACCCTCAGCAAACAACCACGGCATTCCATACAGCAGACAGTCCCAGCAAGAAAGCAGGCCGGTCAGTTTTACGAAAATTTCCAGTGTCCATTAACCACTTTTAATAAGGTGTTTCTGATCACATTAGAATACCGAGCACTTTTTTTCTGAGCTGTTCAGACTTCTCCATTCTTACTTGGATAAGTGGAATGTATAAATGGGAATGTTAAATGCTTAGCAATATTCAGGGAAGAGAAACAACAGGCATTAGAAGTCTACATTTTAGATTATTCAAGTCTCTAAAGTCACATCACCATCATACCTCTCCTGCCAGTTTACACGTACAAAGTACATATCAAAGGTGGAGAAGGGGTTCAATCTTCTGGCTGGTGATCATATCACTAGCACTTCAAGAAAGGACTATATCTTATGCAGGCAGCAGACTGAAGGAACACACTCCCTCACTCTTTCCTCTCTTGGTGTCAGAGTACTGGCTGTACATGTCAGTGGATCCATTAAATTAAAGTTAGTGATGCTGGAATGGGTACCCACACTCTAGGCTTTATAACAAACATTTCCTGCATATGACTGATACTACCCTGTGAAATGCTCCACATGCATTTTTCTCAGCCATGAATTTGCTTGTTCTTATCACATACATCATATAAAGGTGGTTATAAAATTAGCTTGGCTCTACCCTGGCTGACGTAGTGCAGTGGATTGAGCCCAGGCTTCGAACCAAAGTGTCGCAGGTTTGATTCCCAGTCAGGGCACATGCCTGGGTTGCAGGCCATGGCCCCCAGCAACCGCACATTGATGTTTCTCTCTCTCTCTCTTTTTCCCTCCCTTCCCTCTCTAAAAATAAATAAATAAAATCTTTAAAAAGAAAAAAAAATTAGCTTGGCTCTTTCTTACCGGGGAACTAGTAAAACCATTAATCTGCTATGACTCAGAAAATTGTCTCAATCCAGACAGCATCTGAATCCCCTTTTTTCCCCTCAACCTGGTTTTATTTCTTCTTTTGTGTCCCTCTCACTTCTGTCTCCCCATTCTGATCTGAGTTGGGAAGGACTATTTCTTACATCAAGACTTTTAAACAAATTTAAGTGAATTGTACTTCCTTCTGTCTGCAATTGCTCAAAGGGCTTACAAATTCAGAGCCTCTAATGACACACACCTGCAGCTCTCATTCCTCCTCACTCATGCCCCCTTCTATCCTGGTACATGTTCTGCAAAAGCCTGTTGCCGCCAGTTACCTATAATTGTTGCCATTACCACCACCACCACGAGAGAGGAGTTTGCCATATAACCACTTTGAGCACATTCCTCCTTGACCTGGAGTTGTCCTTAATTTTAGGGAAGGGCTGGATTTTTTCTGAGTGAAATTTGTGGAGCCTGAGAGTCCCAGGAAAATACAAACAAGACTACTTCCAAAGTAGCCCCGTAAGTACATTGTTTCCAATACGAATTTTCTGTACCATGAACAGCATAGGAGAAAAAAAGAAAAAAAAAAAACCACTTGGGAACATAGAGTTTTACCTGTATTTAATCTAGCAAAATATGGATGACCCCTTGAAAATAATTTGCTATCTCCCATGATGCCAAAAACAACTAATTAGAGGATCCCAGTTTAGAAAGTTGATTAATCAGTGGCACTGATATGTGGATTAATAGATTACCTTTAATAATCATCGAGCCACATGAAAACATGCTGAACATATTTTAGATAAAATAATAGTAATAATCCTATAATAATAAACACTATTTATTTAATTCCTGTCTTTCGCCATAGATGGCCTTTACAGCAACCTTGCAAAATGGGTATCATTCATTCATTCACTCATTCAACAAATATTTACTGCACTCCAACTGGGTTCCAAGGACTGAGCTAAGACCCAGGTTACAAAGGTGAGTGTGACACTGACGTTTCTGAGAACAGATCACACTACAAAAGAAGATCATATAAGTTGGAGACACAGCTAGAGGAAGGTGATAAGCTATTGGGGAAGATCAGAGAAGTGTCCCTTGAGGAGGCAGCATCTGAACTGCCAAAGGCATCATGAGCAGGAGAATCCTGTTGCAGAAGTCCAAGCATCAGGTACATGGAAGGAGAGTGAGTGAAGACACCAGCAGTGTGAGCCAAGAGCCATGGTGGCTGACCGGATGTAAGGAATAGGAAGGGTTGAGGAGTTTGGCCTGTGAGGTGAGTGGCAATGCCAATGTCCAAATAGGGCCTAGCTGGGCAAATCTTGGGTGGAGAAAATGAGGAGTTCACCCTCATTTTACATATGAGGAAACTGAGAATCAAAATGGCTCAAGACCTAGACAAAGGCCACATTAGTAGTTAATGGCCAAGCTAGAATTCAAGTATATTTTGACTGCCTACAAATTATGCTTTTTCTTGATCCAACCTGCTTTGTCAGTCCTTTTCTGGGAAAACTCAGCGGACAGCAGTTAAATTTTGTTGGAGGGGCAGTAAGCAATATTTAACAAGAGAAAAGTGGTTTCCTTTCTGCTCCCATGCTCACCAAAAAAGGTACCAGGTCTGAAAATAATTTTCTCCTTGCCACCACCCCTCCACCTGGTTAGACCTGCTTTTTCTATCAGGTCCCCTGCAGAATACTAAGCCCTGAAAAGCAAAAGTATTACAGTGCCTCACACAGCTCAGGATAATTATTATCATTGTCTTCAAACTACATATTTCCTTGTCTACACTGCCCAGTTTTAAAAGATCAATAAAATTGAGTTTTTATGTTGTTGCTTTCCTAGTATGCAAAAGTGGATGCAGGTTGTCACATCAGCAGGGAAGACAGCACACATTTTGCAGACAGTAGAACTCCCTCGTGATCTTACATAGTGCACAGAAGAATAAATTTAAATTTTAAGTGAATTGACTTTTCCAGAATGTTGGAATTAGTAACCAAATGAAAAAAAAAGGGTTATCCCTCTTTTCCATTTTAAAAATTATTGCAACACTTTATGCTTTACTGGAAGATGGTAAGACACAAATTTTGAACCACTTTACATTTTTATACTGAATTTCAAGTAGAAATTCAAGGTTAGAGGGTACGATTGCTCAGAATTATAAAATTGCCCTTATTCACCCAACGTCTATTTATGTAAATTATATATAATGAATCCTTTTGTAAAATCAGAGAATATCCAAAGGAGTTGTACAAAAAGTCAGAATTTTACTACCTAAAAGTTTTTAAGAATCATTTGAAGTCACAATGGCAACCTCTTTTTTATTTGTATTGAATTTATTGAGGTTACACTGGTTAACTACAGAGGTTCCAGGTACAATTCTGCAATATGTCATCTGCATAGTGTATTGTGTTCACCACCCAAAGTCTAGTCTCCTTCCATCACTGTTCATCCTCCTTTTACCCTCTACCCTCTTCTGCCTGCACCAACCTTTCTTCCCTCTGGCAATTACCATACAGACATCTGTGTCCAGGAGGGTTTTGTTCTTAATCCTTTCACCTGTTTCACCCTGTCCCCCACCCCACAGCAGGCAGTCTGTTCTCTGTATCTGAGTCTGTTTCTACTTTCTTTGTTTGTTTTATTCATTAGATTCCACATATAAGTGAAATCATATGGTATCTGTCTTTCTGTGACTTGGCAGCCTCTTAATAAGTAAATTACCCAGTTATACAGAAATAAATTATTTTATCCACCCCTGTAAATTTCACCACAGTTCACTTATGTGAACATGGTGCCCAGACTAATATTTTTATTCATGACACTTATTAAGAGTTACCAGTATAAATAGTTTATTGAAAATGTGCTACAAAGCAAATGCCTCAAGAAGAATTATATAATATCTCATTTACCAACATACTGGCAATTATATTGAGAGTTCTTAATCATTAACAAAAGAAAGATCTTCTAATAAAATCCAAAAATTGCAGTAGATGCTTTCCTAGTCCATCCAGCTATAGATGACTCCGAAACCTAATGATCTGAGGATAGTTCCCAAGATGAGAGGCCACAAAACGTGACTGTGAGACTTAAATGTGAAAATGTGACTTGCTCTATATTCATCCACGCCATATGAAATAATTTCTTCTTACTGTTTTTCATTCATTCAACAAATATTTACTGAGCTTACACTTACTTTATCAAGTACATCTAGCTATTCATGTAATATCCAGAAGCATAATTTCTAAATTAGATATTTTACCTAAACACTTATCTTCCCTCCTGATCTTCATATAAGACAATGAATATTAAGTGTTTGGGCAATGAAGCTGCTTGAGGAAGTCGTTTCAGGGAGCAAACGTGAACAGCCTGGAGGAGTTTGTTGTCTAGGGGAGAAAAGGTAATTATAATAGAAACATAGATGAAGTGCAGTAGTTCTGACTGCTCCTAGTTTCTCCTTCGATATATTTAAGAAAAATGACGTTAAGTACATTTGAAGTAAAGACATAAATCAAAGTAGAGTTAAAAATAGGTTCGACCATGGGCATTCTCCTTGGCTTGGATTCGCACGATGCCCTGTGTGAACATAAAACAGAGCAGCTGCTCTGATGAACAGGCTAGCCGGCCCCCAGCCAATGACGCATAAAGTTACCAAATGATCTAGCAATTCCACCCCTCGTTATATACCCAAGATAAAGGAAAATATATGTCTACACAAAAACTCGTACACAAACGTTTATAGCAACACTATTCATGAAAATAGTCCAAAGGTAGGAACAACCTACATGCCCATCCACTGAGGAATGGGTGCACAAAACGAGGCCCATCCATGCAGCGGAATGCCCGTCAGCCAGAGAACATGAGGCACAGACACATGCCCAACTTGCATAGACCATGAAACCTCCTGCCAGGTCAGAGTCAGTCACCATAAACCACATATTTTTTATGTTTAACTTTTTATTTTTTTATTTTTATTGTTTTATTGTTATTCAAGTACAGTTGTCTCCATTTTCTCCCCACATGTTATATGAGATCATTCATGTCCAAGACCAGAATAGGACAGTTCATAAAGTCAGAAAGTAGATCAGCGGTTTCTTAAGGCGGTGGGGAACGTAGAAGGATAGTGAGTGACAGTGGGCACAGGATTTCTTTTAGGTGACTGAAGTTTTACTGTAGTGATAGTTACTGAACATCTGTGAATATACTAAAAACCAATGCATCGTGCACTTGAACTGAGTAAACTAACTGTACATGCTATTCTTCAATAAAGGTGTTTCAAAAAGGAAAAACATAGAGAAATACTTTGGATGGTGACTCACTTTTGATAGTAAAGATCTGTATCAGAAATATTTACTTATAAATACTGCATCATAAACATTATGACAATTAAGTTTGATAGGCATCAATATTTATAATATTTTATTTCTTTACATAGAAGGTGGGGACACATTTTTATATTGCTTCCATCTTTTTTGCATGACTGAACCATAAGTCTGGAAATGCGATTCTAGGTATGATGGAGTATATTTACTTCATTCTGTGTCTTACAATAAAATGGGGCTACAAACCTCTATAAAATGTATCAATTACCCACACGAGGACCCTAAAAAGTGAGTAACCCAAACAAAATCACAGATAGTGACTTTGTGGATATTAACAAATGAATTCTAAGGTTTATATGGAGGAGTAAAAGATCTACATGGCCTATACAACGTTAAAGAACTGATGGTATTTGAATTCAAGACTTATTATAAATATACGGTGGTTGAGACAGGGTGTGTTGGCAAAAGAAAAGAAAAAGGAGGGACAAAATAGAGAGCCCAAAAATGGATTCCCATAAATGTAGTTCACTAATTTTTTTATACTTTGGTATATACTTAACAAAATATGGGCAGGTCTGTGTGTTAAAAACTAAAAAATACTGATAGAAAGCATTCGAAAACCTACATAAATTCAGGAGCACACCTTGTTACAGAGTGGAAAACTCAGCATGAGAAAGATCCATTGCCACTCCTCATATTCATCCACGGGTTTACTGCAATTCCAACAAAATCCCCAGCAGAATTCCTGGTAGAATTAACCAAGTTGATTCTAAAATTTATACTGAAAGGAAAGGGAAACAGCATAGCCACAATGATTTTGAAAAAGCAGACTAAAGTTGGAGGAATCACATTACCCATTGTTAGGATTATGCAAGGATGCTACCGCAATGAAGACAGTGTGATACAGCTGAAGGGATGGGTGCCTAGATCAATGGAGTTGAACAGAATCCACAGTAAATTCTCAGAAATACAACCAACTGATTTTTAATAGGCACAAAAAGTTTGATAGAGAAAGGATAGTCTTTTCAACAAATTGTCCCAACACAATTGATTTATAATCAGTACAAAAAATATAGGATAAACTTTGACCTAAATATACCCGTCATACAAAAATTAAATGGATCATAAATGTAAAAAAATACACAACTTTCAGAAGAATATATAGAGAAAATCTTCATGTCTTCACTATAGACATAACAACAAAAGCACAATCCAGAAAAGGAAAAAAATGATAAATAACACTTCATCTGCCCTGGCTGGCATAGCTCAGTGGATTGAGTGTGGGCTGCAAACCAAAGTGTCGCAGGTTCGATTCCCAGCCAGGGTACATGCCTGGGTTTCAGGCCATGGCCCCAAGCAACCACACATTGATGTTTCTCTCTCTCTCTTTCTCCCTCCCTTCCCTCTCTAAAAATAAATAAATAAAATCTTTTTAAAAAAATAACACTTCATCTAAATTAAAAACTTTTGTCCTTAAGCCCTGGCTGGTGTAGCTCACTGGATTGAGCGTGGACTGCAAACCAAAGCATCGCAGGTTTGATTCCCAGCCAGGGTACGTGCCTGGGTTGCAGGCCATAACCCCCAGCAACCGCACATTGATGTTTCTCTCTCTCTCTCTATCTCCCTCCCTTCCCTCTCTAAAAATAAATAAATAAAATATTAAAAAAAAAAAACTTTTGTCCTTAAAATGACAGTTAAAAAAAGAGACAATATACAAACTGGTGGAAATGTTTGCAAATCGCATATTCAGCAAAGGATCTGTAAGTTAATATACAAAAACTCTCAAAGCTCAATGATAAGAAAACAACCCAATTTAAAAACGGGCAAATGACTTCACAAAAGAAAACATACAGAAGGTAAATAAGTCCATAAAGAAATGTTCAACATCATAGCCATTCTGGGAAATCACATTAAAACCATGATGAGACACCACTACACACTGATTAGAATGGCAGGTACCACTATGTGCTGTTAGAATGGCTAGAAAAACACTGACAAAACCAGGTGATAAGAATACCGGAGCACGCCCTGGCTGGCGTAGCTCAGTGGATTGAGTGCGGGCTGGGAACCAAAGTGTCCCAGGTTCGATTCCCAGCCAGGGTACATTCCTGGGTTGCAGGCCAGAACCCCCAGCAACCACACATTGAATCCTTCTCTCTCTCCCTCTCTCTCTCTCTCTCTCTCTCTCTCTCTCTCTCTCTCTCTCTCTCCCTCTCCCTCCCCCTCCCCCTCCCTCCCTTCCCTCTCTAAAAATAAAAAATAAAATAAAATAAAAAAAAAAGAATACCGGAGCACCTGGAACCCTCAGGTGTATGAAGTGAAAAATGTTACCGAGGCTCTGGAAAACAGACTGGTAGTTTCTCATAAAGTTAAACATACATCTGCAGATGACCCAGCAGTTCCCTCCTAGGTATCTACCCAAGGGAAACTGAGACTTATTTTCACACTAAAACCTGCACAAGTGTTTAGAACAATTCTGTTTTCAATCACCAAAAAATAAAAATAAAAATAAAAATAAAAATAAACAAATGCCTTTCAATGGTTGAATGAATAAACACTGTTATACCCATACAAGGCAATACTACTCCACAAGAAAAGAGAATGAACTATCAATATATGTAACAACATGGATGAGTCTTAAATACATTATTCTGAGTAAAAGAAGCCAGTTTCAAAAGGTTGCATACTATATGAAACTGTGTATATAACATTCTGGAAAAAGAATAACTTTATACAGAGAGAACAGATCAGTGATCTCCAGGGGCTAAGGGTAGGAAGAGAGTTAGACTACAAAAGGACAAAATGAGAGAGCTTTGGAGATGATGGAACTTTATCATGATTATAGTGAGGATCACATAAATCAATACAGGTCTTAAAATTCATAAAACTATACATTCTAAAAAGTCCATTTTTAACTTAAAAAATACAATTTTAAAAAGATAATGGAGGAAAGAAGGGGAAGGGTCATCAAGGAACCTGTATAAAGAACCCATGGACAAAGACAGTGGGGGGAGGAGGGAAGGATTGAATGTGGGTGGTGAGGGTTGGGGGGAGAGTAATGGGGTAAAGTGGGGACAACTATAATTGAAGAACAATAAAAAATGTTATTTTTAAAAAAATATAGATATACACGGGTCTCCAAGGGGCTGAGTCTAACGGAGTGAGGAAGACAATAAATCACACACTCATACACACACACACACACACACACACACCCTGTCAAAACTCTGGACATGTCTTGCTCAGCTTTGTTTACCCTTCTCAGGCTCTAGCATTGTTCTCAGTAAATATTAAAGGGAACAAATAGCTATGTGACACAGAATCTACCACGTTTACTCCACCGTGTCTTATTAGTAGTAGAGAGTTAACATTAAGAAAAACAGAATCCACACCTCCTTTGGTGCAGTTAGAGACTGCTGGCTCTGATGAATTCCCAAGCAAGAGAACACCATGTCTACTGAGGAGTGACATGGGAATAGATTGAAATTGCACATTGCGAATCCCCCAAAATTGCAGATTGCATTAATTCATTGAGGAATGAAGACAGGGATGCAGAGGTATCTGACTTTGAACCTGTTTTTATGGACACGTTGGCCAGGCTCTCCCACCAATTCCAGCTGGGAAGAAGAGTGGCTCACTGGCCCTTGTAGTATAATCTTGCCTCTGAACACAGTCACATCTTTCAAAGGCAAGAATGGCTCGATGGTCTGAAGAATACACTTCAACTATAATGTTCTCAGTTTTATCACAAGACACTCCTTCCCTTTCTAGTAGGGACCTGCTAGAATAACTTAGCTTGCAGAGATCTTCGGCTTTGTTGTCATACACACAGTGGAATGAAACACAAAGTTTTACTCTCCAAGAGAACAAAACTCTGTGACCTTAGTTTTTGGTCATGCTGATGAGACCTGGAATATACCAGTTACAAAAAAGAAAATGAATAAGACAAATACCCTGCCTTGAAGGGCTTAGCAAAGGACAATTAAATACTCTAAACAGACTATAATTAAGTGCTTTGAGAGAGGTAGGAATTGTTGCAAAGAGGTACATCTGGAGGAGGTGGGTGGGATAAGGTGGGATCAAGAAAAGCTTTCTTGAGGATAATCTCTCTGAGTCCTTTATTGTAATGATTGCCACTTGCAGAGCATTCTCTAATCTTTCACGCAAGGAGCAGATAAGGACTTCCTGTGTTCACTCAAAGTGCATTTTCATCTTCTAGAAGATCGGCCGAAGAGTTAGATAATGCTGCCTATGGTTCGTTAACTGCCCTTTTTCCAGAGAAAGCAAATGACTCTTTTCCTTCCCAAACAGTGAGACTTCTTGGAAGGGTGATGGGAGTTTGGGACTAGGGCTGCTGGTAAAGTCATCACAGGCTAAGCGCTTCCAACACTGTCCTAAGACACTGTGTGAACCGGAGAAAAGAAGACCACGCACCTTGGGAGTTATTGCTAACCCTCTATTGTCTTCTCTCTCTCCTCACATTCAGTCACATTATTTCCCTTACACGGATGCAGAGAGAAGCTATTTTATCACAGCTTAAGAGAAGTCATTCCAACTTTTAAAGTGCTCGTCATGTAATAATGATAACAGTTTAAAAAGTAAACCACATAGTACATTATATGCTACCCCCTAATCCCAAAGAGAAAAATTCAGTAATTTTCTCTTAATATCAGCCACTGGCAGAAGATATTGTGGAGAATCTCCCAGAGCTGAATTAGTCTAGGATCTGACATCAATGTTTGTTTAACTTTTCCAAATATATATTCTTATATATCAGATAACATTTTTTCAAAACTGACAATTCCCATCTCAAAGTCATTTACTCCACTGTTCTTCATCATATGCATCTTTTACATAATAATTAAAACCATATTATCCACCTTGTGTTACACTCCCTTTGAGCATTGTGTGATAATCTCCACAACAGCCCTATAGGATAACTATCACTAATCCCATTTTACAAGTGAGAAGGCAAAGGCTCAGAGAAATGAAGTCACTTGCCAAGCAGGTACACAGTAGAGCTTGGATAAGAACTCAGGTTTCGTGGACAACAGTGTGATGATTGCAGGGGGGAGTGTCTGGGTGGGGGTGGAAGGGGATGGAAGGGGGATAAATGGTGATGGAAAAAATACAATAAAAATAAACTATTAAAAGCAAAACAAAGTTTTAGTTTTTAAAAAAGAACTCAGGTTTATCGGACTCAAAGTCGCTTAATAAACTTGATATATAAATAGATCTTTTCTTATTGTCTAGCAATTTCTCTAGAGACCCAATATTGAAGGTAATGGTCAATTAGTATATTGCAAAGAAGAGCTGCTAAACACATTTCTGTAGAGCTAATAAAATTCTGAAGAAACCATCAATTTATCACCCACCCTAACAGATAGAAGGCTAAATACAGGGAAAGAGAATTATTGTGCAGATACCAGCAGAGGCAGGAGTGGAGACAGGGAAGGAGGACGGACACAGGTAATCTCAGACAGAATGGGCTTTCACCACGTCATGAACTCTGGTGTGGGGGCCCACGCGTGCATCTCACAAAGAATCAGGACCGGGGCACTTGCCACAGAGCACTTCACTCAGCCCATGGTAGTCAAGAGAGAGCCTTCATCATGAACCAGATCAGAAAAAAAAATGGCCTCTTTCATCTAGTCTCCTCCCCCTGGAAGTACTGAAATGGGGAGTGGAGGAAAACGAAGATTTGGTCGCACCATCCCCCTTCTCAAGGTCCCTGGTGGGCGTGGCCTGGGATTGGAAGGGAGAAAAGAATCTAGGCACTAGATGTGAGGCTCAACTTTTTATTTAGACTTGATAGGTACTTAAATACTTGAAAACAAGTAAAAGTTGCCAGAAGGCAATTGTTCTTACAACTCTATAAAAGAGTCAAAACTATAGGATCTGCCCCAGTTACCAGAAATGAGAGGCAACAAAATATATTAAAAGATAGTGGTGAGAGTAGGAGAGAAAAATGTGTCCAATCTTTACCCCAAGTACACTTAAAATATGAAGAAATATTTGACAAAGTAATACTGATTGATATAAAACAAAGCATCTAAAGTGATATTAAGGAAAAAAATAAGATACACAATATCATAATAGGATTTTTAAAAGACACCTGAGAAACAGTAGTGCTTGCCTGTGGCAAGCAGCTTGTGATCAGTGAGGAAGGAGAACTATTTTTCATTTTATACCTTCCCACACTGTTTGAGTTTTTACCATGCACATATGTTATATTTATAGTTAAAATGTCAAATGCAACAGTTCCATTTACTTGTAGAATAAGGCAACCTCTGGGAAAATAAAAAATAAATTTCAGCCAAGCCTTCAGTCGCTTTGTCTATGTACTTGTAAAGAATCAGGACAAATAAAACTGATATTGTTTTCACAAAACAATTACATGTTCTTCCTTTTATTCTAACCAATCGGTAGGTGAGGGGAAAGAAACTGCCATGGTCTCTTCATGAAAATGCCCGTCTGCCTTGGCCTGTATCTAACTGATACTTCTCACCTGGAGTACAGTGTCGTGGGGGGTCTGAAGCAGCCAGGAGGGCTGTGGGCTTTGAGCCCTGTGCCGTGGCCGTGTGGGATGGGGGCCGCAGGAAACACATGGGCCAGTGTGTGCGTGAGCAGCAAGATCTCACGCTGAGAAGGCAGTTCCCGCATGAGCCAATACTGTCACTGAAACTTAACACACAAATCCTCCAACTCCAATTACCACTCATTTTCTCCACCTTCTCATCACTTGTGTTTGACAGCTGTTCCCAAGACACTGAAAGGAAGGATTTCCATGTCTAGGTATTATGCTGGCTGGCCAGATTAACCTCTGGAAAGATTTAATTATCACGGAGAGGGCAGTCCCTCTGACAAGAACCCGTTTATCTACCTTGTCCAAATTGGTGTTTGCTTGGATGACTCTCATCCTGAAACTCAGCGCCCCTGTCACTGCGCACTGTGAGTGGGCTACATCAAACACCAGAGGCTAAGCCTCTTTTCAAGAAACATTAATTCTGTAGCGGTCTATTTCCAGTTATATCTTGATACACAGAAATGTGCTTGAGGTTGTCTATCAGGATAAGCATTAAAATTAGGTCACGGAAAAAACAGGATTACAAAACCATCCATGGAATGAGCCCTTCAAAATATGTATGTGCAGAGCAAGGAAGTCTAGAAAAATACATCAAGACATCAGTGATTATCTCTCTGTGGTGGGATGACTGCCTATATTTATTTGCTTTAATGCTGGTGCATTTTCTGATCTCTTTTTCCCGTATACATGTATTGCCTCTTTACTCACATAAAATATTGAAGGTATTTTAAGTCTCTAAATGTTTACTCAGAGTTGGGGAATTTTTTAAAAATGGCTAGGGATGCCTCCTAACTTGAGAAATAACTCTAGAACAACTTAATTCTGGAATTTTCAGATATGACATTCTAGGGTTTTTTCAATTCTGATTCATTTGATTGCTGAAATTTTTTAGTGCAAAGCAAGTCAACTTCCTGGTTTTCTGATTAAATTTCTAGGCAGAAGAGAATGGGAGATTGTGGGGCATTAATAATTGAATAGCGTATCAACTAGGCAAGAGTTCGGTATCTCTGCAGACAAACTGTATATGAGTACATGTCAGTGAAAGTATGTAGGTGTGTATGTGTTTGTGTGTGTAAAACCTTCTCTAAAAGGTCCAGTGGGCAAGGGTGACAATGAAAGCAATAGGAGCCCTCAGCTGAAGACAGCAGCAAACCCAAGACCAGGGGAGGGTGTTCCCCAGCACCCACTCCGCACCTCGGGCTACAGACTATGGCATTCTCTGGTAGCAGAACATTACATGAGCCATAGCTTTCAAAGTGGGAATCTCCTCTCAGCATGTTGGTGGCCCAAAGAGACACCCAGAAGCAGAGGAGTGGGGGAAGGAGATGGTCACAGCTGTCCGACATTCTGATGCTGGGATGAGGGGCAGGATGTCTGGGGTGTTTCTTTACAGCAAGCATGCTAAGACAGCTGCTGTTCCGTAAGATGCCTGTTCACGTTAGGGTTTGTGGAGATCCAAGAAGTAGTATTCCTTTGCCTTGCCTAAGTTTAAAATCTAGATTCACTACGAAGAGGAAAATGGAAGCGTCACATTTATTTTTGATGAAACTATTAGAGAACATGGCTTCAGTGTGACGACATTAAGCTCCTGCCACTGCACCCCAAAATTAGACAACTCTGCACAGCCAGGCATAGGCAGTAGCAAAACTGCAGACCTGTATGTATGTTTTGGAGCCCCCCCCCCGAAAATCCATAGCAGAGAGCAGCATCAGATTGCTTGCTCTCAGTAGGCAGGCAGATCCCTGCTAGAGAATGAGAGAGGGAGAGACAGCACCGGAAACACAGGTAGCGCCTCTTCTCAACTTACCGGTGCAGTGACAGAAGTATGTGAGGACAGGGATGGAGCCCAGGGGTGGATAGACCATAAATCCCTCTTGATAGAAGGTAGAGTACAGGGAATAAGCTACTCACTCATAATGTTGGGTGTTGCCTGCATTCTAGTCCTCAGCACCACAACTGCCTCTGTAAAGTTGTCAGTAAGGGGACAGGGGCACCTAATGAGAAAACTGAACCTGTTCCCCTATCTTCACAATGGCATCTTGGTCCAAATCAGTGATAACCTAACAAGGCTGATCTGTTGTAATCATCAGGGAGGGTTCCTGTCCACATTCAGGCAGCTTGGGAAGCACTGAACTCAATGACTGGTTTCTTCTAGATCCAAATCTTTGATTTTTCACTTCTTCCCTAAGGAAGAAGCCCTAACCCTATCCAACCCTATCCACAAACCCTATCATCAACCACTGCATATCTTAAGCAGTCTTGAAGTTAAAATAACAACAAAATAAGTGTGAATGGGATGAAAAATGGTCTGAAACATTTGAGGGCAATTTAATATCAGCATTATAAACCAAGGAAAAAGATCTGAAAAGCTAAATGCTAAATCATTTGGAAAAGTTGATGAATGAAACATTCAAATAAGAGCAACATTAAGCCATGATTGATCATTTTCTTCTCTATGAAGGTACAGTGGACCAGAAGATAGCTTAGCAATTTTATCCATATCATGCAGTTTGCTCATATCTATTTATTACCATAATGGATTTTCACTTTGAAACTTGAGTCATCTGGGACATAATATAAATAAACAAAACCCAGCTAAGCTGCCAAATTTGGAGCCCAACGCTGGATGCGTGTCAGCAAAGGAGGTGGTGAAGTGAGGATATTACCACTTGGAGCTGCTGCCAAAAGAATGTATTCCTATTGCATGTGCCCCACCCCCAAAAAATACACGCATTGGAATCTTAAAGCCCAATGTGATGGTGTTTGGGGGTGACTAAGTCATGAGGGTGGAGCCTTCATGATTGGAATTAGTTCCTTTCGGAAGTGGCTGCAAAGTAATCCCTCGTCCCTCCCACCTCCTGAGGATACAATCAGAAGTCCGTGACCCAGGAGAGGACTTTCACCAGACCAGGCTGGCACCCTGATCTCAGACGGCCAGCCTCCAGAACTGAGAGAAACAAAATTACATTGTTTACAAGACACTCAGTCTGCAGTATCTTGTTATAGCAGCCCAGACAGACTATGACACCCATAAACACAAGCTACAGTGCAGTTCTAACTCGAGGAGAAGTTCATTTCTTCTAAATTTGCTTTGTTTGCCCACATTGAAATGGTCCCAGAGGATAAGCACAGATAAACCAAAGCACTAGGTTACAAACTGACCCAACGGTCAGAGTTAGGGAGAAGAAAATAGGCAGGCTTAGCCCTTCATTCGTTCACCCTTTCAACAAGGATTTTTTGAGTGCCCACTGTGTGCCAGGCACTTATTATGCTAAGAACTAGGGGTTATGGTAATAAATAAGACTGAGTTCTTATTTTGGGTTTTCTCCCAAATGAGGTGTTTTCAGAACTGATGGAAACAAAGTGAACTCAGTTAAGCAGGACGCTGCTAAAGAAGGCATGATGAACATTCCCAGCGGAATCGTTTGGTCTACTGCTGATTCACGGTCGTTTTCCCAGGCCCAAGGCCAGACGAAACAAAGCAGATGTGCGTGTGCTGGGTAAGCAGGCCTCTTTGGGAGATTTATCCTAACCTCACTCCCTCTAGCTGCTGTGATATAAAAAGGGTTTTGATAAACTATAGTGTTAGTGAACAGCTGATTTTCCTTTTGATGTCCTTATTTGGCAAATGTATGTCAGTCCCCAGATAGTTTGGGAAATTTTACCTGCTCTGCTTACTAAAAGTTTGGGAATTTTCTGCTAGAAAGACTGAGGGAGATCCACAGGCTGAGTTGGCAGATGTAACACACGTTGGAAGAAAAAGGGGGCCGTTGAGCCCTGGTTAACAGATGTCGACAGAGCAGGGAAAGCAGGTTGGCACACGGTAAGTGTAAATCATTGAGTCGGATCTCTGTGCTTTGTTGGCTGATCCTCAAAACTGTATTAAGACATGATTGTATCACAGGCTTTTGGGGGTGTATCATTGAGATCTATTTTCCTTCCAAAGGTCAGAATGTCCTGATTAGCAGTGATCAGTTCTTATTATCTAGTGCTCACCTATGTTCGGGATAAGAAAAAGAAGCTGGAAAAGCTCTCCATAGGAGATACACACACCTTGCTCTGAACAGAGTAAACCCTACTTTTCCTACTCCTCAGTGAGACGAAATAAAGTTAAGCTGTGAGAAACCAGATATGGGCTACACACAGCAGAAGTCCGTATAACTTTGGGAAGATCTCATACAGTGCACCCTGTAGAAGTAAACTCTTTCTGCGCTATGCACAGTCCTGGCCCTGAAAATATTCCCTTTTGAAGTTGAAAGAAGTGGGAGAAAGAGAAGGCTAGCATGAGTTTGAAACAGCTGAGTAAGCAAAAGTAACAGACCAGTGGCAGCTGCAAGGGTCTTAAGTCATACGTATTATATGCTTAGTACCCCTCTCTCCAGCCACTCACCTTTTGACCCTGTGTTCAAGTTTTTAATTAATTCCATTTTTTCAGATGTAGGTCTGTAATTTTTTTATTTAGTCCCCTTTTCTTTCTCCCTCCTCTTCCAAATACATTAGTTGCTGTGGAAACCATGCTGCTAATTCTAGGAGCGGAGTTCAGAGAGATCTACAGAGGAAGAGAGATTTCACCTCGGGGCTTGAAATACAGAACCCAGGTAGGAAGATGGCAGAAGCTGAATAAACCACACGCAACTGCAACCTCACAAATACATCCTGCATGGACCAGTTCACTCTTGAACCAGTTAATAAAATTCTGACAGTAAAATCATTGAACACAGGCAGAGGTTTCTGCACTATTATTCACTGCAGCTTTTCACATAAACTAATCCATCAAGGAAAGTGGTTCCCAAAAAAGCATCTTACTGACAAATTTATGTTTCTTTCTCTCTCCAGTGCCAGCAGGAGTGAAGTTCTTTCAAACCATTGCCCTGTTTTCTGCGGGTTCCTACATTACACACTGCCTTCTGCTAAATGTTATAAATTCTGGCCCTCAAGCCTTTTAGACTTTCTCCATCACCCAGAGGAGGTTTCTCTAAAAAATCTACCAAACACAATTGGGTCTAGAAGACTTGGGCCACTGTCCTCCCAGCAGCAGATCATTGCCACGCCTCTCTCTCCAACCTTCCCGAGGCCCTGAGCTCATGTCCTCATGCTTTCACCACGAGCACCAGGGCTGGGCCATTTATTCCTGGCCCTCTCATCCAGGCACACTGACTGCTTGTATGCATTACATACACTTAATACAACAAGTCAGAATTCATGTTGAGTTCCTTTATAACCCACGGTGTTCTAAGAATCATGATAAAACTTGTGTTCAACCTAATTTATTTAGTTCCTCTTTGACTTTTGAGATTTTTACACTGGGGAGAATATTTAACCATCTAGTAAACTTGTATGCTGTTCTTCAGGCTGTGCTCCCCATAGCAAGGGGAGCAGGACTTTGGAAAAGTTGAATCTGAACCTCGGGACTGCAGGATGAGGTTAACATGTTCCAGCTCCGTCTTACCAGTAAGTCGGTGGGGAAGCATAAACCTTATCGCTGTGTACCAGCTAGGAATCAGTGAGCACAGTAGGGGGAGTTGCAGAGCACTCAGTAAAGGGACTATACTAAGATGTGGCAACAGTGAAGGGAACTAGCAGAAGACAGTACTTGAAACTAGCAACTGTGGAGTCCTTTGCATCTGAAGGGGCCACTGGAATGCAATGAGAAGCTGTGGGAGGAGAGCCACTTGAGAGGCGCTGTGGCGTGTAGTAGGGGAATGCAGCCCCTGCTGGACTGCGGTCCAGCCTAACAGTGGGGAAAGGGGATGGGAATCACGTGACCTCTCTCACATCCTGCTGCCTTGTGACCTGCCTCCCTTTGGGGAAGGGACATGGGAGCCAGGAGATCCATGGAGGTCAGTTTCCTGGGGCAAAATTGAAGATGGAGAAAGATGAAGGGAAACCAGGAAGGGGCAAACAGAATATTTAGCACCCAAGGATTTCTGTTTGTAGGCTTAAAATGAGCTTGTGCCCACCAAAGGATGGGGGGTTCCTCACATTGCTGATAAAAGCTTTGGGAGTTTGAAGCATCTACTTTGTTATTGAAAGAGGAAAGACACACAGACCCCTGGAAAATACTCACAAGTACACACTGGACATACCACCAAGACAGGGGACTCACAGGGACACCTGGGAAACTAAATGTCATGCCACATCTTGAAGGCGTGACTTATCTTAGGTCTTTGCTTTGCACAGACTAAGAATTCAGACTGTGAGAAACCATCATCATCACAGTTTTAACAGTGAACATTCATTGGATGTACCAGATATCATTCAAACTACTTTGGTCAAATTAACTTACTTAATTCTTGCAATAATTTTGTGAGATAAGTAGCATTATTATTCTTATTTATTGGATGAGGAAAATTGACTAAGAAACAGAGAAGGTATACTCCAAGTCAATGGTAATACCAGGATCTGAACCCAGGCAGTCTGATTCCAGAGCGCACAGTCTTAAGCCCCACACATAACTGCCTCTCATAATCCTGTTTATTTGTCCATGTGAACAACATCTAAAATCCTATCTGAAAAGGTGTGAAAGTAGCTATACTGCATTACAGAGTTTCTCAGCAGAAATGCCCAGAAGCAGCTTACCTCGTTAGTAGGTAAATATGCACAGACCCAAAACACCGATGGAGAGCCCCTGCAACTTACTGGGCTGAGGGTGCTTCATTGTGCCAATGTCAGCGTCAGAACTCGTATCCCGAAGCTTGTCCATAGCCCTTTCAACTTCACTGTGGTTTTCCCTGGATGAAAAGAAATTGTACCAGGCATTAGGAGGAAGCAAAAAATAAAAATCAGGCAGGAACCTATCTTCCAGGGGCAACCAGAATCTAAAAGGTCTTGCCTTCAACTGTGATTCTCCATAAAATGGGATGGATTTCAGAAAGGCAGCTGTTTCCTTTCAAAAGAGTGTCTGATAGGGTTTGGCAGAGGAGATGACCTCTGGTTTGGAGTTTTCAGATGAGTAAGGAAAAGGAATAATTTCTCGTTCATGGGATTTATTCAGAGTCACCGAGGATTCAGTTTAGAGGCAAAACAGCTGCCTCCTGAAAACCTGAGAAATGTTGAAGCTTGTGAGTCTGTGGGGCAGGAAATTCACAGATGTTAAACCACCAAGATTGCCTTGCTTTCACCCCACTATTCAAGGTCCTTCAGCCCCATCATCCCCGTGGACATTGCCATCATTCTTTCCTTCCACTAAGAAGTGGACGGTGGAGGGATCAGGGACGCCAATGAGAAGAGCAGTTGCAGAATACTGGTAGGTGCATCATTCATTGTTGTGGTCAGATTGCGAATGTTGGTGCCCAGCAGAACAGGGAAATGTAATAACTAGCTGAAAGGAGACTTTCAGAGAGGGCAAAGGTAACTTCTCACCTGGAAGAATGAGCTCCCGCATTTGTGATTCACACAAAGGCCCTAAACAAAGTGCAAAGCTCCCCTTTGTTCTTGTTGATAAGGCAGGCCGGCCAGGTAAAGGGCATTCTAGCCGTGAGTGTTCCTAATTTTTCTTCCATTGTCTCCAGAGTAAGCACGTTCACCACTCCTGTCCCCTTCTCTCACTCTACCTTCAAGGTCTTCCTCTGAAATTCAAATAAATTACGTGGAAGGGAGATGAGTCCTCCATGAACCAGCCCTTTCTGTCTAAGATTCAGTTTCCTGATCTGCAAATCCCTGACCACTCCCAAACCCCGCCAACTCCACTGACCCCCTTCCCTCCTCATGCCATCTCCTCCAATGGTATTGGCAGGCTCTGTCTCCATGTACGATTATTCCATCAGCCTCATGGGGAATGCAGAACATTCTTTTTCTGTATATTCCACAATGCCTCCTCGTAGTCAGAGCACAGTAAAGGTTTACTAATTTAGTATGGTTTCATTACATGGAGGGGGAGAGAGAATAGGAGACTAATTAAAGAGGCCTCTCAATGTTTTCTTTTTCTTAGAAACTCCTGGCTTAGTGATTCCCACTTCGCTCTGAAGAAAAAAACACTTGATTGTTTCCAGAGGCACTGTGTGTGGAATGAACCAATTGTCTGCTTGGGTAAAACAAACCTTAGTGTTTCTGCACTTAACCAGAAGAGCTAGGGAAAACCCTATTTCTAATTGCTGTGCTCGACCTTGCCTCAGACAGAGGGAACTATTCCTGGAGCTCACTTATTAATCATGGATGTCATCAGACCTCGCCTGGTCACCCCCAACAGCTGTCCGGCAGGATCCTTCATGAACACACTTCTGTGGTGCACAATGACTTGGCGATCTGTGCAAGAATTCAACTACGAAATCCATCTCAGGCCATGGTTTACTTGGACCCTTGCAACCTCACAATCCCATTCAGCCTCATAGAAATCACCCACTCACCCGCTGAGCAGTGATTCAAGCACAGTTTTGGGTGGCCTCCTTTAGGGAACAAATTAATTAGATACACTAATGAGGATTCCTAATGGTAAAGGAACATTGCTAACTTATCAAGATTACATCCAAGGTCCCTCTAGGAGGAAGACATGATGTGAATTTTTATCATCAACACTTGGAAGAACTAGATCCTCTAATTCTTAGGCATGAATAAAACAAAATAAATCCAAGAGCAAATTGTAGATAATTAATGACAGGGAGGAGCCAGCACAGTACCAGATTCAGAGAAGGGAGGGCTCCCCTGTGGGCAGATGAGGCGCACAGCTGGCTTTGGAAGATGGGTAGTGTTCTGTGCCGAGGAAAGAAAGCAAGAAGCCAGTCAGAGTGAATGGGGTGGTGGGGAAGTGGCAGAATGTGGACCAGGGTATAAAATCTGCCTTGTGGCTGGAGAAGGAGTGGAAGATACAGTTGAAATACAGGTTAGTGCCAGATTATGGAGAACAGTGAGAATCAGGCTGCGAGATGTGAACTTGAAGGACACAGAGCTATCTAAAACCCGGCTGTCAACAGTAGGAGGGACTACTCCTGATACAATGTCCTCCCGTTATTAGAGTGTGCCAGCTAACACTGGATCTGCCCGAAGTGAGCCATCGGAAGTTTTCTGCCCCATGCCGTGGAAGGCAGGGGTGGGTGACCTGAGAGAGTGCTGCAGAGGAGCTTGGGACGTGGAGTCGAGGACCTGGATTTGAGATCAGATTTGCCCCTTACCGCCTTTGTGATCTTATTGTCATCACCATGAGCCTTGTTTTGTCATCTGTAAAATCAGCACGATTGTACCGACCTCATAGAGTGGCTGGACATTCAGAGTATGTGCAATGCGGGAATCTGTTTTGTAAAAGCAGAATACATTATAGTTACTAATGAATGCTAAGGAAAATTCCTTCCAACTTTCAACTCCATGGTTACTTATTTTTCAGACCATAAGACGCACCCAGGTTTAAAGGAGGAAAATAGGAAAAAAAATTTTGAAGCAAAAAATGTGTTAAAATATTTAATAACATAAATAACGTAATATTTTACCATGTAAATGTAAACAGAACTCAACAGCAGCATTAACAACCATTATCCCTCCCAAATTTAGAGAGAAAAAGTGCATCTTATAGTCCAAAAAATATGGTATATCCTAGAAGTGCATGGTCCAGAAGAATGTGCAATGATGAAAATTATAAGGACAATGGAACATTTATCAGGCAAGTTAGTTTGGAGAGAAGAAAAAGTATAGATAAAAACAAATTTCTTAATAGCCTAGGAAGGAGTCACAGGCCAGGAAAAGCCTGGACTAAGATAGGAATAAAGGGGAAGGGAAGGAGGAGGGAGTGATTAAAAAAAAATAACATCATGACAGACGAATTTTGTAAGGAGGATATTTAGGAATCAAAGGTCACTCTGAGATCACAGGCAAAGCAGCCTGCTGGAAACATGGCGGTTCCAGCGTCTCCAGACTCAGGGAAAACTGTCTGGACCTGCCACTGGCAACACAGCAGCCACTTGCCACCGGTGGCTACTGGGCACCTGAAGGGCAGCTGGTCCAAGCTGAAATGTGGGGCAAGTAAAAGTACACACTGGATTTCTAAGATCTGATGTGGAGAAAAAGAATACAAAGTATGTCAATAATTTTTATATTGCTTACATATTGAAATGACATTTGGGATATATTGAATTCACTAAAATTATTTTTCAATGAATTTCACCTGGTTCACTTCCATTTTTTTATGTGGCTACTAGGAAAAAAGGAAGTACAGATGAAGCTGATGGTGTAAAACCTCTGTGGAACTGCACTGGTCCCGTGCATAACTCTCAACGGCATCGCAATGGAGCCTCTTCCATCTAGATACCCCAGAGGTCTCCCCTGGGCTACTTGAACCATCAGAACCTGTGAAGGACCCTCTGAATTTTTTGTAAAGTGCCCCAGTGATTATGAGAGCTGTAGAACTTTGCATAAGAATATCGGTGTGCTTTTTAAACTTTATTTTAGTTTGTACAATTATCACCTGGGGATCTCATTAAGGAACAGATTCCAGCCCCAGATATTTTGATGAGTTAGGTCTGAGAGAGGCCTGTGGCCCCCTGGAATCTTAATTTATTGAGCTCTCCATGTGGTCTGATGTGCCTGTGAGCCAAGCATGGCTTTGGAGAAACGCCACTCTCCAGGAAGGAAGAGCTGCGTTACCCAACAGGCAGGTTAGGAACATCGCCAGGCCACGCAGTACACCAGCAGAGCAGGGCAAAGGGTAGAGGAAAAGATGAGAAAGAATTTTTCAAAGAATTTTTTTGACATTCCCAAAAATTATCAAAATAGCCTTATAGGAAATCATACCTGTTTATCTTCCTTATGCTTACATATCTGTTTAGAATTTTTTCTATTATTCTGAATTACATGACAAGGGTGGGTACTATAATCTTTTTGGAGCTTTGTATCTCAAAAGATCTCATTCTGGCCCTAGGTAACAATAAAACTATTGCCCCAAACGTGGAGGCAGCTCTATTATCTTCTTCCATAGTCCATCAGTATCAGAAGGATCTGCACACACCAACATGTATTTGGGTTTGCTAATCTTGAAGGCATAATGCTTCACATTTTGTCTTAATTTACTGGGTTTGGGCAAATCAGATCTTCCACATGAAAAGGGGAAAAAGCTACTGTATGCAGAGGTAGATGGATCTTCTAGTAGAAAACAGTGTCTGGCAGAAGCATTCTGGGTCATTCATTAACTAAGTTTAGCTCTTTCTTGCAGAGCCCTAGGTCACCATCACAGCACAAGAATCAATACACCTTGGAGCAAGGGATATAAAAGAAACAATAAACAAATGGGACTATATCAAATTAAAAGGCTTCTGCACAGCTAAAGAAAACATCAGCAAAACAAAAAGGGAACCCACCGTATGGGAAAATATATTTGTAAATGATACCTCAGACAAGGGTTTGATCTCCAAAATATATAAAGAACCCACACGACTCCACTCCAAGAAGACAAACAACCCAATTAAAAAATAGGCAAAGGACCTGAAAAGACAATTCTCCAAGGAGGACATACAGAGGGCCCAGAGACATATGAAAGGATGCTCAGCATCACTAGCCATCAGAGAGATGCAAGTTAAAACCACAATGAGATACCACTTCACACTGGTCAGAATGACCATCATTAACAAATCACCAAACAAGTACTGGTGAGGCTGTGAAGAAAAGGAAACCCTAGTGCGCTGCTGGTGGGAATGCAGACTCGTGCAGCCACTGTGGAAAACAGTATGGGATTTTCTCAGAAAAGTAAAGATAAAACTGCCTTTTGACCCAGCAATTCCACAGCTAGGATTATACCCTAAGAATCCAGAAACACCAATTCAAAAGAACCTATGCACCCCAATGTTCATAGCAGTGCTATTTACAATAGCCACATGCTAAAAACAGCCTAAGTGCCCATCAGAAAATGAGTGGATCAAAAACTGGTACATTGACATAATGGAATACTACACAGCAGAAAGAAGGAGCTCCTACCCTTCACGACAGCATGGATGGAACTGCAGAGCATTATGCTAAGTGAAATGAGCCAGGCAGTAAAAGATAATAGCATATGATCTCACTTATAAGTGGAACCTAATCAACAAAACAAAAAAGGGAGCAAAATAGAACCAGAGGCATGGAAATAAAGAACAAATTGACAGTGACTGGAGCAGAGTGGGAAGAGGGAATAATGGGGGGGAAGGGGGAAGGGTCAAGTTAAGGAACATGTATAAAGGGCCCATGGATAAAAACAATGGCGGGGGGGAGAAAGGATTGAAAGTGGAAGGTGGGGGTGGGTAGGGCAGGGGAGAGTAATGGGGAAAATGGGGGAAACTGTAATTGATAACAATAAAAAAAAATTTTAAGTATCAATACACCTTGGGAAAATGACTTCCATCCTGGAAAATGACAGGATGAAGACTAGATTCTAGTGCTGATAAAAAGCCCACCCACCTTGAATCGCTGGGAGCCCAGATGCCTCATGCACCATCTCTACAAATCGCACCAACAGCTGGAGTCCTCACCCCACTTTTTAAAAATTTTTTAAAACAAAGATATCCTAAGTGGTCAGAAATCTCATCTCCAATGTTCTTTGCTCCTTCTAGCTAGCAAGTGCCTTGGAATTAATAAGAATTATCTTGAGCTGATTCAGATTCAGAATCCCAAGATTTAATCAAATTTCCACAGTACTTAGTGGAATTTCCACTTACTTAGACAGGGATTAGCAGAAGGTGACTACCATGGTAAGTGACCCCTGGAAAATGGCACTATCTTTTTTGTTCTTGAGCTTTTGATTGGCCAACCCTTTAGCATCAGGTGAAAAAGATGACCCCCTTTTTTCATCTTCCTGCCTCCCCCTCTCTCTTTCTCCCTCTGTAGTCATGATGACATTACTAAACACCCCATACTTGCCCAAGTGTCCTTTTTGTGCCCACAGAACATATAGCTAACATCAGAGAGACAATTTGGAAACACAAAGAAACTAAGTTGGCCTCAGAGGAATCAAGCCAATGATCCCAGCCTCTCCCACCCCAGGCTCCAGTAGACTCAACCAGCCGGTCATGGGCAGAACACCACACTGCACTGGGCGGAGGTGCCTCATGGGAGACGTGGGCTCCTAGCACCAACAGGTACAGAAGCAATCGTCAGATCGGTACCCTCATCAACTTGCCCTCTGCTGATAAAGGACTACGGCCTAGAGAATTCTGTTCAGGGACTGGCAAAAGGTGATATAACTAGTGAATGGCAGAGTGGGGACCAATGCCTAAAATTCGATTCCTAGTTTTAAACTCCTTTTCTGGAATAACAAAGTGGGAGGACTCGTACTTTCTGTCTCTGAGCTGCATTATAAACTTACGGTAGTCGGCGTCTGTAAGTCAAATCATGATGCTGTCCACCTCCAACTTGCGCTGTATGTCACTTACATCTCAGCAAAACTGAAAACAAACTCTTTTTCATTATTATGAAAGTAATTAAGAACTATCTGCCTTAATTACTGAATTCAGGTCACTTTTCTTCATCTTCAAAGTAGATGCTTTTAATCACAGTGCTACACTACCTCTTAGTACCACATTACCCTCCAGGGATGATTAGTTTATTTAGAGTCTAACAGCTGGCTCAGGTTCCCACCAAAACTGAATCCCAACCATGTGACCCCTCCCCACACACGTACCCACCCATCTCCAGTAGCCCCTGTCAGTTTACCAGGGGAGGGTGTGTGGGGCCCATTGTTGTCAGCAGAGCCCTTGCCTTAAGGCCCCTGAGTGGCTAGCTCTCCCCATTAGAAAGCACATTCCTGTGGACTGGAAGCGTAGATGCCTAGGATGTCTTCAGGAGAAGGAAACAGGAAGCCACAGAGCATGTTAGAGAATAGAGCAAAGCTTCCACAGTTGTGCCACAAACCAGTTCAGCTTTGGAAGACACGGGAAGACAAGCAGATTCCCCAAGCCCCACATTTCTCTACTCAGGTGCTCCACCTTCCTGCTCTCCCTCTCCTCACCCACCTTTCCTGGAGTCCGACTCCCTTCTCAGCCTCAGCTGATGAGCTGGCTGGAGACTCGTGATCATAAAAGTTACCATCCAAACTAAGACACTTTGATAGTGTAAAGGGGCACCATTAATAAATACGTTGGGACATCAGACATAAAGCAAAATGTGCCGGGCACCTAGAGGAATGGTCACCTTGTAGTATCTCCCAGTTGCCTTTCCTGCAGAGCAGACTTTTGAGGGGCAGTGGAAGCAAATGACCCATCCACAGAGGCGGGGCTTTCTCAGTCCAGGGTTTCTGTTCCAGCAGCATCTCCCCAGGGTGTAGCTCTCACTGCACATGGAACCCACAAGGGCAACTACTAGCAAAGCAGGTCGCCTCATCTAATTCAGATTTAATTCCTTCGACCAAAATCTGCTTTTTTTTCTGAATGAGGTATTAACTGCAGATAATGTTTATGGAGGTGAATTTCTTAGGGGGTTTTATCCAAAAGGCACCAAATGGAAAAGGCACGGCACTTGTTAGCCACAGAATTTGGATTTTCGCTTTGTTTTCATTGAATTTATTGGAGTAATATTGGTAAATAAAACTATACAGGTTTCGGGTATACAATTATACAATACATCATCTGTACACTGGATTGTGTGTTCACCACCTCAACTCAAGTCTCCTTCCATCACCTTTTATCCCCCCTTTACCTTGGCTGAGACGGTGTCCATCAGCCTGGGGGAGGAGCAAAAGCAACGGTTTGCTGCCACCTGCTGGTAAATGTGAGTACCTACTAGCAAGAGGACAGCCGCTGGGCTGAAGATACCCCAGTGCTTCAGGAGGTCTCCAGGAACCCAGACTCCTCAACTGACTTACATCGGAGCTGAATAATGGGGCTGCCACTTGAAGCAGTTAGTCAACAAATATTTACTGTGAACCCGCTGCACCCAAAGCCAGGGGAGAGATAAAAAATTCATTAAGTTGAAATTCTTGCTTATGATGGCCTTAAATCTGTTTCACTAGAGAACAGAAATATTGTCTAATACATCTCTGTGCCTTCAAAAAAAAGAGCTTATCTCGATATATTTAAATTACTATGTGTTTACTAAGTAAGAGGCATATTCTACTAATTTCTGTCTTTGTTTTTATTATAAAATCATAAAGTGGCATAGAGAAGCTAATCCTGGAACAATTTATAAAGAGGGATTATATTTATTACTACACTTTTCTTCTACTTCCTCATGACCTCTACCTTTTCCCACTGTTTCCACCGTATCTGTGTACCCAGTGGTCTCGGTTTGGGGTGGGGGGAACTATCTTATAAAGTTATTTCTAAATTATAATAAATCCTCTCCAAGTGTGTTTCTATTAAGGACTTGGAGAAGAGAGAACAAGCAAACACAGGGAGATATCAAGCATATTGTTTACAAACTGGTTAAACAGTACAATATCATAAGGTATAAAATAGATTTTCTGGTTTGGGGATTTTTTCTTTAACCTCAACTGCTGATGTTGAGGCTAAACCAAGCTTTAAGCCATAAACTTGAACTTGACTCCCCACTCCGGCTTCAATCTTGGCTTCCTCTTATAGTAATTACGTATATATCCTCACACAAATTACTTTACTTCTCTGTCTCCATTTCCTCTCTTATAAAATGGTAATATCACCTGTCTCAGAAAGGGGGGACTATATTTATAAACATTCTATTTTCCAATGGAAATCAGAGACATTAAGGAATTAAAATATGTCAAGCAGTATCTGGTACATAGTAAGCACTCAATAAATTCTTTGTGCTTGTGCACACCTCTGTATTTGTGTTTCAGCTATGCCCATTCTGTCTATAATCAAATAATCGGAATGAACTACACCTTCTTTGGAGGCTGCAATGACTTCTTTTAACCAATGGTCAGTGCAGGCTGGAACCTACAATAGTGGTCGGTGTAGCGCAGTGTAGTCTAAAATAACCTCCACACAATTGCCTACCACTTGCCTCTGGGGTGTCTATTTTGAGAGTTTGTGAATCACAAACACAGGATACATGAACTGATCAAAAAGTAAACCCCCATGAAGTAACAATGGGTCCTTTTAACTGCTGGTGTCCATTAGGGAGATGGATAGAGTAAAACAGAAATAAACTCCAGGGTCAGGCTTTCAGGAGTTGAAGAGATTGGGCGGCTTTACATGTACTTTGGCTAAATGCCATTCCCTCCCCTCCAAAACCCACAGAGGCTTCTGCAGCCAGTTCACAAGCACCTCATAGAATCAGAGAGGAGATGCCCAGAAATCCCAGCTTTACCATCACAGTATGGACAGACATGCAGTTATTAAACACTGCATGTACAGTTTAAGCCTGGGACAGTTGCAGACCAGGAGACGGAATGCTCTGGAACCTGTGAGCTGCCCTGATCCCAGCAGGTGGCCTGTTGAAGGTGAGCTGTCTCAGACCAGGAGATGAAGCAGGAGAAAATGGGGGCAGGAACAGAAAGGCCGTGTCACGAAGGGAAGGAGACACACGGAGAACCAGGCAGGAGACATTGCCTCTGGGCTAGGGTTCCCTCAGACCCTAAGGAGGTAGGATCATACGGTCGTTGCAACTTGGTGGTATTTGTGATGTGCTTTTCTAGTTTATTTACACCTGTTGAGAAGCCTGAACATCAATCTTTCCAAGGTTTCTTTGGACCTCTATCACTTACATGACCTTTATAAAATCCCAAGTTTAAAATACTTCCTTTAAATTTAAAAAAGATCCCTGCCCTGGCTGGCATAGCTCAGTGGATTGAGCGCAGGCTGCGAACCAAAGCATCGCAGGTTCGATTCCCAGCCAGGGCACATGCCTGGGTTGCAGGCCATGACCCACAGCAACTGCACATTGATGTTTCTCTCTCTCTCTCTTTCTCCCTCCCTTCCCTCTCTAAAAATAAATAAATAAAATCTTTTTTAAAAAATCCCTAAAACAAGCCCATTCCTGTTTGGGGATGTTACACTTGCCTTTTGTCAGCTTTTTTGTGCACTCCAAATGCAATTTGTAGCCTATCAGACTGACAGAGCCTAATGACCCAGCAAGACAGTGGCATTCTGACCCAGGGAGCGTCTCGGAAATTGCTTATCAGAATGACATGAAAAGAGAAAAGTAAAAACATCAACTCCATGGTTTCAGACTCAATATTAATCTCTTAACAGTTTGTCCTGACACTGCTTTTTATATGTAATAAAGGAATAAGTCCCTTCTCGGGTCACTTGAAGCAGAATGACAGACAAGAACAAATCTTTCATTCCCAATTCTATTGATGTTACACACATAATAGTTGTCAGCCACCTGCCATTTCATCACCTTCACCCAAAATTCTGATGTGTTTTATATTAAATTTTATATTACACTGTATTTTTCATGACTGTAGCAATGTTTCTGATGAAGGCAGGTACTGGAATGGGCGGGGGGCATAGCAGACCCTGCGTTCTCCTTGGTATCACAGAGGAGCAGACATGGCCTTGAGCAGACAGGTCATTCTACTTTATGTTTGTTTAAAATAATGCAAGAGAAAGGAAAAATCCTTCACTTTACAATGAGCATGAATTTCCAGTTTGATAGTGTGAGGTTAAAAATGTCCATTAATGTATTCTTCAGTCAAACTTGGTTGCTGAATACTCTCGACCTGTGGCAGGACCAAGGAGATCTCAGGCTGGCGTTTCTCTCCTGACCTACATAAGGTCTCGCTAATCACCTGCGTAACTGTCCTGCACATCTTAGATAAATCACTCAGACGCTGCCCTCTGGCACGTACCTACACATCAGAGCTGAGGCGCCATGTGTCACAATGTGGTCGTCAGAGGCTAAGGAAAAGGGACACTTGAGATCTCAGATCTAACGTTGTTTCCTTCAGAGAACACGGACAAAAGATGCTAAGATAAAATTATTCTGATGGAAGAAAAAGAAAAGTTGTATTAACTTTTCACTCCATCTTATTAATTAGAACAGCCACGAAACCCTCGCCCCCAGCAGGATTCTGTGACACCGTATTGATCGTGAAGGGGATGGGAAGCTGTTCGGTCTTTTGAGCTTCTTTTTTTTTTTTCTGCTCTACATGAGTCCACTTTTGAACAATTCTCTCCAGTGTCCTGTTCTTTCTCATTTCCCAATTACTGCCTCTTATTTATAGAAAAATGTATAAAGTGGGGGTAATCTAATCACATGAGGGTTAGAAAGGCTATTTATTTATGTATTTTTGAGACACACACAATTCAAAGGCCTGAAACATCAGCATAACCTGCTCCTTGTCCTAATGCGCATGTGCTGAACTGAAAGAAGAGAATACGTATATGGCTAGGCAAGGCCTGATAGAACCTGAAAGTGGAAGAAGGTATTTAAAGGGGGACAAGAAAGCAAGGAAGACACTCTTTAATAGTCGGCAGTGAATAAAGAATTGCACAGTGAGGCAGCATTTATAAGTTCACAGTGGCATTAATTCAGGCAACCAACTGGGAGGTCATCGATCACAGAGGGTCAGATCAGCTGTTTTGGTACCTTGTTCACGTGAACCACTAGAGGAAAGAGATTCCTGCTCCAATCCAGACCAGAGAAGCAAGTGTCAGAAAGCCACAGGCTGCCCCGGCTGCTGTGGGGAGAGAAGTTTACTGATGGCTTATCCAGTTCTGTGCACTAATAACCAAGCTATGTGTTCTCCATTTTTATTCCCGGAGATGGCTATTTTTGTCTAACTGTCCCTTCAGTCCTAGCATTCTCTGAGCTTTTATCTATTCTTGCATTTACTCATTTAACCGAGGATTATGCAAGACGCTGTGCAAAGGGCAGGGAAGGATTAAAAGATTCAGAGCACATTCTTACGTGTCTCATAACCTAATAGACAGAGAGCTCTGCAGATAATTCCACTGTAGAAAGAAAATCACTCCTGTCATGGATAAATAGATAAGACAGACAATTAAGAGCATAGGCAAGTGTCTCTGCCAGCCTAGGAAATGAAGAAGGTGTCACACAAAGAGGAAGAAATGTTTGAACTGAAACTGGACAGTGAGAAGACTGTGTCAGGTCAAAATGGTGTGGGGGAGCGGTTTGGGGAGCCAGGCCACGTTCAGCTGAAGGATCCCCACACAGCTCTCCAAAAGCACAAGAAGACAGACTTCTTCAGGGAACTCTGAATCCTGTGACTACCCTCACTATTTTTCTGTTCTTTCTTTGGATGAATCATAATGAACAACAATCAATTTCATAGAATGATCCAAACGAATTCCCCTAATGTAACATTGGACTTAGAAGGCTCCTTTTATGACCATCACTGGTGAGGACTCAGTGAGCTCGGCTCACCGACGCAGTGAGGAGCAGCAGCCCTGCCGACTCGCACATGCACCATGGGAAGAGCACAGGGGGCAGGGGGGAGGGGACAGGCGTGAGGAGTGTCAACTTTGGAGTCAGGAGGCCTGCAGGAGAATTTCAAACTGGACCACCAGCCCGCCTGCCTGCTGGCAATGAGGACCCATCTTTGCAGCACCGTAGCCCCCGGCACGCAGCAATGGGGCAGTTGTTGGAAATTTACAGGTTGTGAACGAAAATTGTTGGGAGGGAATGAATTAGCTGGATTTGGAGGGAAAGTAAAGAAAATAGCAACTATAAGGAGAGTGAAAATGGGTGGCTGCTGCCACCTGCTGATGTCCTGGACAAAGATGACAAAAAGCTGAGATGGATACATTGGCAATTAACAGCAAAGTATAAAAGCTATGGTGCTCCTTGGCAGTGAATAAAATGGCTCTTATCTCCCCAGCAGGAGGGCAGAGAGAGCTGTGGACCCACCTGGAGCAGCCAAGTTTCAGAGATTCAACTCCCAGCCAAGGCAGCTAAGCTCTGTCCCAGGCAGGGCCCTGATGTGAAAAGAATGGGATGCTGAGATGTGTGATGGAGACATCTGGGTTGACGGGTTCAAAAATATTGAACCACCAGGTTTTTGTAAACTCTCTATGCCTGCAGAAGTGACATAACCCTCCCAGTGCAGGGCCAGCCCTCTGCTTCCACTGAAAACCATGCAGAGATCTCGCTCAAGCAAAAGAACAGGTGCCCACTCTTGTCCTGCCCCCCACTCTCCCTCCTAGCCACTTGACCAATGACTACGGTTAAATCGCAACCTGACTCAGCCAGAGACACGCTGAAAGGGAAGGGACAATACCCCCAAGAAACTGCATGGGGCCGTAGTAGCCAGAAAAGTATAAACAGGATTAGGGTTTTTTTAATTTTATTTTTAGAGAGGGAAGGGAAGGAGATAGAGAGAGAGAGAGAAACATCAATGTGCGGTTGCTGGGGGCCATAGCCTGCAACCCAGGC
Organism: Phyllostomus discolor; assembly: GCF_004126475.2. Taxonomy (NCBI): domain Eukaryota; kingdom Metazoa; phylum Chordata; class Mammalia; order Chiroptera; family Phyllostomidae; genus Phyllostomus; species Phyllostomus discolor. Next base: position 187,430,263 of record NC_040903.2, on the reverse strand, counting down.
ATGTACCCTGGCTGGGAATTGAACCTGCGACACTTTGGTTCGCAGCCCGCGCTCAATCCACTGAGCTATGCCAGCCAGGGCAGGACTAGGTTTTTGAGTGGACCCAGGTGCATAAAACATAAATTTGAATAAAAGGGTTTATTGCTGTGGTAATAACCTCTCATGATACAGCATTTAACATTCTGACAAGGCCCTTGGGAATGGTGCAGACACATAGCTGGGGTGGCCTCTCAGCAGCATGAGAAGGGTGGCAGCCCACACAGAGGGAGAGAGGAATACCACCACGCTGTGCCGGACAGTAGAAAGGAATGTGCTGTGGAAAGGCAGAGAGTCCACCAGATTGCTTCATGTCACAGAAGAGATAAAGAAAATGCCACTTACCAAAGCGACAAGAATGTGTGGTGAGCATGAGTAAGAGGGCTGGTGGCGGCTCCCCTGCACAGACAGGCCAGGGCAGATGACAGCTGCAGAAATGAGCTCACATCTGACAGCAAAGGGCAGGCCAAACCTCCGAAACAATCGAGGCTGTATCAGCACTGAAGCCAGGTGAGTGAAAGTGCTGTGATGAGTGGCAAGGTCACGGTGGCAGCGCAAGGAGCCTGGCAGCTGGGGGTTATGGAGGTGACTAATAGAAAGAAGCTTCAGTTGAAAAATAAAAATTACTTTTTAAAAAAGGCAAGAAAAGAGCTTCTCTAATAGCGAACTAGAGGACCAGTCAGCAGCTTTTCAATCTGTAAAATGAAAAGGAATTTGAGATGGCTAATCCGGAGTTTGAAGACTGTCCGCCCAATGCACAGTCCGGATTCCTTCATCAGGTCTAGACCTGAGCCGGGTCTCAGAACCAGAACCCACCGATGGGAGGAGAAGCCGTGTCTGCAGAAGGAAGAACCCAGCAACACTGTGGTGAGTATCACAGACAGATTCTCCCTGTTTTGTTTTTTCCCCCCCAAAGAGACCTAGGCAATTGATTCAGAAAACTGTACACTTGTGAAAGGGAAATCCAAACATTTTAAGGACTGTTGACAAGAGTTTGAGTTGACAGCGACACATGGATACATAAAGAGTCTGCCTCCAATGACGGGTGGACACAGGGCTACAACATGCCCCGGGCTCAGGAGGGCTCTGAAGGGCCCCCTGGGCCCCGGCCCCCGAGCATTTGACTGAGGCGAGACTACGTTGCATCTCATCTCCTCTCTCTGCCCAGTTCCACTTCTTTCCTTCCCTCTGTGGGTGTTGGCTGTGAAAGCACTTCATACCAAGTATCCTGCAAGCCGATCTCCTCCGAGCCCACTCCCAGGTTACCCAACCTGCAACCCTGGGCGAGCCCAGAAACTGGAGAGAAGTGAGAGGTTCCCAGTGCGGTGGACCTTCCACTTGCTCCTCCTGGACTGTTCTCCCCAGCTCTTCCCGCCCTGTCCCCTGCTTTATGAACTGTGTCGTCCAAGCCCCTCTGCTCACTGATGTCTCAGGGGAGACCAACAGGAGAATGAAGGGTAGAAGAAAGCAATCAAAATATTTATGACCCAGGATCCCCACAGCCTTGCCTCATGGCTGCAAGTCTCACTGAAGACCTGACCTCCGGGTGGCGGCCCTCCTATGCCCACAGTTTGCCCTAATTGTCTCCCCCCACCCCTCTTCTGCCTTGTCCCTTTGGATATAGGCGTATAAATGGCTCCAGTCTGTTGCTAGCCCTGGGAGCATCATTTTTCTTTTCAGGAGGGCTTCCTGTAATCCGGCTCACACCCTTGTAAAGGGCTCCCTTACTAAATTCTGCCTAACTAAGCCACCTGACTGCACAGTCTGTTTTCTGCTGCACCCCTGACACCTGCCCGCCAGCTCGAGCCACACGGCACGGGGGAAACTCAGAAACAAGCCGATGTGGGCTCACACGTCTCGCTGCATGACCTGGAACAAGTGATTTCACCTGTATCAACCTCGGTCTCCTCATCTGGTACCTGAGAGAGCAATGACACCTACCTGTGTCAGGACACTTTCAGCTCTAAATTACAGAAAATCTAAACCACACTGAGCAGAAGGACCATCGCATTTACCTCATTCAGTAGAAATTTGGAGGTCACAGGACTCTGCGTGAAGTGCAGTAGGGCTTGGGCACAGTGCCACTGTGATTCCCTTGCATTGTCCCACTCTGGGCGTAGGTTTTGTCTTCGGGCTCCTTCCTTCGCTGCTGAAAGGAGACCATGAGCAGCTGCAGGGACACGCCGCCTGTTCCTTCTGTGGGAGAGAGTGAACCTCCTTCACTCAAACCCCGGCGTCAGAGCCTCTCCTTCAGTCTGACCGGCTCAACCTAACTTCCTTGACCACCCTTTTCTTGGTAAAAATTGCTCTGATTGGCTAATGGCTACATGCCGAACCAATCATTGGTAAGGAGAATGGCATGACTGACATTACTTTAAATGAATTAGTATCCATCCCTGGAGCTGAATTATCACGGGCTGCCTGAGCTTCACAGGCTACCTGAAGGAAGCAGGTGTCTTTGGGAAAAGGGTTGAGATGGACACTGCCCTGTGGAGAGCAGGCTCGGGCTGGCATTGCCGTGTGCGGAGCACAGTTGTGTCCCTGGTTGTTCTCCATTTCTATAATAAAAAATGACCGAGCGGTCGATGTGTGGTGATGGGTGTTCACTAGATTTATGGTGACAATTACTTCATGGTCTATAGGAATATTGAATCCTTATGTTGTATGCTTGAAGCTAATATAATATTAGGTGTAAAGTATATCTCAATAAAATTCCTAATATTAAAAATGATTAACAAACAATTGACCTCATCACCAGTTTGTTGGAGCCGTATGCTTGTGATGGGTATACTTTTCTACAAGTATGCTAAACATACTTGCAATTAAAAAAAAACAAACTCACATTCCTTATGAACCACTACTGTCTTTCATGTCCTGCTCCAAGGCAAGCTTATCAAAGAAGAACACGCCAGCCCCACACCATCCTCTCACTCCATAATTCACACTCATTGGGTGACTTGCACCACCATTTTCTCACAATCACCCTGGTTACGTCTCTAGGAACAGTCATGCTGTTATACTGACAGACGCAGCTCAGCCCCTGCTTGTGTGACTCCTGAGGAGACTTTCACCCAGCGGACGTCTCCCTTGTTTGGCTTCTGTGGCTCCACACCTCCCAGTTGTCCTGCTACAACTCCAGTCATTCCTTGGGACCCTCTGCTTATTCCCTCGGCAAATCTTCTAAATGTTGGAGATATATTCCAGTGGTTCTCAAACTTTGGCATAAATTAGAGTCACCTAGGGAGCTTGTGAAAACACAGATTTCTGGGCCCCACTCCCAGAATTTCTGATTCACTAGGTCTGGAACGGAGCCCAGGAATTTGCATTTCTAAGTTCCCAGGTGCTGCTGCTCATCTGGAGATCATTGAGGATCACTGGCCTACTCAACTGTCTTGTGAACCCAGATCTATATATTTGACAAAACTACTTGCATGTTTCCCAGACATTACAGGTACGACTTGTCTAAAGCTGATCTCATAACCTGGTACTCACATCTGTTACTCGTCCAGTTATCCATGTCTGATTACAGTCAACTACTTGCTAAAGCCAGGCACTTGGGTGCCATCCTTGATTAACTACTCCCCCTCCCACACTCCCCATGTCAGCTCTTCCACCCCTTACATAGCTTTCGAATCCATCCCATTTGTCTCCACCACCAAAACCTTTTTGTCCAGAAGACTAGTCTCCAGCATCCATATACTGAGCCATTCTCGACATATCTGCCAGTGATCTTCTCTAAACCAAATTTGACCCCATTATTTGCTTATTATTTTCTCATTTTAAACCTTCACATAGTCTTCCAAATGCACTTAGAAAAACTCAACATCCACAGTATGGCATACCGGCTGTGGGAGATCCTCTCCGGCCTCATCGCACGCCCTCTCCACCAGGCACCAGCCCCCCAGCCCCGCTCTAAGTTCCTCCTGGGCATCCCCTCCCTTCCTCCTGGGTCCTGCACATTGCCTTCCTCCCTGCCTGGCCCCTGACCCTGCTCCCTTCACCAGACTAGCTCCTGGTTTTCCTTGGCTTCCCAAACTAGGTTGTTTTAAGTTCTGTAAGAATGTATGTATACTTCTTATTTAAAAAATATACTTAATCTTTATGATACTCTTCAAAATACTGTTAATAATTAAATGACACTTAATTTACTACTGGGCTCTGAAAGGCATAAACCATGAGTGTTTTGCTTGTTGTGAATCCCAAATGTAGTTAGCTCTCAATACATTCTTTCCAAAGAAGAATAGATTGATGTGTTTGGGAGCACAAAAGAAGTAGCTAGTGTCTCTGGACCACGAGAGACCAAGAGAACCTGGGCAGAGGATGAGAGGCTTGAGCTGAGTGGAGTCTTAAAGACAGCACAGGAGTTCACAGGCGAACAGGGACTGGTGCAGATTTCTCGGAGTGGTGGTCTCTGAAGAGTGACAAGATTCTTATCACCCCTCCCATCCAAGGTATTTCTTCAATGACTGTAAAGAAGCCTCAGGCTCTCCCGGAGGGTGGCCACCCTTCCAGAAACTTTTGTATTAAAGTTCAAATTCTGCTCTGTTTACTGTTTACGCAGGAAAGAGGCTGGCCACAGAGAGAGGCAGGTGAGTGGTTTGCAAGGTACCCCACCAGTCCTGTCCTCAGAGAAGTGAAGATCCTCCCGCCTGTACATCAGGAAGAACTCGGTGAGGTCGCCTACTGCCAAGGTGTGCTGAGAAAGACAGACTAAATGTGTCAGCTTGAGGGTTAAAACAACAACTTAGTGGATGAGAGTGTCTTTTCACCTCTTCAGGGGGCAGAATTTGCAACTTCACTGCACCCTTCTCAAGGTTTGCTCCTTTTCTCAGAGGCATGTCATAAACAGCTCATGCCAAGATAGAACCTGTGGAGTCTTCGCCTTGAATAAATTATGCTTTCTAGACAAAAGTTATATCACCACTTCCCCACTGCTGTCGCTCTTCTGGTTTGGCAGACCCACAGACAATTGCGGAAACTATCCTGTGTGCTTCACAGGGCAGACTTTTTTACACGGTGAAATATTGCCATCTAGTGTAGAAGAGCTTGTGCTGTAGCATGTCTTCCGAAAGAAACTCACCACAGGATCCCAGAATCACAAGTCACAGCCCCGTGGGAAGAAAAGTCTTATCATGCTGGGTCCCTATTAACCTGGTAATGCCCCCTTTCAGGAATTTATTCAAAGGAACTTATTCTCAAGCTGAGGTCCACAAACCACCAGATATCATTCAAGACACAAGAGGCTTCTAAATTCTCAACTTTGTGAAATGATCTTAAATATCAGTGAATGGGAGCATACAAGATTTATGCATTTCACATCAGAGGGCTGTTTGGAACAGCAAAAGAGCTGAAAGATGAATGCCATCCAACAACAGAGGGTTTGTGAAACAAATTGTGCAACATTTCACAATCACAAAAATAATAGTAGGGAAGAATATTTAATGGTTTAAAAATATTTCATAAAATATAATATGTGCATATGCAAGTATGAGTGTGTGTGTGTGTAAAAATCAGCCCAGTATCATCCTACCCTTGGAGGGAGAGGCAGAGACCGAGAGGGAGGAGACAGAGAATGCATCAAAATGCAGATGTTAATTATCTCTGAGTAGTGAATTACAAGTAATTTTATTTTATCTTTTTTTACTCAAATTTTTCAGGTTTTCTACCATAAACACTAGTGTTATAACTGAGTTGCTCACGTTTCACTAGTAAAAACAAAAGCACTGATCCAACAAAGAGTTTGTGAGCACAAACAAGTTCCCTGAGACTCTGAGCTCACATCTGCACCTGAAATGATACTGTAGGGCACAGGCCACATTCTGTTGGCAGAATCCAGCCCTCCACTTTGTTTTATCCAGCTTGGCACCTTGTTTCTACCCAGTGACAGCGCCAAGCTCTCGCTTAACTGTTAAGGAGTAGTTTACCTTTTTACAGTCCTAAGGTTACATTCGGCCCCTTGAAAGCAACCACAAGGCTGATGTGGCCCCCAGTGAAAATGAGTTTGACACCCCTGTGTGGGGAAGAATTCAATCTCAATCATCTGGAAAAACACACATTCAGTAGCGTCAAAGCAGTTGTGGGGCCAGGTAGTGACCAGAAGCAGGGAGGCCCACTCCGGTTCCAGCTGAGGTTAACTTAGCACTGTCCCAGCCTGGGTGTGACCCCTTCAGGCCCAGCTGTTTCAGAGTGGGGGAATATTTGGTGCAGCCAAGGCTCCCCACGGCTGTAGCCCTGGCTCCCACACACTATACCCGAGCAATGAGCCCCTGCTGGTTGTCTTCCGCGTTGCATAGACCTCCACTCCCCTTCCCAGTCCAAGGGAACTCTCATCACAGTTTTCAGAAAACTCATCCACCCTTTTATCCCAATTTAATATCTGGAATAGACAAAGGTGTTCTCCCTTGCACTTATCTGCCAGACATATTGGCCTGCCAGGGTATGGGTGAAGCTTTAGTACTGGGCAACCCCTGAGACATGATCCTTACATGTAACAGGGCAGACGTTTTAACTAGGGACAGACTCTGAAATGGAGCACAGGTCTCTCCCCCAACCTGCCCCCCACCCAGCACCATGGCAACACCCTCAGTGCTTCCAAAAAACATCAAAGAGACCTATGAGGTGGCCTACCCAGATAAGGAAATCGTTTGGATTACATCAGGCTTCAAATCCTAGAGAAAAACATACCAATTTTGCTGAAATTCTTGTCCCCCTTTGTTCCTACCATTGATGCTTTTTGCCCTTTTGGATAGTGTCAGTGTAATTTCTAATTCCATACTCAGCGACACTGCATATTTCCTTTTGTATTAGAAAGGTCGCTTCTTTTTACTGGCTGGGGAATTCACATCCCATATTTGCAATCTAGGCTCAACAGAATTTTAACATTTGCTTTGTCTGTGAATGTTGCATGTCAGGAGGCTCGCCCACATCGTCGCGGCCTCGCAGCACCTAGAAGGCTGACGGGGGCCGTCTCCACTGCTGTACCGTGATTCAATGTCGCCCACGCCTGGAGCCCAGAGAAGGGTAAACGTCACTGAGGATGGGCTTCGAGTACAAACACCGGCAAGGCAGGGAAACCTGCGAGTACGGTCTGAACGTAGATCAGGTTGCCAGCCAGTTACCAGTTTCTGTATTTTTAAAAAACCACTCTGTACGATATTAAGACCTTCACACATTTTAAAAATTTATAAAAATGATTTGAAAATGTCATATCTACCACTGTCTCAGTTTTATCGTTACCAAAATAGCAGGAGACTGAACTGAGAGGCATTAATCAGCTGGTCCTACTCATTCATTCAAGAGATACGGAGTGCCTACACTCCTCAAGGCTGATGGCCTGGCATTGAGAAAAGACAGACACTGTTCCTGGGGTCCCGGGGCTCATGGTTTCTTGGCGAAACCGATGTTTGGAAGGCGGGGCTATAGGAGTTACACGTGGCTGCCAGGCATGCCCCTTGGGCATCAGCCCTGACTTCCGTCTGACTTTTGTCTGGAAGGTCCACCTGTGACCTAAAGCCGAGCCAAGAAGCTTCTTTTGCTCCTCTCTGTTCTGGAATAGGGTCTAGACTGGGCTCATTGTCTAAAGAAAGTGAATCAGAACTAACAAGACACAATTCCCAAATTTTGGTTTGAGCTGTCAGAGAGGAGAAAACTCGCTTCCCGCTGGGCTGATAGTGAATTTAAGAAGGGACGTGACGACCGCCTTGCCACCACAAGGCGGAGCTGTTGAGAGCGGGGACAGCACGGAGGACCCCTGCCTGGCACAGATGCGAAGAGAAAAACTGGTGTCTGCCAGGTCGTTTGGGCAGCACCCCCCCCCCCCCCAGTTTCCCCTGAAACCAGCTGATTCCAACATTTGTGTATCGCTTGAGCCAACATGTTCCTTGTTTGGATTGTGTGAAAACGTCCAAACGGATAGATGAAGCTCAGCGTGCCATGGAGACTCACACTCGCAGGAAAAGTTTTTCCTTAAGTTTCTAGTTCACCAAACTAAGTGGGGAAGGGGAGGAACGACCTCAGAAGACAGAACAGCACACACAGGCCAACAGAGTGGGGAGCCCACGCCATCACTTGTCATATGTTACACACTGCCTGCAAACGTGTCACCCAAACGTGTACTAGGTAGCCATCGTTACATGCGCTCCTCACTTTCAAAGGAAAAAAAATGTTATGAAACCACTGAGCAACCCTATTGTTCTTAATGAGAGAGTATGAGAAGTCTGTGTGGTAAAGAAGTAAAACAAAGAGGAGGTAAAACAATAAATCAGAAGCAAGTCGCACAGAAAGCTTGCGTACACCAGACTCCCCGTGCAGGGCTCCTGTCCCGGAACAAACAGCAGGAAGACAAACACACTGTAACCACGCTTAAGTGTGTGTGGACGCATTCCAACAACGCTCAATGCGTCTGCAGTGGTGACTTAGTAGGTCATCGCTCACGGAAAGACATTGAAATGGTGCTGCTGAGGCGTGCTGATCTGGGCACCTTCCCCATGCTGCAATACTACCATTTTGAAAAATAATTTGAGAACACATATCAAGATGCTTATAAACATTTACATAATTTGCCATAGCAATTCCACTCCTAGAAATCTGTTACAAGAACGCTGAAGAGGCTTGATGTACAACATTGATCACATCACCATTTGTAACATCAAAAAATTAAAATAATTTAAATTTCCAACAAAAAGCCAATATTATTAGACTTCTAAGGAATAAATAGTTTAGACCAGAAAATATTTATCAAAAGTTAATCATAGCAGAAGAATCCATTTTATTACAATGGCAGGTGGAAAGAGCTGGTACAAATTTGCCCATGTGCTGTAAACCTGACCCTAGGAAACAAACTATGTTCATTTCAGTTTCTTTGTTGATTCATCTTTTAATTTGTAGAAATAAATGAGAAATTGATTAAATGTATTTCCCAGTGAGACTAATCTTAGCTTTCCCAGTGTGATTAAAGTAGTCAGCTCAATTTTTCCCTAAGTTTTCAGGCTATTTAATGTGTTTAGCCTCCACGGGTGGTGTTGTTTATGTCGGGAGCTCTAATAGCTCAAGCCTCACCAGCTACCCAGATGGCTCTGCTGGATCTGGGCTGGGCTGCCGGCTGGCGAGTGGAGTAGTTGTTGGTAAGCAACCCAAATTCTGTTAACAGTGTGGTCACGTGCAGTGCTTATTGCTTTAAGTATATAGTTCATATCCTCATTTCTTTCCTTCTTCTAAGTTAAAAGATATGTGCATTATGGATATGTATTGCCAAGACACTCCATGATTTTTTTACATTCAAGGAAAAGTCATAATAACCTTACTTAAAAATAATTTTCTTTATTCCAGGATGTGAGAAAATAGTTCACTTGGCATATAGCCCAAATATCTGGTCCATAAATTTAAAAAAAAAAAAAAGCAGTTTGCTGTTAAGAGAAGAAAACTGTTCTAGAAATAAAATTAAAAACAGGCAATCCAGTACCCTGATATACAATATAAGGAGTCATTAGGGAGAGACTCAGAGGACCCCAACCTTTTTGGCACCAGGGACCAGTTTTGTGGAAGACAAATTTTCCATGGACCAGGGGCAGGGGGGTGGTTTCAGGATGATGCAAGCACATTACATTCAAGTTCACCTCCTGCTGTGCAGTCTGGTTCCTAATAGGCATGGACTGATGCCGGTCCACAGCCCGGAGGTTGGGGGCCCCTGTCTTAGAATAAGCTTTTGCAGTTCCTCCCATTAAGAGGTAGTCTATTTCCTGACTCTTGCAGCCTGTAACTTGCTCTGAGCAGATCAATGTGGAGGAAATGATGTTGTGCCCATCTGAGCTGAGACCTCAAGAAGTCTTGTGTGCTTCCACTCCTGGAAACCTGAAACCACCAGCTGAATAAGCCCGGAGAAGCCTGCTGAATAATGAAATACATGTGGCTCCCTCTGTACAGTTGTCTCACCTGATAACCGGCCACCCATCAGACGCACATGGGAGACCATTTGAACCCTCAGCCAACCTGTGAGCTGACTGCAGATGCTTGAGCAAGCCCCACCAAGATCAGGGGAGCTGAGTCCCGCTTTGCCGAACTGCCCAGTGGACCTGTAAAGTTACAAGCAGTAACAAATGTTTAAGGCTTAAAGGCACTAAATTTTAGGGTGATTTGTTAAGCAATAATCATTATCCGATACAAAAGGTGACATTTTCTAAGATTTTATATACCTGAGAATATGGTTATGCCTCTTTATTACTTGACCATCAATCGAACTGACATTTAAAATTCCTGACTTACAAGTTCTTCTCTCAGTACTCTGTAGATATTGTTCTATTACATACCGGCATTATACTTTCCAGATCTGCGGTCTTTTATGATTTTATACTCACATCTGAATGCTTATATGTTTACAAATATTTATCTTTTTTTTTAGCAAGTTGCAGACAACTTTTTTTTTTTAAGATTTTTATTTATTTATTTTCAGAGAGGGAAGGGAGGGAGATAGAGAGAGAGAGAAACATCAATGTGCGGTTGCTGGGGGTTATGGCCCGCAACCCAGGCATGTACCCTGGCTGGGAATCGAACCTGGGACACTTTGGTTCCCAGGCCGCGCTCAATCCACTGAGCTATGCCAGCCGGGGTTAATCTGTATTTCTAAAGTACTTTTTTAGTGATATCTTTTAGTATCATGTCTATTCCAACTATTTATTCTTCATGAAATATTTGCCTTTTAAAGTTTCTCACTGTATTATATGTCCCCTATAAAAACTCTTTTTCATAATATTTAAACTTTTTAACTTTTGCCTTGGCATTATGGGAGAAACCATTACATTTGCTTTTGTGTTACTGTTCCCATTATTGATTTCATATCGACTATTCTGCTCTATTTCTAATATTGACTTTAATCTGCTTCATGTCTTAATTGTCAAATAACCTTTCCTCAGCCCACTCAGCTCCATCTGCGCTTTTAACTATTGGCTTTTGAGTTCCTACGATTTTCTTTTCTTTGTAACTTGTTCTCGCCTTATAGCTTTCTACTCCTGTTTTATTGATGCTACCTCGTTCCATGTGTTACTTCTGGCACTAATTTTTCATAAACTTTTTTTAACTGCAGAAATGAATCATGTAAAGAGACTTCTATTTCCCTGAGTTGTAAGAGTTATGTAACATTTCTTTTGTTCCGAAGTCGTTTTGCACGGTGAGCGACACCCCCGCTGAGAGTGAAAGGCGCGGAGCGGGAACGCTGCCGAGGGTGGGAAGCCTGCATTTACAGGCTGCAGCACAGGCCGAGCTACCAGTCGAGTTACCAGTTTTCACCAAGGAAAAAAAAGCCCTTTGTAAGATCTTTATAAACGTTAACAATTTATAAAGATGATTTGAAAATGTCAGACTCTACCACCACTACAATTTCATAGTTACCAAAAATAGCAGGAGGTTGAATAGGGGTCTGTTCTTGTTTTCATTTTACTTCTCATGGAGTAAGGAAAGCTCCATCCTGACCCCGGGCTCGTCAATGCATAGGGATTGTGGTTTAGCTTCCGCACAGCTCATTACAATGGAAACACATATTGATACGCACGGCATGTTGCTCAATATCCAGGGCTTGGAGATATTCTTTTGTGATGACTCTTCCCAGATTTCAATGAAATCATCAGTCACTTCCTATTCCCGCTATTTGACTCTCTGATATTGTAAATCACTGGAGTATTAGGACTATTCTTGGTTTTGCCCCCACCACCCATCTTGTTATAAATTGGGGCTGTCTCTGCAATCACACAAAACAAACTTCATTGCCACCTCCCTCCCCAAATGTTTCTTGTTCTGTTGTGTTTTGGAGGTTTCAGCATCCAAATTAATGTGTCAAAACAGGCACTAATGAGGAAAGCTGAAACAGGAGGTGAGCGTCAGTACTCAGATAGGAGAACAAGGACCCCAACAGAACGCAGACAGTGAGAGACAGGTGATGATGGTTGGTTGAGGTTCAGGTGACAAAAATTATTTGTCTTAGGAAATAGGCGATATTCCCAGAAGCTGGAAACAGATACAGTGCAGTTTAGTTTTAAAGGTATTGAAAGGGCTCTGCATGTGTAATAGTGGTGGGGGGCGGGGGAGCTGTAGGGAGAGGGAGCGTGAGTATGCCCTTAGAGTGACACTGCAGTGGAGAGTAGGAACTAAGTCATGGAATTCTTGACACGACGTGCCTTTCAACCCAGAAGTTTGTACGTGACATTGTTTCCTCAAAATTTAGTTTTCTTATTACTTTAGGCTTTTACAAATCTGTTAAGGAATTGTTGAGATTACCCATTATCTAGAAACTCTCTAAGTTAACAATTACATGGTATGCCTAAAAGGAAAATATAGATCAATTCGACCTCAACTGGTATCACTGGGAGAGGATGAACAGAGATTTCTTATTTTTAATACACTTAAATACTATCAATATGTTGAAATCACCAAAATCACTCATATTTTATGAATAATAGTAATTGTTGCCAGGAGAATGTTCCTGTTCCATTTGGAATCGCAAATGTCAACAACAACCCAAGTCTGTCACAAGTTGGTGTAATGTAATAATATTTCTGAAATATTACCAGATGTATTTTTCATTTCCAAAAGTTCTTGCTCCACACAGTGAAGTGGAGCATCTAGTGCTTCAGAAGAAGGACAGACAGAGCCAACAAACAATGAAGGCATTGCCCAACACCGACTTTTAGAGCAAAATTTCTAAAGCAGCCCAAGGAGAAAAAATAAATTCCAGTTTCCAGAACCAGGCATCAGAAAGGCAGGAGTCTCTGGAGCCAATAGTGTCCCTTCAGATATGCATTTTACCCCTGGCTGGTGCCTTTCTTCTTTTACCTAAACTAGTTGGGTTTCTGTCACATGAGACAAAAAGAATCCTTACCAATATATGCTTTTTTAAAACGTGCTAACCTATAGCTTCAAGCGCCAAGTGTTCGGTAACAGAGTCTATCTGTGAGGGCAGGGAGCTGAGCCCTGGGATTGAAATATGAACGTCAGATCTGCCCTGGCTGGTGTAGCTCAGTGGATTGAGCGCGGGCTGGGGACCAAAGTGTCCCAGGTTCGATTCCCAGTCAGGACACATGCCTGGGTTGTAGGCTATACCCCCCAGCAACCGCACATTGTTGTTTCTCTCTCTCTCTCTCTCTCTCTCCCCCCCCTTCCCTCTCTAAAAAATAAATAAATAAAAATCTTTAAAAAAAAGAAATATGAACATCAGATCGTGCATTTCCTTACCACTGACTTGCAGTACAAGACTGAGCGACCCACCATCTTGCTACTTCCGTTTTCATGGATTGTTTCTAAAACCACATCTTTTCTTTGAAGCTTTTCCTGGCTTTGGACAAAAGCACAGTCTTAATCTTAATCCTTTTATCTATTAACACCCTGTACTCAAAAATTTGTGTATAATACACTCACCTTATTTATTCATTTAATGTTGGCATATTTCCTGTGTTTACCTCTTGAGGATTTGCTCCATGTTCGACCACATTGGCAGCAGCTGCCCTCTGTGACGACGCCCACAGAGACTAAGAATTGGATCTGTTTGCTTGGTCTTGAAAGCGCCTCGTCTGGCAGCACCTGCGCTTGTGCCTGCGCTGCATTTTAGCACCCACAGTTGTTCGCCAGGACTTCTGCTTGGTAGTTTTATTTAGATGTTAGCTTTTCATTTGCAACAGTGATCCTCTTGGGCCATCAGCACCAAGGGAGCAGGGATTGTGTGTTCTGGCCCACGGACCCGTTATAACCCGAATACTGACTCAACACAGGCCTTCCTGAGCTTTGCGATGTGTAAGGTGCTTTGTAAAGGAAATTTACCAGACGGGTTCATGTCTATTTATTTATTCATTCAAGAAACATGTATTTAGTTCCTGAGGTCAAAGCAAAAAAACAAAAGATAGTTTCTCTTGGGGACCTCACAGTATAGAGAAGGACAGAGACAAAAAAAAAAATCATTGGTTATAAGAAAGAATAACAGGACTATACAGCGTTACGGATATTGAAGCATAATTATTAAATTCTATAGCATTTGTTAATGATGTTACAAAGCCACTGAGATAATGGCATAAATAGAGTATTATAATTTTGAAAAATGTTCAGATTTGATGAAGAGTTGAAGTTTCTGATTTCAAATCTGATTTCCACCCTAAATCACTTAACTTCTTAGGTTCTCTTCTTTCTGTAAAATAAAAAAACTGAGCAAGATGGCTTCCAACATTCTGTCTATCACATGCTACAAACCCCTGATTCTAAAGGCTATGGAAGAAACTCGTCTACAACTAGTCCAAACTGAGGTCTCTGGATAAAGTCCCTTGAAGTTCTATTTCACTGCCAGCCTGCCTGGCTGTGCTTAACTCCTCTCAAGAAGAACAACCAGAGGGGGAATTAAAGAGTGGACTCATCATTGGTGACCAGACCACATTCCTGTGACCCAGACCAATAGCCGTCTGGCTCTGGAGTGTGTGTGAAAACACTGCCAAGCTGGGGAGGCACCAGTACTTGGACTTCTGGCTACAAGAATTGAGTCAGATGCTCGTTCTGATCGGAGTCCTTTGTTACAAGGCAGCTTTGTGCTTGAGAAGGCTGCGTTGTTTGTGTCTGTGTGGCTGTGGGCATCACTCATCTCGTAGGAATGTGGGCTGGAAAATGCACAATAAGAATGTTATAGTTTTGCTTTGCTTTTGTCCTCTCTCCCCATCAGTTGCTGTCAATTCGTTTACGGTGTGTATATGTATGTAGCTTAGATTTCTTCAGCATGTCCTTGGTAGGAAAGAAGGCTTCCTCTTATTTTAAAGCACCCTCCCTCAGAGATAATTAGTATTGTACACACACATTGGCATAGAGTAAAGCCTCTTTCATACAAAAGAAATACCTCTTGCTTTGAGAACTATCATAAATAGCATCAGAATTATTCGTTGGGACCATTTTATACTGGACCATTTTGGAAGAAGCAGAGAACCCCAGGATACCTGGAACACTAAAGATTTATCATTATTTCTCAATTAAAGACAAAAATTTGCTTAATGGGGCTAATGATTGGCATTTTTATCATTTAAACAAATGACTGCATTGTTTTTGTTCCACATGGCTGAAAATACGTGAGCATAGACTTAAGTTGGTAATGGTAATAAATATAATGCATGCACTAATTCATGTGATTCACATAATAAACTTCAGAATTAAATGAAATTATCTCTCCTAATATATATATCACCCTCTGTATCCAAATCACATATATATAAAACCAAAGTTTAAAGAAACTTAAAGAAGAACTTCCTCAAAGTCCTACAGCTGTGGGTAGTAGAACTAAGACTTGGAATTTAGTCTGACTCCAAAAACTGTTATCCTAAGAACTATAACACATCATCTCTCACGTTGACATCTGAGGGGTCAGCCCACAGGCATTCTGATTTTGACTCCACCGCTGACCAGCTAGATCACACTGGAGAAGTTTCTTAAATTCTCTGTGCCTCAGTTGCCTCATCTATAAATTGGGAAATAATAAAATGTAACTCATATGAGAAGTAAATTAAATATGTTTAAAGCATTTAGTTCAGTACCTGCAGTATATATTAATTGCTCAAGAAATAGTAGCTGTTTTAATTTTTAAGCATTTCATGAAACATAAAGAAAAATGTGTGGCCTCTGTGTTCAGGGATGACATAGTCTGGGGGAGAAGAGATAGATGTGGTTGAATAATTCAATACAAGGCAGATTAAAGGGGGAGGTTCAAATGAAAGAGAGACTATCCAGTGGGAGGACTCTGAGATAACTTGGTGAAAGCCATGACATGGGGTCAAAAACGGAGCGTCTGCAATTGCTGGACATACGAGTATTGCAGATACCGGGATCAAAGAAGAAGAATCTCGCTGTCTAGTGGTGTTTTATGTCCACATATCAGATTATAAGATCATAAAGAGAAAGACCACCTGTTGGTTTCCTCTTGAATGCTCCAAAACACATGTGGTAGATTTTCTTCGCATTAATACTTGCTCAGATGACCTGCCCAGGGATTGGTTTGGCCACAACTGTGGCAGTACCCCGCACTCTGCACCCTCACCTCCCATCCCATCCCAAGTCTCCATCACCTTGTCAGTCAATTATATCTATGAGTATTTCAAACTAAAGAGAACTTTATAAGGATAAAGATCCATATGGAAGGTCAATGAGGTCCACATATGCCATATTGAATCATAAGATTTATGCCAGAAGAAATGATTTGTCATATGCTCAAAATGACATGCTTTTGACTCATTATCAGTAGTTCTGGAAGATTTAGCAATGGACTTTATAACTGCTTCTCCCATTCAAACCTTGCCTAATTCCACATCTAAATTGTCAGCTACTTGACCCTCCATTGGAATGTTTCACTCTTAGCTAAAATGTTAAAATCTGAGTTGGTGGTACCTTCCCTTTGGCTGGTTCCTGCTCCTCCTTCCTCTTTGTCCCTCGAAGGTCCACCTTTGTCCCAGTTCTCTAGAGCCTAAACAAGCACTGTCCACTAGAAACATAACATGGGCCAGACAGACTAAAACATTTTACATTTTCTAGTAGCCACATTGAAATTTTTAAAAGAAGCACAGTAATTTTGCATACTTTCTTTAACCCAACTTATACAAAATATTAGCATTTCTATGTATAATAAACATAAAAATTAATGAGATGTTTACTTTCTTTGATGAAAAATCCTTAGAAACCCACAGTATGTTTTAAGTGCACATTACATCTCAGTGTAGACTAGACACAGTTCAAGTGCTTCATAGCCACATGTGGCCATTGGCTGCCATACTGGACAATGTAGGCCTAGATCTTAGAACTATTTTTCATTCTTTCTCCCTCACCCTTCATATCCAAACATTTGCCATGTCTCTTTAACTATCTTGCCATTCCCATTCAGCACATTATTTCTTTATCAGGCACCTTAATTCCCTCACAGGTCCCCTGACTATTCAATCGGGACTTTGTTCAACCCATCAAATAAAGTACTGCAAGGCTAGATTTCCCAAAGAGCTGCCAAGAGACCATCAATGGCTCACGATTGCCTACCAGAGTGCATTCAAATGCACCAGCCTGATATGCAAATCCCTCCACAAAATGCCCCCTAACCATTTACCACCACATTTTTCATTGTTCCATTCGCTTCCGCTCACCTAGACTACGGATTGTCTCCAATTTACTCCTGTGTTCTCAACTCTGTGCCTTTGTCACTGACCACTTTCTCTGCTTCTTAAAATACTACTCTCTCTTCAAAGTTGTTCTTAAACTCTACTTTTTTTTTAATCCTTGCTTGCTCTTCCCAGCTAAATAGAATTTCTTCATTCTTTCACAGCACAATCTTGTACTTCTTATGCAATTTAGGCAAATCTATTTTGAGTTAGAGTCTTGTGCATATTATTATTATCCTTTCCATATTTTAGCCTGTGGACCAGGATAGTATCTTTAAAATCTCAGTATCCCAGGCAACTTTCCATTGCCTTCTTCCATGAATCTATAAATAAATAACTAAGAGAAGCAAATCTCTGAGGTCCTTCAGTGGCAATAAGCAAAAGTGTGGGAAACCAACTTTGTGAAATAGCTTTCCATTATTCAGGCAACAAGAAATACCCAGAAAAGAAAAGTATTTAATATGATAATTTTTCCTATAAAATCTGAACTGGAAGCCAAGATTAAAAGCCAATACCCAGCCTACAAACTGCCTTCTGCAGATGTGTTTTGTAGGGAGAGTGCTGAATATGAGAGAAAGGACTGGAACCATTACTAAAATGTTATCATATTATAATGCAGACACAAAATGTATGCTTTCTCACCATGTCTGGGAGCATTGTTTTCAATACTGTAATCCTGATTTTAGCTGAAAATAACATGAACATTATCCTGGTTGATGTCAAACTCTATATCCAGGACCACTATTGGGTCAGTACTGTTCCAGAGTAACAGGACACAAGTTTATAAAGCAGCAGGCCAGGAGTATGTTAAGAAATACAAAAGTTTCTTCAGATCATACTAAACCAATGAAAATTAATTAACTGCACAGTACACAGTGAGAGTAGCAATCTTTCCAGCCATCTATTTGAAAGGCACTCACACCCTTAGAGCAAGTTTGAAGACGGGAAAATAAGAACACTGTCTACGTTTTGAACCCATGCCCAGGGTCCTTTTCTTCTAAATATGGAAACAGATAATTAAATCCCTGGTGTATTTTTTTAAGATTTTATTTATTTATTTTTAGAGTGGGAAGGGAGAGAGAGAGAAAGAGAGAGAGAAACATCAATGTGCAGTTGCTGGGGGTTATAGCCTGCAACCCAGGCATGTACCCTGGCTGGGAATTGAACCTGCGACATTTTGGTTCGCAGGCCGTGCTCAATCCACTGAGCTATGCCAGCCAGGGCTAAATCCCTGGTGTATTGGCACCTGTTCTCCAGGTCGCTTCTATGACTCTGCTTGCCCACTTCATGACCACTTCTCGTCCCCAGGCAGAAAGTTGCATCCATCGATGCCAACTGCATTAGTTCCATTGCATTCAATCACGCAGGAATCCAGGAGAGTGGGCATAATTCAAGCCAGCAACAGTGAACTACTTTGTGTTTTAGATTTCTTTTTCCAGTTGCTAATGGCCTATCAACTGCAGCAGAGTGAAGTTTTTTATAGTTGGCTCATTTTGAAAGCTAAATAGATACAACAGTTGCTGGTTTATTTAGGTCTCTTAATTATTTAATATGAATGGCAAACATTTCATTGGCAAGCTTGATAAAAGGAGTTTAGCCTGTGTATGTCTGATGAAAATAGGGCAATCCAGACGAGGTTCTATTTTAAGGCAAGGCTGAGGTCTAGATGGTCCTGGTTTCCACGGTGACACCACCTTGACCCTTGGGCCACAGCAGCCTCTGATGGAACGATGAGCCACCTGAAGGGGTGCCGCTCCCTCCTGACAGGTGGCAGCTAGCTAGTGACCAGCGGCAATGGCCCTGGAGCACCGTGGAAAAGCTTTCCCAGAAGAAAGGCTGGACTTTCTGCCAATGAGGTCAGGTACAGATGATGTCGTTTTAATTTGATAATTAAAAAATTATGACCTATTTTTATCACAAACTGATACAAAGGGAATATGAGACATATTTCCCTATTTGGCTTCCTCATAAATTATAGAAATATCTGATCATAACTGGCAGGAGTGGTACTATGTTCCCTTATACATATGAACCAATAGTTTATTTTCTATGTATTCTCTTACCTTGAGAGGAGTAATGAGAAATCACTATAACTT
Source organism: Phyllostomus discolor (assembly GCF_004126475.2). Classification (NCBI taxonomy): domain Eukaryota; kingdom Metazoa; phylum Chordata; class Mammalia; order Chiroptera; family Phyllostomidae; genus Phyllostomus; species Phyllostomus discolor. The sequence continues at coordinate 187,410,984 of NC_040903.2, read as the reverse complement.
ATGTTTAAACAGCACTATTTACAAATAGTTCTAATTAAAAATTCTTGGGGCAACAATAAAATACCTCCGCGGTGAGTGAGTGTGTGGGGGTGGCTCTCACACTGTGGGGTGCATTTGATGCAGTGGACTCACCTCAAAGAACTTTAAGAAAACCACCAGAGCACGCGGGACTGACTGTGACGATTTAGCCAAGGCTTCACAGAGGTTGTCCTGGGAGAGCTTGTCCTGGCCGTTGGTTAAGTTCAGTGACAACCGTCATGTCACAGAGGGTCTCAGCCAGGGGAGGTGTAAAAAAAGGTGGAAAGTAGTGTGTGGGGAGAAAGAACAGGAAAAGAAACATTCAGATCCTTTTCTGCGGTAGGTCTTTGTTCAGAGGTTAAAACTTGGTAGTCTTGACTACCATCAGCTCAACAGCTCTAATATATTTATGCTCCTCAATGTGACCTGAAATCCTTAAGTAGATTCCAGGCTTACTGAGAGAAGCACCCTGAGGTACTCATCCTTTCTTTTATGTCTTAATAATAATAAATGAATTAATATAATAATAAATAATAAAGAAGCCCATCTACCTATAACCCATGGCCTCTCTGGGTGTGTGTGTGTATGTGTGTGTGTGTTCCATAAACATCCAAATAGGAAAGAAATGCATGACCACCTGCTCTTGGACTCAAAAAATAGGGCACAGATGGAAGAAATACACTTATTTATAAAAGAAAAAACTAAGAATCACTCAGACGCCATGACTGATGACCACTGCATACCTGCCAAGCACAGTGCAAGGCACTTTACATGATATTCGAGGTTGGTTTTTGACTCTTGGAAAAGAGTAATTGGTTCTTTTCGTTAACCATCTCAGATGTGTTCCTCGTATGTTTAAGTTTCTACTACCACATTCATGAAAGTCTTGGTAAGTTATATGGCTTAGCTGTTCCTGCATTGCTCAAATGACTACACTTGATCAAGGTTTTGTCTTGCTGTATACACACAGAAAAATGTTATTTGCTTGGAAATACCTGACACTTGGGCATTGCTGTCTCATGGGTCACTAGATTGTAGGGCACTTCGCAGTCACTGGCTGGTGAAATTGACAAGCATCAGCTCTTACTAGAAAGAGAAGAAATTGTCTCCTTGGTGTCTTCCACCCTCCCCCCACCTGACAGATCCATGTGGAACAAATGCTGCCGTTCTCCGGGTAGAGAAATTATCTTCGACTCAGATTTGCACTTCTCGTGTTGGCATCAGGCCTGCCATGTGTTCTCATGATTGTGCTACCTAACAACCATTTCAGGGGCAATCTCAGTGAAGGATATTTGCCAGGAGATGGGGAAGTCTTTCAAGTGTTTATGCAAACTTTGTGTTGGAAATAAACTGCTACGAGAAAGATCACCAGATGCCTTTAAAATGAGACCTCTGGTATCCAGGGGCAAAAAGCAATTGCTGGATGTTCATGACCCCCTCCCCTACTTAATAAAGGCACCTGTGGTTCACCAGAAATAAAATTTTATTAATAACATGTCAAATATGTTTTAAAATACAGTTACCTTTCTTCTTCCTCTCAGTTTAAAAAACAATCCAATAAAAACTCTAAATCATGAACCAAATATTTTTAAATGTTAAAAAGACATATGTTAGATTATGTAACAGATACACATTTTTTCCAAATAAATGTTGTAGAACACCATCTGCTTGGTATTTGAGTGCATTTTCACAGAACTAAATTTCTTCTTTTCTCCCTTTGTTAATGGTCTATGACAAATTTATGACACTATAGTTCACATAGCTATACCAACAATTTATGACCAGAGGACAGCCTGACAAAAATCACTTGGCATGCTCAAATTAGACAATATTTGCAACACTCTCATTTACACCGACGCGCTGCCCCTCACTCGGATGCTGACGACTAAAGGGAAACAGGGTGTCCATAGCAAGGGGGGGAGGGGTCCCTCGTGGAATAAAGGGGAAGGTCCCCTCAAGAAAGAGTTCAAAGCAAGCAGTTGAAGATCCAGATGCCATTTTTCAGCTCAGAGTTACCAAATTCTTCAGGCTGTGCAGTCACCCATACATCTGAGTTTAATAGAGAATGCTTTTATAAGATTTTTCTCAGGGTTGGCCAAGGAAAAAAAGTGCCGAATTCCTGTTAACTGTGAACATTTCATCTTTGCCCTAGTGTTACTAAATGGCGCTTCCTTAAATGGGTACAATCCAGGGGGAAATCAAGAAGAGAAATTTACCATGTGTCATTTCTTGACTCATGAGAACAATACATGATTATATCCATGTTCCTTTTTTGGCTCCTTGATGTACATAAATTCTATAAGGAAAATAGCCTTCTATGTGTTTGTCTATATAAAATATTCTCATATTTGTGGCCAATTTCAAAAACTGGTTGATGATATTTACTTTTTCCTTTGAATTTCTTTATAGAAAGTGGACATGAATACATACTCTTTGAAAACAGTAAGAGTGTAGGCTTGAGTGTCTATGTGGGCCCTCGCAGTAATGCGTGGCCTCACTCCTCAAAGTGTGGCCAGTGCGCCAGCAGCACTCGCGTCCCGGAGGGAATGAGAAATGCAGACTCTGGGGCCCCACCCTGGACCTGCTGAACAGATTCTGTACTTTAACAAGATCTCCATGATTTCTATGCACAAAAGACTTGAGAAGGGCTAATGCACAGGAATGTCCTTCTACCCAGCCATAAGTTACCCTTGGGAGCAGCTGGAACTACTTTAATGGGGAGATTTTGCTCAAAATGTTCAACTCTAAATGAAACAACTTTCGGGCATGGTCCCACTTAATAAAGAAACAGAAAACCTGAAACATGTCACATGCCGATGTATAGTACTGAAGTTTGAGAATGGGAAAATTTAAGTCCGAATGCCATGTACTACATAATATCCACACTCTGTTTGAATTAATTACACATACTCTTCCATTATTTCCAACCTGAAGTTGTTTTTCTTTAGCAAAGCATACACAATGGTAACTAATACATCAAACTCCAGAAACATAAGATTACCTTAACAGACAATTATTTAATGGCTAAGCACAATAGTTTTAAAAGGAATTGTATCAAGAAACTGATGAATTCTAGTTTGATGCACTCTGGAGACCCTTGTCCAAAGGAGTTCCACCAGCACAGCAAACTGTTGCTCTCCTACAAGTGTCTCAGAGCAAATCAGTAGTGATGCTGTGGAGCAGGGGAGAGAGTGAAGGATTAGAACCGTAACTTCCACTTACAGCAAAGTCTGGAGGTCGGGCTGTGATTCAGAGAGGAAGCCAGCAGTAGAACGGAGGATGGCTCTAGCAGCAGGTGTTGAGACAGCTTGGGGTTCATTTAAGCTATTCACCAGCACAAGGCACATTAAAGAATGCTGGCCTTTTAACCTTGAACACAGTATATGCAATTCTCGGGCTGTAATTTCCCAATTGTGCCTCTCTGTCAAGAATCTCCTTGACATTAATATCAATCTGACTTCCCTTGTTTAAAAAAACGAAAGCCACAGAAGTCAGAAGAGAAAGAATTGTTCTGTATTCACATTTGTCTCCCTACCTCCCTATGACCTCTTGTGTGCTAGGGATGGGCTAAGGCCAGCCATGCTTTCCCACTTGAACAGTGGTTTCCTACTACGCCTCCAAGGATAAAATAGGCTGCAAAGCAGAACGTACATTCCTTCTCTAAGATCTGAGTTAGTAGACCTTCCCTCCTCACCAAGCCACAAACGCCTTTGGAGATGTTCATTTGAGAACCATCCCACAGTTTGGAAAAGAGAAATGCAGGTACTGCTCCTGGTAGAGTTTTTACCTTTTAAATCAAGCCAAACATCGCTGTGGTCTTCTCTCATCAGTGAACAGCTTAAGCAAAGAAACTGTGCACAATCATCTCTGTACCCCCAACCCTAGCACAGTTCCTGGCTCGTAGTAGTTACTCCGTTAATAGTGGAGGATTGCACTTATTTCCAAGTCTTCTAGCTCTAGAATTTATTAAATCTAGGGGTGTACATTGGAATCTGATCATGCATTGAGCTTACCCATGTATACAGTGGCTCGTCATTTAGTCTTTCCCCCAACTTAATTTCCATTTTTCCTTTTCTCATCTACTCGGGATCTCAGTGTCAGGGATGTTTCACAGTAATACCACATTTCAAATGATACATTTACTGAACAGAATCTAACCGTATGCATCATCTGTGAAGGAAAGAAAGGATCGTGAAAATGATTGTTTCACAGGATCCTGATATCCACCTGGATATCAGGTTTTAGGTGTATAATGGACAAGAGTTGAGTATAGTAGGCAAGGAACCCCTCCCCACATGCAACAGCTTTCTCTTTCACTTACTAAACCTGTTCCTTATTTCTCTGCCCTCTTTTCCCCTTCCTCATCTCTTTTATTTTTTTCCTCTTCCCTTTTAAAAAATGTCTTCTTTTTTACTAGGTCTTTAGGCTGTTTGGGTACCCACAAGAAGGATCAACATTACCAATGCCACTCAGATTTCCCATCCTGTCTTTCTTACTCTAAGAGTGGTTCTTGTCACCAGAGAAAGGATGTCCAGGTTCAAAAATGTTGTAACTTGTCTGCCGCCTTTCACCTCTCCCACAATGCAGCGTGTAGGGCAGGGTCAGCAGGGCCCGTGTGTGCAGGGTCTCCCTCTGTGTCAGTTTATGGTAAATGACAGCAGTTTTAATGGTTAATTCAGAAAGTTACATCGTTGAAATACAAATTATTATTTTTTTAAAAGTCAAGATAACATTAGTCAACTCATCTATGAATTGTTTATTGGAAAAGAAATTAGATGTTCTAAAAGATATTTTTTAAATAACTTATTTTGAAATCAGCACATATTTTAAAGAAGGCATATTCACAAATACTGTTAATTTCTAAGACAGTTCCTTCTCTACTTATGAATATATAGATCAGCAAGCTGGGCTGACGATGTCGCCAAACAAAACAGAGTTCACATCTTCTACTGGTTCATTGACCAAGAGTCCTCACTTCACTTAAGATCTCTGGCATACAATAAATATTACAATTTCATGCTTCCTTCGTAATTTTTCTCTCTCTCTCTTTTATACTCCAAAGCATGTGCACTTCTCTCCTCAAACAATTTTAATATGTGACATTTTTGTAAGTCACATCTATTAGCAGTGGTGTGTTTTTCCTATGGACACTGTCCTAAACCAAGCCAAATGTTCTTTTCACTAAAAAACTTTAACTATTGGAGTGCTAATTGTATTTTTTAATTATATGATAGTATAATTATCCTATCAAATTCAGAATCTCTTCAATTAGTGTTTCCACTGTTTTAAAAACCTACATTTTAAAAGAACTATTCTGAGAAACAAGGTATTTTATAAGCAGTGAAATAAATTTTTTTAATTTTGTTGCCAAATCTTTTCCCTTAAATTAATTTTGAAGTATTTATATTTGTATTTCAAACCTGTCTCACTTTTCATATTGTTCATACTGTTCATACCAAATTGTCTTTAAATACAAACCTATAATTTTTTGGTTTGTCCTAAAGCATTTTCCCTAATTTTGATTGAGCAATTAAATAGAAACCTGATACTGTTATCAGTTCTAGATCTGTGTTGTCTTCAACAATGCATGCTGATTAGGGTGCCCACGTTCTTCCTGCCGAAAGCAAGCATGTTAATCACCCCTGATTCATTAAAGTGAGCAAGTAGTGAATAAAAACAAAAAACAAAATTCTCTTGAAGAGAAAAAGGCCTTCTTGGTTATAAGATGGCTTTGAACTAGGCAAGATACAAGGCTGACAAATCACCATATTTAAATTTGCCAAAACACATGATCACCCAAGGCCTGTCGTGTCTTGATTTAAAGCAGTGTCTCTGATGATCGTTGTCACGTACCAAGTGCTCTGAAAGCACCACAGCCAGCTGATCATCCCAAAACCCTTCCACAAGGTGCTTCTACGTCCTGTACTAACCTCATTTTAGATTCTTGACTCTCACAGTCTATCCAACACTCCTCTTTGGGTCTTTGGTATTTTCTTGAATATACCTTTGGCACCTAGTTTTCTCAATCCGTTTTATCAGTGAGTGACAATTATTTCAATGAAAGGTTTCATAGAACATAACTCCAGACATTGAAATCAGACATCTCAATCGAACCTCAAAGAAAAATACGAACCACTTTGAACAATTTCAGAAATCTACCCAACTTGTTAAATAATTAGCTTTCAAGTTGCAAAATATAGGGGCTTGTCTAAACTTTGCCACCAAAGGCATTTTGGAACATTTTGTCAAATAGCGAGTGGTCGACAATGGTACACAAACCAGTGCAAAGTGTCATCCAGGCAGCCATATGTGCAATCTAGATGAAGAAATAACACCATGTGGAATTTCTGTTGTCCTCCTCAATTTTTGCAGATAAGCTTTTTTAAAAATTATAAACCTATTAAAAACAAAGTGTACCTGCCTACTCTTTTCCTGAACTTCACAGCCTGTACAAAATGACATCATAAATAAAATTTAAACGCTTAACTAAAGACCCACCACATTTTTAACCACCCCTAAAACTTAGAGATAAGCCCATCCACAAGGCTATTTTATGAAATTTCACCCTTAAAGAGAAAAGTCTATCAAGACAAAAAAATAGCAAAATGGAAAACGGGTCAGTTTGGAGTAGTCTGGTTGCTCCATTCAGCAGTTGGGTCGCAGTATGTCTGCTCCACCTCGAATTGCCACTAATGCCCACAGGAGAATGGCGTCAAACAATTATTTGGCACTACGCTTGACAAGCCAAAGCTTTTCAGCAAGAACCTACTCTCCTCCTCACGTCCAGAAAGTTACTGTAAGTTTGTTCCACCCTTAAGCCTCAGAGACAAGACTATTTCAGTTTAATCTGCTCCTTTTTGTTACCTTCCACTAAGAGTGGCAAAATTTGAAAATAGGGGCTTAAAATGTTTAAATCTGTGTAAGATGTCGATATAGGTCTCTTTCTACGTACCATAGCTTTAAAAAAATCTGACTTCTAAAGCACTTACTTGCCACTTTATAGTAGGTAGACATATTTCTAATTTGACTTGGTAGTGCTAAGGACTGCTGAGTAATAACCAGAGTTCTCTCCAATCAGTGTAGCATGCATCTCATCTTTGATCTCAAGTGCACTGATAAACAGTGCCTATGTTAACATCTTCACAATAAACAGTTCAGGCATTTAGAAACAAAGTATCAATGGACTTAACAGTTACTTTAATTCATTTTATAAATAAGCAACTGAGAATTTTGCTCCAAGTGGCTGCTAGTGTAGCCCATTCCATAAATGGCATTTTCCGAAGCATAAGGCACAATATGATACGAATGCAGCTCTTCGTAATAGAGAGACTGAGAACAGCATTCCTGTACCATAAACTTCAGCCGTTTTCTTGTATCAGAATAAGCCGTCTTATAACAGGGAGCTTCTTTAAAGTATTCATAGCTCTCCTTCTCCGTCTCTAGGTGGATCTTCCTCAGCAAATTGTTAATTAACACAGACCTTCTCAAGTAGGTTTCTGGGTCTTCAAGAAACCTGAGCTTCTCCAGAGACAGTTTGAGAATGCAAGTCCTGTCCTCGGGCAATATCAGGTGCTGGAAAGCAAACGCATCATTAGATCTACTCTTTTAGAAAAATGAAAACCAGAGCTTTTTGCTATTGGCAAGAGTCATAAAAATGAAAGAACAAGTAAAGTCTTACTTTTGGAAAATACCCATGGCAATCTTGATGTAAATCTTCTTCTTCTGCATATTTTCTCTTAAAGTAAGCTACTTTCGACGTTGTTAATGTGTATGTTAATACTCTTGTTGGATAAGCTAAACAAAATAAAATAATTGGAGAAAAGTCAGATTTTGTGACAAATATTTTATAATAACAGTTCTACTTGTAAAAAGAAACTGGTGACCCCAGAAAGCAATATTCCCCCTTCATTTACTAAGCAACATGGTGAAGCAGTCAGTGGCAATTGTCCTGTGACTGAAAAGTCTGTCTTGCAGGCAAATGTCACTCTTCAGACCCAAAACAGATGTTTTAAGTTGCAGAATTATGCCTACTTCCCAAAGCATCCACTGGAAAATAAAATATTTACCAATCCTCTATTTAATTTCATGCCATTTAATATCAAAACATATCCAAATTTGAAGTAGATTCACAAAATGTAATGGAAAAAAAGATGTTTTGTCATCATCCTTTTAGTTAAACTGCTTATTTTAGAGTTAATTTAATGTTTAGGTTAATCAAATTGTTGTATAATTGGCTGGTGGCCCAATTACACTTTCTAGAAATAACGGTGCACATCCATGGACAAACCCTATGATGTGGTCACAGTATGTAAACATTCTCGCAGCACATGGCTTAACAGAGGTTAATCATCAGTAAAAGAAAGATTTAACTAGAAAAGTTGACCTCGGTATGATATCTGAAGGTGAAAATCTTTGCTCTCTCCTTTAAAATACTATTGCTGTTGAGGATTCTGACTTAAAGAAGAACTGTGTTCAGAAAGCAGATTTTCAGAGGTTTGGTTTAAAAGGAGTTCCTAGTGTGTACTCTAGGTGGTGCTCACGTCCCAGAAAAGAGACAAGTTCAACCTTAAAAGCAAAAGGCAAGAAACTGCTTCCTAGTGAAAGCAGTGAATGAATTGAGAATACAAATTGGGGCCCCTTCAGTACTCATTCAACCTCAGAGGGCCAGACAAGGAAAAGAAAAGATCATATTTAGACATTGTCTCTTCTACCTTTAATTCATACACTCAAATATTTCTAGGCATTGAAACCCTTTGATTCACAAAACGAGTTGTTTATTAATGTGTTGGTTAATTAATTTTTGGTTAAGACATTTGATATTTTTCCTCTAACCTATTATTATTTTTTAATTATAAATATTAAAAACATGCTTTTCAAGAACCTGCATCTCTTCGAGTTTTTCCTTCAACTCGATGACATCTGCATAATGCTTCCTGCAGCTTTGTTAGCTGGGTGGTTTTTCTAAACCAGGAGAAAAAGCAGCAAAAATCACACCTAAAACACTCCCAACGTTCAGTGCCCCACAGCAGATTATAACCCAAGGGAGCCTCAAACCAGAGTGAGTATGTTTTATAAGGACAATAAAAATATTAAGCCACTGGTGTGTCTGACCTAAAAAGAGATGAATGTGTAATGATAACTCACTCTAAGCTAAGACAATAATTGCTACTATTGTATATGATTCGAGTTCAATAAGCAAAGCTCAGCTTATTCAGAGTTTTACAGATTTCAAAAGGTTAGAACCAAAGGAGAACAACACTGATTGTATTAAAGACAAAGGAAGAATGCTGAACCCAGTTTTCCCAGGGGCTGTCTTTTAGTAAACTGCATTTTTAGGTATATTTTAAATGAATTTAATAAAAAAATTAGGTGAAGCTTTGGGTTTTTCTGTGATGACAATTACTATGACTGACTTCTTTTTAAATTGCTTAACTCTTCCATGCCACAGAGGTTCTCAGATGTTTAGCAAGCATCAGAACCAACCGAGGGATCCTTAAAACACAAATGGCTGAGTCCCGCCCCCAGAATTTCTAATTCAGTCTGGGCAGGGGGCAGAGAATGTACATTTGTAACAAATTTCCAGGTGATGCTGATGCTGCAGGTCTGAGGGCCACATTTTTAGAGCCTCTATGTTAGAGCATTAGGCAAGCTTGGTAGCAGCACTACAACAGAACATTGAGCCAATCAGCTGATTGCCTGATCATCAGAATGCCAAGCAATTGGCTTGATGGATTTCTGTTGTTGTTGCTGTTGCAACATTGGCTATATTGGCTTAGATGCTTTGGCATCATGAACAAAGCCAGACTGCACTTTAACTAAATAGTGAAGAAAGAATGATGTCACTTTTCAACATAAATTCCTGGGCTCACATTAAGAAGCATCAATGGCTGTTATTAGCATTACGACTGGAGAAGTCACTGATTTTTTAAAAAAATAGGGGCCAATGAATTACTGTCATGTAGCAAAGGATGAAGAAAGACTTGGAAATGAGAAGAGTAACTTTACCATAAGCAAAACATTACCTATGTGTGTGTATCTTTAAATGCCTGTTCATTTTATTTTCCAAAGCAATGCATTATCTACAGCATTTATGACCAATTAAAAACCTTTGAATGAATGATACAAGGAAGGGCAGGTGGCAGCTTGGAGAACGAAATGTCAAATAAAGTAAGTGATGCTCTGGGAAAGATATTTTTATTTAAGAAATCAAAGCCAAAAAAATATATACACCAAATGTCTCTAAGGTTTACAAAGATTCTGTCTGGCTATATTCAAGCAGTCAGCCTAAGACTATGAATGTATCAGACCCTGAAAATACAGAGTAAATTCTCAGGGGACTAGATTGTGTCTCGGCTCCATGGGCAACACACTTAGCCACTTAGTTTATTGCTCTTAAAAAACACCCCCATGGGCTGTTGAAATGCTGAAAAGCTTTCACAGCTGGTATCAGTTTGACAATTACCTCCTTGCAGGCTGTTTTGCTATTTGCAATGTTTTCAGCATCAAATTTTGGAAGATGCTTCTAGCTACTTTGAGGCTAAAATATATAGCAAACATAAGTTCCTACATCTGTTTTCTCGGCTGAACTAGAACTCAAAAATTCAGACCTGTAAATTATTACTGATCACCTGGTTCAGTTCCCAAAATTTATAGATGAGGAAACTGTGGCCCAGAGGAGTTCAGTGTTTTACAGTCTGTCCTGTGCTAAGACTTTGGGTTTTGAAGTCAGATGAAAGTGAGTTTGAATTCCAGCTCTGCTGCTTCTTCATTGTGTGACCTCCAGACAATTGCATCAACTCTCTACAAAGCACATTTGTAAAGTGGGGAGAGAACTAATACTGGCTCATAGGACCACTGAAATCATACAAGGCAAGTGGCTGGCACTGTGCCTGACATACATAGCAAGTACTCAATAAATCCTAGCTCTGCCTAGTGCCAATAGAGCAGCTCTACCTCACAGAAGCAAACCCCAGCCTGGCCACGTAGCTCTGACTCTAAGAGTCTTTTCATCACCCTGCCTCTAGGAGATACTAGATTATAATTAGAGAGTAAAAGGACTGAAAAGGAATATATCAAACAGTTACGTTTAAAAAAAATACTACAGGTACTACAGAGGCTCGAAGCAAATATTTCTGCATGTATTGCCACTGATCATACATCTGGGGTAAAGGGAAATGTTTCTGAAACATTCGGACTGTCATTTGGAGAGTTAAAATTACTGTGAATATCCAAACAAATTTGCCTGTTACAATCCAGTAAATGTGAGTAAATCTGTCTCTACAAGTCTCTGGCAACTAAAAAGGCAAACTCAACCCAGCCTGTACTTCAAAGCTGATGAAATAAACAAGAAAAAAGTAAAATGACTTTGTTTTTATACACAGTGTCCTGAGCTCTGAGAACAGTATCTAAATCATGAAACTGAATTAGGCTGGGCCTCAATTTATCTCTGAAGGTAACATAGCTAACGCTGGCTTTTATATTTAAATTGTTTTTAATGCTTTACCCTCTGGGCACATAAAACCTCTCTGCTGGGCTTCATGTATTTCATAGTGTACAACTTCAACAAGCAACAAACTGAGTCACAGAACAGAATGACCATCCCTGTCATCAAGAGCTCTGGCAGTACAATTTATACATATTTCTTTAAATAAATGTTTAAAATGTAATTACAAACGATTGCTCAAACGTTCTTTCTTATTGTTCCGCTTCTGCCTCCAGAAAACTGAAACCCTATTATTGCACAAGTGATTTCATTTGGTACACGGCCCAGGGCAGTACATTAAGGAAAGATCATCAGCAAATTAATTTACAAACACTTTGAGAAGACAGACAATAATAAAAGAACAACTCCTGTCATCGGAGCCCATCCTTTGTCCAAGACCAGGAAAAGCCTGAGAGATCAGGAAGAACTGTTTAAGAACAGTTTAACACATGTGAATTTTGGTAAGGTTTTCATTTTCCTTCAGTCAGTACACTGCAGAACCAGCATCGAGACCATCCTATTAGATGTGTGCAGCTGAGGCCACAGACAAAAGAACAGTCTAATCAATGGGGAGAATAAGGTGCATCCTAGTCCGAGAGCGGCAACTGACTCGTGTTATAAACAGTTCATGGATTTTGGCTTCCAGTCTTTCATTGATTTCCCTTTGAATGATGTTGGCCTGGCATGAGCCTTAAAAAGTATGTCTCTACCCATCTAAATAATGCTTTGCTGGTGGCAAAGCCATCCCTCTTCAAGGACTGTGAGCACTGTTGTTTAGAAAGAGCTACCTCACCTGTCACTGTTAGCCGCATGCTGTAATCTTGATGCGTGGCTTAAAATACATACTTCAGCTTGACTTTCTGGTGCTGTCCCAGAGCACTAGTTCAAGTCCCAGCTCTACAATTTGTTTGCTCGGTGACTTTGGGCAAAGTGTTTAACCTCAAAGAGCCTGAGATTCCCCATCAATGAAATCTCGAACACACTGACTTGTATGCAAAATAAATGAGATGATGTTTTAAAAGCACATAGTCTGTGCCCGTCACATGTCCACATATTTTCTGCTCAATAAATGTTAGGTATTATTATTGCCATGCCCTTGTTTTTGAAATCACACATGTGTCCTCCCCAGCAGCACTGTGTTATATATGGGACATTTGCTGTCCCTTTAGTGCTAAGCACAGGTTGCATGGAAGAGTCACAAGTGTATTCAAGAAGGCAGACAGGTGCGACACCCAAGGCTGGAATGCGGGCCCCTCTGCAGACCTTCAGTTTTGTTGATTATTTCTCAGTATTTCCTCAACCTCCCTCATAAGCCTTTCTTTGCCTGGCATGTTTCTGGGAACTATGTTTTATGGGAGCAGAATTCAGTGCCAGTTTTAAGCTCTGAATCAAAGAAACAATCTGTTTCTTCACATTTATCATCCACCCCAAGCACAAGATTGACTCTCCTGACAGTTTAAAATTACCAACAAGTTGTAGCTCCTGGAAAACTTCCTGAGGAACTTTCATTGGGATACTGACAGCCAATGAGTTAGAAGGGTTTCTCAAGAAGCCAGTAGCATTTCGGATAATCCCAGTGTCAGGCACAGAATATTACATAAAATGCCTCCAATTCCACAAGTCGATCTTGTGCCACTGGTGATGGCTTCAGAACCAAAGAGAAGTGCATGAAATGGGATGTGGCCAGCCACGTCGTTGGGAAGTTATGTTAGATGCTGCACCAAAGGCTAACTTCTGCCCAGATCTGGCCCTAGTGATGATAGATGCCGAGTGCTGGGGGCTTCGTGGTACATTTTGTGAGTCACCACCCCTCAGAAGTGCATCCCTTGTTTTAAGGTGATGTTCCCTTTCATTCCACCTTTCACTTAGGAAAGTGGAAATAAGAAAGGAAGTTAGCACAGCAATCACATAGCTATATATAGATTCCAAGAAATATCTCACCATCAATGTCTAGGGAGATACTACAAGTGCCTTAGACACTCAGGTCTATTGCTCAGAGACAGGGGTGGTAATCCCTTATATTTACATAGGCAGCAGTGGTCTTTTGAAAAGCACCTGCTCTATTATCATCCACATCGTCTTCCACTTGGATAGGACCCTCAGGTTTGGGCACATCACCAAAAACAGTTAGCCAGGTATCCCAAAACATCCGTAGAAAGACATAAGGTGTAACCACTCATTGACAACTCTGCCCACTAAGAACATGTAAGAATTTGCTCTGGAGTTAGGTGATTCTCTGCCCTCACTCACATGGTAGCTGATTTGTGTCACAACCTGGAGTTGCTTTGGTGACAAAATGTTCCTCATTCACAGAGTACCCGTCTTCTAAGGAGCTGAAGGTGCTTCATTAAACTGCACTGTGTTCGAGCTCAAGCACTCCACTGAAGTTAACAACAGGCAGTCTATCTCCCAGGTGACGTGTAGAGAAACTGAGCCACAAAGTGGTAAATGAGGAGCACACGAGGACGGAATTGAGACTAGGCTCCTGAGTCCTGATTCTCTTTGCAGTATCCCCAACTTTTCCTGATATTTCTAACCCATGCTCCCTTTTGATAAACACTTTCAAAACAACGCATAATACTCCGCCACACTGCCACAGATTCCTCCCCTTCCAAACATCACTGATATTTAGAAGACACTTGGAGTTTTGCCTACCAAGACTTTTTGTTGCACTTCACATTCTATAATTTATAATATGAAAAGTTTTTAACTTCTAAATATAAAGCTATATTACAATATTGAACCTAACACCAGCCAGCTCTTAGTACTTTTCATTAGCATCCTCCCCCAACCCCCAGCACCGAGAGTCACAGCTGTACACTGGACGGCTCTGTGGCCAGCCCGTTTGTATCAGTTCAATCAGAAAAAGATAAAAACAGTTGTGCTAGACTAAAAACGGGATACGCTGAAGGAATATAATGATACTATTTAGACAGACAACTTATGAAAAATAAGATGTGGGGAAGGGGAGCTTGACAAGGAACAGCTTCCCCTAAACCTGAACATGTACTTATTCCTCAGTTTGTGTGCCCCTGCATCTGCAATTATTTTAATTTTAGCTTTCTCTGGGTTTTTAAAGCATATTTCTTTGATATAGAGAGCAATGGGAATTAGCCACGTCTTAGCCTCAGCTGGCATGTGACAGCTGCAGCCCGCTGGCGGGGTCCTCAGTGGGGCGCCCAGGTGTGCCGGCGAGATGCCCAGCACCTTCATCAAACCTGTCAACTGTTCTCCACGTTTCAAAGCATCTTCTTAATCCCACGAAAGTGGCATGACATGAAATTGAACGTGGAATGTTCATAAACACCTAAAAACTTCCCACCAGAGTTGGAAACACTGAGATTAGCACTTAGTTTCAGTTTTGACCTGACTGACCTCAGCTTTACCTAAGAGCCTCACAGAGCAGGTGCAGCCCCCCTTCACTACCTGCGATATGCTCACCTACCACCGGTACTCCCCCTGGGGAGAGTGACTACATCCTTAACTATACACTGGTGGGATTTTTTTTCATCCACCAATGTCTCTAGGATTCCATGCTTATATTATAATAATACTGTTTGATTTGTTTTTATTTATTTAAAGCTAAATACCATGAGAACATTTTCTCCTGAATAATTTTAAACATACTTGCTCATCAAAAGTGCACAATGTATTCTGCACATTATACATTCAAGATAAAATCAAAATGAAAATTTAAGAACCTCTTTCACTTGACCTTTTTGATTATGTCAGTGGTCTTCACGAAAGGGCAGGCTCATTCACATAATTAAAGGGCACTGAATGATTTTAAACTTCTACCATATTACATAAGGAACAGGATGTGTATAAACTGCTGAAACACAAGACTAAGGCATATACATGAAACAATACTTGTGGCTGCTTTACTCAAAATTTCCTTAGATTGATAGCATCACTGTCTCTCCATATACATCTCATGGTAGGTCACAGTAAATCTTTCTGGTCCCCTTGGATTTGTTTCTCACCATAAAATATAGTAATTATGATGGAAGAAGAGGAGGGGGTGGGCAGTGGTGAAAGCTAATTGAAACCAACATTTTTGATGGTTCAAATGGTCATCTCTAATGCTTAAAATTATTAAACCACAGATATTTCAATGACTATGGAAACCAGTACTTTTAAAGTCTCATGATATTCATAAACACTGTACTAATATAACTAATATTATATACTAACTATACTTAGCCAAGTAAAAACCATTCTACAACAACCAGAACAGAATAAATTTTCAAATAGGATTCTGAGTAAAATTGTTCAATTATTTATTTTTACAAAGGGAAGTAAGGAAAAGGAAGAAATGCAGCCTGGTATGTTTTCATGAACTTGGCTGTGATTTCCTAGGCTGGTTACCTACAGGAAGTACACATGGACAGCTCAGTACATGTGAAAGTTACACAATGCTGGAGGGCTGAACAGATTCAAAGACTGCATTCAGTCTTGAGAATCATTTTAAATGTTTAATACTAATGGGTTCACATCATCATGAGCTTAACGTAAATTAAACTTAAAACATTACCACAATCTCTTTTTGCAACTCAGAGTACTCTTCATTTCCTTCATTCAGACATGCACCGTTGGGCTGATAGGGCTCCCACTTGACATGCTCCCTGAGCCAGGCTCCCGAATCGGGCCCTTCCTATTCACACGGGTCTAAGAGAGGAAGGTCTGCCAGCCCGCAAATGTCCTTTCTACAGAAAACCTCTATTGACTTCTACCCAGCAACCATCTATATAAACGACTCCTTATATTGATCTTGTAAGTTATGGTAATGCTACATTAGCATTTGTTTCTTTCAAGCTAGTGATTACCTGGTAATGCTGAATCAATCTGAAAAGTGTATTTCTAGGACAGCTTCAGAAAATCTGGTGAGAGTTCCCCTGTGCACAGCGAGCATTTCTCACAGCCTCCAGCTCAGGAATGAATGGCTACCTGAGATTTTGAAACAAGGAGACAAACACAAGTAATGTGAGAGGGGTCAGGATGGCACTGACTCGAGCTGGTTAACAAGTCGGGAGAGAGGATTCCCTAGGAGGACACTAAGGTGCTTCAGGTGGGGTTGATCTGGACCGGAGAGACAAATACATCTGCCTTTGAATAACAGAATTAAATTACTCTTCTCTAGATTTAATTTCAAGTATGAGGAATCTTAATTATCTTAAGAAATTTGTAAGTAACTGAGTAATTGATCTTCCCAGTTATTTACTGGGAGATTATCAGTAGGTTAATGTTTTCAAGAAATCAGAGTCAGAGATACATAATTTGTTTTTAAATGTCAGATTTTGTATAATTTCAGAAAATATTCTCTCTAAAGTAACAATCCAGCAGTTAACTCCAAGCACACTAACTTAATCATTCCCTGGAATACACACTGTTTCTCACAAGATTTGAAATAGCCAAATAGTACTTTTCTTTAAAGGGCCATGTTTAACTGCACCTTTTCTACATGGATGTAGGCTTACAGATCTCATCATCTTCTATATTTAGAGAAATGAGCTTTCCAAAGGAAGACAGGCAGCCAATGAGGAAGATCCCATCAAAAGAGAGGTGAGTTACTATGGTTACTTTTCAGGAGGTTGAGTAACAGTGAAGGGCTGCTCTCGGCCAAATGGACCCTTTCCAGAGCAGGACCTAAAAAGATGTTGCTCTCCATACGTGTTGATTCAATTAGCCAAGACTGCACGATGTCACTTTAGCCGTAACCACAGGCTTTCTCTGGGCTATCGTTGCTTCCAGCTAACGCGCATGCATAGGCTTCAAAGTCAAAGGAAAAACAAGAGCTGAAAACTTCCGAACAAAAATCTAACAGCCACAGGCAGGGAAATCCTCAAGAACCGATTCCAAGATTTTTAATTATTTTTTTAAATATCAAGTCAGGTTATTTGGGGCCACCAGCTGACCACTTTTCAATGGCTGGGGGCAGGGTGGGATCTCCAAACATGTTCCTACCATCACCCCCAATGTAAGGGACCCTTCTGAGCCTCCAAGGAAGGCACCTGGCTGGAGGAGTCCACACCTACCTTGCGAGCTGGGTCCATTCACTAGGAGATAGGCGCATGCACTTGTTTCATAAAGGCGCGGGGTTCAGTGCTCCCTCCCGCTTTTGCGTCGCTGTCACTCTTTAGACAGGGCGCTGAGAGCGACAGCGGCCGGTGGTGGCGGCAGCGCGACAGCAGCAGCGGCGGCAGCAGCAGCGGCGGCGGTAACTGCAGCACTGCCGGGAGCCCAGGCTGCTGCAGGTCGGTCCCTCCGGTCTGAAGCGCCTCTTGCTCTGGTTCGGAACGCTAGGCGCGAGCGCAGCTGTTCTCAGCTCGCATTGGACCAGAGGGAGCAGATGTTACCCGGTTGCTAGGAGCGTTGCTAGGAGGCGATGACGCCCCTCCAACAGCTCCGGCGCAACTTTCCTGTAGATCTGGTGCACTGGTGGAGGCTGCTAGAAGCAAGGTTTGAGAGCAGGAACCGAGGCAGGTCAGCCAAACAGTGTCCCAAATAGGGAGGGTCCTGTTGTCGACTAATCTGAGTCCAGGAGAGTGAGCAGAGGACCTGGAGTGGGTGAGCGCTGCAGCTTCCCTGGCCAGGCTATTGCAGGCTTGGGCAGGTGATGGGGGGCATGTATGAACCACCCAAGGCTGGGTCGTTCTCTGTAGGACCTAGTTGGGTGTCCCCTGCGGGGGTTGTGTTTTGGGACTGGAGTGGGACAGTACTTTCAGCTACTAAGGAAGCAGCAGGACTTGGTCAGTGCTTTTTAGACGCAGAATTCCACTGGGACGTTCTGGTACCTTGGGGCAGGCAAGTTGCTGGCAAGGGGAGAGGTAGAGGAGCTGTACTAGTGAGGGCTGTGGGGTGAAGAGCATAAGATCTGCCTTCTGGGACTCTCCTCCCCAGAGTGTTCCTGTTGGTGTCTGCGGGTTTGAGCAGTTGATACATTTTAAAGAGTGAAATAATAACTAATCCATGAAAATCAGACCAGAGTCTAACTCCTGTAATGCTGTCTGTGGCTGACTACTGTCATGGTATCAAAGATCTCAGAAAAATGTCTCCCCTGGTCTAAAAGATTTCCTTTATACAGTTAGAAAGTCATTTTCATCCCATGGCTAATTAAAGCCTCGGACTAATAGGCAAACTTCTTAAACACAAAAAATACACAACAGGAAAGGTACTTTTCACAGAGAAGATGAGATTTACCTTCTTTTATTCAATTTATTCATGTTTCAGTCATTTACACTTTAGTATAAATTCAGTCAAAAGATTATCCCATCCCTGATATTTCATCCAAGTTATATTTTTATTATTTACCATTGCTTTGTTGTTGTTATTATTGTGGTTCCTGGGCAGAGAGGATAATGAGAACATCAGAGCGGGCAAATTTGGGTAGCCAATGAGCCAAATTAAAGGCAGGAAAATGACAAACCTAGCAGAAATATTTTGCCCAAAGTTTTGTCCTCAGAGGGGGACTGTCATTGAAGATGGAGATATACCACTTCCCTGGTTCCCTATAGGGTCAGGCCAGGGTCTGGAAGAAGGCAGCATCACTGGGAATCAATTAAAATGAAAAGCTGCTGTTTCTTGGGCCAGAACAGGGCTGCTGTGCAGTATCAGGTTGATTCTGGCAATGGAAGATGTTCTGCAAAACTGAAGGGGCTACACAAAGGTGACCCTACTCCCCACAGAGGTTCCTAGTCCCTCAGGCACCCAGTACCCACCTAACACTTACCACCAACCGTGAAGTTAACAGTTTGTTAGCCCTAAGGCTCTCCTCTTTGCTCTTCAAAGTTTAGTCACTCTGGACTTTTTCAGTTTCTTTGAATGGGGGAGGTTCTCCTTTGTCTCAGGTATTTTGCACATGCTGTCTTTTCTTCCTTAACACACCTCCCTTATACCTGGTTTACTCCTACTCAGCCTTCAAGTCTCTGCTTAAACACCTCTTGCTCACCATGACTTTCTTTCCCTTATAGCCTCCCACTGACTAGCTGCTTCTTCTAATTGCATTCCCAAATCATCCTACTCACCCCATTTCACAGTAGTCACCACATCAGGTTTTCAGCTAGTTCCACTTTGTTAACACTCTGTCCCCAGCACCTAGCTCACAGTGCTTCACTGGTACATCAAGGGTAACCCAGAGCACATGTGGATGGATGGAGCCACTGCTGCCTGGCCCCACATCCCTGTTCACTCCTGAGATGTATAGTTATCAGTTAGTGAACTTCTACAAGCCTTGAGGGCAGCAACTACTTGTTGTCCTTTTAGTTAATCAAGTGGTGGGGGGCTATTTATACAGAAAATTGTTTTCTGCCTTTAATGAGACACTTTGCGGAGACAGCAATGTCTTTTCCTTCCCAAAGCATCTTACAAAGATTGCTACCTGGGTTTTAATGGCATTAGGAAATAACCTAAAAGTCCTTTATCTTTATATGTGTGCCTAATTCTCTTCTGTGTCCTCCAGAATTAGGTGTGAGTCTTCTGAGATGAAATGCTTCATCTTTCCTTACAGTGCTCTTGTACCTCAGGTGGAAAGCAGCCTTCATCATCACCTGCTGTATCTTTATGGAGAAAAAAAGAAAAACGAGTCTCTTTGTGGAGCGGCTAGTGAACTTGACCGATATGGGCAGCACTTCCAGTCTACTTTATCAGAATAGACCAGGATATATTCTTTTCTGTTGTCAACATAACTCACCAAAAAAAAACTGCCAAATCCCCTCTTCACCTGGGACCACCTCAAGAAAAATAACAGATGTTGAAAGACACGAATGAAAGGTCAAGGTAATCTCAAGATCATAGAGTTGCTTGGCAAAGCCAGAAACAGAACATAAGTATAAGAGTTTAATCTTTCCTGGACTATTTATATTTGCAGGTTTGAGTTTTAAATCCTTCAATTCTCCAGGCAAGTGATTCGAGCAAATCTTTCACTAAGCAATTTTGGAGTTTAGAGTTAAATATTAAAATATCGTGCAATCCACCTTAGACCTCATCTAAATTCTGATCTTCTCACTACTGAATCTTGTCCCTCCTTGAGACAACCACAGATGTGATACTAATCCTGTTTCCTACTCCTTATCTGTTTGCTGAAAAGAATGTGATACTTTATTATGTAGTAGAATGAACATTAAAATTCATCAGAGCTCTGAATTGTCAGCCAATCTTTCTCTTGAGTCATGTCTCTGAGTGTCCCTGGAGAAACCCCAGGGAAGCCGTAAAGAGAGACTCAAGTTTACAAGACATAAAATGTCATTTGATTCATCAATAAAATGTTGCTCAGGGTGGTTTTTGTTTTTGTTTTTGTTTTTTTTTAGTTACTACAAAAGACTTCAAGAACCAGAGTTATAAATAAATGGCTGTCAATTATTTTAACATTTAAGGTGGGTAAGTCTTTGTTGTCAGAAGGTGGCAATTATTTGTCAAGATTTAGTTAGGTTCAGCAGATGATTTACTCTGATTCATATACTGAAAAAATCTGTTCCCTCCACAACATTCTGCTTTTCTTCAGTTTTTTCTTTGGTGTTTTTAATAGGCATATGTCAAATGTGTGCATATTTACAGCGCACATACGCATGTGGACATGGTCAACTTTGCTCCGGTTGTCAGTCCAGAAACGTGAAGTCAAACGATCTTTATTTGCAACAGCACCCCCTCCGACTGAAATGCTCTGAGATGACTGGGGTGAACAAACAGAATCCTCGATCCGCCCATGACGGTCTAGTGCCACCATGGGTTGGAAAGAACATTAAGCAACAGTGAACCTGCAGCTAGCAAGCTTTCTTTAAATAATCACCACCACAGCAGCATTTGAAGTAATTTTTTAAAAAAGAAAATGGACATATGCTATATACTATCTAGAAGAATCTCACCAAACTGATTTCTTTTCCTGTGCGTATAAACTACAATTCCCAGCCTTCTTAAATATAGGTGGAGCCATGTGACTACTTTTGTCCCAGGGAGTGTGGGCAGTAGTGGAGATGACCACCTCTAAGCCTGGCCCCTTAAATATACAGTTGATTCTAAGACTTTTTCTTCCTCCTCCATTTGCAGGATTAAAGGATTCCCTAAGGACTCTGAGATGGCCCTCAATCTGTGAGATGCTGCTAAGAAAGAAAACTACATGGACAAAAACAGATTAATGAACCTTTTTAATGGTGACTCTCTGATATTCAGGGTTGTTTATCAGACAGGTAGCATTCATTACCTCAGCTAATACAGTGTTCAAAAATAGGAAAGCCCGTTGGTTGGGCATCCTCCTGCAAAGCAAAAGGTTGCCAGTTCGATTCTAGGCCTAGGTTGTGGGTTTGGTCCCCAGGCTGGTCAGGACCCAGGTGAGAAGCAACCAATGTTTCTCTTCCTCTCTTTCTCCCTCCTTTCTCCCTCTCTAAAAATAAATGAATAAAATCTTTTTTTTTTAATTGGAGAAACAGATTTCCTCTGAAACATTTATAGAATTTTTCTCTCTTCTTTGTTTTGTTTCGGGGGCATCAGCAACGCTTTCCCTGCTATGGAGGTGCCGGATCATAATGGCCCTGCTCCCTCTATTTCCACTTTGCTGCACCTGAGCTTCATACGCTTATTAAAGCTGGGTACACATTGAGGGAAGAGGACTCACAAGAACCCCTCTGATAAGCAATTACCTACAGTTTTTTACAGGAATACTTATGTTTTGCCTTCTCAGAGTCCTCTTCAGATGCAATTTAGTTATTTCAGATGATCTTTACATTTATATAGTTCTTCACTTATTCAATATTCTTAATTCAAATTCAACACTTTAGCACTTGAGTTGATATACATTGACTTGTATACATGTTCAACATAAAAGCCTGCAGCACCCTAAAACCAAAATAAGTTATACAGATCATAAATGTAATGCTTGTAGTTCTAGTATATATGTCTGCAGTTGGTACGGTTTGGGAGTTAATGGTTTCTATATATACTAAAATAAGCAATATCATTCAGGCCCATAAAATTTGCATGTTGATACTGCAAAAAATGTATTTTTTTAAACATAAAAATTTCACACATATACATATAAGCCATCTGCTTAAACTTTATTGACAAAACCAGTAGCAGCAGTTTTACAAAATTGAAATGATTCTCAGTTTTGAACTACCGTGAGTTCAGTGGCAGCAGACATTTTATACAAACTGGGGCTAATGCTTCCTCTATGTTTCTGTTTTAAACAAAAAATGATTAGAACTTATCCTCATGCATTTCAATATCTAATACAGAAATAGTTTTTAGGCGACATAAAATATGCTTCCAAAATCATTGTGAGACTGAGCATCTGCCCTAAGCATTATTTGTACAAAAAAAAAAAAAAGCAGTATAATTCTTCTAATCATGAACCTATTCTTTCTCACAGGTAAACAATTTTATATTTTTTAACATATTTTCCAAGAGTGATCCTAAAACAAGAACATCACCACTGAGTATTTCACCGACTTGTGAGTTAAAACACATACCTAACAGTGCAACGATAACGCGCTAACACAATTGTTATGAAATCTTGGATATCACAAAAGGTTGAAAGGTACTCCAGTTTTTAACCATTAATTTTTTTTCAAACCTTTTCCTATATACTAATTAGTCACCAATCGAAGTAATCTTAGAAATGGGGTGGGTCATTACATTCTGTAGCTGTTTGTTGTGGTGACAGCCTCTTAAGCAGAAGACACCATAAGTCAGTAAGTCATACCATGAGAAACCTAAGGACACCTACATGGAATGTTCTGAAGATGTTTTGAAATTTCTAAAATTACAGTTCAACCCTTTGGAAGAGAAAATATTTTTTGTTTCTTTCTTGAAACTCTGGGCCATCCAAGAACAAGAAAGTTTTCCAGGTTCTACTGGAAAACTGGGCCTGAGGGCGCCCAGGAAACAGCGGGGAGAGGTTTGTGGCAGCTCCTACCTCACAACTAAGTCTGGCCTTGAACAACAGATTTGACCAGGAACGTTGTCCGGTGACTTAGTAATATAAAGGAAGAGCAGATTTTATATTACACCGCGTCATGCTAAACTGTCCTCGTAAGAGACATCCATAAAGCTATCAACCACCATTCACAACCACCAAAAACTCAGGGCTGTCTAACACGTATAAATAACTCATTCAAATAAGCATGGAATAGAAAAGGTACAGGTTTACAGTATTAAGAAATCCCCATCACCCAGCTGTGGGTAGAACAGAAACACAAAGCACCCCACCCCGTCAGGAGCAGTGCGCTCCATGTGGGGTCCAATCTCTCCAAAATAGTAACATATGTTCAAAATGAATGAATCATTCACATTCACATTTTTAATGCAAGTCCTTCAAGGACACCATCAACAGTTGAGGTAAAAGAGAAAACCAATAAAATATTTAAAAACAACAGAGTTGCACATAGTAGGTTTACGGGGAAACATCCGTGTACAAATGTAAACAACTATCCTAGGTGCCATATGAAGACCCCCCCAAAAAAAATCAAGAAAGTCAGATTTACCTTGCACTGTGAACACAAAATATTGTTATAAAATCTTGGATGTACCTTGAAATGATTTTCTATTCTTTTTTTCAGGAAATAGTAATTGGTATTCAGGAAGAAATGATTATATGGGTGGAGAAAGTCACTTGGAGCAGAGAGGTGGAAAAGCCTGATTTTTCAAAAGAAAAATAATAACAGATTGGAGGATCTTTTTTGGTAGAGGAAGCATCTTTCCAAATATTGTATCTAAATCCCATTTTATGAAAAAAAATGCCATTCAGTTGACTACTTCCCCTATACTCGAAGTCAAATTGTTCTTAAAAAAAAAATCTGTGTTCAACTCAAAGATTGGCAAGCCTGTTGAAAGATGGATTTTCAATGTGTTCTGTGGTCAGGGTGTCTGAACACAAGAATTAGAGCCTAACACTTTATTTTCTCAGAGGCTGAATGGCTAAAGACCATTCCAAAGTAACTTTTAGTCAAATTACTAACATTCTGTGAGTATAGCTCAGTGATTGGCAGAGATCTAAAAGCATCAATTACTTTGACATATCAACATAAACAAATGATTTGACCTTGAAGTAAAAATAATAAACTGTCTTGCATCTTTAAAAACTCTTACTTCTGTGAAGTATTTTTCCATCTATTACCTTGTCATGCTACATAGTGGGGACTCCGAATGTTCAGTATATTAATGAAGGAATGAATGAATCTTATTCTTACAGCAATCTAGAAAAAATGAATGAAGTAAGCATTGCTGTTTTCATCTGACAGATGCCTAGATGAAGGCTTGGATCCCTTGTGAGTTGACATTCATTTTAGAGCTCATTAGGGAAAGATTGGGTACTGGAACACAGGCCTCATTAGTTTTAATCTAATCCAATATTCTTTCCAAAACCACACCATCATCTCTGCAGTCACGCCAGGCTCCACAAGTCGCAACTACAAAACCAAGGGCAGTCCGTGAACATATAAATAATGTCAAATGTTCACCTGATATTGATCGTTAGTCGGGCCTCCCCACTCTCCTCCTGTGATTATCAGTGTGATCACTGCCACATCCACCCACTTGCTCAGTCAGGGGTCATTATCACCGGCCATCCTCCATTCAGAACTCAGAGCTGCTGCAGGAGCCAGATGCTCACATACCACTTTTAGTTAGTTTGCACCATTGACCATGACAGGGTGCTGTCATATAAACTAGTACCAGAAGGTGGTTTCCTATTGCGAATCGGTAATAATGCAATTAGCACTTCTTCTTAATGTATACTTAAATCATGGCTCAACAACAGAAAACACGACACAGTCACTGAATTTGGGGGTCACATCCTCACAGCCTTTAGATCGTCCTTTGTTTAGATTCCAATGACAGTTTAACATAAATTATGAAATAGTGGTATTTTTCATAAATCTTCTCCTCAGATGTAAAACTAGCCCAATATCAGCTGAAATAGATTCCAGATTGGAAGTTGCTACATTTTATTTGATGAATCATGTGAATTAATCCAACTATTTTTCTTGAGAACATGCACATTAACAAAATGTACCTTAGCAATTAGCAATTAGAACTGCAAATAAAGGAAAATAAACAAACGGATACATCCAGATAATGAGATATTCTTATTCAATGCTAAAAAGAAATGAGCTGTCAAACCATTAAAAGACACAGTGGAAACCTAAAGGCATGTTAGTAAGTGAAAGAAGCCAATCTGAAAAGACTACATACTATGATTCCAACCATATGACATTCTGGAAAAGGCAAAACCCTGGAACAATAAAAAGATCAGATTAGTGGTCTCCAAGGGTTTGGGAGAGGGGTGAACAGGCAGAACACACAGGATCTCTATGGCAGTGAACCTGCAAGCGTGGAACGGAACCTGCACTGTGGGCTTTGGGTGACGTGTCAGTGTAGATTCACAGGCTGCAACCGATGCACCCACCCCGGTGTGGAATGCTGGTGGAGGAGGAGGTCGTACGAGATCAGGGACAGAAGCTATACAGAAACTCTGTGTACCTCCCACTTAGTTTTGTTGTGAATCTGAAACTGCTCAAAAAATTAATATTATATACTTTAAAAGTAAAGAGATCACAAAGACCATCCTACTTTATCCTGAAAATACATGTCAAAGCTTATTCCAACAAATATTATTACACAAATTTCTCAATCACAATAAAGTATGCAAATACTAACTTCTACATAAACTTAAAATCTGCAATAAAATTAAATTTTAAAATTCTGGAAAAGACTTTGTATTTCACAGTGAAGTTTAATTTGTAGCTGCATTAGTATGGTGGCATAACAAAAGACTGCGTTATAATTTGGTATGATTGTGAGTTAACAAAGATTATTATGGGTCACAGGAAAATGTGGTGAAAGTAGTAGCTTTGCTCAAGGTGCAGAGGATAAGGAACTTGATAAAGAAACAAAGAGAGATGTGTGGACCTAGAGTATGAATATATTATACAGAATAACAGACATGAAAATATTCTTTCAGTGTACATGTTCCTCACCAATCAGTTCTTATTGGCAGCCTTCTGATATCTTTTCCCAAATATCAGGCTTTCATCAAATAAGAGATGTGGATTTTTTTTTTTATCGTGGGCTGTCAACGGGGCAACACTATAAAATAGTTTTTAGTAAGAATTTCTGGGACATGAAGGATTCTGACTTGACTCACATGGATTGAGACTTGTTTAATAGATATTTGAGATAAGTTATGAGATTGAAAATTATAAGCAATAAATCCATTTGCCAAAACTTCTATTTTTGTCTCCTGTTATAAAATTGAGCCCATTAAGAGTTAGATTCAGGCGGGCTTAAAATTGTTTGAGACTGGGAATCATTAGTGGTCAATCTGCTAAGGTAGGGACACTCCCACTGCTGACATTCACCCATGTCGCAGGGATGCCCCAGACGTGTTCAGTGTATAACATCTAAGACGATTTAATCAGATGACAGGGAGAAGAACGCAGCGTTCTTTGTTCACACCATCACCCCTTCATCTGGCAGCTGTTCCCAGTTTTCCTCTTTCAAAAACCAAAAGGTAGCAATACCTTTCAAGTACTGAAACTCAGAGCTTCCAAGAACTGTGTCCCATTTGTTTGTACAGACCTAGCATTCCAGGAGGATTTAATATTCAATTATAAAAATAAAAATACTAAACATCTAACTTCTATTTCCTGCCATATCTCATTTAATTACTGGAATGGAATACTACACTGCTTTCTTTAGATGCAAAGACTATCCCTTTATTTTGAAGGGAAATATAGACTGACAAGAAAGTATAATTTTTAGAGGCGGAGTAGTAACTTCCACTTTTCTTAAATCCTCTCCCTGTCAGTGAGGGGTGGGAGAAGGAGGGGAAACCGTGAAAGATAAGCAGAGGGAAAGGAGGGCTGAGGCGGAGGCGGAAACCGTGGGGGCTGGGTACAGAAGGAGACTTTGCTTGGGGAGATGGGCGCCCAGTGCAGTGTGCAGACGACATTTCATTAAGCTGTACACGTGAAACCTGTGTGGTTTAGTGAACCAATGTCACCCTAGTAAGTTCAATTTAAAAAGTAAAATCAGTAAAAACTGAAAAACAATTAAATTTTTAAAAAGGAATATTTAGAAATAAAAATGACTGTTAAACCATTTTACACATTTGCTATTCTACAGCCCCTAACCCAGAGTTGGGGCATCATATACTTAATAAATGTCCTTTGAATGAATATGTTTTATATAAACTAATGTAATAAAGAAAACAGCAAGTAGACACTTTAGGAGGAAAATGAAGTAAACAAAACTAGTGTACAAATATGGCGATACTGATGGGAAGGCAGTCTCCTCACATCCTCGACGTGGGACTGGTAACAGTGACATGAAGTAAAAACTGCCCTGGAGAATGGAGACACCTCAGGGCAGCATTAGTGAGCAACCGAGGGGCGGCAGCAACTCCCGGGGTGGGTTTATTCTACCTCGGCCTCAGGCCTCCTTGACTGTCTCAGCGTTTGTTCTGTGATGCCTCAAGCTGTCTCCCAGGTTCCAATGTGGCCACAAACAGAGCTGATTCTTGTCTGTGTGCCTACGTGATTGCTTTGTGACCCAAGGGGGACACAAACGGTCAAAGCCCAATAAGAGAGGAAACTCGAGCGGGTCCTGCAGACATTCCCAGCTGCCTAACCAAAGCCTGGGCAGCAACCCCCAGAGAAAATCTTGCACAATATGGAGAAAAATCGATGTGGAAAAGTGTCCCACGGGGAAGAGGGCGGCCTACTGTTGTTATTGTCGATGCTGTTTGGGGCTGGAATATAACCTCTCAGAAGGAACTTTATAAGGGCTCTCTTCCTGGGTACCGTCTCGTTCTCTGTAGACAGAACCCCCAGCTCAGGCATTGGTTCCTATTTTAAAAGACTTCTGAAGATGGAGGTTCTGTGATCTCCCTTGGTGATTCCCCTCCCAACATGGCTTCAAGTCCCAGGCTTCCTAGACGTTTTCTTCAATAAATTCAGTCAATATATATCTACCTCTTTCCAATAACCCATAACAAGGAAGTCTACGTTTTATGCAGTGTAATTAGACTAATGTGTTGGTGAGCACTGCTGGTGTTATTACGATGACTAATGTTTCCATATGTTGTCACAGCCCCAAAAGATGTTAAGTCCTGTGCTGTCCCCAGAAGCATGGTGTTAGACACAAGAAAATCCAGTGAATACATTTTTAGTTAATTCAAAACAACCTTCACAAAATCCTCCTTCTATCTTAAACTCTCTCGGCCTTGATTTAGGTGGAAGCTTTCTCTGACTCTGCCCACGTGGTCAGGAAAGGAAGGCACTGGCCTCTTGGTAAGAACTCCTTCTATCCTGAATAACTGTTACTAGCAGTCACTCCACAGCTTCTTCAACCCACACCAACCCCTCTAACTTCCCTGGATGCTGAATTATTCCCAAATAGAACAGCTCAACTAAGGGGTTCTTCTCCAATTTCGTCATTTTTCTCCTGAATTGGGAAGCCCAGCACTTGAGTCTGCATAATGACAATTTGGCAATATTGGGAATACAGCCTTACACTTCCCCATCCCACAATCACGCTTAATTTAAAAACACAAGTAATACATGACTAGCTCATGGCACCTGGTTATACTGAACTTGCCGAGGTTAGCTAGAGGACACTTCTTCAGATCGAATGTCCACAAAGCTTTTCCTGAAAACTCGCCTCTTTACTTCAGGTTCGAACACTTGAGAACAACCGATCACGCTTTCCATTTTATCAACAAGTCAGTCTTAAAACTCTCCAAAAAGAAGTCACTGTCAACTCTGGTGAAGCTCATTTCATTAAGATCTCTTAAGGGAAATTGATAAATAATTGATCCTAAATAGAACTTCGCAGTCCAACCAGTTCAATATGTTTTGATAGTTGAGTTATTAGATCACTTAAAATTCTTGCCTATGAGGATATAGTATGGACATGTAATACCGGCTCCCCAATAAGTGTTGTCTGTGTTAAAAAGGGTGTCAGTATAGTGCCACAGCATTTACAATACCTTAGTTTGTCAGGTCAGAGTTCAAATAGGAACTCAGGTTGCCCTCTTCACCAACTCTTTCTGACGGTGACAAGGTGCCCTGTCCAGGTACAAACAGTAGAGAAGAGCTGGGACAAGGAGTGGCCTTGTGTGTGATTTGCTATGATGTGCACGCTCATGCGCACCAAGGTTTAGCATCTCCCCCAAACCAAAGGTGGGTAGGCGGGGACAAAGATTTGGTTATTATACCTCTTAGGGGATTTACTAAGACTCTACATCCTCCTTATACAAGCGTATCTCTTGCCAGGTTGCCCCAATAAGACTTCTTTGCTTCACAAATTCAGACTAGTCTTCCTTTAATGCTACCATTAGTTTCACCAGAAATAGAAACAAATCTTAAATACCTTTTTCTCTTTTTTAAGCATGATTGTGAGGGGGAAATATGAATGCTTATAATATGCTGCACTCTATGCTGTTATTTCTTTAATGTCTTTTTAAAAACTTCATGAGGTAGATATTACTTCCATTTTCCACCCGAAGAAACTGGGACACAAGCTGGATAAGTAGTTTTCTTAAGGCTACACAGCAGTTAGCAGAGTTCTCCCCGAGCCCAGGCTAACCTCAAGTCACGTCAGCCTCTCTGAGATGTGTTGGACCAGCCTCATTTCCTTCATCTGTAAATACTATCTGTAAGTATTTTCCAGAATTCCACGAGACATGAAAAAATGATAACTAGTTGGCCTAAAATATCTTTTGGATTATTAGTTTACTCTTCTAGAATATATGCTGGTAGATGCTAAAGTTTTCCAGCTTATTTATTTATTCTTTAATTCTTTCATATACCTACTATGATTATTTGTTTCTTATAGTTTGCATAGTTTTTTTCTTTGGAATAAAAGAATGATTTTTTTAGAGAGGGAAAGGGAGGGCAAAAGAAGAAGAGAAACATCGACACAAGAGAGAAACATTGATCGGTTACCTCTCATACATACGCCAGCCAGGGACTGAACCCGCCACCTACACTTGTGTTCTGACCAGGAATCAAACTGATAACCTTTTGCTTTGTAGGACAACACCCCACCAACGGAGCCATGCTGGCCAGGGCAAAAGAATGATTTTTTTAAGGCAAGAATACTTTTCCACTTCAGGATTACCTATCAGTTGCTTTTGTTGTGAATCAAATAGAATGAAATGTATGTTCTTTGGCCATGGTTTCCTCAAAGGTGAGAGGAGATGATGCCAAATGAGTTGTGTAGTCATTTCCTTGTCATTGAAGAATATGCACTCATTTGGGTTTAGGTCATCTCCAAATAATCTTTTCCTACTCAGTTACCTGATCTTAATGTTCTAAGTCCTCCGCTGCAAAAGGATAGCCAGGCTTGGGGGCAAACTCACAATTCCATGTCCACAGTGAACCATCAATTTAGTCAATTCATTGGCTATACCAGAGAAACACTTTCATGTAACCTGATAGTAATTTCAACTTAAATAAGGCTTTATTTGAAAAGAAGAGAGTTTTGATTTTCAGATAAGACCACCTAGTATAGCCAGGATGTAAAGCACAGTTCCTGGCCGAAGTGTCAACAATTTGTAAAATTGGTGGGAGCATGCCAGTAGCACCTAGTACTGTGGAGGATCTTGACATTTGAGGTCAATCATTGTCTTTGAAGGAGGAGCAGAGGGAGCAAATGACAATGCAGTACTACACTCTCTTTGCCCCTTGAAATTACGGTGAGGATTCTTTCTCAAACTTTGTGCACATAGAATGCTCAGTATAATACAGCTAACAGCATTACAAGTGCTTTTGTTAAGAAGGCGAGACCTCCCCTCACAGTTACGCAACAACAGCCAAAACAGGGTCCCAAACAACTGTGCATCACACTGGGAGCCAGTGAAGGAGAGAGGAGAGAGAGCAGGTGCTCAGCTGCCTGGTGAATGCCCCATTTACAAATCCAGCAGTAGTCGGAAGGGTAGCGGGAGCACAGGCACCATCTCCATGATGGGTAAAACCAGCACTTCACAATTCAGTTATAAACCGACACCCTGCAAGAAAGCCCATTTCCATAAACCCAGTGCATCAATATCCTTCAATAATCTTATTTTAAAAGCACCTCTTCAGGAAAAATCATGGAGAGGACTACTCATGCAACAAATACTGATGTTTCCTCAATGTCAAATGTCCCTATGAGATATTAATTATGAGCTAGAGAAAACACATAAAAGCAGCTTTTTTTTTCACTTCAGAACCAACTAATTGTCTTTCATAAATCTTTTGAAAAGCAAATGCACATGTGAAAGCTCAAGTGAAAAACATGTTCAACGCATCATGTCTAGACTGCCAAGAAAATAAGGGAGTTTAAGTGCTCAAAATTGAAAGATCTTACTAAACTAGAATTTCAAATCAATGTAAAAAATCAGCCTCATATTTTAATGTATCTTGTCATTAGCATTTTATATTTAGACATCAGCTTTAGGGTGGTTGTTGCTGTATATTCAAGATGTACATACACCCCACATGGTGAGTAGCACCAATACTGTAAAATTATAAAAATAAAAAATGCCTTTCAGGCATCCCTTCCCTTAAAATGCTGACACTCCTATAACTATATGTGATAAACAGACTATTGGGAAGCAGATCAAATGCACAAAGATGCCTTTACCAAACCAGCAGAAAACCTTAAAAACGGGTGGGTCAAGGCAGCAGAGAAGGAAGTTAGAGGGGGTGATTGGGCCCCAAGAGATAAGAGATGCAGTGACACATAAGGCAGGGAAATATGAGGGGGGCAGAAATCTAGGACTGTCTGTACAATATATGCAGATTTTTTCAAATGTAAATTTTAAAGTGAATGCTGCTTTTATGTGGCTGCATAAAGAGAGGCATAACAAGGCTGCTCCACTTCCCTTTAAACACGCGCATGAAGCGGGTGAGGGATGTGAGGAGCCAATTCTTTGTGCCGCTACTTAATCAATTGCACTCAGTTCCAGTTATTGACACAGCCACACTGCAAAGACCACTCAGTAGTTAATGGATACAATGTTGGAAAAGCACTTTGAGGTCTTCCAAAGGAGGATAGGGTAAAAACCCTAAGGAGCATGGTTTTATTACTTATTCCCAATTAACTGAGCGGCATTATACATGAAACTCCCAAGACCTGAAAATAAATGGAGATAATTTGTTTTGCTTATTCTGAGTATCCCATGTGCAAGCACTTCATTCCAAAAGTTGGTATTTGAAATCCTGGTAGGGTTATTCTGTGCCTGACTCTGGTGTTGTCAGGATAACCGTTGCCGGCTGTAAGGAATAAATATGTCCTTCAAGTGTTACCGACTGCATTTGCAATCTGTCAAAATGGAGAGCTGAGAGGGAGTTCTGTGTTTTTAACTGTATACATCCATCACTAGCTATCACTCTCCTCATACACAGCAAAAAGTCAACAATGAAACATAAAAGCTAAAAATAAGTGACTGAGCAATCGCTCAGAAGCACTGCACGTGGGCACAGCGTTCCAAGTACACACATCCCTTCCGTTTCTTATTCCTGCCCACTTAAAGGAATTGAAATGAAGGGCTCAGACCTAAGAAAAACTAAGGAAACATGCACTGCACAAATATGTAAAAGCCAGTCGGAAGTAAAATTTCATGCTCACAACCACACAATGTCACCGTTCCAAACAGCACGGGCCCAGATACAGGCAGTAACTAATATGTGTTGCTGCAAATGCCATGAAAAAAAAAACAAAGAGAGACAATTCCAGGCACATCAAAAGCTCCAAGAAAAATGTAGGGTCATTGCATACAAGCTGGAAATATTTCTCCACTCACAGGTATTGTAACATGTTCATTTTTAAGAGTCAACTGAGTTAACATTATTAAAGACCCATTGTTTACAACTTACTATGCTCTAGTGATTGAAAATATTGCATAAAAAAGTATGGTTTACATGCAGGCATACATTCAAAATAGATGTTTGAGTATATAATTGCATATAAAAAAGTATGATCTAAAAGGAAAGCACTAGATTCAGAAAAAATCAATAAATCCATGACTTAAATAGGTTTTTTGGTTTTCTTCTCATTCTGTAAGAGCTTATTCGGTGAGACAAAGAGCATAAAAATCTTGGAAGTTACAAGTTTGAAACCTTATATATTCAAAGGAGACAAGTTGTCTTTCAACAGTTTTTTTTGTAACTATTTTTTAGTTTCAAAATGATTTATCTAACCAAACCTCATAGGAAAACCACAATATATAAGTGAGATAAAAAGAGGTATTTAATTAATACAAATTTGTTTTGTAAGTGCAAGTTTATATAACATTTATTTGTTAGGTAAATAAATGAGGGGGGCTTTGATGAAGAGAAAAATGTGAAATCAGGGACGATGGGTAACAGTTACATTCCTCTTTGAGCCTCAGTGTCTGACTCATTTCTGTAGTTTGGAGTTTTTTTGCACCATATTAATAAAATTCTGAATCATACACATAAGTGATTGCAAATAGTAACATTTTATCAGCTCCCTTGCGATCTCAGGTTACTCTTCAAGCAAACAGAAAAGGGAGTAGAAGAAGCTTCATTCCAGAGTCTGAGCTGAAACTCAATAACCTATTAACACAAATTAACTCATCATCACTGCTTGCAACTATGGTAACATTTTCCACATAGTTGACTGTATATGTAGAATTTTTTTAAATTACAACACTTAAATTCAAATCAAACCTTTGAGAAACCCAAAGATCCCCATTCCCCCGCCCCCCTACACACAGAATGTCCTAGGAGTTAGTGGAATTGAATCCCTATTTGAAAGCCTGTCTTTGAAAAGACTGCTAGCATACACTGAGCTGGCGTTGGGAGTCAACACCTAGGGCCACCAGAGCGCATGTAGCATACAGACACCCGTTGATAAACCTAGGATTCAAGCAAGCTATGCCACCTGCAGACCTGCTGGCCTTTGGTCTCCTTCATTTCCTCCCAATGGTCTTGTTCCTCCTCTCCACTACTGTTTTGGCCCAGGGCAATCCAACCAATCATCTCTTTACGCTTCATAGTACGCCTGTTATAAATGGAAATCATCAATGTGACATCAGAGAGCTGAAAGAGGGCCACCTGGAAAACAAAGGTCTCCTTATAGACAGGATTGGGCTGACCACGTCGAATAGATGTCTTGCAGCGGGACATCTCTTGACCCACAGAATTGAGGAGAAAGAGTTTTCCATATGTATCTAAGAAAAAAACAACAGAAATGAGAAAACATCAGTGCTTTCTGTTTTGCCAGTCTAGTTGCAATATTTACACGGGCAGCAAAGTTTTCTTTTAACATACTGATTGGCATTCTTGGGCCTGGTACTTGCTGCAGGACTAACATCTTACATGAATGATTAAGGGAAGGGACTATCCCCTTGAATGTCTAATGTTCCATGCAACCCCCTATTGGGCACCTTGCTGATGTTTATTAGAAGCTCTACCTGTATAGGAGTGTATACACACCTAGACATACATGCAGTGGTGTTTGTGGACATGCACAGTTTTTTTTATTCGCATTTTATTTATATAACAAGATAAATATATACATTTTGCCCTACATGGTTTTCTTTCCATAGTCAAAATACTGTTTGATGCCTGAGTTAGAGTCTCTTCTTTCCTCGCTGTGTACAGATTCTTTGGACCATGTCATCTGCTCAGTGCCAACCACCAGCTCTGTATCTCTGGACTAGACTTCTCTCTCAAGCTCAAGGTCCAACCGAATACCACATTTCTCTTCATGGACATCGCACACACATCTCACGCATCATTTTCCCAACCCTTAACAACTTGCTGCCCCAGTGTCCCCATCTCTGTGAATGGTAGCATCACGTCCTCATGATCCAAATCAGAAACCAGGACAACATTTTGGACAAGACTGACCTCTTCACCTTGGTCCAGCCAATGAATTACCAAGTATTGTTGATTTTACCTCCTAAATAGTTCCCAAATTGGCCCACGTTTTTCCCATCCCCCATGCCTTTGAACGCTCAGTGTCTGCCATAAACTCAACTCTCACCTGCATCACTGCACGCTTGCTCACCGAACACCATCACTGGTTAGAGCGGTATCTGTAAAATGCATATCTGCTCGTGTTACTCTCACTAATTAGCAAAAAACTAAACCTTCAATACTTCCCACTAGTCTCAGGATAAAACTAAATTTCTTGGTAGAGACTACTTATTTAGGCCCTGTTTTTCTCCATTGGTGCCTTTATCATTGTAATCCAACTATTTGGAACTACCTTTGTCCCTCCAGGCCCCCCTGCTCTCTTACCCTTTCACTTCTGCACTAGCTCTGCATACCCTGATATCCCAAGTGATACCACCTCCACATGACATCTATTCTTGGTTTGGTTTGGACATTACTTTATCCAGGCATTTTTGCTGACCACTCTCCCTCCCCACCAACCCTAGTTCAGACACCCCTCCCGTGGGCTTCATCAAAATCAAGTTTTACAGATTCACAGATACAGAGAACAGACTGGTGGTTGCCAGAGAAGAGGAAGGTTAGAGGAGTAGGTGAAAACAAGTGAAGGGATTGAGAGGCACAGATTGGTAGTCACAAAATAGGTGCAGGGATGTAAAGTACAGCATAGGAAATGTAGTCAATAATATTGTAGTGACTATGTGTGGGGCCAGGTGGGTACTAGAAATATTGGCGGGGGGCGGGGCACTTTGGGAAGTATGTGATTGTCTAACCACTATGCTCACACTTGAAAGCAGTTCAAAATAATATTGCATATAAACTGGAACGGGGAAAAATTTAAATGTTTTTAAAAATCAAGTTTTAACTTATCTCAGCACTTATCACCGAGTACGGTATTTCATGGCCTGTTTGCTTGTCTGCAAGGCCATCGGCATCCCAGCAGTGGAAGAGGAACCGCCTTGCTCCCCGCTGTGCCCTGATGCCTGACCCCAGGTCTGACACATGGGAGGCATCCAATGAGTATGAAATATTGTGTAATGAATGTGCATGGCTGGCCAAGAGGCTCGACTTTCTTTTTTCTTTTGGTCTCAAGATGTTTCAAACCTGCACAATACAGCTATATGTTTTGTAATCCTTGCACCAGAATGCTGTAAAACAGCAACTAGCATCCTATGTTTAGTCATTTACAGAAAGGAAAGAAGATATCCAAATCACTGATATAATCTACCACTTCTGCTAAAATTTATGAAAGGATCATTATAAAGAACATCATCTCCTAAGACAATTATATTTTTACTAAAAATAATGTATTTCTTGACTTCCTTCTTAACTGCAACTTTTACCAACTTACGTGTTCTCTGTTCATTTTTTAAAATCCCAAATGCTAAGGAGTTTCTCAAATTCTATTCTTCTGTACACCTGTTCAGGCTAAAAGCTGATTATGTTTACTGCTCACTTTCCCACCTAAAACCAGTCAAACTTTTAAAAAGTGAGAACACCCAGGCCTCTCTGATTGACTGTTCTCCACAAGAGCATTGTACGATGGGAAACAAATTACAACCTGCAGTTTTCCTTCTATGTTGATCTTTTTCTATTCCGGTTTGATGTGTTATTTTATGCACTTATCTGCTGAGAAACACAAGGTGTGAAATTACACTTCAGGTGGGAAAACACTCCTCTGTCTCAGAAACAGAGCTCTCCACTCTTCAGACTGCTGGATGGAAAAGCTATCAGGAAACCAGCAACGGGGGAGTGCATTTGTGTTCCTGCAGCTGTAAAGGGCTGTGTGATTCCTGAAGGAAAAGTTAATTCAGTCACCAAACCGCCCTGGGAATTCTGCTGCCAGCACATTGCAGTGGGAACTGACTCAATCTTGCAAAGACCTGATCACTTCACAGAGCAATTTCAAGCTTCATCTTGTCATAAGATTGTTTTCTGATTACAAGAAAGGCCAAACCTTACTACCAAACCTCCACCACTGACACTGCACTGTAAGTGACAAAAAGGGAAAAGAATACTTTTATCAACAATCCAGTCTGAGGACACCTGACCGAAAGAAGGGAATGCTGCTGATCGTTCTAGCTCAAAGGGGGACCTTTTGTCATATTGCGAAGTGATCACCACCATAAGGTTAGTTGTCATCCCTGAACACACATAGTTACAAGTTGTTTTTCTCATCAGGAAAACTTCTAAGATCTACTCCCTTAGCAGCTTTCACACATACAATACAGTATTGTTACCTATAGTCACCATAGTGTACGTTACCTTGCCAGGACTTATTTATCTTACAACTGAAAGTTTGTGCCATTTCATCACCTTCACCCATTTCACTCCCCACATCTCCCATCTCTGGAAACCACCAATCTGTTCTCTGTATCTTTCTTTTTTTTTAAAGATACCACATATCAGTGAGATCACACAATATTTGTCTGTCTCTGTCTGCCTTACCACATTTGATTTTTAGGACACCTGAAATTAATCTTTGTGTGTGGTGTGAAGCAGGGGTCTAATTATTTTGCCACATGGGAAGCATTATTCATTAAATAGTCCATGATCTCCCAGCTGATTTGCAAAACAACATCTGTCAGATGTCAAGTTTCTAAGTTTGTGTGCCTTCCCGTAGGTCTCAAAATATTTATTAGCATCATTTTATAATCTGTCTAGGAAAAATCCCTCTGTTATCTTCTTAAAAATCTTAGTCTAAGCTTTTGCTTGGTTTAACTAGCTCTTGCATATGAATTTTAAAAACAGCTTATGAAGTTTAATTTTATTTTTTTAAAAGGGCAAAACTTGCCAAAAAAAAAAACACTGTCAGGATTTCAATTGGGGTTGCACTAGATATATGGATTACATTGGGAAAGATACGGAATACTCTTTGATATTCACATACCAATGAACATGGTATATCTACCTATTTCGTTTCCTGTTGTGTCTTTTTAAAAGTTTTATAATCTTTCCACAATTTTTGCACTCATCTTTTATTGTTATTCTTTAGTTTATATATATATGTATATATATCTTAGATATTTTATTGCTGTTATAAATAGTGATGTTTTAAAATTCTACTTTCTAATTGTTCCTAATATGTTAGAAAACAACTGATTTTGTAAATAAACATCTTAGTTGAAATTCGTAGATTACCTTGTATTTTTTATGTACAGAACCATATTTTCTACAAATAATGATAGTTTTGTTTCTTCCTTTCAAGTTTTAACTGTTATTTTCTTATTCTCTTGCATTGCCTTCAGCCTCTCATGTAATGTTGAGAAGTGATGCTAGCAGGAGCCTTATTTTGTCCTGACTTGAAGGGGTTTCAGGATTAAGAATGATAGTGGGTGCATATTTTCTTAAAATGCCCACTATTGAGGTTGAGCAAGTTCCTGTCTGTACCACCTACCAGTGGTTGCTACGCCACACCATTTCTACCCTTCGAGCTCTTTCCTGTACCAAAGGGCTGTAAAGCCTTAAAACCACATTTGCCTAAATCTCTTGCCTGTAAGACTCCAGTTAGGTTCCACTAATGAAAGCTACTTTTATGAGACTGGAAAGCAGAAGGAAAGGGGAGTAACTGTCCAAACAAGTTATAGGCATGTGTGCAGCATTAAAGATTGCAGAACATGGGTTTGCCCGTGGTGTCCAAGCACCCTCGTGAGCACCACCCCATCCGGGTGCTCACAGCCCAGACCATGCTGGCATCTCTCCTGTGATACCTGTGCTTCTGCATCGCATGCAGAGGGCCTTTCTGATGCTTCCTCTCCTGCCTGCCATGCTTCAACCCTATCATTAACAACGTCTGACTCCAAATACCTAGAGTATTTTTCACTTTACTGACGAAATCTGACTGATGTAGTAGTAATTGGTCATCTGAGCTGGAATGTTACCATGAAAAATAATTTTTTTAAAGAATGGGCACTGGCGTACAAGTTGCGTGCCAGGTTATGAAGAAACTAATTTCAGAGGCTAGAGCAGTGGAGATGCATAGTCCATATTATGTGATGCTAAAAGTTGCCATCTGCTATAACTTGGAAGGAAGAGCATATGACTAATGAGTTTGTTGCTCTCAGGAAACAGATTGAAAAACAGAATGTCAGACGCGAGTATTCAGTTCAACTGGCTTCATTTGGGAGGTGCAGGGAGGTGAAAGATCAGCTTGGGGAAGACCTGGCCAGTGTGAAAGGAAAAAGGAAAGGAGAAGAGAGAATACAAGAATTCAGACCCTTCTGTGGCTGGAAAAAACTGATTGCTTCTAGACCTCCAAATAGTAAGAGATGAATTTTAAAAGGCTCTGAACAACAAAGGCCCAGTAAACCTCAGATGAATAATGGTTAGGGATTCAGGTCCAGTATCAAATTAAGGATGTAGGCCTAGCACCAGATTTGAGTGGACTGGGCCATGGGACTAAGTTCCAAATAATGCACCACGAGAAGAGATAAACGTTACTGTCAGTCATGGCTATATTCAGCCACTGCCATCAAGCAAGAAGTCCCCCATGTTGTCTCACCCCACCTTTCATGGCAACCATAGGGGGCAGGTTTGAATACAATATATCCCCTTATTAAAGAGCCTGCATGCCCATCACAGATCAGAGGAGAGCCACCTGGCTCACTTTGGAAAGTGACTCGAGGAAGAAATGAACCTTTGCATGTGAGCCACTGAGACTGTAGGATACGCTTGTTATGGCATCCTAGCCTATTCTGCACCAACACGCCTTCTATTATTCGCCCGCTAAGAGTACTTTTTATCAATGATGGGTAATGAATTGTGCCAAAAGCTCCTTTTGCACCTATTGAGAAAACCATGCTGGTTTTTCATAAATCAGTTAATATGGTGAACTGCACCAGCAGATCTTCCTAATTTTGAATTGTCCCTGAGCTAAGTCCAGTTTGTTGGTTACTAGGGGTTTTTCTCTTCTTATTAGGATGCTGGGTGGGCCTAATATAAACTGCAGTGTGTGAGACAGGTTGCAGAGAGGAGGGGCAGGGAGAGGTTGAGAAGGAAACATTAATCTAATGTTATATCTATTGTTTACACACAGTAGTCCCCTTTACATTGAATATAACCACTGATATATTTTGATTTATTTTTATTGTGTTGGTTTGCACTTTCTATTCTGCATTTTCTATGCTTTTAAATCTTTTTCTGATTTCTGTTGGATTAACTGAAGTTTTTTATTCTAATTTATTCCATCTATTGATTTGAAAGGTGGATTAAAATTTTAACTATACAGTTGATTTAATGTCTCAAATTAATCAATATCTCTTTTTATTATTATATTTATTTATTTTTAGAGAGAAGGGATGGAGGGAGAAAGAGAGGGAGAGAAACATCAATATGTGGTTTGCCTCTCATGCACCCCCTACTGGGGACCTGGCCTGCAACCCAGGCACATGCCCTGACAAGGAATCAAATTGGTGACCCTTTGGTTCGCAGGTCCACGCTCAATCCGCTGAGCTACACCAGCCAGGCCTTAATAGCTCTTAAGCAACATTAGGACCTTAGAATTCTGTGGTTTCCATCTCCCTTTCCCGTATTTCCTGTTATTTCCACCTAGAATTTTACTTCCACTTTGAGGTTGCACTCCTAATGGCGTTCATTTGCCCTCCCGTTGCTGTCTTTGGTCTGTGTGGTCTACGCGTGCTTATATCTACCTACATGTTTATTTACCATTGCTTGTTCACTATCCCTTCTTACACTGCACTTCTTCCGAGTTGTTTCCTTCTTCCTGAAATACATCGGTTAGTAGTTCTTTCAGTGAGAAAACTTTCAAACTTTGTTGAAAATATTCTTACTTTCCTTTCACGTGCACAGAATTCTAAGTGGAGAAGTTTCCCTCTCAGGACTTTGAGGACATTCTCCCCACTCTCTCCAGCCTCTGCCGTTGCACGGAGAGGCCCGTCCTCCATCCTGCTGTTGTCCTTCTGTGAGTGACCGAGGTTGGTTGGTGTTTTTCTTCTTATATTGTTTTTTCTTTTCTTCTTGCTTTTTGAGCTTTGTTGAGATATAATTCATACACCACCAGAACAGTATTTTATCCCCTGATGCTTCTCATGTTTTCTAACTTTGATATAGCTGTGAGAATCCAGTTAATGTAAGTAAAGGAATATCACTTATGTATTCAATAAGTTAATTCCACATGCAAACCTCCCTATGAATTTATCATAATTCTGAGCCCAAAGTGGCTATTAATAAATACATGCTATAACCTGGACCAGGACCTGAAACCTGGACCAGGACTTCTAAAGAAGGTGGGACACCCCCCATCTTCATTTAGTCCTTCTTTCCCTGCATTTCATTTGTAGAGAGCACCCCTGCATCCCACTTTGTCTTCGCATGAAACACAAGGTGGCCTGGTTTGCTTTTTGTTTTTCTTTCCTCCACTCTCTGCTATTGTGAGTGCCTAACAAGGTTAATATGCTGCTGCTGTAAGTATTATCATTTGGGATGTAATTATCACACACGGCCAATCGTGCTCACGCTGAGAGGCTCAGGAACTTGTTTTTAACTGGCGGGGGCAGCTTAATGATAGTTTTGACAAGGACCATTACTTGTGCTCGTGCACACATACATACACACAATGCAGTAGTAGCATGTTGGAGAAGAAGACACAGCAGAGATGGGAATGGAGAGAGAAAACCTGCAACAGATGCTAACATTCATTTTAACTAGCACTTGTATCAGTAACATTAGTTAACCTCACTTAATAGGCAAGAAAATGAAATTCAGGGAGGTTAAATCCAATGTCGAGCCATGCAATAATTGGGAGGCAGGCCCAGGAAAAGGACAGGACAGAACAGAGCTGTGAAACTCTTAGTGAACCAAATTCAATGGATAATCAAGTGTTTCTTATTCATGATGGCAAGTTTCTCAAAAGCATTTGCAAGTGCACGTCAGGATTGCAGATGTCTTTCAGACACTGTAAGCTGCTTTCTCACCTGGACTATTCACCACGTACAGACGTGGAGACCATACCTTGCATCAGATTTGCTGACTATCTTGTACCATCTTAACAGCAGTCATGACAGCAGTGTCTCTGAATACTGGCCATATGTAGTGAATGAGGTGTTGCCTTGAAAGTGCCCAAACAGATTCCTGGCATGTTGTTCCACGATGTGGGCTAAGACTAGTTTATTTTGCCACCTCATTTGTACATTGTTTCTGAATAGGATCTATGGACCAGTTTCAGTAATTTTCAAATAGCATATTTTACCTTTCCTAGCCCATCTACAACTTGAAAAAACACAGCAATTTATAACATGGTCACTTTCACTAAAACACTGATGGATGGATGGATGGATGGATGGATGGATAGATTTTTATAGCTATATCTAAATATACATTATCTGTCTATTATCTATCAATCAATCTATCTACCTACCTTCCTACCTATCTATTTATCTATCTACCAACCTACCAGATGAACAAAGAAAAGGTTAAACTTGGAAATGGAGAAAATGCCCAGCCACATACTTTTTCTTGGAATGAATTTGGTTTATGGAGAGTACTGCAGAAAATGTCCTCAGGTTCAGGTGCTTGGTACCCTGTCTATCCTGTCCAAGGTTGAGTCAGAGGAATAGGGTTCAACCTTGACATATCATCATAATAAAAAACAATGTAATGCCAACCACAGAAGACCCTATGTATGGCTAAGACTCTTATTTTTATCCTCCTGACCCAGCTGAACTATTCCAGACCACTTTTTTCTGCCCACTATTTTATAACTAAAGTTGTCAAATGCACTAAAAATTTGAAATGATTATATGGTGGACCTCCTTATACCCATCACCTGGATTCTTCAGTTGTTATGTGTTGTTCAACTTGTGCTTTGGACTAAAAGTATATATTTTCCCAAATTCACATATTGAAGCCCTATTCCTCAGTGTGAAGCCATTTGAAGGTGTGTTGGTATTTGGGGACTTTGGGAAGTCATTAGATCACAAGGGTGACGCCCTCATGAATGGGATTAGTGCCATAAGACAGACATTGGAGAGGTGATTTTTTTTCTTCCTCTTGTTATGTGAGGACATAGCAAGAAGGTCCTGTCTGCAAACTAGGAAACTATGCAAACTATGAAATTCAGGGAGGATGATTCTCACGAGGACCTCAATCAGCTGGCACCTTGATCTTGGATTCCTAGCCTCTACCACCATGAGAAATAAATTTTTGTTGTTTAAGTTGCTCAGTCTAATGCAGTTTCTGACATGAATAAAGATGCCGTGAACATCCTCATGCAGATCTTTTTAAAAACTTATGGGTAAATGCCTAAGAATGGAACTGCTGGATTTTCAGTGCATATTTTGTTGTATAAGAAACTGCTAGGCCTTTTCCCTAAGTGTTTTTTTCATTTTCCACACTTGGTGAAATTGGTCTTTTTCGTTTTAGCCGTTCTGCATTGAGGGTGTGGGGTGCGGTGTAGAGACTCGAATCTCTAAGTATGCTCCCACTGGCTCCTGCTCATCAGAGTAAAACCTGCCCCTTACTGAGCCTTCTCCCCAAGGATTTAATTCAGAAGTTCGGGGAGGGAAGCTTACATTTCAGCGGCTTGTTTTGTGTAAGACCCTAACAGAGGAGAGGAATTTCATGTACTATTTATCTAACTCTTTGAAGACAAGTTTAAAATATCAGCACAGTCATCTGACTGAATCAAGCTGGTGAATTCAAAGTTATCTTCTGCTTCATGATATATGAAAGAGACAGAGAAAATTCTCACATCTAAATCCCAGCCTTAGTCTCTGTTTCCAGCAAGATTTACAAACGCCAATATTCTAGGGAAGGCAAGTTCCCAATACTCAGGCTTGGCCCATTTTCCTTCAGCTTCCCTAAGAACTATTCTTCACGTTATCATAGCCACCCAGTAAGACAGGATTGGTGTCCTTTCTTCACAGACAAAACAGCTGCACCTGTGCCCAGAGTCCCAAGCACAGGATTTGGGACCTGTACACATACATGTTCCTGCATGTGTCTCCCCTGGCAGGCACCTCCTTCATGGGAGATGCTGACACAGGGCTTTGGTCCCACTCTCTGCCTTCCCTCCACCTCTACCTTGGAGGCCAGTGTACTTGGCAAGGTCTCTCCACCACCCCCCACTCCCAGTCCCATTCATTTCCCCACTTGCATCCTCTCTCCTTCTCCCTGCCTCACCCCACCCCCATTTCTTCCAACTCTGCTCAGAGACCTCATAAAACTCTTGTTCCCTCACCCTTTCTCTCTCTTGTTCTCCTCCATATGGGAACTAAAAATGTATCTGAAGCCTGCCTGACGACTGCCAAAGTAGTGCTAGTGGCATAGTGAAGTGAGACAT
Source organism: Phyllostomus discolor (assembly GCF_004126475.2). Classification (NCBI taxonomy): domain Eukaryota; kingdom Metazoa; phylum Chordata; class Mammalia; order Chiroptera; family Phyllostomidae; genus Phyllostomus; species Phyllostomus discolor. The sequence continues at coordinate 187,366,289 of NC_040903.2, read as the reverse complement.
AATGAAGAACCAATGCCATCAACATCTAAAGCTCTTGAAAGTACCAAGAGGTCCCTTTCAGAATCTCCACAAAGGAACCCTCTACTTTCTCAACCCCTCCTAATTAAGCTGGATTTTCCTCAAGTACCAGCATTCTACGTAAACAAAAAACTTTTGTCTTCCCTATTGGGTTTCTGTTTTAATTAATAGCATCACAGCAACATTGTCTTCTATTACTTTGATTGCAAAGACATAGCATGTCAGTTACATTTTAAGTTGAATTGCAACACAATGTCTATGAAAAATAATGTCATAAATGCCAAACTGACTTAAAACTTCTGGAACCAAATCCATTTCTAAATTAGAACTTGCATTTTTTCCTATTTTGTTTTAAACATGGGTCACAAGAATTTCCCTTTGGCATATTTTCTTTCATATAGAAATGTATGAAAATATAATAATAACATCCTCAATATCACAGCTTATATGCAGTATGCCAACCTATGTATTGTTATGACCCCATTTTACAGATGAGGAAACTGAGATTCAGAAAACTTTAGGAACTCACAGCTGGTAAGTGGCAGAGCCTGAATTCACACCTTAGTTTTTGGGCCTGAGCTGATGCTTTCTTAGCCACCATGCTGTCCTCCCTCACCCACTGTACTGTCTGGTACCACCTAGCACACAAAGTTTCCCAGCATGCACTGGAATGAATCATGACTGTGTGATCCATCTCCCCATCATTCTCTGCAGCACTACCATGTTCTTTCCCCCAGATTGTTCAGATTTCACCAAACCTCTAGAGGACAAAGAAAGAGACCAGCAAAAGCTCTGAAGACAAAGCAGTAAATCCAGATCTTTCATAAATCCAGAGCTATTTTAAAAAGCAAAGCTGTACCTAACAAAGAGAGTTCAGCTATGCAATTAATAATCAGCATCTATTAAGCATTTTAAATAACTCTCATCTGACTCAGAGTGTCAACACAGATTATGTTTTATGCACCTACCCAGAGTGGGAGCTTTCCCTTCAAACTTGCTCTAATGGGCTTCATACAGGTTGGCTAACAAGATACCATTGAACAGAGACTTCATGGGGTGCAGCATAGTTAAAGGCTAAAAGGAACCAAGATTTGGTTGTTGGACCCAACGTTTTTCTACCAATGTGAGGCCAGAGTCCATTGACTCCTACAGCCTACCATGTTGTTATTGATTTCATTCTCATATCAGGAAGACTTTGGTGTCGATGAGGGGCAGGCTCACTTGCCCACTTGCCCTTTGGTGTCGATGAGGGACAGGCTCACTAGCTTCCTGTATTGAAAGGCCGAAAATTCAACATTTTTCAGACTCTCTTGCAGCTAGCATTCTGGATACAAACTGGGTTCCTGTGACTGGATGTACTTACATGAGATCCAGAAGACACAACTGAGGCAAAAATCATCTTCCTATCCCCTTTTGAGATTTTTGTTTGTTTGTTTGGCTGACAAGCAAGATCATGAAAGGTAAGCTCATTTTTAGCAGCATCATTCCAGTGTTCAAAAGGAGCTTCTAGGGTACTGAGAGGTAGTTGGCAGGAGCTGCTTTCTTATTCTGATTTCCTGAACCCTGGACTGCAGCTATTGGCATATGTCTTAAGCTCCTTTTTCCAGTAGTGACCTCAGAAGTGGCGAGTCAGGCCTGTATTCCCCAGATCTTCCTCCTTCACATCGTCTTTCGTCAACACAATAACCATTAACATTTCTAGTATGCTTACTATGTGTTAGGCACTATCCTAACACTCTACAAAAATCATTTTATTTATACCCCAAAAGAACTCCATGAAGAAGATACTATTAATAACCTTTTGTTCTAAATGAGTCTACCAAGATTCAGAAAAGACAGGCAAATTGCACAGATCAAAGCAAAGATAGTGGGTAAGAGAATAGACCAGCCTCACTCCAACGCCTGAGCTCTACCTCTTTAAAGGTGTTTGAGGGCCTGGAACTTATTAGCAGATTTTAATTGCCCATACACATTGTGTTGCTGAAAAGACATCATTCCTTCCTCTTAAATAATATACACATAAAGGTCAGCCTATTTCATGTCAAGATGTGTCTAGATATTGGAGGAGCCTTCAACCTAATTAAATAGAAAGGCAATTTTAAAACCCAGAGGTATCACTTTGTGAAAACTCTCTAAGTCATACCAAGATAACTTTTATTCTAAAAGTTAAAGAATTAAAGTGAAAGCAGACACAGCCTTGTACTTGCCCCTGGAAGGAGCATGTACTTACCAGGCGCTCTGTTCACAGCGAGGTTTCGGAAATGGCTGCCTTTGATCATTTCCACAGATAATCGCCCCGTTGTGGCATTATAGGACAGCCCCACCAACAGCTCTGGCGCCCCTCCATGAGACAGCGACTGCGTGGATGAAGCACTATCACTGTGAGAAACGGCAGATGGGCTGAGCGGAGACTCTCCACTCTGGAGGGGAAGAAAAACAAAGAATCCATTGGCCCATGCTGCACTACTCTCCCTTACAGAAAGGCAATACTATGTTTGGTGAAATTGTCGCCCAATCTCAACGGCTGCCAAAGATTACTGAGGAAGGGCGCACTCCATGTGAATGATAATGGGTCTGGGAAGTGCAGCCGTGGACGAGAGCCCTTGCATTATCAGCTGACATCTTTGTTTCAAGAACTGTCTCCATTCAATATTTCCTCTCTAAGACAAAACGAGCCAAGATGTTATTACTGGCGTAAATCAAACCATCTAAGATACATAGAAAACTAATAATACATTTAATACAGACCCAAATTCCCTGCTGTGTAATTTGTGCTCCAGTGTTTCTGTGGAACCCATCCACTCTGTTCTCTGAAGCTCTGTGATGAATGTAGCAATTCAAAGGGCATTTTGTCTTCACTAGGAAAAAAAATGACCGCTGGATGTCTACCACCGCACAGAACATTTGGCCCCTAGTTCTGCTTCTTAAGGTCAGGAATATGCCAGACGCTATATATTTTCTCCTAAGAAATAAATTACACTGAGAGTGAGCACTTTTACAAATTTTTGATACAGAAGGTGACACGTGACTGCGATCTCAGAGACCTTGCAGGCACCAGGTGTGCCCGGGGAGAGCCCACACCTTCTGTTATGTTACTCATGAGCACACTTCCCCAAAGCACCCACTTATGCACCAGACGCGTCGGGAGGAGGTGAGTAAAGCAGATCACCGAGTGGATTCTCATTCAGGAAGGGGAGTAGGAGTCAGCTCCGCAGGGGAAGCCAGCCAGCCGCCCGGAGCCACCACCTCCTCCACCAGAAACAAGTACATCAGGCTTTGCTCAAACCGTTCTCCTCCACGTTGAAAATCATTTCCTAAAACTCCTTAACAGTAACACCAATGAATCAATGCACTAAAAATAATTAAATATTTTTTTACATCTGTAGGAACTATCTTGTTTACCAGGCCATGGGCATCTAGAGCCCGGGCTTTCATGAAATACAATTTGTAAACTACCGGGCTGGGTGGTTTTGATAGGTGCCTATAGCCCCTGCTGGATGATGATAACCCAACAATGGAATGTTTGCTGAGTTTTGGGGAGGGTCACCCCCTCCCCTCTGCTTCTGCAGAAGCATCCACTGTGGCACCTATCTCTGCCTAGCTTGCCTCTCCCATCAATCGCCCAGGCCCTTGTATGACATCGTGATTTTCTCCAGGCTGTGCCCCCCTTCAGATGCCATTTACTGTCATTGTTCACTTGGGAAACTCAGACTTCTCCAATCTTATCATCTCTCAGCCCCCAGTGCACACATAAGCCACTGGCTGGCATACAATCATGCTCAACCAACAACTGGAGAGGGGAAAGTTTTGACCCTCAAAGTTCTTTCATGCTGACACATTTTCCCCACTCAACTCTGTGCTCCCAGCAGCAGCAAAAGGCCTGGCACACAGAGACAGGGGTGTGGTCACACCTATCCCAAAGCTCCACGGTGCAGGCGGACCCCTTCTGCCCTCCTGTGGCTTCCGCTTTTTCATGACTTCAGATGCGCTTTACTCGGGGCTTAGGAAGAAAAGAGGGACTGGAGATGAGATGTAATCTTCTTATGGGTCCTTTTTTACTTAATATTTTTAATATAATCTTTATTATATATTTTTCCATTACCATTTAGTCCCCTTATAGTCCCCTCTCCCCAGCAACCACCTCACTGTGAGGTTTTAAAGGCTCATTCTGAGTCCATGTTGGGAAGAGTCTGAGGGGGAAAGGAAGCAGGGAGAACACCAGGAGGCCATTTCATCCAGCAGACGGATGGGTTCTGGTTATATTTTGAAGATGGAACCAATAGGATTTTGACCTGAGCAACTAAAAAAGATGAAATTGCCTTTAGCCAAGATGGGAAGACTGTAGGGAGAAAAGATTTAGGGAGGCAACAGTCAGGGTTTCAGGCCTGAAGATATTAATTTTGAGATGCCTATTTAAAATGTCAGTGGCTGGATCTCCCATTGCTACAATCCAGCCATTCTGGCGCCTTTCCTCGTCCTCAGACCTGATCAGCTCCTTCCCACCCCCTGACCCACACGCAACCTGGTCCTCCACATGTCACCAGCTTCTTCCCTGGGTTCCCTGAGTTCCGGATTTTATCAGTACCTCAGAGAAACTTTCTCTGGCCCTTCTAAACAAATGGCAGCCTCTGTCATGCTCTTCTTTCCTTCCTGCCTTGGTTTACCTACGGCCACCCTCCTCCGCCAGGCTGTCAGCACCCCGAGGGCAGCAGCATCACCCACTGGGTTCTTTCCTGCATCCCCTTCCTGACACACAGTAGGCACTCTGTTGGCCCCAAAGCCCAAGATAGCTACCTGATCTTTTTACATCTTTATTAAAAGATGATACTCGTACAAGATGACACATTGCCCATGGCAATAGTGAGACTGCCTATCTTATAGACACACGAGCTACTCTGTCTTTCCTTGGCACACCAGGGGATATAGAGGATGGGGCACATGGAGAAGCTTGGTCATACCAATGGGAGGTCTTAGAAGTGAATGGAGTTCCGGGCTACTGTTTGCAGCCTGCTCAGGCACATTTGTCAAAGACCTCACCTTGACAGTCCCATCTCTGAACTTCATCATAGTGCATACTGGGGGCCGAGTGGGGGTTGGAGAAATGGTTGGTAGGACTATTTATTAGCTGACTAGAAGGCCTAGACACCTCTCCTGGTTTTCCCATGCCCTCCACACACTGGGTTTTTGTTCCTAAAATGGACATCCATCAGGCCATAGGGAAGATGGGCATGAAAAACCCACTGAAGCATAAAGTGCAAATCATAGCTTAGAAGGATGAGGAGAGCCAAATGGAAAATTAAATTAAAGTGTTTGAATTCACAGGCTGAATGTACTAACTCAAGAGATGACATCCTCAAACACGCTGCATCATTAGCAGCACCATTTGACATACTCACACTGATATTACTTCTTGGCTCCAGAACCAGAGTCACTTTTGTTTCCGCTTCTGGGTGCAGGTGGCTCAGATAGAACAGCTTCTCTCCCATCATTCTCTCACGGGTCATCTTGCGGGCAGCGTACAGGCGGAAGCGGATGGCACAGGCAGCCACATCTCTGGGCTCTAGCTTGGCGAAGGTGACCTTCTCCTTGAAGACAGGGTTGGGCCCCCTCTGTATGTTCGTCCTGCCCCTTTGTTTCTTACTGGGCAGCAGGACTACGTGAACTTGCCAGGAGTTGATGCCACTTCGGTCCTTATCCGGGAGGCCCTGTGCTCTCACAATGGTCACTGTGAGTTTCTGGCTGGCAGCTCTATATTCAAAGATGACATCCAGATCACCACATTTTGAGATGGGCTCTGGGACCCCAGATGGCACCTGAAAATTGGCCCCATCTTGCTCCTGCAGACAGAGGAAACGATTAGGAATGGAAATGATAACGCCCAGCATTTAGGTGAGACTGTGTCCCCCTGAAGTTGCAGGTGCAACTTCAGAACCCTGTACTTTCTGACTGTTAGCTCAGATCCCTCTATATTAAAAGGTCTGTTTACTGGCCTATTTCTCCATCAGACTGTGAATTTTTTGAGGGCGCAATCCCTGGCATATGGGGAGCCTTCATGAATGCTTTTGGAATAAATGAACAAAGCTTTTATGTATTGCAGTTTTCATCTACAGTGCCTCTCAAAAAAATACAATAGATCACTATCATTGAAACCAACTGAGATACAAAGTCTAAAATTATTCAACTACACAACTGCCAAGGGGTAACTACCTTCAGTCCAAAGAGAAATGGTTAAGCCTGGGACTGTGCTCTATCGGCCAGGACCTCCTGACGAAAACAATCCTAATGAAATTGGGGTCATGGACAGATGATCCCTCAGTAGATATTCAGTCTACACAGGAGAAACACTTAGGGCAGAGCCCCTCAAATGTTCATGTGAACTTGCATCATTCAGGGATTTTAATTCGGTAGGACTGGGGTGGGGTCTGAGATTCTACAATTCACAGAAGGTTACGAGGATGTCACAGCTGGCCTCATACCACAGTTTGAGTAGCAATGGTTTAGGGAGGCACCCGCCGCATCCATTTAGTGAACAGCAACTTTGGACCTGAAGACAGGACACCTAGGCTGAATATATACACAAGTGCCAAACAGAAATCATAACTCTACCACTGACTAGCTTTTTGACCCTGGCCCAATAGGCCATCCTTCCTGTACTCTTGCTGAAAAAAAAAAAAAATGAGCATTAAGATGTCTACTTGATAGAGTGCTATTGTGAGGTTTTAATAGACGTGAAGAAATACCTGGCTCAGAACAGACTCTATAAATATCTATTCCCATCAGTAGACTATTTTCAAACAGGCTCCCATTGTGAAATATCACCCTTAGACAGCAGTGGACCTGTAGCCAGTCAGATCTGATGACCTCACTGGGAAAACTGAGCTAAACTGCATTTACTGTAATGAACCACCCTCCAACAAACTATAAATAATGTCAACCTAATTTGATTTTTCCTCTAAAGGCACGACTCTGAGCCATAACTAAACTTTGTTCTGATTTCTTATTGTAAATCAGAATCAGTTCCTATTTATGTGATGGAACACCAGACTTTGCTAATTTAAAGATCTTATTTAAATATATATATATGTATGTATATATATATGTGTGTGTGTGTATATATATATATATATATATATATAAAATACCTCAAAAATGCACCTGCATCAACATAACTTTCCAACAGAGCTCAAGTAAAAGTACATGGTTCTGTGGAGTGAGACAGCCTTAGAAATCCCAGGTCTACCACTTGCTACTGCAAAGATATTGGGCAAGTTATTTAATCCTTTCCAATTTCTGTTTTTCTGAACAGTAAAATAGAAAGGGTACCTACTTTACAGGGTTGTTATGAAAATTAAAGGACTCGACATATAGAAGACATCTATTAAATGCCCTCTCTCTTAAAATTCACATTAGTCTGGCAAGAAAATTTAGGCTTCTTGCAAAATAAGGGAAGCTTCTTCTCCTTTTCTCAGAGCATGCATGCATTCATGTGTGAGTGTTTCTATTCAGAGGTACTTAGTTTCAAGTGATAAAACTGGTTGCTATAGAGACTTTTGAATACAACTGACTAGTGTAGATATAATATTAGAAGCAAGTCTCCAAGGAGTTAGGCCAACTCAAAACTCAAGTCACAGTCTTCTGTTAAAACTCCCATCTATTTTAGCCTACTCTTGATCATCTCTATATTGCTTGCCAGAGCATACTAATAATAGATAACATACCAGACCCTGACTTATGCCAGGTACCATACTATACCCTTTAAGACTACAAAAGCCCACTTTTATGCACTTCAGACCTTCTTGGTCTTATATCTATTCCATCTTCCCCTACAGACACAGCCTGCCTAGGCTTTAAGTGGCTTCAGCCTGGTGAAACTCAGTAAAGTCTTACCTCCTGCCATGCTACGTGACTCTCAGCTGCCACCAAAGGCTCTCTGTGGATGTCAAGGCTTAAAAAATTACAGAATCCTGCTTGGCACTCATGCATAGAAAGTTCAATGTGCATGTGTAGGGGGGAGGTAATGCCTCATGCACTCAACTCTTCTCCCCTTGGAAAGCTTATAGAGTCAAGTCCCACAAGATCAAGCTGGGAGTCACACTAAGTGGTGCCAACCTGAGTATACTCATAATGACACTCCGTTCCTCCCTGCTCACTACCTTTTCCTTCACTCTTTCCTATGCTTTTTATGGGAAATGTAACTAAGAAATATTATCTTTTAAGATATTCATGTTGACCTAACAAGGTAGGTATTTTAATATCTTCTTTTTAATGAGGGAGAGAACTAAGGCTCAGAAAAGCTAAGTAACTCACTCCCTGCCCCCAACACCATAAGCCCAGCCAGGACTATCTAGGATTTACCAGTATGAATACTTAAAATCCAAAACCTTATGTTGAACATGATGTCTCCCTTCTCTCCCCAAACCTTTCACCATGGTTACTTATATATGTAGTAAGTATGTGAGATAAAGAGGGAATAAGAAGGGAGTTAGAAACATGCACTACTTTGAATTTCACACGCTTTTAGGCCCCCATTCTTAATATGTGTTAACAATTTCTAGGTTTATCATCAACTTCAAAGCCAAGGTAAAAATATCCTAGTGAATGACTATCTCTCCACTTATCCATCCAGCTATCTCTATTCAGATAAATGCTCACTGCACCTGCAGGTTTGTGGTAAAGTCCTGGAGGGTGAGGGGCTCTGAGATAACTAAATAAGACACAGCTCCAGGCAAAGACCAGGCTCTGGATGGAGTCAATCCAAGCAGTGGCCCATGAAAATGAGAGTTTGTGGCCCCTTCCTAGGCTGATCTGAAATGAAGATTTGTGGAGGCTGGTATTTTCAGAGCAATTAATCATTTCAACACACATTACCTATCACCAGGCAACCAAAGGAGCTCCTCATGTGGGTACTGTTAATATCACTAATCCATCTGACCTTCCTGCAAGGTAAAAATCTCTTCATTTTTATCCCCATTTGGCAGATTTTAATTAACTTCTCAAGGCCAACCAGTTAATCAGTAGAAACAGCGATGCAAAGTGGGACACCTGCCTCCCTGTGAGCTCAGCACCACCAGCTGCCTCCCCAATGTCTTCCCCACCAAGCAGTGGGTTTGCAGGAAAAAGTCGATGGCATTTTCCAACAGAGAAGAACAGCACATGACAATCCATCCACCTAACAGGGAGTCACACAGCATGACCGGTTTCCTTCCGAGTCAAAATAAACGATCCCTTCAGCTCTAATAGCCTGGGGCTTTCTGTAAGATGGGAATACTTGTACCACATTGTCCAAAACCCATGTAGGTTTAAAGATTTTCTATCCAACTGAAAGCCTTTCTGTTTTAGTGAGATAGCGTTGATGTCATCTGCGTGGCCCGAAGTCAAGAGGCCCACGATGTGTTCCCGATGCCAGACACACGAGGGAAGACGGGGTTCTTAACACAGCTAAGAGGCAAATAAATCAATTCTTAAAAGGCGAGCTAAGCCTGCCAAGCAGGCAGTTACAGGAATTGCCTCTGAGCTGCATTTGAGGTTCTACTGTAAGAGCACAAATTACAGTTTTTGTCTCAAAATAGATAGGAGGTTGAATGGAGCACATGGAGATGTCTGGGTATTTTTGGAGTCTGAGAACATTGAGTGCCCTCAACACCAAGTCTTCTATTAAAGCTCCACAAGGCAGGCAAATTCCCAGGCTAATGGTACAGTGATCAAGGGGATGGAGTACCACTAGGCAGGTAAACAGTTCTGTTTTGGCTCAAGAGAGCCAAAAAGAATATTTTTAAATGTTAAATGTTACTGTGTGGGATTTGATATGACTCTTTGCAATAAACTGACAGGGAAGCACAACTTTTTTTTTTACAAAACTTATAAGGTTAATAGCTTTGGGTGTCTCCATATGAAGGCTGCTTTTAACAAGCCACACACCACATATCTGAGTCACCACGTCCTGTCCTTAGCGGGATGACCAGCTCACGGGCAGGCATGCATGCACATGTGCACACCTCCTTACACTCTCTCCGCACACCCCAGTGCATGAGCAGTAAGCGTTTGGAACATGATTTTCTGTAATCTTTTCCCTTCTCTTTGATGTGCATTTGTGTGTATGATAGTCCAGGCCCTGATAAGAGAGTCATCCTATTTATTTTCTTGGTCATCCTGATGCTAACAAAACCCATTTGCCCTTCTCCTTCCTCTATCCCCACAACTTATGCTGAAGTTTTATATACTTATATGACATTGCATCAAAATTAATTTCAATGAAGGTATTAGACATCACTATTTAATATCTCTTAATGTTATAGAATCATTATGGGAGGGATGTAGCTAATAAGGAATAACCATAAATGCCGGTAAGATAAAACCGTATTTGTAAAATCCTTATCACAGAGTGTGGCACATAGTAATTGCTCAATAAATGGCAGTTTCTAGCATCATCATCATCTCCAGTCACATTTCTGGTTAATTAGGCACATTCTGGAATAAGTTTAATTGAAAAATAAATTTAGGAGAGGCCTATTTTATCACAGATTTATTTCAAAAAGCAAAGTCAATGGCCAGAGGGCCATTACAGACTAATGCCATCTCTTACAACTTCAATTCAATTAAAAGCTAACAAATATACTGCAAAGTTGAAACAGTGTGCAGCCAAGAGGGGGGCCCCAAATGGAGATTTGGAATGGGGTCCAGAACTCAAGGTGTCCAGGAAATATTAGAAAGGTATATAAGATGCCCTCACCCCTTCCCCCCACAGGTGTGAGTTGGGGGAAGGGACACATGGAGCAGGAACATGCAGAGCTGTTTTGTACAGCAGCAGCTTTGCAGCTAACCTCTGGCGTGGTCACTTAACATATCCATAACCTTTAACTGGTTTCATGGGTATGTTAAATAGCATGTGGCCATGCTTTGAGCCAGGGGGATGGAAGTGACTTCCATGCAAGATGTAACTGGGAGTGGGCAGGTCCCCCTGGTTACAGCACCTACACAAGAGCTCGGACAAGATTGGCTCCATGACATAGGACCACACCCACCCAGACTCACGATGGCAGCCCAGTAAACTTGGAATAATACAGGAACACTGGCAGGTGTAACTGATTGTAGGAGGAGTCAGAAATGGGGGTGTAGAGGAAGATTGGTGCAGGGGTTTAAACCCAGGCACAGCATCTTTGCCAGGAAAGAACCATGTGCTTTTGGCAGAATGGAGACCCCCACAGCCTTGGTGGGAGAGAACCATGCAGCTGTGACAGTGCAGGAGAGAACCACACAGTTTTGGCAGAGTGGGGACCCCTGCAGCTTTAGTAGAAGAGGACCACTAGGCTTTGGGGTGCTCCCTTTGGCCATGTGGCCTAGGAAGCAAGAGAGATTTTGCCTGAAAGAAGGGTGCAAGGACTTTTGCTAGTGGGCCATGAGAAGGTGCCAGGATCTTTGGATTAACTGAAGATCGTGGCGGCGACACAGCTGATGGTGCCGGGAGCCTGAATCATGGATTTCTGCTTCTTTTCCTGAGATAGGGTACCCCAGATTACGGCAGAGGGAGAAGGAAGGACTATGTGTGTCTGTGGGTATCCTAAAGGGCTTTGGTATTTTAATGAAGACATTAGGTCACTACTTTAAGTCTGTATAGCTTTAAATGGACATTTCCTTTCCTTTTCACAAATCTCTGGCATTAAGAGACATCTTTCCTCTGGTGGCAGACAATGCGAACCTAGTGGGGGGTCCTTTTGGTAATAGTATATCGTACCCCCTTGGCCCTGTTCTGTAACAAGGTCATCGTCATAATAGCTTGTACAGTTTCACTTGGAGGACCACTGTGTTTTAAATTTTCAAGTAATTCTCATATTCAAGTAATCGTAACTGAAGATTTGGGGTAAATAAAAATAGACTCCAGCCAATAGAAACCATAGAGAAATAAACGAGTCTCCCCAAAGAACAAAAAAGCCCTTTATGTGAAAAAGAAACCAGATTGTTGCTGGGCCCATCCCTCCGCTATTCTTCCTCCTGTTTTTCCATGTTGATAGAAATGTATTTGTGGTTCTTCTATCAGTCCACATAGGGGTCAGACCTTGGTCATCTGAACAAAAGTTTATTTAAATAAATGCTGTTTAGGTCTTTGTTTTTCAAGGCAATTTTTTGTTTTGGAGGAATTTTTCCTTGAGGGATGGGGGAGGGGTGGAGAGCAAGAACTAGACAGAGCACAAAACACTGAAGCAAGAAAAGACTAGAAAACACATAACTTGCCTCTGGACTCCACACAGAGGAGCTGTCAGTGGCATAGGAGTCTTCGAGCCCCCGGTTATTGAAAGCAGTCTCCGCCTCCAAGCTGCCCTCCGTGGACTGGCGACGGAGGCTGTGCACCACACGGGTCTCCTGAGGGGGTGCGCCCTGGTGCCTGGCATCGCCCGCCTCACACGGGGACCGTGAGGGGGCAGAGATGGGATCCTCTTCACCAAAAGACAGATTCTCAGGATAATTCAGTTGGCTGGCTCCATCCAAATCTGAATTTACAATAAGGAAATAATTTCAAATATATTATTATTTTATACCTTTTTATCTAGAGAAATCGGGCAACAGCAATTATACCAGTCAAGACCTCAAAAACAAAACCCACAAAATAACACCTGCAGAAACATCATTCTAATCATTTAATGGATAAACTTGGTCCATAAGAATCAAAAAGACCATTAGTTCATTATGTGGGGTAGAAGGTTAAATACTTTCTAATAATATGGGTATAAAGGGTGTGTGTTTATATAAGGAGGATAAATTAAACACATTAGCATTTTGTTGGAGCTAATGACCACAAACAAAACTTTGGGGATGGATCTAGAAAGCAAGAATAGTAACCAACTATGGAGGCTATATGGTCTCCTGACTCTACCATTCTTTCTCTTCTCTTCCAAGTCCAACATGCTACCCTCTGCCCAAAACACCTCAGTGGTTCCCTGAAGTACAAATTTCTCTACTTGATTCATGCAAAGAACATTGGACTTGGTTCCAGATGGCCAGGGTTTAAGAACTTAAACAATTTGAACTGTCTGAACCTTTATTTCCTTATCTATAAAATGATGATAAAAGCTGTCAGAGAGACACATCAAATACTAAAAATATCTGCCTGGTAGCCACCAGACCTTCCATAAATATTACTCTTGCTTATTTGTGTGGCCCAAACTGCCCTCATGCAAGCCAGCAAACTTCATTTTCTACTACCTCCCACCTCTCTGGGGTCACCTGTGGCCCCACTGGCTCATGAAAGTGCTAGTTGTGTATTCCTGTTCATGGGAGTTCTCAAGCTGTTCTGTTTGCCCTTTCCTTCCTGTCCATATAAAGCCTCAACAACTACTGAATCTTCCTTCAAATTCGGTGTTTTTCTCAGACCCCATCATCTTTCTCCTCCTCCTCCTCTTCTCTTCTTTTCTCTTCTTCTGCTCCCTCCCTTACCCTCTCTCAGTATTTCCTTACTCTGTTCATCCCTTGCCTTTCTTTCAATGTCCAGGTTACTCTCTGATAGTAAGAAAAAACTGACAGTGTCTTCTTAAGTTGTTTCTTCCCCCTGACTTGCCTCCCCCACCTCCAAAAAAAGCCAAGGATGTCTTATCTCTTTGGCCTTCAGGCTCCCTCAGTAGCCCCCATCCTAGGATGAGAGAACATTAGAGATATAGACAGGATAAGTGAGTAGATGACAAAGTATATACCATAAATTCAGCTCTTATATATACACTGTATGGCAGCAATTGTCTCTGTGGTCTTAAGGTTTCAACTAGAACATAACCTCCTTGAAAGCACTAAGCCACATACATCTACCGCATAATCTTTATCCACCAGTGGACTTCACTAAACCCTCAACTAACCTCAAAGGCTAAGCAGGTAACAAATGCTTGAAGCAACCAAGTGTGTAGCATTATGGACTGATGGTGACAGTGGTTTACCGGCCACTATAGGACCTACCATGTAAACTTAAAAACATATCATCACCTTTGCAAACCATATGGACACGTCTTCAGGCAGACTTGGTCCTCAGCACACAACTTCAGACTCCTGATCTGGGATTTTTCAAAACTCTGGCAAGCCAATGAGAAGTTCCCCTATCTGCGTTGTTATTCTTAATAATTCAGTCCCAGCCCCTTGGAAACACTTTCATAGGCACCATAGCATTTTTACATTCACACTTTCAGTTATTTGGCAAAAATACTTTTAAAAAGACCACAGAAAATGACAGAACAAGGGATATTCCATATGCAACACTCTACAATATGAAGCATAATTTTCTTCCAAGTCTCTAATTAGCACATCCATTCCTCACACACATGAACACTAAAGTGTCCTATTAAACAGTGGGTCATCCATCAACATGCACGGCAGCCAGCAGGATTGCAGTACAAAATCTAACTTGGCCAAGAAATTACCCCCATAAAATTTTCCCATGATTTCAACTCCTGCAGTGATAATACCTAGATCAGTAATAAGGGAATTTCCAAAAGCTACATCAGGCCTTGAAAAGCTATTCATAACTGAAAAACATAAGAACTGTATTAATATAACAAACCATTTTCCTTGACAGACATTCAAGGATGAATTAGACAAGCAAATCTGGGGTACAAGTCAAGTTCCAAAGAGCAGGAAAGAGGTGACTCACCATTACATAAAGTAGTCTTCTCGTGCTTTAAATTAAAGAAGATCATGTCAACTTAAACACATACAGAAAAGTAACTGCCCGTTGTCAGAGAAATGTATCCTGGCTTCATAGAAATTATAGGGCATAATTATATCACATCAACCATATTAATTTTAGCAGAGAAATTCTTGAATTTGCTTAGTCCTTACCCTACTTTGATGGGATGTAACCAGTTCTTTGACACTCCCATACTCCTCTCTCCCACCACAACCCAAACACAGATGCTTTGCTTGCCAGTTTTATGTGGCTGACCTATAAGCCCCAATTATTCAATCGAACACTAATTTAGGTGTTGCTGTAAAGGTACTTTGTAGATGTGATTAGAGCCTTTAAGCAGTTGACTTTACGTGAAGGAGACTATCTTGCATAATCAGTCCATTGAAAGGCCTTAAAAGGAGAACTAAGGGGACCTTGGAAAAGAAGAAATTTCACCCGTGCACTGCAGCTTTGGCTGGTGACTGTGAGTTGAAGCCTAGCCTTCCCAGCAGCCATTGCTGTGCGTTTCAGAACTGTGTTGCCTGGCCAGCCTCCACAAGCACAAAGGAAATTCTCTGCACTCACAGCTCTCTCTTCCACAGGAGAGAGAAGGAGAGAGAGTTGTGAGTACATAAGACACAGTTTATTCTTGTATTTGTATTAATTATTGTACTATTTTCCATACAAACAACTGTAAACCTACTGTTGCCTCATCCTGATATACACATAATTCTGATTGATACATCGTTCCCCCACAAAACTGAGCACAGATTCTGAAGATAATTCAGCTATTCCTAATGACCAGGAAGGTAATGTCTAGCTTCTTTGTAATATCCTAAAAACTAAATATTTCACAAGCAAATTAAGGTTTGGCACAAAAATAGGGGTGGGGGGAACTTCAAGAAGTGCATTATTATTCTGTAGCCCGCCTTTCATGCCTAAAGATCTGATGCACAGCGTCTGACCCAGATCACTTAGCCCAAACCCTCTGACGTCATCAGGAATGCAGTGACAATTGATGCAAAATAACACTAATCAGATAGATGAGACAAGAGAACGCTTGGCTAGAATATGAAGATAACATGGTCTTGATTCTAAATTAGCCTCACCAATCTAGAATGAAGGGTTTCTCTTAGGATGAATTATGAAACAAGCTACCAGTAATTTATTTGTGATTCAGATTTGACTTGAATTTGGACCTTTAATTTCACTAGTCCAACATTTTGAATGCGTTTGTAAAGTAAGAATTGTGTACAATTGAATTTGATCTTAGAAAATCATGTTTAAAGTACAGTGAAAAATAGCTAAATAGAAAACAGGCAAAAAAAAATCCTCTTGGGGTACACACTTAATCTCTTCATTATTCTTTTTTTTTAAGATTTTATTTATTTATTTTTAGGGAGGGAAGGGAGGGGGAGAGAGAGAGAGAGAGAAACATCAATGTGAGGTTGTTGGGGGTTATGGCCTGCAACCCAGAAATGTACCCTGGCTGGGAATCGAACCTGGGACACTGTGGTTCCCAGCCCGCACTCAATCCACTGAGCTACGCCAGCCAGGGCTCATTATTCTTTATTACTGAAACAAACTCACTGATCAAAAGATGAACCAAAAGAAATGACACAGAAAGATTATCATGCCATATAAATTACTATAACATTCCCATGACATTTGATAACCTAAAATTTAGCATGCATTTATTTATTCCTATGAAAATTCTGCTGGTTTTCTTTAAAACCTATAGGTAATCCATTCACTGTAGTGGACTTTTTCCTCTCTCCAGTCGAGAAAAATTTACCTTTTCTATCACCATCTGTCAAAAAATTCAGAACCACTGGCTATAACAAAAGATGCTACTAATTTCAGGAATTGTAAGGTTAAAGTGGTTGTCAGAACACTCAGAACATCAGCCAGCTGTATAAATCAGAAACTAGACTCTTAGGCTTCTGGGAAACGGGGCCACTAGCTTTAGAACTAAACAAGCTACTCCTAGGGAAACAAGTGCTATCACCTTTCATTAGCCAACATTTGCCCTCTTGATGGAGAGAGAGGAATGCTGTGATGTAACATGAGAGACAGAGGAAAGCAGGAGAAGGTGTAAGGAACTGACAGAGGGCCAGTATTATGCTGTGGTTACATAAGGCACTTATTTCCTGGCTTACCCTGGGCTAAAAAGAATAGAAAAAAAATGTTATGCTGCCCATGTCAGTAGGTAAAATTACATGACAAATAGTAAATTATGATATTCACACTGAAAAAAGAGTTCCTTTTGTTAATTCTCTTCTTTTTTCTGCGTTCTTTTTCTGCCTGCCTCGTCACATGTCAAGTCACATTTCCTCTCTGTTATCTCCTCTGAATTTTGGACTTTCCCTTTTCTCTTTTCTTTTTCTACCACTCTGTTTCAGAAAATCATGGAAGAGCTCAACTATGCCCCCCTTGGTTTGACTGACCACAATTCCAAAAGAAAAGAAAGAACACATTAGAAAATCCAGGTCGTTTAGCCCAGGTGGCTAAGGTGGATGGCATGACATATTCTCTAGCTTTTCACCAAATACTTCTTAGACCTTTCCCTTTCCCACTGTCCTGTGCCTGCTCAGGGCTCTCAGCATAAAAGAGTCAAAGAGATTCCTGACCTTCATTTGGGAAAGCACTAAGAAACAGTGCACTGTTCTTTTTCCAGGTTATTCTGTGTAAGTGGTGCAAAAGGAGGAGGACTCTTAACAAGGCCTTCCCTCCATCACTAGCTGTGCTACCTGCCTCGGAGTGTCCTCCCCTCCCTTTTGTGGAGGGCAACCTTAGTATAAAGATGCTAGAAGATGGCATAAGACCTTGCTCTTGCCTGGCAAGTCTCATGTGAAATGGGGGTGGGGATGCTCCGAAACTACAGGGAATGAGGGCGAGGGTACAGGGCATATGTTGTTTGAGGGAGGTTATTCAGTATTATTATAACACATGTTTTTGTTTGGAAAATAAAACATATCTATTGTTTTTAATAACACAAGCTAGTCAAAGAAAGGCTTCAAAAATCTTCTGGGGTTACATAGCTATGTGGAAAATAGACTTGATTGCAAATGGGAGGAAAGGCACAGAATCTCAATGTCAGCAGACAGGTATGTGAAATGTTTGTACCTATCAGAAAGCAACAAGATGTTATAAAGGTCGATAAATACCATTCTGGTCATTAGTGCTAAGTATATATAAAGTAGTAACTATAAAGAAGGAAGGAGTCCCACAAATCGGGAGTAAGGGCTCAAAACTTCTGATCCATTCCCTCCCCAAGTTCCCTGCAGGATGGCTCCTTCTGCAAAATTTGGAGCTGCCCTTTCCCTGCCCCAACCTCTGGGTCCTGCCCCATTCTCTCGCCCTTCCTGGACTCTCAGATCCAAGGGCAGAGGTTACATGATTCAAAGACATCCTTCCCCTTGGCCATCCCTGCTCTAGATGAAGGAAGTTTTGATGCAAAGAATACCTTCACAGGCAGACACTTGCGTGCTGTCCTCTTTGCTGGTAGAGAGCAAGCAGCGCAATTTTGGTTTCTGCTCCGATCCTGTCTGCTTGCCTTTCTCAGGTGCTCTTGAACGGAAACTCTGGGACCGGGACACAGAAATCTCAAATTGTTTGATGACCTCCTCATCAGAGTCAGAAGACGTACACAGCTCTTCATCGTCTCCAAAGCTGTTAACTGGGAGCAACAAGAGCCATGAGTATCCTGCAGGCCCCTCAGGAATACAGAGACAGGCAGTCAGAGAAACAGAAGAGCATGGGTGATTAGCTTGGATCAAGCAGTGCCAAACTGGACAGAAACAGTTTAAAGCATGGTTGAAACACAAATTTGAGTCCAAATCAATAAAGCAGGAAGAGATGGCTCATGAGGGTAATTGGAAGGAGATGGCTAAAACCCAGGAGAAGCCATGGGGACAGCCCTAATCAACACAATGAGCCCTCTTGTTGAGCAGCGCAGCCCTGCTGATTTCTGGTGCTGACACGTGCTCATAACTATGAGGACAGCTATCCGTGCACATGCCTCCTGTTCAGACTTAGTCAACCACGACAGAAAACATGCTTTTTGCTTCATCTCAGCTATTAAAACCCACAGAGCCAACTGAGATTTGCAATTGAGATTTTCCAAAAGCTTCCTGGTTTTGAAAAGAGGCAGCCATATTGAGTGTATGTGTAATCTTGTTTCTACTAGAAATGTCCTGATGCCCTTCTCAACACCAACGGCCCAGCCCAAATACCCCTGGAATTATTTGTCCCGCTTTCCCCACATTCCCCACCTCCCAGCACACTGGTCCTCCTTCAGTTTCTCCAACACGCCCAGATGATTCCTGCCTTTGAGTTCTTTGACTTCTATTTCCTTCTGCCAGGAAGCCTCCCTCCCCTGGCTCCTGTCATCATTCAGGTGTCAGCTCGACTGCCACTTTACCCTAATCACTTTCCTGATTGTCCTACCTTAAGCAGTTCTCCTCACAGAACTTCTCATCTTTATTTCTCTCTTCTCTCCCAGAACTTCCATAAAATAACATCACCTGTCTTGTTAACCAGTGTGTGCCCATTACACAAAACAATGCCTGTTGCATAGAAAGTGCTTAATGAATGCTTGTTAAATGTTGAATAAATTGGTGAATACCCAGTGTTTTACCCCAACCCTGAAGGCCCCCCACATACACACAGTTCCCCATGCCTGGAATACTCTTCAGCCCCCATCCAGACTAGTCAAGAATCTAACTCACCATTCACGTCTCAGCCTAGACATCACTTCCTCCAGAAAACCCTTCTGTGGCCCTTAATATCATGCTCAGGGCTCCTTCCATGTGCTGTAAAAATCTCTCTGTCCTGCGCTGGCAGTGCTTCCTCCAGTGTTGGGACAGAGTTACCTGTTTAATTGCCAACCATTCCACCTAACCTGTGCACACCAAGAGGGCCCATCAGACCACCCACTTTGTATCCCTTCCAGCTCTAGCTCTGTGCCAGGAACATGACAGACTACCCCGTAAATATTTTCTGAGTGTGAATTTGAACTGACAAATAATGAGAAATTAGTTTTTTAATATTCCTTCCTTCTATCCAAAAGGCACACAATGACTTCTCTTCTGGGGAAGAATATGGTTGTTAATTCACAGATGGTCCTGAAGATCACTTCTGAATCAGAAGCTAAGAAAAAATTAAAAGGCCATATTTTAAGTGAGAGAAAATACTTTAAACACCAGCCTGGTCAAAACATTTATTCTCTGGCTTATTTAAGAATTGGTATTTTTGAGGTTCTTTGGTAGACTAGTAATAATAACAAACACTTTAGGAATACTTTTTATGTGCCAGGAATGGTCCTGAGTACCTTGTACCTATTATCTCATTTAATCCACACAAAATCTCTGTTATTGTTTCCATTTTCCAAGTAATAAAACTGAGGCAGAGAGAAGTACACAACAGGCTGAAGACCACACTAATATTCTCCCAATAATCAGGAGAATCAAGACAGCCTGTCTTTAGAGGCCACATTTGTAATCACTGTGCTGGAAGAGAGAGGTGGTGGAAATAATTCTTATTCTCTATGTTCGCATTAACTAGCTGAACCCCAGTAGCCAAGTCCTTTAACCTCTCTGGCCCTGCTTCCCCATTTGTGATCACTTCTAACATCTGGATCATTTCCCAGGTCTTTTCTAGATCTAAATTCTCTGACTCCAAACTTCCTGCCCACAGGCATTAAAATTTTATGTTTCTCTCTTTTGTTGGAGCAGTGAATCCAATAACAGAGAGCCCATCATTGTCAGCTCATTCATTTCTACTGGCTGTGACCAGTGCTACAGGAGGACCCAAAAAGCTAAGTGTCAGAAGAGATTAGATTTCCCATTAATACTCCAATACCACCCCAACAAATAACCATCCCAATGAGCAGTCTGCTCAGGTCTCAACATGCTGGGCATCTCACTCTAGAATGGGGTGAACCATCACATGTAGGAGACATCCAGAGACATATTGGAGTAAAATTAATTCTTGCCACCTTTAGAGTATAGGACCAGCTAAGCACGTGGGAGGGAGTCAGGGGCATA
Organism: Phyllostomus discolor; assembly: GCF_004126475.2. Classification (NCBI taxonomy): domain Eukaryota; kingdom Metazoa; phylum Chordata; class Mammalia; order Chiroptera; family Phyllostomidae; genus Phyllostomus; species Phyllostomus discolor. Next base: position 187,345,586 of record NC_040903.2, on the reverse strand, counting down.
TATGCACTGGAAGGGTGGTTGAATGAGACATTCATTTGGAGCTCTTTTCAACTCTGAGACTCCATTCCACTTGTATTGCTAGGCAAGCATTTTTTAAGTTTAATCACAAGTCATCAATTTCAAATTAAGGGAGTTAGCTCATAGATATTTCCCTGTGTATAAAATCAGTAATTAAAATTCATTAATTTACCAGTATGTGGTCCTCGATTTCTTTCTAGTGAGTCACTGATCACCCACAGGGTAAGACTCTCCTCACTTGATATAATAATCACAATAGTAATTATAACACTTCCCAATTTACTAAACAAATACCACAGGGCAGGCACCTTTCTTGGGACTTTGTGCATATTATCCCATTTAATCATCATAGCAACATAAGGAAGTAAGATTATTATTATTCCCATTGTAGAGAAAGGAAACAAGGGCATAGAGAAGCTACAGAGTCTTCCCTAGGCAAAAAAGTTAGCACAGTATCAAAGCTAAGACTGAAATGTAGAACCTATATTCTTAGCCACTGTGCCTTTCATCAGACGCCATTGCATCAGGACACTACAGCGGTATGTAGCTGACTTTTCAGAATAAGTTGAGAGGGAACTCTGCCACTTCCCCCTGGAAATCTGCCAGGGGGTTGCTCTCTTTGTGAGAAGATGAGCAGTGGGGCAAACAGTCAGTGCGCGTGGGAGTGAGTACATGTAGGCAAGATGCTGTCTAGTCAGCTACTACTCCTCACGGGATTATACATGCACCTGCCCTGCTATTCTCAGCCTTACTGCCCGAGGCTCAGGGAATTCTCCGCCTACCACATAAAACCTTTTATCCTTCCTGGAAACCACTGAACAGGAACAGAAGTCAGTGGTGATACTACTACAATGATAATATCAGTCCCATATATAGCATTTATCATATGCCAAACATTGTTCTAGAACTTTACATACGTTACTCTATTCACTCCTCACAATAACCCTTAACGAAATAAGTACTTTATTATCCCCATTGTATGGATAGGGAAAGTGAGGCCCAGTGAAGCTAGTAATTTGCCCCAATCATTACAGTTAATAAATAGTGGAACTCATATTCAAACCCAAGCTGTTTGCTCAAAAGTCAGTGTTATGAATGACCATCAGCTGCCTCCAGGAAAAAACTTCTTAAATCCTGGTCAAAATCTACACAATCATGTTTTCTCACTAAGAAGACACACATCACATAGGTTGGACTAGAACGAATTTTCATGCGCATCTATTTATTCCCTCACTTTCATGAACAGAAATCAAGGCCCAAGAGGCAAAGTGTTTGCCCACAGTTATACCACGTTGTCTCCAGCGTTCCATGCCAATGGCTTTGCTACTGTCCTGTCCAAGCTCTCTCTCCAATGGACTGTTTTTTCAAAGTCAAATCTTGACTCTTACCTCTTTGAAAGATCCCAGCTACTCACCTTGTCATGAGTCCATGTCAACAACTAAATAACTGACCTGGGTTTCATTCAACTTAAATATTTGAAAACCACAAAGTCTCATGTAGGTTGTAGCACTTATTCAGAGATAAGATTATACTTCCTATAACACTGTGTTATATATCAAGTCCACCCCCTTTGAAGCTGAGTGCCTGAGAAACGGCACAGTGGGAATTTGTATTAACATCTTCACCCTCTCTTCATCCAATTACCTTGCTAAAATAACAGGAAAACTTTGCACAATTACCATGGATGTAGATACATCTTGAAATTACAATTGTTCTTTTCACTCCATCACATAATGCACAGAGATCTTCGTTACCATCTAAATATCAGACTCCTCTGCAATCTTTCTGACACACAGCCACCCAGCTTCATCCCTTCTTTACACACTATCTAGGTGCTGCTGTGGGCTTCTTGCACAGCCAGAAAGCTCATGACTTTGACACTCAGAGAGAGTTATTTATAGATCCATCAATATCCAGTCCCTACTCCAATGAAGTCAAGTTGTCCCTCCCTCTAATTTTAATGATTTGTTTCTATTTTAAACAGATAAGGTCAGAGGAAATGATATCTTCATCTTGCACATTTAAGAGAGGAAGATGGGTCCCAGTGCCACAGAAACTGCCTGTCAAGTGTAACATCAGTTAAAGCTGGAGTGGGTAGGGACGTGGAATCTGGAGTCAAGCTGCCTGAGTTTGAATCTTCTATTTGCTATTCTGAGACCTAAGAAAGTTCCTTAATCTTTCTGAACATCAGTGGTCTTATTTTGATATTCCTTCTTAAAATTGTTGAGAGGATTAAATGAGATAAACCACATAAAGGCACTTAGCACATGCCTGGCCTATGATATGTTGACTATTATTACTATTATTACACCCCATCACGGCAGTGCCCTGTGTGGAAACCCTTCTATGAAGCCTACATTTACATGCAAAGGAAAGAATGTGTCTGTTCTTACAATGTCTCACTTGAAAACTCATCATCGGAGTTGTCGAGAGAGAAGGGTGGAAGAAACAAGGGGAAGATTAAGTTGATAATGCGGGTTGTGTGACCCTCCTTACCTCCCCACTCCTTTCCCCAAGTCTGGAGGTGGGGCGCTCTATAAGAGTTGGTGATGCGCCTGGATGTGGGCGGTGCCCAACCCCTGCTCATTTTGTTGTTTCCTTTAAGACAACAAAACCACCAACTGGTGATGCAAGGACATTATTTCTCAAGCCTGTCTCTGCTATTTTACCAATGGAGAAAGAATTTCTAAATGATCAGTACAGCTCCAAGATTATTAATTCCTTCCCACCCACGCAGGAGCAATTAGGTGGAGGGAAGTACTACTCACAGCCTATAGACGGAGAGTGGAGACAGGCAGGGGTGGGGTGTGCAGGGCGGTACAGTTCCAGAGTGCTACTTTTAGCTACAAGTGCAGGAAATCCCTTATGTACCATATTTCTCAAATACAGCAAATATCTGCCCATGGTAGCTAGATAAAAATAGAAATAAGAATAAAGTGGTGGTGTCCTGGCCAGTGTGGCTTAGAGGGTAGAGTGACACCCTGCAAACTGAAAGGTTGCCAGTCTGATTCCCAGTCAGGGCACATACCTTGGGGGCGTGCGAGAAGCAAACCAATCAATGTATCTCTCGCACATCAGTGTTTCTCTCTCTCTCTTCTCCCTCCCTTCCTTTCTTTCTAAAAAAGAATAAATAAAACCTTAAAAAAATAAATCCCTTAGAAAAATTAATAATGTTGAAAAAGCAGAAGGGAATTCAAAGGTGACAATTGCACATTTCAGGTTCTAAGAAAATGGCCACATTTCTAGGAGCACCATCCAGCCGTTCTCGGATTCAGGCAGCACAGGAAAAGATGTTTGTAAATCATCCAGTGTTGATTTTTTTCAGACAATGCTCTGTGGAAGTCTTGGTTCCACAGGGGAGCTCCAGTGCCGCTGTACAAGAGGAGATGGGGTGGCTGCACTGAGCGGGCTGAGCTATGCACCATCTACAGTGAGGAACATTTTACTTTAATGTGGCTTATATATTTGTAAGATTCTGTTGGCAAATAGAAAAAAATGGAAACTCTGACACTTTTTAGAAGTTTGAATATTTTTTATAATAAACCACCTCCCTCATTCTATAGAAGAGAACTCAAGAATGAGACTACTTCAGAGACTTATTTATAGTCAAATAGCTAGTTAGTGGCAGAGGAAGGATTGGTTAGCATCTGGTTCTTCTGTGCATACCTGTTTTGTCACCCTACACCTTGTATGAAATGTTTGACAACTCCATTTCATATATAAGCAAAGAGGTGGCACTTGTAATGGTTAAATATCAAACAGAAAATATTTTATAAAAAAATAGTAACATACAGATCACTATGCAAGAGAAAAGTTAAGTTACAATATTGAGGATTCCAGCTGTGGTGACAGCAGAGTAAGTGATTCAAACTCACCTATTAATAATGATAAATTCATTTAAAAATTAAATGTTAACCAACTATTTGAAGGCACAGCGAATGAGCAAGAGCAGGTGGAAACTGGAGGAAATCCAACTTTTGAGAGAAGGAAACTTCTCTGGGTGAGATACATGGTTACAGTGCTTTGCTGCTAAAAGCACTTGTACGTCAGCAAGGCACAGGGCACCCAGGCCTCGGGCAGACATCAGAAGTCTACTGAACTGAGGTCCACAGAGCTCAGGACAGCCAGAGTGGCTCAGAATAGAGGGAGAAACTTCAGAAAGCGGAGAACCACAGAGAAAGAACCCAAATATCCTCATGTGAATTTATCTCAAACACTGGACTGAAACTTGAACTATGAATGCTTGGGGGAGAATTCAAGGAACCCAGAAAAAGTAACAGCTTCAGAGTTAAAAATTTAAGCAGACATTTTGGCTGTACCCTACCTTGAGCAAGATTGAGTTAGGAGCTTGAATTTGGCCAAATTAGAAGGGTTTGGTCCACACACCAGGTTTTCCATTAAAACCCTAGAATGGTCAACCTTAGAAGTAAGACTAAAAGTAAAAGTGAAATGAGGCCACTATAACAAAGTATAAAACCAATACTTCACAAACTCAAAGGAACCAACTAGTAATTTAATTGTGGGCAAAAACAAAAAGTAACATTCTTTACAGGAAGATGAAAGAATCCAATGCTTCTACAGCATGTCATATTTCATGTCCAGCATATAATAAAAAATTACTAGACAAAGAAACAATAAAAATGAAGAAAAAAAGAAAAAAGAAAAATGTGAATCATCAAGAAGCAGTCAATTGCAACTAGACTCAAGGTGATTCAGATGTTAAGTGTGGAAGACAACATCTTAAAAGCATCTTTATAAATGAGCTCAAGGGATCAAAGAGAAAAATGATCATAAAAAACATATAGTAGGATAATATCAGCAGAAAATAGAAACAATAGAACTAAATAAATATATATAATTGAAAGCAAAATCTCTATAATAAGAAAATACTGGACTATACTTTTATAGCATATTGGAGATGGCAATAAACTTTGAGAGCTCTCAATACAAAGTAACCAGTTGAAAAAACATAAATTTGGAAAAATAAATAATGCCTGTGACAATGATGGCATATCTAGTTCTGCACAGTATGTGTAATTGGAGTGCAAGAAAGAAAAAACAAAACAAAAAATATGGAAAATTATTTTTAAACTAATATCTGAGCATCTCCCAAACTTAGTGGAAAGAAAACAGTTAACATACAAATTCAAAAATGTTGGCATCCCAGTTCAAAAGTTCAACAGCTAAGCACATCAGAGTCAACCAACTGAAAATCAAAGATAAAGTAAAACAATTGAAAGTAGGAAGAGAAAAAAACATTATATAAGGAAGAACAATAATGCAAATGAAAATGACTTCTCTCAGAAAAATGAGAGCCAGAAATTACATGTTTAAGTGCTAAAATAAAAAATTTGTTAACACTGGATTCTATATCTAGAGAGAATATCCTTCAAAAAGCAATGTAAAATAAACACATTTTTGTATAAATGAATAGAAAATTTATTAGACCAGCAATTCAAAAAATATTACAGGGTTTCTTCACGTGAAAGAGAACTGGTAACAAAGTAAACCTCAGATCCAAGGGAAAGACTAAAGAGCAATAGTAGCAATAGTACATATGGTAAATACAAAAAAACCCCTGATGTTTTCTCCTTTTACCTTTTCTGAAGACAACTGAAGAAAGTATATATTATTACATTGTGGGATTGATTTCACATGGAGAAGTAAACTATATGATAATAATAACACAAAAGAGAGAAGAGGTAATGATTTACACTTGCAAAATAAAAATCATTGTCAAGTGGTATGACGCAAAGAGTAATTTGCAAAGGGGTAGAATATTAACTTACAATGAACTGTATAAACTACAGATGTGTATGTAATTCCTACAGCAACCACTGAATAAAGAAAATACAAACAAGTATAGCTAAAGATTTAACAGAGAAATTAAAATTAAATGCTAAAAACAACAGAAGTGCCCTGGCTGGCATAGCTCAGTGGACTGAGCGCGGGCTGCAAACCAAAGCATTGCAGGTTCGATTCCCAGCCAGGGCACATGCCTGCATTGCAGGCCACGGCCCCCTGCAGCTGCACATTGATGTTTCTCTCTCTTTCTCTTTTCCTCCTTCCCTTCCCTCTCTAAAAATAAATAAATAAATCTATAAAAAAAAACAACACAAAAACAAAAAAACAGAAGTAACAGAAGATTAAAAATCCAATGTAACAAAACATCAAAATGAGATACCTAAATCCAGTAATATTCATACAATAAATACAAATGAAATGAATATCCCATTTGAAAGCAGAGATTATCAAACTGAATAAAAATGCAAGATCCAACTATATGATGACTATAAGAGACACACTTTACATATAAACACAAGATAGGTTAAAGTAAAAGGGTGTAAAAAGATATGTTATGCAAACTGCAAGCAAAGAAAACTGGTACAATCATATTAATATCAAAGTAGAATCAAGACAAGTTTTATCAGAGATAAAGAAGGATATTTTAGTTAGCATAATACCCTCTACGTTCATCCATACTGTCACAAATAATAAGATTTCATTATTTTTATGGCCAAGTAATACTCCATTGCTTATACGTACAAGCACTTTTTTATTTACTCATCCACTGATGGGGACTTGAGTTGCTCTGTATTTTGGCTATTTTAAATAGTGCTGCAATAAACATAGGGAGCATATATTCTTTTAAATTAGTATTTCAGGTTTATTTGGATATATAACCAGAAGTAGAATTGCTGGGTCATAAGGCAGTTCCATTTTTAACTTTTTGAGGAACCTCTATACTGTTTCCCACAGTGAGTGCCCCAAACTGCATTCCCACCAACAGTGCACCAGCGTTCCAATGGGTAGTAACAAAACAGTCACGGAGATGAAAAGTACAGCATAGGGCATACAGTCAAAAATATTGTAGTAACTGGGTATGGTGTCAGGTGGGTACTGAAAATATCGGGGGAAACACTTTGTAAAGTAGATTATTGTCTAACCACTATGTTGTACACCTGAAAGTATTACAAAAGTATGTGAACTGTAATTGAAAAATAAAATGTTTTAAAAATAAAAAGTGATATTTTAATAATGATAGAGTAATCCATTTATCAAGACACCAAAATCTTAAGTGTATATTCTGTACCTATTAACATGGCTTCAAAATACATGATGAGAAAACTAATATGATACAGGAGAAATAGACAAATTCAAAATAAAGTTGAAGATTTTAACATACACCCCCTTCTTAGTAGCTGGCAGAGCAACCTCAAAAATTTTTGTTAGTGTATGAATTTGTATTATGACCTTACAAATACATGATTGTGGTAATGTGAGCCTGAAAAGATATTCTGCAGTTTTGGGGTACAGAGTTCTATAAATGTCAAATAATGCCAATATCCACAACATTCTTATAGAAAGTAGAGAAAACATTTCTAAACCTATTTTATAAGACCAGGATAATCCTGATGTGGACCAGCAAACATCTGACAAAGATATCACAAGCATAGAAAATTACACACCAATATAACTTATGGTTATAGCTACAAAAAGTTCTTGGCAAAATACTAAGAAATGGATTTCAGTAATATATTAAATGTATTATACATTATAACCACAAAGGTTTATCCTAGAAATGCAAACTGGTTTAAAATACTAAAATCAATAGATGGAATTCATCAAGTTAACAATTAAAAAGGAAAACCAAATAATCATCTCAACAGTTACAGAAAAGTTGTTGCCAATATTTAACATCAATTTCAGATAAAAATAAAAAAAGTCTCAGCTCACTAAGTATGTGCGTTAATCTGAAAAAAAGGGAATCTACTAAAACTCTACAGCTAACATCAATGATGAGACTACTTTTATATAATGAAGTTAGTAAAGTCATTATATAAAAATTATTTTGTATTTTTATATTCTGACAATAAGTTGAAACTAAAATTTTAAAAAATTATGTTTATAATAGCATCAAAATCCATTAGTGAGGAATACATTTAAGAAGAAGTACTCGAAACTACCACACTAAAGCAATGACCTGAGAGAAACAGAGAACATTCAATATTAATATGTTAATCTCTCCACACTAGTCTACTAATTTAGTGCAAATCAAAGCAGATGTTTCACAGAAATTTACAAGTAGGCTCTAAAATGTATAAGGAAAATAAGGATTTAGAATATTCAAAATAATTTATAAACAAGAAAAAAGTGGGAATACCAACATCCCTCATTTTAAGACTTATTACATAGCTACACTAATCAAGACAATTTGCTATTGGCAAGAAGAACAAATCAATAGAATAGAATTAGAGTCCAGAAACAGCCCTGTACAAATATGATCAAGTTTTTTGAAAAGGTGCCAGAGCAATTCAATGGGGATATTAAAGTCCTTCCAAAAAATGATGCTTAAGCAAAATGAATATTAATGTGGAACATCAACCCACATCTCACCTGTGTGTCTGTGTGTGTGTGAATCTAATCATAAAACTTGAAAGTATAAAACTCCTGGGGGAAAAACAGGAGAAATTCTGGCAACCTTAAGATATATAAAAGCATGAACTATAAAAGAAAATACAGATAAATTAGACTTCGTCAAAATTTAAAACTTTGAAAGATCATTAAGAAATGAAAAGGCAAACCACAGACTGAAAGTATTTGCACATGTATGTCAGATAAAAGACTTGTAGCCAGAGTATTAAAAAACCTTTTACAAGTCAGTAATATGTAACAACACAAACCCAGTAAAAGTTTTCAAACTAACACTTTACAAACTAATATGTACAAATGGCCTGTAAACAAATAAAAAGATGTTTACCATCAGTGATCATCAGGGTAATACAAATTAAAACCAAAGTGATAAACGAGTAAAGTATACAAGCTCTTGTCTGACCTGTCTCTATTCCCAACAGCCAACAACCACTAACTGAAGTCGAACCAAGCTAATCCTGAAGATAGACAATGCTGCCACAGCCTGGAATTCCCTCCGCCATACTCAGTTCACAATATTTACCACCAGGAGAAAAGTGTTTGCCTGGATAGGCCCCAGATTTTGTTTGCATCTCTGAACAGGACTTTATATTACTAGTTATTCACCACCTAAGGGATCAGCCCTATGTCAGGGCTGCTTTAGCCTCTTTAAAACTTTTTTCTCTTCCCCACCAGGCCCAATGCATCCAAAATATGAGAAGAGGCACCGAGAGAACATTGATTCGTAGGGTGGTTAGCTCTGATTGTGGGGATATTCTGAACAGGCTGGTATTGCACTCACTAGGCCCTCATTTCTCACTATTTGGAGTCTCTCAAGTACAAATGTTTTCTAAACAGTTGGCTTTGACAATCACCCTAAGCTGTTTTATCACTGCAACAGGGCTGACCTAGACAAGAGCAAGTGCTAAACTACCAACATCCCTGTGGCTTTCAAGCTCAGCTCTCTAATTTGTGTGCCTCCTACGAGGGAATTTCTGATGGGACCCAAGTGTTGTGTTGTTTTCCTACAATGGTGGCATTTACATACAAATTAATGGCCAAGACTGTAATTTACTCTGCTGAGAACTGAGGTGACCTGATAATTAAATTTCTGCACATGCAGAGAAAACATAAAACCAGCATGGTTTTTCTTGCTTTTTTCCCCCAACCCCCAACAGTTCTCCATCACTCCAAAGAATTCTTACAAGCAAATGTGAATCAACATTTTAATTTACAAATGTTCTCATTAGGAAGACAAAAAAAATTCCCATTGCCATGGATACTAAAATGCAGGGCCCAGGATGTGTAACCAAGGCTGAGAAAGATAATGAACAGATCTTGTGATTAGCAGGTGTTGCTGCTCAATTTCTAGCTGTTCATTCCCTCATCATCCCATCCTATGCTGCAAACCATCCTCAAGCCAGTCTTCAAAGTTTTGTTTTATCTTGCAATAGACCCCAGCCAAGCTACAGAGATAATTACTATAAGGCAGTTTCAAGTCTCCTCAGCACCAAATCTACAGTAAATATATCCAAATATATCATGACAACGGAAAAGAAACAGACTGAAATACTCACTTAGCTAAGTAACAGCTTTTCAGAAGAAAAATAAAAGCCATACTCCCCCCAAAACATCATATTCAATGGTGGCTTATATACTTAGAATGGCAGCCCCCAGTGATACCCTGAAAATCAGGAAAATGAACGTAAAATTTTCTAAAAGTTCCATTTTCCCATAAGGTTTCTATGCCTCAGGTGCCTTTATCATACATGCTGACAAGAACAAGCAGGTAATAAGACAAATGAATATTAACAAAGAAATTGCTAATCATGCTTCTTCCCTCAGCTTGTTTTTCTGCGAACATGCATACTCACAGCTGTGACTGTTATATGGCTTACATAATCTAGTCATATTTTCCCTTGGAAAAAATGATTCCTGATGAAAATAAATGCATTAAAATTTCATGGGTTGCCACAAAAAGCACCTCAATTTTCAGGCATTGAACTACCTGAACAAGCCTGGCACCACTGAATTCAATATGTGGCCGTAGGTATAATCTCCTTTGTTCCATCCGTATTCTTAACTGTTGTGCAGAGTTTACCTTCTATTATTTTTCTTACTTACATATTTCAAGTGGGTTTATGTAGCTGTGCCTTTTCTAACATCTTTAAGAAATCTGCAGTCTTAATTAATTTTTCTCTAGTCTGTCCCCTTGGTGTCTAATATACTATTAGGAAAAAACAAATGTTTCAATATTAAATGAAAAAAGGTAAGTTTAAAATTAGCACCATGGTGCATTAGTTAGGGTTCTCCAGAAAAACAAAACCAATAGGAGAAAGAAAAAGAAATTATATATATATATATACATATATATATGTATGGAATTTGCTCACATAATTATGGAGGCTGAGAAGTCTCAATATCTGCAGTTGACAAGCTAGACACTCAAAGGGCCACTGTGTAGTTTCAGCCTGACTTAAGTCTAAGATTGAAAGGAGAGTCAATGGTATAATTTCTAGCCAAAGAACAGGAAAAGACTGCTGTTCTAGCTCAAGCAGACAGGCAGGCAATGTTCCCCCTTACTCAGCTTTTTTGTTCTTTTCAGGTCTTCAATTGATTGGGTAAGGCGCAGACACATTAGGGAGGGCAATCTGCTTTATTCAGTCTACTGATTCAAATTTCATGCACAGACACCCTTCCAGACACACCCAGAATAATATTTGGCCAACTATCTTGGCACCATGTGGCTCAGTCAGATTGACATGTAAAATTAACTATAACAAATATTTAAAAGCTAAGTGCAAAGCAGGAAGAATCCCAACAAGAAGCAGATCTCATGAAGGTTTTAATCCCAGCTCTGACATTTTCCAACTGGGTGATCTTGGATGTTCACTAAACCTGTTTATTCATCTTTAAAAACTGGAAAGGAGGAAGTAAAACTGTCATTGTTTGCAGATGACATGACAGTGCACATAGAAAACCCTATTGACTCCACCAAAAAATTACTCGACCTCACAAGTGAATGTGGCAGAACAGCAGGACCAACAATGAAATATCAGAAACAGAAATTAGGGAAAAAATCCCATTTGCTATAGCAACAAAAAAATAATAAAGTACCTAAGCATGACCTAAACAAGAAGGTAAAAGACCTGTACTAAGACAACTACAGAACACTGAAAAAAGAAATTAAAGAAGATACAAATGGCCCTGGCTGGTGTGGCTCAGTGGATTGGGCACTGGCCTGTGAACCAAAGGGCCACTGGTTCAATTCCCAGTCAGGGCACATGCCTGGGTTGCAGGCCAGGTCAGGACCCCAGTATGGGGAGCACAAGAGGCAACAACACATTGATGTTTCTCTCTGTCTCTTTCTCCCTCCCTTCCCCTGTCTAAAATAAATGAATAAAATTTTAAAAAAAAAAAAAAACAAAGAAGACACAAATAAATGGAAGCATATACCATGTTCCTGGACTGGAAGAATTAACATCACCAAAATGTCCATACGACTCAAAGCAATTTGTGGATTCAACACAATCCCTATTAAAACACCAATGACATATTTCAGAGATATAAGACAAATATTTCAAAAATTTATATGGAACCATAAATGACCCCCACATCCTCAGCAATTTTGAGAAATAAGAACAAAGTAGGAAGGATCACAATACCTGATATCAAACTCTATTATAAGGCCACTATAATCAAAACAGTCTGGTACTGGCATAAGAACAGACACATAGATCAATGGAACAGAATACAGAGCCCAGAAATAAACCCATGTCTTTATGGTCAATTAATATTTAACAAAGGGGGTCAGGAGCATAAAATGGAGTAAAAATAGCCTCTTCAACAAATGGTGTTAGGAGATATGGACAGCTACATGTGAAAAAATGAAACTTAAACCACCAGCTTACACTACACACAAAAACAAACTCAAGGTGGATAAAAGACTTAAATATAAGTTGTAACACCATAAAAGTCCTAGAGGAGAACATAGACAGAAAAATTTCAGATATTCCCTTCAGCAATATTTTCACCGATATATCCCCTAGAGCATGGGACATAAAGAAAAAAATAAACAAATGGGACTACATCAAATTAAAAAGCTTCTGCACATCTAAATAAAATATTAGCAAAATGAAAAAAGAACCAACCATATGGGAAGACCCCTTCTGGAGATGAGCTCACCTTACACACAGAATATATTACACAGGAGGGATTGAATTACCATAAGGTAGGATGAAAATAATCTAAGAATACTCAGTAATTTCAATCATGTAAGAAAGATTTACAAAAATCAGCCATGTATTAGGCCACAGAAGAAGCTTCAAAAATACAAAAAGACCACGTTCTAATTTCAAGACAGAAACAAACAAAAGACTTTTTAAAAATTATAAAAATGCTTTTGGAAACCAAAAAACCACATTTTTAAATAATTGATGGGTCAAAGGAGAAAACCTGATTAATGATAAAATATTTATAACTGAAAAATAATGAACACATCACATGTCATATACTATGGGATATATTTAAAGTGGTATCTACAGGAAATTCATGGATTAATTTAAGATATATTAGAAATTAAAAAGATTAAAAATGAATGATAAATGTCCAATTCAAGATGTTATCAATCAACAGATTAAATCAAAGCAAAATAAAAAAACATTAAAAAGATAAAAGCAGATATTAAAAAATATTAATATAAAGAAAACATTAAAAAAAGAGGTGATAAAAACTGCCTTTTAAAGACAAATCATTGACAAGATTGAGATAAACAACATATTTACAACTATAGTGGACATTTAAAAAGAGAAAAAAACAGTTTAAATAATTTTTTAAAAGAAAAACTACAAAACAGACTAAGAAACACTAAATATAAAATATAGGAAAAAAATTTAAAGAGACATATCACATCAAAATGGCTTTATATGATTCCTTCCAACTTCAAAAGAATAGACAACTGCTCTTCTATACAAGCTGTTCTAGAAGAAAAAACTCCCTATATCCTTTTATAAGGTTAACATAAACTCAAGTAAGTTCATTTATATATCAACTTCCTATGATATAGGAAGATCCTTGTTTAGGATCTTAGTTGCAAAGATCCTAAACAACAGCAATCAAAATTTATGATTTATTAAAAATAAATACATCAAGGATAAGAATTTATAGCAGACAAGAACAGAACTGTAAGTATCAGGGCAGTTTCTTAAGTGTAATTAACCACATCAATAGATTAAAGGTGAAAAACATAATCATCTCAATAGATTTGGAAACTCATTAAATAAATTTCAACATCCACTAGCAATAAGAACTCTTAGCAAACTAGAAATAGAATAAAACTTTTTCTCAACCAGAAAAAAAAATCTATTGTGCATCATACTCAAACATAAACTTTTTTAAGTATAGTTGGTATAGAGGAATATAGACAATAATATTGTGATCAGTTTTCACAGTAATAAATGATTACTAAAATTAGTGGGGTGATCACATTGTAAGGTACCAGAATGTTTAATCATTATATTGTACACATGTAACTAATATAACTAATACAATATTGTATATTCAAAGTAAACTTTGGCATACTTTAGAAACAATAAAAGACAAGAATACTTGCTTTCATCACTTCCTTACAATTTTGTACTAACAGTTTTACAAGTGCTATAAGACAAGAAAAATAAATAAGGAATATGGATTGGAAAACAAGAAATGGAATTCCAAGAGATCTAACTTGTCATGTTAAAAAAAAAAAATCCAAGAAAAGCCAAGGTCAACCTTTAAATTATTAAGAGTTTATCAAGGTTCACTTCTGATCAAAATGGAATAATAAGTACCAAATTTACCTTCGCACATGAACCAACTAAACACTTAAACACAAAAAATTATTCTCAAGATATTGAACATTACACAACAAAAAAAAACAGGGACACCTGTGAGATGAGAAATCAGCAGGTCCTATGATTTCCCAAAGTGACTGCCTTGAGAAAGTTTTGAGGCCATCATTCAGGCAAGGGGAACCCAGGCAAAGCTAGTGATCTCCCTGAGTTGGGGAGATGGAGCTAGCCGTCCAGGGAGGCCAAGCCGGAGCTTACCAAAGTAGCATTAAAGGGGAAAGTTACAGAAAGAACTATAAAGATCTGCTGTTTTGAGCACTCAGCTGAATACTGGTGTGTGTGCATGTGAGGAAACTACCATATTTTTCCATGTATAATGTGCATTTTTTAACCTAAATTTTTGAGGGAAAAATAAGGATGCACGTTATATATGGGTGGTACTAATTCCAGACCTATGTAAATGTTTTTAACTCTTTAATTTATGCTTATGAATTAAAAGTGTAACTCTACAAAGCAATAACAATATCTATGCAAAATAATACCCTGGAATACAATAATTGGTTTTGTTTCTAGATATAAATAAATAAATACTTGAATTAAAAATTAAAATGAAAGCCTTTTTTCCTGAAAGCTTGGGCCAAAAACAGGTGTGCATTATACACAGCAAAATATGGTACCTGAAGCCACAGGGAGAACCACTGGGAACGACTGGAGGTAACAATACCTGGAGCTGAGAGCCTGGTTCAACTAGAATAGAAAACCTCATAATTAATGGGATATCAGCTAAACTACTCAGAAGTGTTTTCCTTCTGTAGGGAAGAGCAATTAGCACTAGATAAAACAGTACTTTGGTCCTGCCTAACAAAGCTTAAAACCTAGACTGAGATCAAACTTTTTCCAAGTAACTTAACCACATCCCAGAACAAAGCTCAAGAATACTTGTATATCCAGAATGCAATAAAGTAAAATTGAGAGTATATGACAGCAAATCAAAAGTTTCCAGGCATGCAGAGAAGCAGGAAAATATCACCAATAATGAAGGGAAAAGTCAATCAATTGAAATGGAGTAAGAAATGACACAGATAATAGAATTTGTAGACAAGGACATTAGAACAGTAAATATCATGGTATTCCATATATTCAAAAAGCTAGAAGAAAGACTGGTTATAATAAATAGAGATATGGAAGATTCAAATGAAACTCGGAGATTAGACTACACTATCTAAAATGAAAAATATGCTGATTAGGATTAATTGCAGACTGGGTAATGCAGAAGAAAACACTAATAATCTTGAAAACATAGTTATAGAACCTATCCAAAATGAAACCCAGAGAAACATGATCACTGTAAAAACATGAATAGGGCAGCAGTGAAATCTTTGGGCCACAAAAAAATACATGTAACTGGGGACACTGAAGGCATGAGGGGAGCAGAAAAAATACATAAAGAAATCATGGCCAAACTTTTCCGTATTTGATGAAAATGATAAACCCACCAATTCAAGAAGCTCCACATATCTTAATTCCAAGAAATATGGTGAAAACTATACCAAGGCACATCATAATCAAATTGCTGAAACCAGTCCGAGGTAGTCAAGAGCAAGCCAACAGAGTGAACTCGAGCATACAATACAGATTATAGTTACTAAGACAATTACTTCATCAATTGTAACAAACGTGCCTCATCAACCTGAGAGATTAATAATAAGAGAAACAGGACAGGAGGAGAGAGTTTTTGAGAGCTCTCAGTAACTTCAGCCCAATTTTTCTATAAACCTAAAACTGCTCTAAAAATGGACTATTAATTTTTTTAGTAAAGGGAAAAAAGATATTATGAACAAGAAACATAAATAAGCATGACAGCAGGGTTCTCATTGTGAAACTCAGTCAAGAAATATTTTTAAAGTGCTAAAAGAAAAAAAAATTGACAGAATTCTATACCCAGAAAAAATATCCTTCAAAAACAGGCAACATAAAGGCTTTTGGGAAAGAATTCACCACCAGTAAAACAAGAAATGTTCAAAAGAAGACCTACAAGCAGGAGAAAAATGATACCAGATATAAACTTGCAGCTACACAAAGAAATGAAGAACACCTGAAATTACCAAGTGAGTAAAAACACAGAAAGACTTAGGTTTTTATTATTTAAATTTTTTTTCAGAGTGGCCCAAGTTTTATATGTGTAGTACTACATAGATGTTAATTTTTACTTTCTTTGGTCTTTCTTTCTCTTTAAGCAATACATTATGATTTTATTTTTAAGAAAACCACTCCTCTCCAAATCTCAATCCACAAGGTTGGAGTAAGGTCGACAGCACATTTCTTCACATTAGATGTAAGCATACAACCCAAATCTGGCCAATGACAGCCAGCCTCAGGCTTTGTTAGGAATACTGAAAACTATTCCCTTCTAGCTTACCTTCTAGTTGCTAGGGGTTTTAGCAACCCCCTGCAGCTGGGGTTGGTAAGTTAGAAGGATATAAGCCTGCATCTACCATTACCTAGAGGATAGCCTGCCTGAGAGAGAAGCCAACACAGAAAAAAGCAGAACTAAGCATTATGGCTTCCTGATACTAACACTCACTGCAAACTGGAGCCAGTCATTCCTACATCCATTACAACCCACTGGGCTTTTCACTTATGTGAGCCAATAAACATGTGTGCACGCACACATGTGCACATGCAAGCCCCTTCTAAACTGAATTCCTGCAATTTGCACCCTGAAGGATTCTGACTAGTGCAGTAGTAAAGTGTAAAGAGCATTATAGGTGGAAAATGAAGGAATCTGCATTCTATTTTGGCCTCTGTCAAAATATAATTATGAAATCTTGGCCAAGGAACTGTATGTATATCCTATACACTGTTCTCTCCTCTGAATTCCTACAATAAATGCTGTCTGCATAGTTCATTAAGCAAATATGTATGTACTGCCTTGTGATATGTCTTCTTTCTTGACTATATTTCAATCTTTAACATTTTATTCACTTACCTTTTATTTCCCCAATCAGATTATATGTCCTTGATTTCTCCCACATAGCTGATTCTGGTCCCCTGATTCAAACACACAGGGCGTGCCTCGTATGAATAAGCTGATCTACGAGGGTCTTTTCTTTAATAAATTTATGATTTTGTGAGAATACTGGGATCCCAAATACCATGACTACTTTCTGATTCCACAGCATTTCATTCATATTGACCAAGCTATCCCATGCCTTGCCCCTGATACACCATGAGTCCCTAGAAGCAGAGTCTGCCTTCAGTTTAATTCAGCCAAGATAATGTACAGTGCCTTCAACACTGAGAGCACACTGAAAGCATTGGCTGAATTGAACTGAATTCCACCTAAGTTTCCCTTTTTGTCCAGAAATATTTTCCTTTACTAAAGAAGAGCAGAAGTGAAGAACAAAGGATTTAGGATCACAAGACCCTAGTTTTAGCTCTGGTTCTGCCATTCATTAGCTGTGTGCTATTTGCCATTTGTTACTTAACTTCTCTGAACTGCTATTTCTTCACATATGCATGGAAATAATAATCCCTGCATTGCCTTTTAAAGTTGTTGTGAGGAACAAGGCAAAACTTTGCAGGCAAAGAAAGTGACAGTAAGCAACATTTGCTAAGCATTATGATGTACTCATTACATACAATATTCCATTTAAAAACTATCTTAACCTCACTTGTTGTATCCTTACTTGACAGATGATGTTACCGAGACCCACAGAAGTCAAGTAATGTGTAGGGTCCATGTGAATCCTGAATCCATATTCCTTCCATCATATCACTCTATTTGGTAAACAGAAAGACGTACAAATAACTGGTCCCAAGGCATTCCAAAAGACAACAGGCTGGTGTTCAAAACCAAATGAAAAAGGGGAAAAGGGAATCAAAGTGGGACCCAAAGAGTCCCTGCTTATCTCCAGCGGTTAGGATGGACAAAATCATGGAACATGTGCCAGTACGACTTGATCCTCCTGTACCCAATGCAGAGGGCACTGACTGGTCATAGTAAGCTGGTCTTTCCTGGTAAGCTTGGCTGTGGCCTCAGAATCTGCAAACCTCACTCCAAATGGCAAAGTCCACCCTTCAGAGCTGCCTGCAAGATGAAGCTACTAGTCATACTTGGGCCATGTAAAGTCACTGCCTCCATCCTGCATAGACTGCAGAGTGGAACTATAGCCAGGCCAGGATGCAGGATGGAAAAAGGAAAGAGAACAGAAGGAAATTCACTTACTGAAAAGTCTATCTGCTTAATAAACATCATCAACCATATACCATGCAAGGCCCAGAGCCTGATGTCAGGCATTTGTAATCCCACCAACTCTGTCTTCTATGACACCAAAGGCTTTGGAGGTCATGAAGCAGGGTTACTATAAACATAAGAGAATAAAAGTGGACTCCTCTTGGAATTCTTTAAACATATAAGTGTGTATATGGGTACATACCTACACACAAATACATACAATTGAAGAATTACCATATGACCCAGCAACCTCTTTTCCAGGTATCTACTCAAAAATTTGAAAATATTTATTCACAAAGATAATATGCACCCCTATATTCATTGCAGTATTATTTATGGTTCCCAAGACATGAAAACAACTGACAGATGATTGGATAAAGAAGATGTGGTACACATATTCAGTGGAATACTACTCAGCCATAAGAAAAGTTGAAATACTGCCATTTGCAATAACATAAATAGATCTTGAGAATATCAAGCTAAGTGAAATAAGTCAAATGGAAAAAAAAAATATGATTTCACTCTTATGTGGGATATAAAACTGAAAGCAACAAATGAACAAGCAGGACAAACAAAACAAAGCTCATGGACATAGACAACAGCAAGGAGATTACTAGGGGGAAAAGGGGTTAGAGGGAGGTAGAAGAGGGTAAAGGTAGGAATAAATGCTGACAGAAGGAGATTCGACTTGGGGGGGTAAACACACAGTACAATATACGGATGATGTATCATAGAACTGTACACTTGAAACCTATATAATTTTATTAGCCAACGCCACCCTAATAAAATTTTTTAAAGAAAGAGCTCATGCCCTGGAAGTCACTTAATGCAGGGACCAGTGTCCTCAGGGCATGAGACCTGCCTTTGTAGCTCAGACGCCAAGGTGTCTAAGAAATGCAGTGACTTGTCCCTTGTTGCTGCACACAAAGAATGCTTGCTTTTAGCCTTACTTGACTATCCCCTCACAGGGTGCAATACCACTGACAACGTTCCTTACCTGGTCTTCCTTCCAGGACAACGTGGCCTCATGTTTTCCTTTGCCCTCCCTGCTCATCTCTTGGCACCAATGTTCTTTAATGTTCTACTCTGAGCACGTTCCTCTGTGCTCTTGCTGTCCCTGCAATCATGAACCACCCACAATTTCAACTACCATGTTCACAATGATGACAAGCAGAACTGCTCCCCACCCCTCTCCCCTGAGCTCTGCAGGAATGCATTCTAGCCAGGCTTTCTCTACAACCTCTGCCTCACCCTCCTTCACCCATCTATTCCCAACCTATGTGCTATTACCTTCTACCTTTACTCACATCCTCAAGTCTCTGTGCCTAGAATGACCTCTGCTTTCCTCCAACTCCCATTCCCAATTTTAACTTCATTCTTCAAAATGCTTCTGGCCTCACCTTGTTCAGGATCTATTTTCCCACTCCCAAAATCACAAGCCCAAGCTTGGGCTTCTTTCCCTTATTCCTGTGACCCCTGCCCCTGGAAGCACTTACCAAAGTAATTTAAAACTCTGTTTACTTGCACGTGGCCCTCTCTGGAGAGACAGCTCCTTGAAAGCAGGAGTCGAGTCCCTCTCTCTACATCCTCAGAGCCAAGGCAGCATAGTGTAAGGCCCTCAGCACCTACTCAATACATACTTATTGAATGAAAACAGTAATTAATAATTAGCACTATCCTAGTAGTGAAAGGAGTTGGAACACCCAAAGTATCTAATAGGGGAAAGCACCTATCACCATAATCAGGCATAGAGTGGGTACATAACACAGATGTGTTAAATGACCCAATTACATATTTCATTAGCGTTTATATGACTCTTCATCTTGTTTTTCAGATTAAATGAGCTTTTGTGGTCTGGACTTCAGCCCCAACTCTTATAGGAAAATGCCTTTCAAGTTCCAAATAGCTTACCAAGCAGCCCTTGGAACACACCCATTGGTGAACAGGGACTGGGTACACAACAGTGAAACACCATTTATTATATTTAGCTTTTATTATTTTTTTTTTGCTAAACCTGTAAATGGATAGCTACTTTACTGTTTAATGCACTTACAAATGATTTCCCTCATTATTTTCTTTAAGTAGTCTATCCTTCCTCTTTATCTTCATGAGTTTTTTTCCTCAATTAATTGGATTCAACATTGATAAGAGCTATTATAATACAATAGAGATGAACAGATCATCTGAACAAATAGTTAGGAAAAGGTAAAAAAAATCAAAGCAGTATAAAGCACAGATAGAAATAATTCACATTTTTATTTATTTTTAAATATATTTTATTAACTATGCTATTACAGTTATCCCAACTTTTCCCCCTTGTCTCCCACCAGCCAATACCTCCATTCTGAAATGACGTCTCCATTTCCTATACTATTCTTAACATCCCCCCCCCATCTCTTTTGTTCCTACCAATTATGCTTCTTAATCCCTGCACCATTTCCCCAAGTCTCCTCCTTCCCCCTCCCCCACTGATAACCTTACATATGATCTCCATATCTATGATTCTGTTCCTATTCTAATTGTTTGCTTAGCTTGCATTTTTAGGTTCAGTAGTTAATAGTTGTGATTTTGTTGCCATTTTAATTTTCACAGTTTTGATCTTCTTTTTCTTAAATAAGTCCCTTTAACATTTCATGTAAAAATGGCTTGGTGATGATGAACTCCTTTAGCTTAACCTTGTCTGGGAAGCACTTATCTGCCCTTCCATTCTAAATGATAGCTTTGCTGGATAGAGTAATCTAGGTTGTGCATCCTTCTTTTCATCACTTTGAATACTCTGTGCCAGTCCCTTCTAGCCTGCAAAGTTTCTTTTGAGAAATCAGCTAACAGTCTTATGGGAACTCCTTTGTGGGTAACAATCTTCTTTTCTCTTGCTGCTTTTAAGATTCTCTCTTTATCTTTAATCTTTGGCATTTTAATTATGAGGTGTCTTGATGTGGTCCTCTTTGGGTGCAACTTGTTTGGGACTCACTCTGCTCCCTGGACTTGTATGTCTATTTCCTCACCAAACTGAGGAAGTTTTCCTTGATTATTTCTTCAAATAAATTTTCAATTCTTTCTCAAGAAATCTGACATCCCTATGATTCAGATGTTGGTACATTTGGAGATATCCCAGAAGCTCCTTAAATATTCTCATGGTTTTTTAAATTATTTTTTCTTCTTGCTGTTCTGCTTAAATGCTTATTTCTTCCTTACATTCCAAACCATTGATTTGAGTGCCAGCTTCGTCCCCTCCACTGTTGGTTCCCTGTAGATGTTTCCCCATTTCACTCATTGTAACCTTCATTTATCCTGGGTCTTTTTTATGTTGTTGTTGTATCAATAGTTCTTTGAGTATCCTCATCACCAGTGTTTTGAAGTCTGCATCTGATAGTTTGACTATCTCTGTTTTGCTTAGTTTTGCTAACCCCCATTCTTTTTTCTGGGGTTCTGTTCTGTTCTTTCATTTGGGCCACATTTCTTTGTCTCTTCCTTCAACTTGGCAGCCACCCTGTGTTTGTTTCTGTGTATTAGGTAGAAATGCTTTGACTCCCTGTCTTAGTAGTGTGGCCTATTGTAGAAAAGACATCTGTAAATTATGAGGGGCAGAGCCTTAGGTAATTGCCAGGGTGAGGCAATCCACTTCACCGCTTTGTGGCTCTGTGTGAAGTGAAGACTTGGAGAGGGGATAATGCCACAGCCTGACTTCTGGAGGTTTTCCAGGCACTTGCCCTCTTTCAGTCACTTCACTTACTCCCCATAAGCAGCTGTTGCCCCTGGTGCTAAATCCCAGAGAGGACGGGTCCTTTACGTGGGGTCTCCTGAAAATTGGCAGTTTCTTGTGTTTCCCCCAAACCCTCTGGTTTTTACAGCTAGGACTTATGGGGATTTATCTTCCTGGTAGTGGAACCCTGGGTTGGGCTCTGCAGTCTGGCCTGAGTCTGGGATTGCTCACTCCCATGGTAGCCCTCTCAATTTTTATCCACTATAGTGAATGTGGGACTGCCCATTCCACCACCACCACCTCCCCACGCCATGCTGAGCCTCTATGCCTCTGTCCATCTCCACATCTCCACACGCCTCCTACCCATCTGGATGAATGTGGCTTCTTTAAAATCCTTGGTTGTCAGACTTCCATACACTCAATTTTTCTGACAAGTTCTGGGTGTTGTTTTCAGGTCTAGTTGTAATTTTTTTCTGTGGTTGTACAAGGGGGCAAAGTGTGTTTACCTATATACCTGCTTCTTGATTGAAGTACAGTTCATATTTTAAAAGTAATATGCTAAACAACTGGCTTATGTGCCTTTGTAAGCACTTCATGCTAAGTTCGGGACCATTGCATCTGTCAGAAAAGCCTCAAGACAAACTAAGAAGCCTGTACTCTGCAAGTACATGTTCAACCAACTCCACCCTTCACAGTAAAACTTTTGTCATTTTCTGGAAAATGGGTGGTTTAGAACAGTTTTAAAGGGTGGAGGGTTGGACTGAGAGTGGGCTTTTTAAAATAGCTTCATTGAGATACAATTCACATGACATAAATTCACTAATTTTAGGTATACAGTTCAATAGTTTATAGAGCTATGCAGCCACAATTCTAGAATATTCTCATCATCTCAAAAAGAAACTTTGTATCTCTCACCCATCATTGTCTCCCCTCAATCACTGCACTCCCCCCAACCCTAGGCAGCCATTCATCTACTTTCCTGTCTCTGTGGATGAGCCTACTCTAGACATTTCACATAAGAGGAGTCCTATAATACATGGTCTTTGACTCAGTTCTTTCACTTAGCATAATGTTTTCAAGTTTCACCCACATTGTAATATGAACCAGTACTTCATTTCTTCTTATGGCTGTGTAATATTCCACTGTATGGGCACAACATATTTATTCATTGACTCATCAATTGATGGACATTTGAGTTGTTTTCACTTTTTAGCTTTTATGAATAAGACTGATATGAATATTCATGTACAAGTCTTGTGTGGACATGTTTTTCATTTCTCTTGGGTACATATTTTAGCAGTGGAATTGCTGGGTTATACAACAACTCCACATTACCAAAGAGGCTGCACCATTTTAATTTAACCAGCAGTGTATGAAGTTTTCAATTTTTCTACATTCTCAGCACTCATTATTACCTTTTTTATTACAGCCATCCTACTGAGTGTGAGGTGCTATCTTATTGTGGTTTTAATTTGCATTTCCCTGATGGTTAACAATGTTGAACATCTTTTCATGTGCTTTTTGGCCATTCGTATATCTTTTTTGGGAAAACATCTATTTAAGTCCTTTGTCCATTTTTTAATTAGGTTGTTGCCTTTTTATTATTCAGTTGTGAGAGTTATTTATATTGAATATATTCTAGATATAAGTCCTCTATGAGTTACACTATTTGCAAGTACTGCCTCCCATTGTTTAGGTTGTCTTTTCATTTTGTTGGTGGTATCATTCATAGCACAAGAGTTTAATTTTTATGAAAACCAACTTATCTAGGTGTGTGTGTGTGTGTGTGTGTGTCACTTATGCTTTTAGCGTCCCATCTAATAAGGCTTTGGCCAAACCAAAGTCATAAAGATTTACTCCCACGTGTGTTTCTGAGAGTTTTATAGTTTTAGCTTTTACAGTTATACCTATGTCTCATTTTGAGTTAATTGTTGTGTATGCCATAAGAAGGCCTTATTTTTTCACTGGATATTATTTACATATTTATAAATGATAGCGTATCTCTACATCTTTCATTTCCCTACATGTTAGTAACCTGCTCCTTCTTCTCTCCAGCTTGCTCATGCATCCATATAATCTCTCCTCACAATGGCTCATAAACTTCTTCTCAAAAGATTCAGTTGATATATGACAGTTGAATTTCTTTCATAATATATGGCCTTGCTTGGAATACAAAAAAGTGAGGTATGCTATGCAAGTTTCTATTCTTTAGGCATTGAGGTATGGAAGGAGGGATATCCCTGATCTAATGACGAAGTTTGTACTTAATACATTTATTTGTCATATTGTCCAACATTTTATTTCCACTTTTAACCTTCAGAAGGGAAAAGCTCAGCTTATTTCATTAATAACAAACCCTGAAGATACATGTTTATCCTCAATTTTATAAAATGTCTATAGTACCTACTTTTCAATTGTCCTGTGGATTGGGGGATTTACTTGGTATTTATATTTTAAAATCAAATTAAGTATTTAGCCTTCTAAATTTTTGAGACATTATATTTTCCTTGAGTTTATTATTCTAACTTAATCAGAGATTCTTTTAATTTCATAAAATATCTTTCAAAGGTTACCAATACTGTAATTTATGATCTAGTGTTAGATTTACATTTAATAGTTGGTATATTTCTAAAGGTACAGATTTCAAAATAAACCAGATCAAATGGGCATACCTGAAATAATTATGGATAAAAATTTCATCCACTAGGGTTCCCTTTTCTCCACATTCTCTCTAGCACTTGTTTGTTGATTTGTTAATGATGGCCATTCTGACCAGTGTGAAGTGGTATCTCACTATTGTTTTAATTTGCATCTTTCTGATGGCTAGTGATGCTGAGCATGTCTGTTCAGGTCCTTTGCCCATTTTTTAATTGGGTTGTTTGTCTTCCTGGAGTGAAGTTATGTGAGTTCTTTATATATTTTGGAGATCAAACTCTTGTCTGAGGTACCATTGGCAAATATATTTTTCCATATGGTTGGTTCCCTTTTTGTTTTCCTTAGCTGTGCAGAAGCTTTTTATTTTGATGAGGTCTAATTTGTTTATTCTTTCCTTTATGTCCCTTGCTCTAGGGGATATATCAGTGAAAATATTCCTGGTTGGAGTATCTGAGATTTTCCTGCCTATGTTCTCCTCTAGGGCTTGCATGGTGTCGTGACTTATATTTAAGTCTTTTATCCACCTGAATTTATTTTTGTGTATGGTGTAAGCTGGTGATTGAGTTTCATTTTTTCACATGTAGCTGTCCAGGTCTCCCAACACCATTTGTTGAAGAGGCTATTTTTACTCCATTTTATGCACTGTTGGTGGGAATGCAGACTGGTGCAGCCACTGTGGAAAACAGTATGGAATTTCCTCAGAAAACTAAAAATGGAACAGCCTTTTGACCCAGCAATTCCACTGCTGGGATTATACCTTAAGAATCCTGAAACACCAATTTGAAAGAACCTATTCACCCCAATGTTCATAGAAACATAATTTACAATAGCCAAGTGCTAGAAGCAACCTAAGTGCCCACCAGTATATGGGGAATAAAAAACTATGGTACATTTACACAATGGAATATTACATAGCAGAAAGATAAAAGGAGCTCTTACCCTTCACAACAGCATGGATGGACCTGGAGAGCATTATGCTAAGTGAAATAAGCCAGGTGGTGAAAGACAAATAGCATATGATCTCACCTGTAAGTGGAACCTAATTAACAAAACAAACAAGCAAGCAAAATAGAATCAGAGACATTGAAATAAAGAACAAACTGGCAGTAATGAAAGAGGAGCGGGGAGGGGATAAAGGGGAAAATAAGGGAAGGGCCATCGAGGAACATGATAAAGGACCGATGTTCATGGATGGGGTGGAAGTGCATGGTGGAGTAAAAATGGAGACAATTGTACTTGAACAACAAAAAAATAAATAAATTTTTTAAAAAATTCTGTCCACTGCAATGGCATTCATTAAGTAAAAAGACTTAAAAAACAATTCCATTTAACTAAATAGTCTATCTATTAAAAAAACACCAACCATCCCCATTTTCACCTCTTCTCAATTACTTGTTTTAAATTATGTTAAATTTACCTTAGTTCTTTTTATTTAGATGCTCCCTAATCTATCAATATTATGTTTAATCAGATTTTCATAACTGAGTAAGAGTTTTGTCTGCAAACTAAGCAGGTATTTAAAATTAAAAGATCATTATCATTATCTAGTTTCAGTACCCTATGTGGATTCATTTTTATAAGCTCAAATGAATGATACATTATAAACTGAAATAAGAATGTGTATATTGGTAAACAAAAGCTTCCTAAGCTAGTTAACATTACAAACAATAGACTTGAAATTGTCACTCTTTTGAGTAAACGAATTTTTAAGTAAACAATCCCTAATTCTTCTAAATGTCATAGAATAACAGACCTTTAGAATTGTATGCTATTTTAATTCTTAATACACAGAGAAAGGAATTAAAACCCAGAAAGATTAAAGTGGTTTTCCATAGTGTAAAGTTTCTTCAAACTTGAAATTTTATTAAGCTGATCAGTTTCTAGCAATAATGCAACATTTCTTCATTTTTAGGCTTCTCCCTTTTTTTTTTTTTTTTTTTGTAACTTGACTTTCCTTCCACCTCGCATGCTTACTTTTCTTTCAACCTACTGGGCCATCTATCTCATCATTCCTGATTTATTCGACTAAGCCACTGTATCCCACCTAACCTCTCATGCCATCGTCAAAGTAATTCACCCATTATTCTTCACTTCATTAAATTCCCTTCCATTTTATAGTTTGAAGATTGTGCTGCCGCCCTTTATAGATTTTGGTGTCTGCAGTCTCTTGCTTTTAGGGGTCAGATGAAGTCTATCTTTCCTATATAGGCCCATGCTCATGTCTCAACTCTTAAGTATCAGATAAAGCCTTCCTCTTTGAGGCAAAGCCAGACGCACACGGACACAGACACCGCCCACTCTTACCTTCCATGTGAGGCCTGGGTCCTTGGTGTGAAGGATCACTTAAGTCACCACTTTATTAAGATTTTCAATTTACCCAGAAAGGTGAGTTTGATAATGAGTCATTTATGAGTCATGATATATGTCCCCTGTCACCACTTATTCATGTCATTTACAGCAAGTTCATCATGCCCTCTGGGTCTCAGTTTCCTGGACTGTAACATGAGGGGACTCTTCTAGTTTCTAAACTACTTTTAGTCCTAAAACACGATCATTTATCTAACTTACTGGCTCACATTTGCCTTTCTTTCTTTTTTTTAAGTAAAGAGTCTTGCAATGGGTGAATTATCTTGGATTATCAGGATAAAGTACACATGTAATCACATGCTTTTATAACATGGATTCCTCATAATATTATTAATGACATTACTAAAAACAGAACTAAATACCAAACATTTGCCTTTCTTGTTTTTGTGATTGGTAGAAGTGAAAATATGCCCAAAAGTTCAACTACCTTTTCATGTAGATTAGTAACTATTTGCCTTTCAAATGAGGTTGAACTATTTTTTTCCACCTTTAAAATATACTGTGAACATCATCTCCATTTCTGAACAGCTCCACAGTGTTTTCTAACTATAGTGTTTGTGCTAAATGTGAACAGACCTGCAAATTAATGCAGTTTAGCTCACTCGAAACCCAGAATGGCAAGTCTCTTTCTCTGAACTCAACCGAGCAGGAGTCAGTTTTGAGGACATGACTATGTTTAATATAGACAGGCCTGCATTTATTTTGTGCATTGTGGCCTTTCGTCTTTTAACACATTGAGTATATTTTCAAAGGGACTTTAAAGCATTTTCAAAAAATTAAAGTTGATTTTAATAGTTCCAGAAAATCTATTCTACATAGCCTGTGTGCTTTACAATATTTATGTAATGCTCACAACAATTCTATGAGCCAGGTACTATTATTTCTCCCCATTTTATAGATAAGGACACTGAGGCACTGAGGAAGAAAAATAACATGCCCAAAGTCACGTAGGCTTTAAGTACGGGCAGTCAGGTTCAGAGGCACATGTTTTTTTACTTAAAATCAAACAATATGGCATCTCTGGTTCTTATTAATAACTAAATGCAAAAGATAAATTATGGCCTTAATTTTCTCGCTTTGCATTTTTCATTTTTAAATACAAAAGGCCACTGTCTAGAAATCATTTTATTTCATCTATGCTTGATTCCAATTAATGATAATACACTCTTATCACTAACCCAGAAGTTAAAACCACCTTTGAATCTGACTACAAAGAGCAAACAAAACCTCTATAACCATACTGTAGATAGATCAAAGCTATATTCTGCCCCTTAGCAAGGAAGTGAAACAGGCAGTTCAACCAAAACTGTGTGAAAGAGAAAGTGAGAGTAATCCCCAAAATTATGGCATGAAACTAGACCAGGTTCAGACCACTGTAGACAGCCTATGGACCTTTTTTTCTAACAACTTAAGACAAGTCGAGGCCACACTAGTCTCAGTACAACTCATCACTCAAAACCTTTCAAATGAGTTCTACATGTGGAATTCATCACTATTTGGTTGAATTTTCACATTCTATGAGCAAGTTCTGTTTATAATGTTTCAAAACTAACATTCCCTTAGCAGCACAGTATCAAGCGGACAAAGGGACCATTCTATTAAAGGAAGTGATCCAAAAAAAAAAATCAGAGAAAGATTGGCAAAAATGGCTTTAATCTGAGCAGAAAGAAACATTTCAATGTGGTTTTGACTGAATCTGTCCAATAATTGTCAACTTCCCTACTGTCCAACACACTAAACATCACTTAGCATTTCTGCACTAACTGCTAATGCCCAGCGAGAAGGAGTGAGGGAACTGGTGGTGAAGGGTGGTCACCTACCAGCTGCTGTTAAAATCTGCCAACTGGTAAATAAAGCCTCCTGATTTGTGAGCCATCCCCCTCCCCCAAAAATGAGAACCACCATCTGGGAAGTGGGAAGAAGATACCACTTGGCAAAAATTGTTTCAGGAAACACAGGCAAACACAGAAACACACACAAAACACCAGTGTGTGCACACACCACAGAAATGCAATCTCTCAAGCTGATAAAACTGGCAAACACTCCCTACTGCTCAACATTTTCTCCAACTATCCTAACATGAAAAGGAGGTGGGAGGCTTCCTCCAGAGAGTCAGTGAGGGGCAGCAACATCTGGATTCTCTTTGGAAAGTCCCACTGCTGACTCATACCTGACTTCAAGCAAACCACCTGTTATGAATTTAGGGCAGAGTTTATCAATTTGCAAAGCAGGTGTGAGCATTCTCACCTTCCACAAATCATGAAGCTCATTTAAATGAGGATTTCAAAGAACTGTGCTATTCTGGGAGTTAGAATTCCCGAAAGGAAGTGTAACATATCATTTTTAGAGCCCCACATGATCTCCATACACTCGTCAAGAATTTCACAATCAGGATAAAAGCCACCGGTGGGCATCGCTATTTGTTCACACAGGTGCAACGGAAAAGCCTGGCATCTGCTCCCAGGGTGAGTGTGGCTGCCGCCAGTACTGGGAGAAAGTGACGGACGCTCTTATATCTCCTTTTCACCTCCCATTCACCCAAGACATTGCTCCAAAAGGGCAACTTCATTCCTAATTGTGATGTTCAGGCTGGACCTATAGGAACCACTCTGATTAAAGGCAATTGTGCAAAGCATCACACACGCTTGAAGCTCTGGACCCTGGGTGAATTTTCACTGAGGATCAGGACATAGCTACGTTGACTTAAAGAAGGAGTTCCAAGAATCAGACATTGAAACGTTCTATATTTGTTTTTTATTATACCTAGTAAATACCAAAGTCTCCCTCCTACTATTTTTCTTGATTACACTTCAATGTACCGCCTATATACTTTTAGTACTTCCACGTCCACATTTATAAATTAATTTTCAAGTTCACTTCTTAAATTGTTTTTGAGTTCAATCCAAAATATTAGTAGTTTGCTTTAAAAAGAAAGAACATTTACTTCAGGACTGGTTATAATAATAAGATTTTAGCCTTTCATATGTTAACACTTTGATCACCTTACCTATTCAATCATAAAACCTGGTCTCCTAATCAGTCCTTTCAAGTAATTCTCAATTTTATTTGATAATACAATTAACATGGGAATTCATGTATAACATTCTCCAATTTACATGAAAGTCTGAACAAATGGGAGAATGCTGTAGGTTAATTATTTACAGAGGCAGCATAACACTGTGGTTAAGAGCCAAGCTACCTGGGATCACAATCCTGCTGTGCCAAATCCTAGCTATGTGACTCTGGGTTTAACTATATGCCTTAGTTTCCCTCTTCTGTAAAATGTAGTCACTAATAGTACCTATAGAATATTGGGAGAATTACATTATTAATATATACATAAGGCATTTAGAACTGTTTGATCTACAGTAAGCTTTCAGGAAATAATAGGAGTTATAATCACCATCATAACCACTATCACTAAAACAAAATTCAGTAGAACCCAGTAAGTGTACCACACACTGTGTCTGAGGATCAGATCCAAGAGCTGCAAGACAACCAATTGAAGACAGAGGCCAAACATAAATGACTATTCAGAGCATGGAACGGTTGGCACAACTCAATTGAGCAAATTCTGTCCTCCGAAGCTCAGCCAGGACAAGAATGGCATAGGGAATGCCCGCTAAATAAAATGAAGCTGAGATGGAACATCAAAGTCTTCAGTATTAAGCAGATAAGAATAAAAGCAGAGGTTCCTCCTTCTACGTTGACACAACCCAACAGTAATAAAGTCTGCAGTAAAGATGAGCAACTCTTCAGAGCTGCACTGACTGCACAAAATACAAATTTCCCTCTCAAATAAAATCTCCTTCCATGCAGTCTGAGAGAGGTAACGGGAAAAACAGAAGACTCGAGTTAAATATGGCTTGCCCTGAGACTTATGAGTTGTTTCCAATCTGTTGCCCAAGCCTGATTCAATGGGAAGGTTAAGTAGAGTTAAACTCCCAACATAATATTGAGCACGCAAAGTTATGACACCTCAGGCACCAAAGGACAGTGATCAGTGAAATGTCACTTCTGAGAGTATTACTACAGTGCAACTAAGTCTGGATTGAAATACAATGAATGGCAAGCTCATACTTCAATCTAAAAGCATAATAGTATAGTGAGAGAAGGATATTACATATTTTTAACAGCCTGTGACACATTGGCAGCAACCCAATCAGAACAGCCTCTGGATGTAAAGGTGCTTATACCCATCCCTGCCTGGTAAACCCAGACCTAGAGCCACAAACAAGAAAACAAGCTCTCCTCTCCACCCCAGAGCACAATCCCCTTTATTGGCTCTGCTTTTGAGGTGATTAGAGCCATTTCTCTGTCCTGGTACCACATCAATACCACTAAATCTACATTCATTCTGAAAACACTGCTATTAGAGATGCAACATGGCCAAGGCTGAATGGGATGTGAAGCCATATACTGCATCTTATAGATGAAGTCACAGGAACTAGGGAGAAAATGGAAAAAAGATGCTCAACAGGCTTTGAGGGAACTTTTCCCCATTTTTCCCACACAGTTTTTAATGAAATAATCTACCGGCTAATTTCAGGAAAAGATGAGTTTAAGAAAAGAGCATTGAAAGGCTAGAGAAATATTAGTATTACAAATGATTAAAAGAAGAAATACACAATGAAGACATCACCATCATGAACAATGTTTTTGGACAACACAGAGAATTTAAATATGTAAAATATTTACCACATACCTGAGTAAATATATTTACTCTCTGGCAGATGAGTAGACAAAAATGTAGTAGAAAATATAAATATGACTAATAGCTACATGTACATCAAATGTCATCCCTTAAAAGCAGAAAAGACACCTTATTTTCAAGTGTCAATAAAGTGTTTATAATGAATCATACATCCCAGTCCTTAAGGAAAACCTAACCTATTACTAGAAGGAAAAAAGTTACTCATTTATTCAGCAAATATTATCTGCGCACCTACTATAAGCCAAGTTGTGCAATGGTTCTGGCATTACAGTAGTAAACAAGACAGATAGGAAGTCTACCTCCACAGAGCTTAGAGACAAGAAAAGAAGAAAGACTGGTAATTACAATACAGTCTGAAATATACTTTGATGTGAGAAAAACATGAATCAGGGAAGATCCCCACCAATTCATGTGAGACATTAGGAAAAGGGGCAATTTGCTAATCAAACAAAAGAACAGGGACAAAGGATTCCTCCAAAATGTCAAGGTACATATGTTACATGACATGTAATAATTTATCCCAAAACACATAAAAAGGAAAAGCTACTCAATTCATTTTATGAAGAGAACAAAATGTAATAAATTTGGAGAATCATCACACATAAACAAATGAGGTTACCTCAAGAATTCAAGGATAGGTTGATAATACTAATTAATATAGTGCTTCAGATATAATTTGATGTAATGGGAAAAATATAATTTTTGTTTCCCCTTAAAAAGTGATGTGCAAGTGATTCTAGCAAGGCTGCAGAATACAAGGTTAACACATGAAAATCAGCTGCTTTCCTATGTAGCTACAACATACCATTGGAATTTAAATTAAAAACACAATACAATTTATATTTGCACTCAAAAAAGTGAAATTGCTTAGGTGTAAGTATTTCACTAGAAGCACAATTCACAGAAGAAAATGAAAAAAATGGATTTCATTAAGAAATAAACACATCTGCTCTGCTAAAGACATTATAAAGAGAATAAAAGACAAGTCACAGATTGGGAGAAGATATTTACAAAAGACATATCTGATAACAGATTTTATCCAAAATATACAAAGAATTAGTAAAACAATAAGTGAATGACCAGATTAAAGATATGTAAAAGATATGGACAGACATCTCACCAAAGAAGCTATACAGGTGACAAATAAACAAGGAAAAAAGTGCTAAAAAATGGAAAAGAAAGGGGAAAATGCGTAACATCATATGTCATCAGGGAACTCATTAAAATGAGACACCGCCATACACAGAGCCGCACAGTGAAAACTGAGATCACTGACGGCTCCGCATATGGAGCCACAGGAACTTTCGTTCATCATCGATGGAAATGCAAAATGCTATGGCCACCCTGGAAGACAGTTTGGCAGCTTCTTACAAAAGCTAAACAACCAAGAATTTTCCAAAATGAATCAACAGCAAACCACTGATCCAAGTTTAAATACACAGACCCAGATAAACTAAATGTACACACAAACACATCCCAGAGTCAAACTGCTGAAAAACAAGGTTAAAAGAAATCTTGAAAGCCGTCAAAAGAAAAAAAAACACATTATATACATGGGAATAGAAATAAGAATTATGGCAGATTCTTTGTCAAAAACTATGTACCATAGACAATTGAAATGACATCTTTAAAGTGCTGAAAGAGAAAGAAAACTATCAACCAATGAAAATACCTGCCAGATGGAAATAAAGAACAAAACTGACAGTGATGGGGGGGTGGGGTAACAGGGGAAAGAAGGGGAAGAGGCAAGTCAAAGAACATGTACAAAGTACCATGGACAAAGACAATGGGTGGGGAGGATTGGATGTGGGAGGTGGGGGTAGATAGGGCAGGGGAGAGTAATGGAGAAAAAATAAGGACAACTGTAATTGAACAACAATAAACAAACAAACAAACAAATTATAAAAAGAAAATACCTCCCAAAATGAAATAGAAATATAGACATTTTCAAACAAAGACAGAATTCATTTGCAGCACCCCTGTACTATAAGTTCTTCAGAGTACAGAACTATAATACAGATGGAAACCTAAATAAAGAAATAGAGTAATAGAAATGACATAAGTAAAGGTTAAGTTTAAATTCATTTTCTTATTCCTAAATTTTCAAAAAAGGTAACTGCCTAAAGCAAAAATAGTGGTAATGAATGGGGCATATTTTAGAGTGTATGTCAGAGTAAAATGTGTGATGATAACAAAGAATAGAAAGAATTAGAATATATTGTTGTAAGG
Source organism: Phyllostomus discolor (assembly GCF_004126475.2). NCBI lineage: Eukaryota > Metazoa > Chordata > Mammalia > Chiroptera > Phyllostomidae > Phyllostomus > Phyllostomus discolor. The sequence continues at coordinate 187,311,423 of NC_040903.2, read as the reverse complement.
TTCTCATGCTACACATGAAGTAATATTTAAATTATAACAATCAAAAATATTAATTACAATTCTTTGTGGATTTAAAATATTTGCAGAAGTAAAAGATATGATAACAAAACCAAAAAACTACAGAGGTGAATATATACAATTAAAATGCAGTTTCAGTTGCTGGGTTGGTACATACAAGAACCAACCAATGAGTGCATAAACAAGTGGAACAACAAGTTGATCTCTCTCTCTCCTTTGCTCTCTCTCTCCCCCCCACCCTTCTTCTCCGTCTCTAAAATCAGTAAGTATATTAAGCTGTCTTAAGACTTTTCTAGTGGACTTCCGGCCAACATGGAGGCGTAGGTAGATACACTGTGCCTCCTTGCACAACCAAATTAAGGACAACAAAAATTTAGAAACAAAAGAACAACCAGAACAGACAGAAAATTGAACTGTACAGAAGTCCCACAACCATTCATCCAGACCGGTAAGAGGGGGGTGGCGGAGTTGTAGGCTGGCGGAGAGGGGTCTCGGCAGGAAAAAAGGTGGCTGACAGACCCGGGAGCACAGGGTGCAGGCAGCTATTGGCAGATTCCAAGTGCACAGGTGGCAGCTAGCAGACCCCAGGTGTGGGGAGACAACAAGCAGACCCAGTGAGGCACACAAGGCAGCAGGCTGTCCGTAGTCACACAGGTGATAATAGGCAGCGAGATAAACAAGGTGAAAATAGGCAGCAAGACAGACCACGCAACCCAGGGTCCCAGTGCTGGGAAATAAAGCCTAAAAGCACCAATGGAAAACACTTGTGGGGGCCGAGGCGCTGGGAGAGACTCCCAGCCTCACAGGAGATTTCGTTGGAGAGACCCACAGGGTCCTAGAATTTGCACAAGCCCACCTACATGGGAATTAGCACCAGAAAGGCCCAGTTTGCTTGGGGGAAGCAGCAGAAGGGACTGAAATCCAACAGAGAGTGGAGCAAGAGCCATTGTTCCATCTCGGACCCCGAAATGGTCCACCCCCACATACAGTGTCACAACCCAGTGACTGGGATGCCCCGCCCTGGTGAATACCTAAGGCTCTGCCCCTTGTACATAATAGGCATGACAAGACAAAAAAAAAAATGCCCCAAACATAACAGATCAAAGTTCCACAGCAAATACAACTAAGCAACCAAGAGATAGCCAACCTATCAGATGCACAGTTCAAAGCACTGGTGATCAGGATGCTCACAGAATTGGTTGAATTTGGTCACAAACTAGATGAACAAATGAAGGCTACACTAAGTGAAATGAAGAAAAATGCACAGGGAACCAATAGTGATGGAATGAAAGCTTGGTCTCACATCAATGGAGTGGACCAGAAGGAAGAAAAAAACATACAATCAGAAAAGAAATAAGAATTTTAAAAAATGAGGAGAGGCTTAGGAACCTCCAGGACATCTTTAAATGTTCCAATATCCAAATTATAGGGGTACCAGGAGAAAAGGAAGAGCAACAAGTGGAAAAGTTATTGAACAAATAATAAAGGAGAACTTCCCCATTCTGGCAAAGGAAATAAACTTCCAGGAAGTTCAGGAAGCTCAAAGAGTCCCAAAGAAGTTGGACCCAAGGAGGAACACACCAAGGCACATCATAATTACATTACCCAAGATTAAAATGAAGGAGAGAATTCTAGAAGCAGCAAGAGATAAGGGGACAGTCCCCTACAAAGGAGTTCCCATTAGACTGTCAGCTGATTTCTCAAAAAAGACCTTGCAGGCAAGAAGGGGCTGGAAAGAAGTATTCCAAGTCATGAAAGGCAAGGACCAGATTGCTCTATCCAGCAAAGCTTTCATTTAGAATGGGAGGGTAGATAAAGCGTTTCTCAGATAAGGTCAAGTTAAAGGAGTTCATCATCACCAAGCCCTTATTTTATGAAATGTTAAAGGGACTTATCTAAGAAAAAGAAGATAAAAATATGAACAGTAAAAAGACAGCAAACTCACAGTTATTAAGAACCACATCTAAAACAAAAGCAAACTAAGCAAACAGATAGAACAGGAACTGAACCATAGAAATGGAGATCACCTGGAGGGTTAGCAACAGGGGAGTCGGAGGAGGAGAGAGGGGGAAAAGGTACAGAGAATAAGTAGCATCGATGGTTGGGAGGAAAGAGACAGAGGGAGGGCACGAATAGTGTGGGAAATATAGAAGCTAAAGAACTTATGACACATGGACATGAACTAAAGGGGGGAAATGTGGGTGGGAGGGCATGTGCAGGGTAGAGGGGAATGAAGGGGGGAATGGGACAACTGTAATAGCATAATCAATAAAATATATTTAAAAATAATAAATAATAATGGGCAGATCACCATCTCAACCACAGTGGGAAGTTTCAGTTTAGCAACAGAAAAGGGAATAATGAGCCAATGTAAGAAAAGACCAAGATAATATAAATGCAAAATAAAAAGGAATAAAGGAGAATTAGCCAACTAAATTTAAAAAAAAATACTTTCTAGTCAGTGGGAAATGTATAAAGCAGGGGGTAGGAGGGAGCTGTATGGGGGGGAGATAGGAGTGTTTCAGTTTGTACTCAAATTAGGCTCCTCAAGAAAGAAAAACTAAATAAATTACAAATACTGGGATACCTTTGGAGACAAACTGATCTACCTATTGCTCTGTTTGTACTGATACTAGCATGATGTGAAGATTAAGTTATCTGCAAGTCATTTGTTCTTATTAAAAAAGTTGGTTAGATATTAAACGGTTGTTCAAAATGAAAAAATACCCATAAGTATAAAATTTAAATAAATTAAGTTAAATTAAAATGTTACAAAGTCTTTGCATTGTTCAGGAAGTGATAAAATTTAGAGTAGGCTAACAATAAAAAGTTAATGATGAATATTATAATCTCTAGTGTAAGCATCTAAAAATGTATGTTACTAAAAAGCTAATTTAAAAAATAGACTAATGCCCCTGGCTGGCATAGCTCAGTGGATTGAGCGCAGGCTGCGAACCAAAGCATTTCAGGTTCGATTCCCAGTCAGGGCACGTGCCTGGGTTGCAGGGTTCCACGGCCCCCAGCAACCGCACATTGATGTTTCTCTCTCTCTCTCTTTCTCCCTCCCTTCCCTCTCTAAAAATAATAAAATCTTTAAAAGAAAAACAGAAAAAAAATAGACTAATGCAAGTAGTTGATTAATTCAAAAGTCAATAAATGAAATAATGAAACAAACAAAAAACATGATGGATAGAGCAAACAGTAAAATGCTTTAAACCCACTTATATCAGTAACTACATTAAATGTAAATAAACTGAACACTCAAACTGTAAGTATTGTCATACAAGAGAAAAGTAAAAAAAAAAAAACCCAAGAGCTGCTTTAAATTATATAAAACAGAAAAGAAAAAAATCTAGTTACTAACTTTAAATAGTAACCAAAAGTAATATGCTACAGTTTTATTTTTAGATATTTATTTACTTATTTATTTATTTATTTTGAGAAAGAGAGAAGTATCATTGTGAGAGAGAAACATTGATTGGTTGGCTTCCATATGCACCCTGACCAGGGACTGAATCTGCAACCTAGATATGTACCCTGACCAGTAATTGAACCCTTGTGGTGTATGGAACGATGCTCCAACCAAATGAGGCACAGTGGCCAGGGCTGATACAGTTTTATTAATGTCAGAATAAACTTTAAGGCAAGAAGTATTACTCAAAATAAGGAAAGTATTTTATAATAATCAAGTGTTTTTTAATAGGGAGAGTAAACAACTCTAACTAATATAACTTCAAACTATATAAAGAAAAACAGAAAAATCTGTAATCATGTTTAAAGATTTTAATACTCCTCTCTCTAAAACAAATATAACAAATTGAAAATAAATCATATTATATAAAAATTTAACATGTGACCAAATTGTCCTAATATAGATAATACATATAAACACACACACTTTAATGGTATGCATTTTTTTCAAATTGTAATGGGATATTTACCAAAAATGGACTATATATTGTGCCAATAAAGCAAGCAACTCAAATTTCAAATTTCAAAGGATTCAAATTACAAGAGTGTATTCTTCGACCACCGGGCAATTAAGCTAGAAATCAATAAACAAACTTGAAACAAATTAGAAAATATGTTGAGCATAACTATAATGAAAATACAACATATTATTAAATCTGTAGGCAGCAAGTAAAGCAGTGTTTTTAAGGAAACCTAACTTTAAATGTATACATTAGAAAAGCTATACATCAGAAAAGATCTGACAAAAGAAGAGAACCTGAAAGGTCCATTATATATTAAAGAAATTTAATCAATTTCTTGATTTAATTTCTTTCCCCAGAGAAAATTCCTGTTTCCGATAGCTTCCCTGGTGAAATATGCTCAGCTGTAAAAGGGGAATAATACCAACCTTATGTGATAAGAGAATAGAAAAACACATTGTCTGCATCATGTGCTAAGGCAAGAATAACCTCAATAGTAAAACCTGAAAAGGATGGTATAAGAAAAGAAGATGACAGGCCAGTAACTTTCCTGAACAAAGATACAGAAGCCATAATCAAGATATTTGAAATTCAAATCCCTTGATATATAAGAAGAATAACACATCATAACCAAGTAGGATTTATAACAAGAATATAAAGTTAGTTTAACACTTGAAAATCAACCAATGTAATCCACTCTGTAACAGAATAAAAGAGAAAAAGTCATAGGTGTATTTCAATAAGTGCAGAAGTATATAATAGAAGTTATATGTTCCATTCCCAAATACACTAGGAATACAAAGAAAATCCCTTAATCTATGTTGATAGAAGTTAGAGTTGTGGTCACACCTTAGGAAACAGGTATATGGAATTCGTCTGGGGTCTCTAGCTTGATGTGGGTGGTAATTACAAGAGTGGAAACATAAATTCAAGCTATACAGTTAAGACTGCTGCACATCATTCAATATAATTTATACCTCAATAAAAAAATAAATAAAATGGTGAAAGAAAAAAACAATAACCTATGTATTAGGACAAGATTTGACCAAGAGCTAATGGACTAGATATGGCATGCCTGAAACAGACTGACAGGCAGAAGAACATAATAAACGCTAAAGGAAACTCTACAACCTTACAAAAATCAATGGGGAAGGAAGAAGAAATTGCTCAACCAATGATACTTTGAAAAATATGGTCCATCGGAAAAATCTCCAGGGTAGAACTTCACCTTACCATATATCTAGATGAACTACTAAGGGATTAAAAGTTAAATATAAAACCACCCCGCCTCCCAACACCTACTGTCCCTGAGGGCAAAAACGCTGAAAGAAAATGTAGCGGGATATTCAATGGACAGCCTTCATTTGGTCAATGTTCACTAAGAACCTCCCAAAGGCCAGGCGCTATTGTAAGTACTTAGCATACAGCACACGCTAAATACTCACAAATCGGAAGTAACAATGATGGGAAAACTGAAGCCCAAAGAGTCCAAGTAATTTGCCCTAGGGTCCTGCAGGAAGTAATAGGTTGGAGCAGAATTCAAATCCAGATTTCTCTGGCTCATTCTTGCCATGGCAGCAGGCTGTTTCAGAGTGACACCTTAGAAAGTAGTACTGTATATAAAATTGAGTTACGATTATATTCTTGCCTTTTGGAGACATTCTGAACATTATGGAACAATAGCCTCCCACAAGTAACCAACTGACACGACACTATATAATAGCGCGTTTGGTAAGATTTTTGTAAAATATTGCTAATGCTTAAGAGTTTTGAGTTATCAGCAGGGGATGGATTAAGAAGAAAGCCCCCAACAAACAATAAAATCACTGGAAGGGCACCAACATGGACTGTTAGTAGGTACAGGGTTTCTGTTTTCTAAAATCACACAGTTCACACTCCATAAAAGAATGAAATGTGGCCTCTCATGAGTGTAACCCGCCAGAACTATTATTTTTCTCAAACCACCTGCATTTGAGAATTTAGGACTCAAGTTTCCAGCGAAGACACGTTAGTCACATCCGTGTACATTTCCAAACCAGCGGTCACCGCCAAGGGGCGCAAGCTGCACGTACCAGCGCTGGGGACACGGGTTTCCGGATCCGCGCCACGATCACCGTCCGCCCAGTGATCATGCTCCGCGCGCCGAACCTGTCAGGACCAAATTTCCAGCTCAGATAGAGATGTCCAGCTTGGTCCTGAGAGGTTTCTGATGCCCACTGGGAATTTTAGTGCAGTTTGGTGGAGATTCCGCATGCCTGAACAAAGATGCGCTCCGGGTGGACACAGCCCACCGCGAGCGAGGCTGGGTCTGCGGTATCGTCCGCGGTATCGCGGTATCGCGGTATCCTATCGTCGGTGGTATCTGCCGAGAGCGGCTGGTGAGAACAAATTGTAGAGGGAGAGTGAAAATATGGAAGCTTTTGGGGAGGTGAAGGGGAATTGCCATTATTTCCTGCCCTCCTCTCCCCTTGGAAAATTAGGAAAACTTTGAAATTGAACCTTCCAAATTCAACTCAACATTTTCCAGGTGAATACATGGGTAAATTTAGGAACTCCCCAATGATCTGTAAAAGAATAAACATTTAAAAACAAAAGAGAAAGGTGCTAAGGTTGTAGCCACTCTTCTATAAAAGATATAAAGTGATGGAGATTATTTGTGTGTGTGTGTATATATATATATACATACTTTGTATAGGTCATATGTTAATATACTTTTATCTACTAGAGAAGGTGAAAAAAACTTCTTTAAGAAAATAAAATCAGTGAAAATTTTAAAAGGCTTCAAGTTCCCTGAACTTCTTTACAACCCACTAAAATAAGAGTCACAAAATAAAGAAATCTTCAGAATTCAAAATAAGCCTAAGAATTTCCTGGCCAGTTTTTCCAGGAACATTTAAATGCGACATATGAAATGACCCAGATAAAACTGTCTGCCTTGGCTAATCCAAGTGTATCTCTAACTAATAAGTTAAGGGAAAAAGTGAAAAAAAATCCTTAATTAAAAAAAACAATTCCCTTTATCAGTTCCCATAGCAACCATGACCAACGTTTGTTTGTTAATTTCTTTCTTTGGTTATAGCATTATTTTTTTATTTGTTATTAAACTGATTTGGTCTTGTTGGCTAATAAAAGTATATAGGTTTCAAGTGTACAATTCTATGATACATCATCTGTACATTGTCTTGTGTGCCCACCACCCAAAGTCAAATCTCCTTCCATCACCAAGGTTTCAAACACAGCAATAAAAGTCTTTGATGGGATTATGATCAGGCCACCACTTAGAATAGGTTGTTGGATCAGCAATGTTAAATTATGCCATTGGAAGCTCACCTTCTTCAGGGACCCCAGGAAAGACATGTGGTGTCCCCTCCACTGGGCACACTCCTCCTACAGAGTGGTACAGAGGACTTCCCATGACCCTCCTCTAGCTACTGCCAGGTTACAAATTCACCTAGCAAAAAAGACTTACTGTGTTTGCAAATGTGTCACATGAAGAAGGAAATATCTGGGAGCCCAGAGCATTCCTCTGATTCTAGGCTGATCTTCAATTTACAAACAACAACAAAAAGGAGTAGGGATATTTTATAAAAAGATAGTATCTGTTACATACCTAACTCTATGCCTGGTTTGGGGCAGGTTCTCACATTTAATAGATGTTGCTATCCCATGTTACAGATGAGATAAGAAGAGAGGGGAAGAGAAGGAGAGGAAGAGAAACATTGATCCTTTGCCTCTCACATGCCCCCAGCCAAGGACCTGGCCTGCAACCCTGGGGTATGTGCCCTGACTGGGAACCGAACTGGCAACCTTTCAGTTTGCAAGACGACATCCAAATCCAGTAGGCCATACCAGTCAGGGTAAGAGACGCCTCTTTATGTCAAGTAATTTGTCAATGCTCACTCAGCAAGAAAGTAGTTGTCACATACAAGTTTCACTGTGATAATTCAGAAAATAGAACTGATTTGTTCCTGAGGAAAAGGATATAAGATATTTTAATTTGTGGGGTTTTTCCATGTTATCAGCTTCTTTTAAGAAATAATCACATGCTAATTCTAACCCTGGCTGGCGTAGCTCAGTGGATTGAGCGCAGGGTGCAAACCAAAGTGTTGCAGGTTTGATTCCTAGTCAGGGTACATGCCTGGGTTGCAGGCCATAACCCCCAGCAACCGCACATTGATGTTTCTCTCTCCCTCTATCTCCCTCCCTTCCCTCTCTAAAAATAAATAAATAAAATATTCTTTAAAAAGAAAGAAAGAAAGAATCACGTGCTAATTCTGTTTGTTAAAATCTAAGTTTTAAAAAAGTATTTTGTAGTGCAACAGTATTATTTCTTCTGTTAAAGTTTTAGCCTATTTCTTTCAAATACCTTGTGAAAAGTGAAGAAAAGCTACAGTTCTTCCATTTCAACAGCTTATATTTTCTCTTATTACAAATCTAAACACACCTCATGGCAAATTCAGTTACTCAATTTGTGAATGCCATCAGAATAAACTGAAAACGAAATACCAAAAAAAAGTATTAATTCATTTATTTGACAAATATTTAGGCTTTTCCACCATGAGGCAAGCAGTTCTAGATGCAGGGGTTACACCATTAAAGAAATGAATGGAAATGCCTGCCCTCATAGAGACAGACAGACAAGTAAGTAAAGGGGGTCAAATAGTGTAAGTGGTGTAGAGAGAGAAAAAATGCCATAGTAAGGGGATGGCATGGCATAGTAAGGGGATGAGATCTCATAGTAAGAGTAGAGGGAGGTATAGGTTAAATTCACATGATCAGGGAGGCCTCTGAGAAGGGCCATTTGAAAGATCTGAGGGAAGTATGAGAGCCAATGTGGGAGACATCTGGAGGACTGGCATTCGAGTCAGAGGAGACAGCTTGTGCAAAAATCCTGAAGCAGGAGCACAGCTGGTGTTTTAGAAGAAGATCCAAAGCACCCAGAGTTGCTGAAGCAGAGTGAGCAAGAGAGAAAGCAGTAGTAAAAAGTAAGGGAGGTGGCAGCATGGGGCTAGATTGTTGTGGGCTTTGTACCACTTGAAGGGGCTCTGGCTTGAACTCTAAATCAGGTGGAAATGACAGGATGGGGCAAAAACAGGTTTACTGATGTGAGTACGAAAAACACTGTTTATTCTTGCATTATTATTTATTAATTATTGCATTATGTTCCATACAAACAGCTGTAAACCTACTTTTGCCCCACCCTGTATTGAGAGCAAAGGTGTGACGCACTCTAACTTACGTTTTAGAAAGAACACTTTAAAAAAAGGAAGGAAGGAATGGTGACTCCAAGATTTTTGGCCTGAGAAGCTAGAAGGATAAAGTTACAATTTAGAAACAGCTTAGACTGTGGAAAGTGCAAGATATTCAGGGAGCATAAATCCAGATTTGGACATATTAAATTTGAGCTGTCCAATACACATCTAAGTGCAAGCAAGCACTTAGATAATTCAAGAGTAGGTTGTAGACTCATTAACATACGAATGCTATTTAAAACCTTGAGGAGTTCCAGCCAAGATGGAGGCGTAGGTAGAAACGCTTTGCTTCCTTGCATCACCAAAAGGATAACAACCCCTTTAAAAACAATTAACCAGAACTGCCAGAATAGCAACCTCCATGGAACTCTGACAACCAAGGAGTTAAAGAAACATTCATCCAGACAGGTGGGAGGGACAGATATGGGGAGACAGACAGCCTGGCAGATGGAAAGGACCCACAGCAAGGTGGCAGCCTGGTGTGCAGGTTAGGAGGGAATGGCTCACCGAGAAACTAAAGACTAAAAACCTTTAGCTGTAAATACTGTGGAGGTTGCGAAGGTGGGAGAAACTCCCAGTCTCACAAGAGAGCTCATTGGAAAGTGGGGCTAGAGCTGAGTGAGCTAGCAGCATTGTTCTCTGTCTCTCCCCTCCTGGTGCTCTCCACAGAGAGCACCACAACCTGGCTAAGAAGGTTGCCCCTCCCTGATGAATACCTAAGTCCCCACCCCCTAACAACATCACAGGTGTGCAGTGACAAAGAAATATAACCCAAATGAAAAAACAGATCAAAACTCCAGAAAAAGAGCTAAGCAACAAGGAGATAGACAACCTATCTGATGCATAATTCAAAACACTGGTAATCAGGATGCTCACAGAATTGATTGAACTTGGTCACAGAATGAAGGAAGAAATGAAGTCTATGCAAAGTGAAATAAAGTAAAATATACAGTGAACCAACAGCGAAGGGGAGGAAATTGGGGCTCAAATCCATGGTTTGGAATAAAAGGAAGAAATAAACATCCAACCAGAACAGAATGAAGAAACAAGAATTCAAAGAAATGAGGAGAGGCTTCAGAACCTCTAGGACAACTTGAAGCACTCCAACATCCAAATCATAGAGGTGCCAGAAAAAGAAGAAGAGCAAGAAATTGAAAACTTACTTGAACAAATAACAACAGAGAACTTTCCCAGTCTAGTGAAGGAAATAGACTTCCAGGAAATCCAGGAAGCTCAGAGAGTCCCAAAGAAATGGAACCCAAGGAGGAACACAGGAAGGCACATCATAATTAAGTTACCCAAGATTAAAGATAAGGAGATAATCTTAAAAGCAGCAAGAGGAAAAGAGAGAGTTACCTACAAAGGAGTTCCCATAAGACTATCAGCTGGTTTCTCAAAAGAAACCTTGCAAGCAAGAAGGGGCTGGAAAGAAGTATTTAAAGTCATGAAAGGCAAGGACCTACATCCAAGATTACTCTCACTAGCAAAGCTCTCATTTAGAATGGAAGGGTAGACAGCAATTCCACTGCTAGGATTATATCCTAAGAACCCTGAAACACCAATCCAAAAGAACCTATGCACCCCAATGTTCACAGCAGCACAACTTACAATAGCCAAGTGTTGGGAGCAACCTAGGTGCCCATCAGTAAATGAATGGATCAAAAAACTAGGGTACATTTACACAATGGAATTCTATGCAGCAGAAAGAAAGAAGGAGCTCCTACCCTTTGCAACAGCATGGATGGAACTGGAAAGCATTATGCTAAGTGAAATAACCCAGGCAGTGAAAGAGAAATACCATATGATCTCACCTTTAACTGGAACCTAAACAACAAAACAAACAAACAAACATGCAAAATATAGCCAAAGACATTGAAATAGAGAACAGGCTGGCATTGATCAGAGGGGAGAGGGGAGGGAATTTCAGACGAAAAGGGAAAAGATTTACAGGAACAATTATAAAGGACACATGGACAAAAACAAGGCAGGGTGAAAATAAATCTAACATATGAAAGTCACAGTGCTAAATATAGTGAGGATGGGATGGATACAGGGAAGATTAATACATTGTCCCTGTTGTAAGGAGTATATACAGTACAGCAAGGACGCTCAAGCATCAAAAAAAATGAGACGTTAATGTAGATGAAATTAGAACAGTTTCAGAAACACAACTCGGGGTCAAATACTTACAATTTGAAAGGAATTCCATTATAATCATGACATAACTATAAATCATAGCTCTTGTTGAAATAATTTAAAGACTCACTTGATAAGCAGCAAAATTTGTGCTAATACTGAATAATAGTATCTTTCTGGTATATACATTTATACCATCTCTCACATCTTAGCTAAAAATCTCTTGACAAGGGGACACCTCTTGTGAAAATGACTTGGGGCTGTGCCACTGAGGACTGAAATATCATGACTTCATTTCCATAGCTGGAGTGCCAAAGGAGAGTTATTGCTCCCTTGATCTTTCGTCCCTGGTGCATGCTCAGGAGATGTTGCCAGGACCTGTCAACTGGCTCTACGTTGTAATGGTTTTACTACTGCCAAGTTGACTGAGATGAGCTCGTTTACAGCTGCTATACATGGCGATGCTTCAGTAGCCTCTCCTGTACAACGGGAACCCCCTACTTCAATGACAAAGACAGGATTCATGTTCCTTACCCTGTATCTCAGAGAAACAACTAACCACTACAAGTGAGGGCTGACACAGGCAGAGTCACAATTCATTTTCACTTGCCTTTTAAGTCTTCATTAATGCTGGATGGTGAAGGTCAAGGCAAGTATTAAATACTGTCTTTTTGCCTGTCTTCCAACACAGTGTCAAAAGTTTTAAGCTGGGATTTGCTTTGGGATGTGCAAGAATAAACACTAAAGCTTGAGTTCCAGCCAGTTGGCAAGCACAGGAATCTTTGACAAATGTAAAGTGAGAAAAAAGAACATAAAGCTTGTTGTATTGAGTGAGAGTAGGAGCCTGTGGAACCTGGCCAGCCAGTAGGAAGGACCAGCGTGGGCAATAACAAATGCTTCTGCCTATGGAAGAGCCTTCAAAAGGGACATTCCATCTCCATGATCTACCCTGAGGGACACTTCCAACTAGAGATTAGCCTGTGGAACTGGAAGAAACCCTCTGAGTATCCAACCTGCTGTGCACTTGGTGGGGTCTGTGGACACTTGTGTAGCAGATCCCCAGCTGGTTCACAAGTGTAAATGAGGCCTTTACATATAGAAAGAGGAATAAGGACATTATTTTCCTACCTCTAGGCCCTTTGGGAGAATCACTGTGCAATGCTAACAATTATTTGAAATATTTTAAGCTTCCTCTTTGAATTCCTCTCCTGTGCTTGAGGAATTAGATGGCCAAGAAGCCACAGACACCACCCTGAATTTCCCCAATGACTGCAGTGACACTAGACATGAAAACCTGAGTGGCTGGCTCCTCTGCCTTCTCAGAGCCACCAGAATGACAGACTGGCTGCACTGGCTACGTTGTGAGATTAAATGTATAAAAAGCATTCTTCTATTTTCTCATTTTAATGTTTCTGCTGTGTGGATGAATAAAGTGAAGCATGCAAATTATTTGAAAATCCTGGAAGTACTTTTCAAAGACAGTATTCTTTTTAACCAATAAACATTATTTTTACAGCAAAAAAAAGTGTTAAGAAACTTGGAAAGTGTTCTTGACTAGATTCTGCCTACAATATGTAATCTATAGTTACTTGTTGGAAATTACTGGCTGATCATTTTCCCAAAGGTAATGAAATATAGTGATGACAGCTAAGATTAGGTTTATGTTCATTCATTAAGGCATTCCTGTTTCTCTCTTCATGGTGCTGTGCTAAATGTCCTGATACCAAAGAACCTACACACTTGAAAGCACAAACCCCTGCCATCAAAGAGCCTACAGACTCATAAAAAAGAAAGTTAAGTAAAATATAAAATCTATATTATTGAAAAATACAATATGCTATTGGAACACAGAAGAGGAAGTAACCAACTTCCAGAAAAAGGCAAGGTGGGAAAGAAGTGTGTATATGGGAAATGTGACAGAAGCTAGAGAAAGAAGAGAGTGAAGGCTTTCGTTATGAACCGAATGTTTGTGCCCCCCCCAAAATTCACAGCTTGAAATCTTAACCTGCAATGTGTGATATTATAACTTGTGACATCAGCAATTAAAAAGTTCTTCACCTGGAATAACCTACAAAACCAATAAGGACTATTGACAAGGTCTCTTGGGTGCTTCCTATGAGAAAGCGCATGCTAGTGGTGATTTTCCTATGAAGTCTGTATTCCCTTTACACTCTACCATTTCAAAATAGATTCAGGTCTATAGATTTAGAGTCTAACTAAATCTTTTAATGAACAATTCCTGGATGAATCATTTGTAGAACAACCAAGAGAAAGGAGCAGTTGCCTTTTAAGACAAAAATATAATTTCCTCATTTTGAAGAAACATGCAAGAGCAAATAACTCACATGATGACATGTAAGTAGCTTCCACCTTTGGCATAATTTCTAAACTTTATTTAAATGACCAATCTAGGATCTGTGGTAGGCAGACTCTAAGGTGATCATCTCCACCTCCGTCCCTGCCTCCTAGTGTTCATACCTCATTTGATGCCCTCCTCTTCAATACATATGGGACTTTGTCACATCCTTCAGTAGAAAATGATGAATGTGATGAAATGTCATGCCCATGATTACATTGCATAATATAAGATTCCTTTTGTCAGTAGGCTCTCCTTTCTAGCTTGATATAGTAAGCAGCCATATTGGGGAAGCACATGTGGCAAGGAACAATGAGTGGCTTCTAAGAACTACAGGCAGCCTCCCAGAGTAAAGGATGGCCTCCCAAGCAGGAAGAATGGATTGAGCTAAGAGGTAACAGTTTAAAAGCCAGCACAAATGTAATGCATTTCTTCAATTTTATTTTCTTAGGAGAAAAAACAAATTGCAAATGAATTGGTGCAATGATTGACTCCTGATTATGTTTTCTCAAGCACTCTCTTATAAACCTAGTAGATTCATCTAGAGTACCATAGATGAACTTTCATGAATCCATGAATCCCTGAAATTTCATTATAAAATTGTTTTATATATCATGTATGTATATTTTAAATAAGTAGGTTCATTATGCAGATGAAATTAGAACAGTTTCAGAAACACAACTGGGGGGTCAAATACTTATAGTTTGAAAGGAATTCCATTATAGTCAGTGACATAACTATAAGTCAAAACTCTTGTTGAAATAATTTAAAGACTAGTTAATAGACATAACTTTCATTAAAATTTTAAAGGAGCCTGTAACCCCCTTAAAATTAGGTATCACTGCCCCATGTCCTCACTCATCCATTATTTAAACTCCCTATGAAAAATACAAACAACTCATGGATTCTTTTAATGTCTTGAGTACACTATTGGTTATAGTTCTCTTGGCTATAGAGAAAATGAAGCAATTTGAACCCCCTCAAGAAAAAGTAGGCAAAGGCAAGGGAATCTATTCAGGAGGCCTCAAGCCCTAAAGAAATTACCTAGATAAAGAAAGGGGGTCAAGATAGGACTGTGTCTTTTATACACTTCATCTAAATAAACTCCAATATTTGTGCTCAAAGGCATATTTACATTGCAGAATTAGTTGTAATACTGAAAATTTTGAAATAAATTAGATGTTCATAAGAATGGATACATTAAATCAATATAAGAATGGATAAATGGTATGTTAATACATTGGACTACTATATCACCATTAATATAAACCAAATCTACATGTATCTGACTAGTTTAAAAGCATAACATTAAGTGGGCATAACATTAAGCAAAAACAAGTTGCATAAAAATATATTCAATATCATATCATTTGTGTAAAGTTTTAAAACATGCAAAGTTATGGTACATGTAATTTACAGATACAAATACTTAGAGGAAAAGAACAAAAATACAATGAGAATTATAACCCCAAATTTAGATTTCTTTTACTACTAGTAGGGAGAGAAGGGAAATAAAACAAAGAGATGTTCTTGGGGAACTCTAATTATGTCTATCCTAGATGGTTTCTTTAAAATAAGCTGAATTAAATGTGGAAAAACGTTTAAGATTTGGCAAAGTTAAATTGTAGGTTTGTGGGTGTTTGTTATATTATGCTATATTTTTCTATGTTTTTGAAATGTTTCATATATTGAAAAACTAGGGAATGTAAATGGCACTAAAAAGCCTATTGGCAGTGGCCAGACCACCCCTGAGCAGAATTAACAAGACCTCAAAAAGGAGAGGAACTTGTCATCACATCTCAGAGGTTTTTGTAAGGCTCTTTTTCAGGAACAAGACTCTCCCTCATCAAAAGTGAATATTGGAAAAGAGTAACAGGGGTGGGAGGAAGGGGATTTACCAAAGAAAGAAGATTTTTAAAAAGGGAAGAAGAAAAGAGGATAATATTTTTATGGTATTTAAAAAGATAACACACAAACACACTGGTAAGAATCTCCCTGAAGCAAGAAGAAACAAGATAAGTAAAAAAGGGTCTTATTAAACCTATAGTTCCTGCCTGGATTCAACTTCTTCACCATTAGGTTGGATAATTGCAAGAAAAATACACCTGGCTCCATTACTGTCTGCATCTCAGGGGAAGGAAAAATCCTCTGTCTTTTTATTATCAAGTAATTCCATTGTTAAAGAAAAATTTCTGGTTCCTTGAAAATCATTAAAATGGAATTTAAACTTATTTATAGTATCTTACCTCTAATTCCAATAATCTATTCCTAATATGGTAAGAATGGTATAGAAAGACTTTCTCATTTTAAACCCATCCTGAAAAATGTTCTAGCATTTAGACTTCCGGCCAAGATGGAGGTGTAAGTAGACACACTGTACCTCCTCGCACAAGCAAAATAAGGACGAGAACAATTCAGAAACAAGATAACAACCAGACTGACAAAAGATTGAACTGTATGGAAGTCAGACAACCAAAGAGTTAAAATAGACACATTCATCCATACTGATAGGAGGGGCAAAGTTGGGCAGCTGGGCAGAGAGGGGTCTCGGCACAAAAAGCAGTGACCCCAGGCATCTGCTTTGCACAGGCCCCACAGCAGTGGCTGTGTAAGGCATCCTGGGTGGGCACAACCGCAGTGGGCAGACCCTGGGTGTGCAGGTGGTAGCTGGGAGACCCTGGGCCTAGGATGGCAATGAGCAGACCCACTGAGGTGGTGATTGTAAAGCAAGGTACTGTGCACAAGGTGGCTGGCTGAGTAGGCAGTCCCAGGGTCCCAGCGCTGAAAAATAGAGCCTTGGGGCACTGATTGAAAACACCTGTGGGGGCTGAGGCACAGTGAGAGACTCCCAGCCTCACAGGAGTGTTCGTTGGAGAGACTCACAGGGTACTAGAACGTGCACAAGCCCACCTACATGGGAATTAGCACCAGAAAGGCCCAGTTTGCTTGGGGGAAGCAGCAGAAGGGACTGAAATCCAACAGAGAGTGGAGCAAGAGCCATTGTTCCATCTTGGACCTCACCCCCACATACAGTGTCACAACCCAGTGACTGGGATGCCCCGCCCTGGTGAATACCTAAGGCTCTGCCCCTTGTACATAATAGGCATGACAAGACAAAAAAAAAAAATGGCCCAAACATAACAGATCAAAGTTCCACAGCAAATACAACTAAGCAACCAAGAGATAGCCAACCTATCAGATGCACAGTTCAAAGCACTGGTGATCAGGATGCTCACAGAATTGGTTGAATTTGGTCACAAATTAGATGAACAAATGAAGGCTACAATAAGTGAAATGAAGAAAAATGCACAGGGAACCAATAGTGATGGAATGAAAGCTGGGTCTCACATCAATGGAGTGGACCAGAAGGAAGAAAAAAACATACAATCAAAAAACAATGATGAAATAAGAATTTTAAAAACTGAGGAGAGGCTTAGGAACCTCCAGGGCATCTTTAAACATTCCAACATCTGAATTTTATGGGTACCAGAAGGAGAAGACGAAGAGCAACAAGTGGAAAAGTTATTTGAACAAACAGTAAAGGAGAACTTCCCCATTCTGGCAAAGGAAATAGACTTCCAGGAAGTCCAGGAAGCTCAAAGAGTCCCAAAGAAGTTGGACCCAAGAAGGAACACACCAAGGCACATCATAATTACATTAGTCAAGGTAAAAATGAAGGAGAGAATTCTAGAAGCAGCAAGAGATAAGGGGACAGTCACCTACAAAGGAGTTCCCATCAGACTGTCAGCTGATTTCTCAAAAGAGACCTTACAGGCAAGAAGGGGCTGGAAAGAAGTATTCCAAGTCGTGAAAGGCAAGGACCTACATCCCAGATTGCTCTATCCAGCAAAGCTTTCATTTAGAATGGAAGGGCAGATGAAGTGCTTCCCAGATAAGGTCAAGTTCAAGGAGTTCATCATCACCAAGCCCTTATTATGTGAAATGTTAAAGGGGCATGTTTTCTTATCTAAGAAAAAGAAGATAAAAAACATGTATAGTAAAATGATAGCAAACTCACAATTATTAACAACCACACCTAAAACAAAAACAAAAACTAACTAAGCAAACAGATAAAACAGGAACAGAACCACAGAAATGGAGATCACATGGAGGGTTAACAACAGAGTAGTGGAAGTAGGAGAGAGGGGGAAAAGGTACAGAAAATAAGTAGCATAGATGGTAGGGAGAAAATAGACAGGAGTCGGGGGGCAAGAATAGTATGGGAAATGTAGAAGCTAAAGAACTTACAACACATGGACATGAACTAAAGGGGGGAATGTGGGTGGGAGAGGGTGTGCAGGGTAGAGGAGAATGAACAGGGGAAAATGGGACAACTGTAATAGCATAATCAATAAAATATATTTTTAAAAAAAATGCTCTAGCATTTATTTTAACAACCCCCTGGAATCAAGGTGAAAATTGAATCAAAATTTTGACCACATGTATGAATCACATGTTCTAACTCCTATCCACAAAGGATTTTGTCACATGCCTGAAATTTCCTTTGAAAATGAAAAAAAAATTATAAAATAAATAATAATAGTAATAACACACTCCTTGCCTTAAGGTCAAGGCTTTGAAAACTATTTGTCAGCTTCTAGCACATTCATTAAAACCTAGCTTTTCTAAAATGTGCAAGTCAACATATTGAGAAAATTAACTTCATAAAGCTTTAGAAAACAAATTTTGAAGATTTTTCAGTCTAAACCTTTTTTCATGGACAATTCTAGATAACCAAGGAACATCATGGCAAATGCTATCAAGTGAAGGACTAACAAATGAAGATGAATTTAACCAGAAAGAGATTTACTCTCAAGAAAGCATTTGTGCAATGAAAAGGCAAAGTGCCAGTAGCACAAATAAAGCAAAGGCAGGAAGAAACAATTTATGTGCAGTAACACATTCTACAGAAAGGCAATAAAGCCTATATGATTTATAAACAAACTGCATTATATTCCCTGATATCATTTAGCCTCAACCTCTACAAGCAATCCTAAGAGCATCAACAAAACAAAATACCTTCAACCCATAAAAGCTTGAGACCAACCAGCAACTGAGAACACTGTAGGATTTTCCCTTCCATGTCACACTGACCTCAGAGTAATCTGATTGAAAAGTCAAATCATCACCCTCACTTGAAAGCCTACTGTTCTACTTCTTAAATACATTGCATGTAGCCAAAGAGTGTCTCTAAAGTTCTATATGTCAGTATACTTGGAACACATTAATTCCATTAGCAGGCTATTTCAGGAAACAGTGAGCATATTTCTTGGAAACAAATACATGTGGTTTAAAAAAAAAAGCAGCCTCAAAAAAAAAGTATGAGGTGAAAAACTGACAACAAAGATGACTTTTAAATGCAATTAGAACTCCTTCCCATTACATATCAAAGTTGTCACAACTGCTTCTCCACTGAGTGGTTGGTGTTTCACATTTGTGTCTTTAAACCAAAAAGCCTATCTTGAGATGGCACCGTAAGGAGTCTATCATAGGCAACTGCTAAACGAAGTGTATCTTAATCATAGGCAACTGCTAAACGAAGTGTATCTATTTTCTCTGTTACATTACTATTGGCAACCAGGTCCTCAGTAAGTGCCCAGAATTGTTTCCATGGTTACAAAAAGCATTCAGCATCCCTCTTGTTTTAGGCCAATTTAGCTGAAAATCTATTGTGGAGAAAAATATGGCACATTAAGGAACCATAAAATCAAGGCACAGCGTTATGAAAAGAATTCAAGGTTAAATGGGAAAAGCAGGCTTGACAAGGCTTTTTAAAAAGTGAATATAAATCACTGATTAAAATGCTGCCTTTTCCTAACATATCTCCAAATGCATCTATTTATAGACTGCAAAGCAACCCATGTACTCTGTCTGATGTGATCCCTTGGTACAAAGGCGAAATAGCATGTGAAGATAATTTAAGACTGTTAACCAGCAGGTAAAAAAAAAAAAAGTATCTTAGCATTTGCAAAGCTAAGAGTCCAGTTCCTTATCCTAGTTTCATAGGGTCCTAGGGTATTTAAATATTTTAAGGGAAGAGAGGAATAAGAGCTTTTGTTCATTTGCTATAGACATTTGAAGTAAATTAGTGGGCTCCATCACAGCAGGAAGACACAGAGAGAGAGATGGACTCTCCCTAGAGGCAACTTGGTAAAGCTCCTCCATCTATAAAGTCATGAGTAAATTGGGACAAGGGGACTGTCTCATTCTAGGTCCCTGCTGCACTCCCAATTCCCACTGCCACCAAAGAGCAAGGGCATCAGAAACATCTTTGCATCTTCTGGAACATATTAAACAAATGGTAATAGCTTTTCAACAATCTGAAGGAGAGGCCCATGGCTTATCCCTGTGCATACCTGTCCATTCCCCACAGTGCTTTGTACATGGCAGGCATTCAATAAATACTTGGTTAACTGAGAAGGGCCATTATATAAGACCTCTCTTTATAAAGAAATATTTCTCCCCATATTTACCTATGCACGTGTACCACCCTTTATTATTTTCTCTTGTTCTTATTTTCACTGTGAAATGGAGAGAAGTGGTGGGATTTTAAATCATAATGTTGGTTTTATTTTTTCCAAGATGGCTGCAGAACAGGTGGAAGTTATACTCACCTGCTCCAAACCTCAATTTGGATTTACAGCTAAATTATAGAGCAATCAACCTGAATAGGCAACTAACGTCTAGCTGAACTGAAATATTATAACCAAGGATTTACAGAAGAAGCCACATAAAGACTGGTAAGAAGGGCAGAGCTGAGAAAAGGGCTGCCCCCCTCCCCCATGCACCCAGGTTCAGTGGTGGCTGAGAAGCTGAAGGGATACTGCAGCTACAAAACTCCCTCCCCCCACTGCAGGAACATGGGGTCTCAATCTCATGCAGGGATCCCCAACCCAGAGCAAGAGAGATGGGAAGAAAGGCCACATGGCATCTGGTGAAAAGCAGTGGGGATGCAGTCTGCCTGGGAGACCCAAACCTCACCTTCCCAGGGAAGAGCACTCCTATTGTTACAGCATCAGCCTGGGGAGTGTACTGCCCAGTCTCACACTGCTGGCAAGGCCACTGTGCCATACTCGGGTTTTGCAGAGGAGTCTGCTGGCTGCACCAGCAGTGACTTTTGGGGACATCTTTTTCTGGCAGAGACTCAGACAGTGACTAAACTGTGTGGCTTTGGAAAGAGGGCTAGCCTCCCCCACCTTGAGCACACAGCCAGTGCCCCTCCCCGCACCTGTTGAATCACTGTCAGGTCCCATCTGCTGTGTTCAGCAGTGCAGGGAGACCAGAAGTACCGAGCAGAGCTGGGACTTTTGAACCTTGCCTCCTGGGGAAACTTTTGCCCAGGAACCAGACAGGCTAGGTCTGGAGGGTGTGGCTATAACATGGGAAGAAGGGAGTCATTCCTGTCTCCCTGTGAGCTCAGCTTCTCCCACCTCAGGAAGGAGAACAAGTACCCACTCCCCTCCTACAGGCTTGCAGGCACCACCCCAACAAAAGACTGTTTGGATCAGTCCTGCCAAGTTCTGGACACCCTGCCCTGCTGGGCTCAGTTCCATAGGAGGAAAGGGAGAGCAGCTCAGAGCTGGGACATTCAAGGGCCTCTGTGAGGCCCTCAGAGGCAATTGTCTGGGACCTGGATGGATTGCATGGTTGGCCCTTTTCTGTGGACTAGGTCAGCCTCACCCTCAATAGAAGACTCTTTTGATCTGTCCCCTGGCCTGGAGCAGCTGAGCTGGCTCCTGCAGAGGAGGTGGCTGGCTGCACCCAATCTGAACCTGCAGTGAGCCCCTCCAGGGGAACTAGAGTTGGAGAGACTGGCAGAGGCTGAGTGGTTTGGCTCTGGAATAGGCACCACTTTCACCTCATTGGGTGCCTGACTGCATGATCCCCATGTAGGGAAGTCACTAGCACTATCCTCCTTACCCAGGTTACCCAACCCTACCAAGTTCACAATCTGTGGAAGGCAGCCATGGCTCACTGACAGCCTAGGCCTACTCTACAGTCTTTCTTCGGAAGGCTCTGGAGGAAGACTAGGCAACCTCAGGGAGAGGCCGAGCAGCTGACAGGGGGAGACAGACCACTGGGAGCCTCCACCCTTTTATGGATCTTCCCCCAGTTCTAACCTGGAGGAAGCCGACTCTTACACACAGATTGGCCCCTCCTGTGCACACCCAAGTCCAATAGACACTGCCACACACAGTGAACAGTGTGGTAGCTCCAGAAAGGTAGCCTAAGGCCAGATACATACATCTGATGTCAACCTGTGCCCGAACTTCCCCCAAGTGGACCCAAAACCAAAACAACCAATAGTGGGCTTCAGATCAAAAGCCAGAGCTCAGCCTACCTAGTCACACAAGTAGCACACCCAAAGGGGGATTCCAGCACACACCAGACCCTGCTGGGAACAACAATGCATCAAGGGAGGGCGATCCCTGAACAGCATCTCATACACGGTGATGGAGGTAATACCCTTCTAGTCAGCCAGCCTGAAGGGTTAACTCCACCCATGAAAAGGTCAAGAGTATTCAAAACTCCACTGCAACAAGAGGGTGCCCATAACCCACATGAAACATTCCTAGAGCACAGAGCTCAGGAGATCTGGAAGATTGTTCCTCTGAGCCCAACAAGACACCTTCATCATAACAAGTTTGGGAGTCATAGCCAATTGAATGTTTATACCTATGAAAGGTCTGAGATTTTACTCTACTTGCATACAAACAAGATAGCCTGCTACAATGTTATGAATGTTGGCAGAATACCCAAGACTTCTGGGTCAAAGACAAAAGATAATGTATTACTCACAATACAGCAAGCAACATGAGCAACACTGGTTCCCTATCCTCCATGTACCACAGGAGCAATGCATAGGCAGGTCCAGATAGATTCTGTGCATGTAGTGAGTGTATATGACAGCCAAGAAACACCAAGTTTGGAAAACCTCTATCATTAGCAGGCAAATCTGCCTAAGCTTTGCCCTGAAGAGGCATAGACTGGACAGCAAAAACAAGTCTTCCCTCTGCTCTGGAGGGAAACACTATCTTTGTCTTCCAAGGTTCTTTGTCATACAAATATCCTCAAAAAGATAATCCAAAATAAAAGATGCTTGTGACTGTGCTCTCAGGACATGCAAAAATGCAAGAGACCAATGGAGAATTATCTCCAATGGAGAATTACCTCCTAACATGAGATACCACTACACACCTGTGAGAATGGCTTCAAAATTTCTTTACATAACACCAAGAAGTGCTGATGAGGACAGGAGTGACTGGAAATCTCACAGATTACTTTGGGAATGCAGAATGGTACTCTGGAAAACAGTGATTTTTTAAAAATAAAGTTAGATATATATTTCCAATATGACCCAGCAATCCCACTCCTCAGTATTTACCTAACTGAAATAAAAACTTACATTCACACAAAAACTTGTCTCACAATAGTTATAGCAGCTTTATTCATATTGCTAAAAACTGAAAACAACCCAAATATCCCTCAACTGATGAATGGGTCAACAAATTGTGGTGCACCCATGCAATGGAATACTGTGCAGCAATAAGAAAGAAGCAAACTACTGAAACACACAACATGGATGAATCTCAAATGCATTAGGATACGTTCATTATGAAAGAAGTCAGATTCAAAAGGCTACAAACTGCATAATTCCATTTATATGACATTCTGGAAAAGGCAAATGATAGAAACAGAAAATATATTAGCAATTGCCAGGAGCTGGATATAGGGAAAAGGACAACTGAAAGGGGACTTGGGGGAATTTTTTTGAGGTGATGGAACTGTTTTATACCCTGATGTGGCAGAGGTTATAAGACTATGTGTGTTTGTCAAAACTCAGAACTGTACTAAAAAGGATGAATATTACTGTATGTAAATTATAGCTTTACAAGGAAATAAGAGAGAGAGTATATGGGTGAACTCTAGGATCAGACTTCCTGAGATCTGCCTCTTTTAATGTGGATCTTGGGTATATACTCAAACTCTCTAAGCATCTCTTTTCTCAACCATGAGTTGAGAATAATAATAGTATTTACATCTTGCAGTTGTTAGCTTTTCTATTGCTGTGCCATCATTAATTGTTGTTATTATTATTATTACTTAATCCTCACCTGAAGAAATGTTTATTGATTTTAGAGAGAGAGGAAGGGAAAAAGAGAGGGAAACATCCATGTGAGAGAAACACTGATCAGATGCCTCCCATGCACAGCTGGACCACAGATTGAAACCACAACCTAGGTATGTGTCCTGACCAGGAATCAAACCCACAGCCTTTTGGTTAATGGATGACACTCCAACCAACTGTACCACCCATCCAGGGCTATTAATTATTATTTGATGTCCTATTATATACCTAATATTATGCCTTATGTTAAGGTATAGAACTGCATCTATGACATGGAGGCTACAATCTAGTGAATAAACATCTTCTGAGTGGACAAATAAAAATGATTGTTTTACATTGTTTTTATGTTATTATAATGCCTTTGGATTATTACAATGATTACACAAATTAATATGTGTTAAGAGTTTATCAAGCCAAATTTATGTTAAATTTTTTAAATACAGTTCAACTTTAGCACAAATTTTCTAAAATACAAATAGACATCTCAAGTCAAATCTAAGAAATCCTATTGGTAGTCCAGATAGTTCTAGAATTATCTCTACAGGTAATTTTAAAACACTTGAAATTGCAGTCACTTATAGTTTATCAGATTCAGAAAGAATATCAGCCTACCTCATTTTTACAAATTTATTTTAGCATTTGATATTACTTTAATTTGAATAAGAGTATCAAGGAAGTATAAAAAGAACATGAAAATGTTTCCTCATTTTCCAAAATTTACTATATCTGGGTAAAACATTCTCTTTAAAAAGCTAAAACTGACTTTCAGTCAAGATGGTGGCATAGGCAGACATGGCTTGCCCCTTCCACAATCACATCAAAATTACAACTAAAATATAGAAAAATCATCACTCAGAACCATCAGAAATCAAGCTGAATAGAAATCAAACAACTACATAATTAAAAAATACACATCCACCCAGATTGGTTGGAGGGGCACAGACATGGACTGGTCCCTCACCCACATGTGGAAGATAAAAATTCAGGAGCAATATCTCAGGATTAAGGAGTCCCAGCCCCATACCAGGCCCCCCAGCCCAGGATTCCAGTGCCAAGGAGAAAAGTCCCCACAACTCCTGGCTGCAAAACCCAGCAGGCACTGAGTCAGTGAAAGAAATATTTAATGCCCGAAGCAGTTCCTCTTAAAGAATTCACCACAGACTCACCTACTCAGACTCACTCCCTCTGAGATCCAGCACCAGGGTAGCAGCTTGAAAGGACCAGTGGTATACAGAGAGAAACTGAGTTGTCTGACATCAAGATGAGCAGAAGCCATTGTCCCTTTTCTAAACCCTCCCCCCACGAGCTGGCAAGCTGGCACCATATCTGAGGCTCCATCAGCCTGGCTAACACTGTTTGACCCACCTAAAAGATCCACAGAAACTCTGCCCCACCCAGCTTACAGGCCCACCCAAGCTGCTTTTCCATATGAATAGCTGGTCTTAGTTCATGCTTCATAACTTTCTAAATCCTCTCAAACAAGCAAGAGCTGGCCTCAGTGAGCACTGGGCCAAGTACTAGCATCAGCCTGCCTAGATTCACAGCTTGGCTTCACCTGGGAATCTCCAAGCTCAGCACAAGTAGCAGCAGCCATCTCAGACTGCTTTAAGCTCAGGCAGGGTGGCACGGGGCAAAACACAGGTGGGGGCTGACCTTGGCCTGCACCAACAGGGAAACCCAAGGGCCAGTGCACCCAGTGGACAGCTACAGACCCCTTCAGAGCACCACCATTCTTTCCCTGCACAGCTGATCCTTCATGGAGGGTGGTAGTTGGTGGTCAGTGGTAGCAGTCCCTGCAGCTGACTGGCCTGGGTAAATCCCTCCCATTGCTCTGCCAACAGCAACCAAAGCTCAACTACAAAAGGAGGGTGTATTCAGCTCACATGAAGGGTATACCTTGAGTACCCAGCTTGGGTGATAGGGGAAGCTGTGCCACCAGACCTTACAGAACACCTACTACATTAGGCAACATTACCAAGACTTAGAGTCAAAGCAGTTCTACCTTGTACATAGAAAAAGGAAAAAAAACACACAGAGAGGCTGTCAAAATGAGGAGACAAAGAAACATGGCCCAAATGAAAGAACAGATCAAAACTCCAGAAAAAGACCTAAACAAAATAGAGATAAGCAATTTATCAGATGAACTGTTCAAAACATTGGTTATAAGTATGCTCAAGGAACTTAGTGAGGACCTCAGCAGTATAAAAAAGACCAAGTCAGAAATGAAGGATACACTAATTGAAATAAAGAACAATTCACAGGGAAACAACAGTGGAGGGAATGAAGCTGGCACTCAAATCAATGATTTGGAACATAAGGAAGCAAAAAAACAACCAATCAGAAAAACAAGAAGAAAAAAGAATCCAAAAAAACTGAAGGTAGTATAAGCACACTCTGGGAAAACTTCAAGAGGTCTAACATTCACATCATAGGGGCGCCAGAAGAAGAGGAGGAAGAGCAAGAAATTGGAAATCTATTTGAAAAAATATATAATGAAAGAAAACTTCCTTAACTTGGTGAAGGAAATAGACTTGCAAGTCCAGGAAGAACAGAGAATCCCAAACAACATGAATGCAAAGAGGCCCACTCCAAGACACATCATAATTACAATGCCAAAGTTTAAAGATAAAGAGAGAATCTGAAAAGCACAAAGAGAAAAGCAGTTAGTTATCTACAGGGGAGTTCCTCAACGACTGTCAGCTGATTTCTCAAAAGAAACTTTTCAGGCTACAAGGGATTTTGGCAAGAAATATTCAAAGTCATGAAAAGCAGGGACCTAAGCCAAGATTGCTCTACCCAGCAAAGCTATCATTTAGAATTGAAGGGCAGATAAAGAGCTCCCCAGACAAGAAAAAACTAAAGGAGTTCATCATCACTAAACCATTATTATATGAAAGGTAAAGGGAATTATTGAACAAAAAGATCAAAACTATGAACAATAAAATAGCAAAAAGTACAAATTTATCAACAACGGAATCTAAAAAAGAAACTAAGCAAACAAGAAAAGAAACAGAATCATAGACACAGAGAACATTTTGATGGTTGCTAGATGGCAGGGGGATGTGGCGGAGTGGGTAAAAAGGCGAGGGGATTAGGGAGTACAAATAGGTAGTTATAGAATAGCCATGGGGATGTAAGATACAGTAAAGGACATGGGGTAGCCAAATAACCCACATGCATGACCCATGGACATGAACAATGGTTGGGGGGATTGCCTGAGGGATTGGGAGGTGCTGGGTGAGGGTGGGGGCAAAGGGGAAAAAATCAGGACAACTATAGTAGCATAATAATAAAATATATTTTTAAAAATGATCCAGCTAAGAGGAATCATGAAAACGGATGAAGAAATTATGAAGTATTCCAGAAATGTCTGTTCCCCCAATGAGAAGAGAATTACTTCACCTTTATATCACATAAAATATCCAGTAGCCTGTGTGAGGCCTATATGTATTACCACCACACTTCATATATACACACCCAACACCTTTCTCTGCATAGCATGCACTGCTCTGTCCTTCAACGAGGTGAAATGTCCTTACTTCAGACTTAGAGTATTAGAAGTATGAAACATTTATGCCAGAACATACTATAGCTACTTTTATAGAGTTAATTACAGTCTCAACATATTCATTTTACATTTATTGAAGGCCCATTATATGCTCAGTTCTGACAGGATAAGCTTTATGGGCAATTTGTTTTAAATATGTCCTTTCTATTCAAGGCTAAAAGAAAACCAAGCTATTCTTATTTCAAAGATTTTCTATCTACTGTCATCTCACATCACGTCTCAGTGAAATACTGTGAGAAGTGTCCTTGGAGTGTTACCAACTAAAAATTTTGCAACAAGTATGGCTTTTTGCACAGGATTTCACACTGAATAATATAGTAACATCTAGAGATTCCTAACCTAGTGAAAAAAAAGAGAACAATTTAAAAGATATTTTAAAAAGCATAACATGCACAAGGGGCTTCTCAAACAGAGCCCATGGGCTCATTTTCAACTTTTCATTTGCTAGGAACTCTTGTTTTGAAATATGAATCCCACAAATATGGACATTCCAAAATTTACACATTGAAAAATATTCCTAAGGATTACATCTCTCAAGAAAAAGCCAACAGATGGAAAGGTATAAGAAGGAGAGAAATAAAAGTCATATGACAACTAAAATAAATAAAAATAAAATGAGTAGAAATTTCCTTTGGAAGAACCCAGAGAAAATTATTACTGGCTAGCTTACCTTGCTTTTTTCCATAAACATTTTCTAAAGTACCAGAGGGCTGACTCTGAAAGCCATGTTCGAGGACACTCCTCTGCTTTTCAAGGTGACATTCTTCCTCAGCAATAGAAGAAAGCACATGTGGTGGCTTTTGGTCATCATGAGTCTGATTGGGCCACTGGGATATTATGGAACATGAGTCCTTTGCATGTTGGCTAAGTCTAGGGCTTGAACTTTGGGCAGAGTCCTGCAAATCACTGTTACAACAGGAAAAATGATCCACTTCGAGAAACAAGGAATTTGTGTCCTCTTGACTCCAATCATTGCTTTGTTCTTCATCTTCAAAGTAAGTTTCCTGAAGCTGAATATTATCTAAGTCCTGGTCTAGTTTGTCATTCAATTTAGAGTCTTGTTTGCTTAAGTTGACCAGTGAGGCAGATAACACATCCCCGGCTTGCTGGAGAGTTTCATATACCCGGGAGATCCAGGAAGAGAGAGGCTGGAAGAAGTTCTGAGCATCCTGAGACGCCATGGCCAACACCATGGCCAGCGATCTGATGATGTCTAAAAGTCCACTTGTTCAGTTCCTTCAGTACTGTGGAGTTAATATGAACTACAGAAATTAAATTGGAGGTCTCTTAATGGCTGTGAACATTTCACTCTCAAAACTTCTCAGCTGAAACAGAGGAAAGAATTACTTATACCTGTTAAAGTTACAACCTCGGACCCATCACCAAATGCCTACAATCAATGTCAGTGAGCAATCAGGGACTAAGGGATCACCACTGAAATCTTAAGGTAGCTAAACAAAAATGACTGTGAAAGTTTAAACATAAATTATTTCAATGTGTATTCACCTCCACAGGCATGTGCAAAACTTCCATTACCAGTAATGGGCTCTATTCATGAGGACTGAGAGAAATCTATCCCCACAGCCCATACCTTACAGTGTGAAAAGAATAAATGAATCTTCATTAAAAAGCAGTTGGATATGACATTTCAAAATACAAGAAAGGCTGGATGCTTCATCTACAAACATGCAGATCCCAGAGAACAGGCTAATAAGCATCTCTGCTTCATGACACAAAGGTTTATCCCTTCAAAGGAAATGTGTGCCTGGAATTTAAAAGCTTTTAACAAATCTTAAAGTAGGATTTTATATTTGTATGCAATTTCTAGAAATTATATCTATTCTTGAGGCACAAACAACCACTTAAAAATTGAGGATGGCAAGGGGATTATGCAGCTTACAAACCTAGCATTTGGTTGCCTTTGTCTATATTCCAATCTCACTAAGGTACCCCTCCACAATCTATGAGACTCCCGAGAGAGAGTCCTTCCCATCAGATTCACAACCTGGAGGAGGCAGCTCGAGGACATCAACAGAGCAACAGGGCACAATGAAGGCTCAAGAGCTAAAAATCTATACTTTTGCACACATACATGCATATAGACATATACATACATATATATATTATATATATTTATATGTGGCTCTTAACTGCTCATCAACAGCTCAAGATGAATGCCATAAATGACAGTGGAGCCCTAGTTCACTGCTTGCACTTAATTACCCCATCTCCTTTATAACAATAGCTTCCTTCTGACCAAATCTACCAGCAATCCTGTAAGTTTCAGCCCTCTTGACCTCAGACTACTGCATTTGGTATGACTGCCTATGGTCTCCTAGAAGTTTCTCCTTCACTTTCATGAAAACCATGCATGCATGCATTGATTTATTCAATAAACAAATATTGATTAAATGCCTATTAAGTGCTGGGCACAATGCCAGGTATAAGGTAATCCTGAGGTCTCTGTCCCCACGGAACCCATATTCCAGTTAAAGGGAAACTGAGCTCTCTGCACTTTCCCCTATGCTGAATAATTCATGTGTCTGTCTTTCAGGCTCTTCCTTGTCTCCCCAGCAGCTGCATATGTGCAACCACTCATTGTGCTCTGGTTTCTCCTCCTCCCCCATTTATATTCATCAGCTGGGAGAGTTGATCCATCCATAAGTCTCAATGAACACCTTTTTTTAAAACTGTGCAATATCCATCTCCAGCCCTTAGCTCCTCCCTCTTTCCAGGCTTGTATCTCTGGTTATCTAAGTCAGTGGTTCTCAAACTTTTCTGTGTCAGTACACCAGGTGAACTAATAAATAACAGAGGCCCAGGCTGATTGAAGGAACAGACCCTGGACCTTTGTATTTCTTTTGTTCCCCCAGGCGATCCTGACAGCACCAAAGTTTCAGAAAGGCTGATCTGAGAAGATATACACATGGGTATCTCACCAAACCCACACATTCAGCTCATCAAAACCTAGCACATCACTTTTGCAACCTCAACTGTTCAACACACTATACTCACAACATTCTAGTGGTTATGAATTTCTCTTGAACACTTTCCCATTCCATTCCAAGTTCTGCTAGTTTAGGGTTTGTAAAAACTCTCTTCCATTATGTTTTGTATAGTTATCACCTTTCCCTGGTTGGTTTCTGTCTCCAGTCTCCCCAGCCTCAATCCATCCTCTAGGTTTGCTTACCACTGACTGACCTGGTATTAAGTTTATTGACTGTCTCTTCCCGTAGAATGTAAGTTCCATGGAGCATAGGGATAGTAAATTCTCAATAAGTAAATTAACAAATCCCACTTAAAATTGTGCCTAGGCCAGTGTCTAGTGTAGAGTAGGCACTCAAGTTTGTGAAATTGATGGATAAGACCTACACAGAATCCTTGTGGAAAACATCTTCGTGCTCCCACACAAACCCCCTGCTCGGTAACATTCAGGACTTGTTTCAGCATTTGTTCCACCCCATTTCACCACCCACAGATTCTTTGTTTGTTTTTTTTTCTCTACAAATATTTTGCTTAAATTAATACACTTCAGGACATCCCAGACCTAGAACAGTCTCAGAAATCATTGCATTTAGTTTCTACCACTGTCTCGTAGGTACTTGAAACTTTAAATACAGAAATGATATATCTTCCTTAATAATTCAATGATCCT
The DNA here is from genome assembly GCF_004126475.2 of Phyllostomus discolor. Classification (NCBI taxonomy): domain Eukaryota; kingdom Metazoa; phylum Chordata; class Mammalia; order Chiroptera; family Phyllostomidae; genus Phyllostomus; species Phyllostomus discolor. The sequence goes on along the minus strand of NC_040903.2, from coordinate 187,280,377 downwards.
TCTTATTGTTTTATCACACAGAAAAAAAAATACGTTATTTCCATAGGCACCACAAAATCTTTTAATTTAAGCCAGCATTTTCTTGTCCACTCTTTGAAGTAGGTACAGCTATGCTCTCAGTCTCATACCACCCTCTCTTCTGTAATCTCTGTCCATCAAACAGACCCTCATGGCAATTTTTAAAAAAATAAATCAGGCCCTGGCTGGCGTAGCTCAGTGGATTGAGCGTGGGCTGTGAACCAAAGTATCGCAGGTTTGATTCCCAGTCAGGGCATGTGCCTGGATTGCGGGTTCAGTCCCTGGTTGGGGAGTGTATAACAGGCAACCAACCAATGTTTCTCTCTCACATCATCGTCTCTCTACCTCTCTTTCTCCCCTACTCCCCCCTTAAATATATACATACATACATACACTAATAAATTTTAAAAAATTAATTTTAATGCCTTGAATTCATTATAGTCCTCTGCTTTCCCTGTTCTGATTCTTACTTGCTTCACTCATTTCTGTGTAGCTTCCTATACCATGAAACATTTGAATTTTTGAATCCTACTATGTAAGTTTACATTCTTTACTAAGGCAAATGAAAGGAGACATGCTTTAAAAAAATAACAATCAGCATAAACAAGAGGAGAGCTGCTCAGAAAATCAATGATCAGCAACACCTAACTGGCCTAAAGGCCTCTGCTGGGTGTCAGCTTTTTAACTCTGGAATCACTGGGTGTGAGGAGGTCTGAGGGATGCAACAAAACCAAAAGACCTTATATCAGTGGCTATTTATCAACTAGCTTGGAACTATTTTTACATTTTCACGACTCTCAGAGGCCTCCCTTTGGTCCTGAATGAATGTCCAGCTATGCATGGGCCATCCCCGATAATACTGCCCCACAGTGAGGGCCCAGCCGTTCCTCACCACTCATTGCTGTACAGCCACACTCAGCGTTTTCCGAGGTGACGGCTCTCCCTGGACTGCCTAGCCAATCTTCATTCTGCACAAGGAAACTCTTACGTCCACTCTTCATCCACAATCAAGGGTGCAGCCTCAAGTGCTTTGACTGTGCCTATGTAAGGTGTCACTAGGTGTGGTAACTATTTTTCAGTCTTCCTATTCCAGTGAACTGTGAGACCATTAATGCTGGGACTGTGTTCATACTTAATAACTCCAGGAGTCACACAGGGTAGGAACTCAATATGCTTTTTTCTGAATGTGAGAATGAATGGTATTAATGAGAATGTTTAAATAAATAGGCCTGATTCTTTCGATTTTCTTCATCTGTAAAGTGAAATTAACTAACTAGATGACTGCAAACAGTTTCTTTCTGCTTTGAAACCCATGAATTTACCAGTGTGGGCCAGAAAATGTTGTAATATTAGGGGTGGATATATTCAGCATTAAGTAGCCTTTTCAGGGATTGAGTCTGTACTTTTGTCAATAACCACTGTCAGAGGATCTCAGAGTGACTAGAAAGAGGCCAAATCTCAGTCTATACAGGAAACAATTTTGAGTTGTTATATTCCAAAATACTAAAGAAAGGAAGGACACCTCATGCTAGAACCTGAAAAACAATCTAGAGACACCAAAGAACTTTCATTTCTTGCTAAAGCAGTCCAAAGCCAAAAGGGCTATGCCCTCACATGGTCACCATGGAGATATCTTTGCTGCTTAGGTAAATTTCAGTTTGATTGGTAGAGCACACTAAGTGTGATACCAGATTTATACCTGGTAACCCAGTTCTTTGGGGGCCTTCTTACAGCTGAGAAGATAAAGTGGCTTCTGGTATTATAATAATAATAATTTATTTTAAATGAGCAAAGAAAAATAGACAAGGAAAGACAGTTCAAATCCCTGATTAAAAGGAATCATATATATAAGGTTTGTGGCAGTTGAGAAGGCTCATTGTTTGAATAAAAATAGTCCATAACACCTCATTATTATGAGAAATGAAAACAAAAAGTATGTGTGTGTGTGTTCATGCGTATGTGTTTAACATACAAGCTCCTACCTCGAACATGTCCCGGGAAGGTCAACCACCTCCCAGTACTAAATAAACTAGCAATCTAATAAAGAATTAGTAACAATTGATAAATAAAGATGGGAGTAAAGCCACTGATATATTCCTAGGGGCTATATTCCTTTAAATTCTGCTTTAATTAGAATTATATTTTAGTTATAAAAGTATTTAATTCAATTAATGTTATTTTAAACATAGGAAACAACTAAACAGTAAACATTAAAGAGTTGTGTTACTGTAGGGGGGAAAAAACTATCAAATTCCTGAGCCATACGGTTTATCACATATTTTGATCGTCCTCACCAAGGGTGATTATAAACAGAATCGCTCCGTGCCCAGAACAATAATGCTCACGGTCCTCCGAAGGTCGTTTAGTTGGATCTTTCTGCCCCCATTTTCGAGCTGATGGCAGATGCTTGAAGGGAGAGGGAGAGCTATGGCCTAAAAAAGAAATACCAGCTTCTAGGGATTATGCCTGGGTAACCAATCCCCTAGTCAAAATCACATGCAAGTTTATCTACTAAAGTGTGATGATGTTTAGAACTTTTCTGAAGGAGAAATTACCTTGGAAAATCTACTCTTCTCATTCTCTACCAAGATCTGCAGGGTAGTCATAAGTAAAAGTCAAGAACACCAAATTTAAAGCGTCTTCTTGCAGCCACCAGTTAATTTCCTTGTTTCACGTACTAGATGTGGGTTATATAATATTGATTTCCTAGAGTGGTCATGGGGCTAATTAAATCTACAATTTTTATGACAATTATCATGCCTTTCAAAGAAAAGTATTTTGCATTGCCTAGTATGAACAAGAAGGCTTAGAAAGATGAATAATGCATGGAGTCAAAATAAGAACTATAAAATGGGCTACAATCCGTCTTTAACATGATTCAAAAGAGTCTACAGGTGTTTTCTGTTAACAGCAAATTTGTTATGTGGGTAGGAATATGTGCCACTAAAATGAAATATCTTCTGTAGCATTTAACCAAAACATGTTCTAAATGCTGGAATCTTAACAAATATAAAAATGGACTAGTGAGAACTCTTTATGTCAACGATATGGATACAATACAGTCCCATTGTCATTGCCAGGGCGTGGGCAGTCCGACAGACCCTTTACCACTGGGCTTCAGGGAGGAAGTTAATGTAAAGGTAAATGTAAAACTTCCTACAATCAGACTATACTTTTGTTGGTAGACAATGAGAAAAATGAAAGTGAGAAGAAACAACAATAGCTTCAGAATCACATACACACACACACACACACACACACACACTCACATACAAGGCTCAGTGTTAGATTTTCCCTTAGTTATGCCACGGCATGGGGCAAATCATGTTACCTGGGGCACCTAAATGTCTTAATCTCTAATACAGGGAGCACTAGTCCTGTCTTGCAATTCACTATGGAAATTACATTACACAATGTTTTTAGAGCTCTTAAAACGGAGCCCAGTACAGAACAGGCACTCAGTGTCAGAAATTATTACTAAACCAAAATTTGCAACATTATAAAGGGTAAATGCATGTTAAAGACTTGTAGTCATCTCTGTAATATGCTAAAAACTCAGGGAAATGACCCTTGCTATAGCTTACATTTGCCAAACACTTTCAGTATGCAGTTCTTTTTGACAACTTATATGAATAAAAATTCTTTGTGAAGAATTCACAAAGGCCCTCCCATTTCACAGTTGAAATCACTGAGGCTCAGAAAGGGAAAGTGACTTGCCCCAAGGTTCATACCTATAATAAACAGTGAGTCTGGTATTCCAACTCTCCTTTATTGAATTCCAAATTCTTGCTTTTACTGCTTTTCCAAATCTTCACAATACACCAATAAAACAGAGAAGACACTGGAAATCAAAAAGTGAGGATATTTTCTTCATAAGTGGCCAAGGTGGGGTTCAAGTCCAGGTTCATCTGACTCCAAAGTCTGTTTTCATGCTGTTTCCACTCCGACCTGGCTGCCTATTTCACTGATGAGACTCTTTTAAAAATGAAAACTCTTGCAATTACTTTTCCAAAATAAGTGTAATAAGTAAAAAAATTCTAAACTACTTCTTAAGTGAAGGAACAGTTATTTTAAAATATACTTCTCAAACTCCATCCAGCAGATGGCTTTGTATTTCAACACGATGAGCTCAGAAAGACTAGGGCTGGCTCAACAGAGCTTCTAATTTCTCAAGGTTCTTGCCATCATAACAATAGCCGCTCTCCAATCTTCTCCAAGTTTTATAAGCCCATTGAGTGTTTTGGAATGACTATTACATCCAAGGCAGACCCTTACACATGCCCCACAAATACTCAGTGGTGTCATAGACACCTAAGGTCTTCAGCACTTCCAGAGAGACTATTCAAGTGGCTTTAATGACACAGTTTTCTTAAGAGACTGTCATTGCCCTCACACAAAAACCCATTTCAGACTCACATACAATAACATTGTAATCGAGAATTTAAGAATGAGCTATATCTAATTAATGTTTACTTTTCTAAAGACCCAACCAAAATAAGAAAGAACCTCATTTGAGAACGCGCTGGCCGAAGTGATCACAACAGACCCCTGACAAGGGTGCACCTGTGTTTTGCTGGCCCCAAGTCAAGGAACTTCTGAGATCTCAAATGACATCCACAGTATGAAGACATGTAATTATAAGTTAATGTAATGAAATTGAGGAAGGCAAAATGCAGGCACGATTAACAGGAATTACTCTCAGACTAAGAGATTTACCAGATTGGTGTTTTTTGTCCCAAGAGAAGAGATAGAAATATCATTTGTATCACTTGAAAATGCAGGCTCAGATGTAAATTGGAAAAGGGGGAAATAATGGAACAAATGTAATTGTACCCCTCTGGAGACAGATGAAGCAACTCTCTAAATATCACCAACCATTCAGTGTTCGTTAGATTTTTTTTTATTCATTATGGAAGCAATATTAGCCTTATAAAAATTTGGTTAAAAAGGGAAGGATCATTTATAATCATTCCACCTTAACACAACTCTGATTTTTGCACATTTCTTCTATCCTTTTCCTTGTAATTTGCAGAGCTATATTCATATTATACAGGGACCTAAGAATTACCTTTAACAACTCCTTATCCTTTACCTAGAATTCATCACCAAGGCCTACCCATTCTTCCATCTAAATAACTCTTGAATCTACCTATCTTTTTTCACTGGCACAGGTAATACCTGAATTCAAATCACCATTATTCTCACCTGAACCACTTCTTAAAGGATCTCCTTGCATTTCATTCCTATCCCATATTTCCACAAAAAAGTCTTTGTGATCTTTTTTTTAATTAATTTTAGCTAAATTTATTGGGATGACATTGGTTAATAAAATTATATAGGTCTCAGAGGCACAATTCTATAATACATCCTCTGTATATTATGTGTTCACCACTCCAAATCTTTGTGATCTTTTTAAGATACATATTTGATCAAGTCATTCAAGTAATAGATCAGGCAATTAAAGTGATTTAAAATTACTTCCCATTGCTTCTAGGATAAAATCCAAAATCTTCCACAAGACTCAGAAGATCGTGCCCGGTATTTTTATCTTCAGCCACTCTCTATTTGCTCCTTATTGTTTATCCTACTTCGTTAGGCTCCTCCCACTGGCTGACAAACCTCTCCTCCCGCCAGGCTTCCTTGCCCAGTCTCCCGATACCCATTCATGCCCTTTCTGGGCTCAACTTGCACTTCACTTGACGGAATGCTTTGCCGAACAGCCAGCGCCCCCATAATCCAGACTCCATTACGTCCCCTGAAATATTCTCTTATAGCGTGTCTTACTTCCTCTTAACATTCATTATAACTATAGATTATTGTCCTCCCCACTAAACTAGCAGCTCCTCGAGAGCAGGGAACAGGTTCGTTTTTTACTTCGCCCTGTTGCCAGCATCTGGTTGAATGACTACCATAGACTAGGTCACCAAGTTTTGAATATCTGAACACACACACACATACTATATCTTGTTTCTTTCATTTAATATTTTAATGCATTTTTGCATGTTTCCAATCTTTTGTGTTTATCATTTTTAATGATTTACTATTTTAAAAACTAAATTTTCAATGAGGACCTGAACACCTTTTCCCCAATTCAAATCTATGAAAGTACCTATTCTGTTACACCTCAAGAAAAACTATTCAGTATTCTCTATGAGAAACAAGAATATCATTAAATTATAATAATGCAGACATCATAAAATTGACATTTATAAAGGCTTTGGCTATAGCTGAGTTAAATCTGACTTCTATATTTACTGTGTTAAAAATAAAACAAAAAAGTATCACTGGCTAAACAAGATAACAATCATCATCATAAAAATATTTCAGGGACTGGTTATTGACCTCATGATTATTATTCATTTTTTTCACTAAGAGGTTAGGAGAGGAGCCTAAGGTTTTCTCCTCCATCAGCCCCCAGATCATGCTTATGCTGCTGGTCCACTGACACATTTTGAACAGCAAGGCTGCTGAGGTATGATTGACAGGCCATAAAACCTACCCATTTTCAGGGTACAGCTCAACACTTCTTAGCAAGTTTATTGAGTTTTGCAACCATCATTATAACACAGTGTAAGGACATTTGTATCACCCCAATAAGATCTCTCATGACCATACATAATTAATCCCCATTCCCACTCCAGCCCCAGGCAACCACTAATCTACTTTCTGTTTTTATCATTTGCCTTTTCTGGGAATTCTATATAAATGGAAGGATACAGTTTTAAAAAGATTATAAGAGATGTGGAAATAACACTGGAGGCTCACTTCCTATAAGATCTAGGGATGATCTTTATAAATTTTAAACCATTTGCAAAATATTAAATGAATAGGATTTTTCCTGGCTATGATATGTCTACTTTTTGAGAGTCTCAAAAGGGACCCTTATCTTCTAATATCACTGCTATAAATAGCACAGATTGGGGAGGTTAGTTCATTTCTGAAAGAGACCCTATAACCAGCAATTACACAAGTTTTAATCAGGTTCCCACTATGGTTGTGATGAGGAAAAGATAAATCTTTCATCTAGTGAAGTTTTTACTTATAGCCAAAAAACCATTGTAGGACAAATTATTACTCCATTGCACATACTTCTGCTAGGTCTGGAGAGACGGCCTTACATTCTTAGTCATACTGGCCCCCTTCTGTCTACTAATGAACACATCAATACTCTTAAGTTGGAACTCTCAACCTAAATCAATGCTGGCAAGTGCTCAATATGTTTCCTTCTGATTTCCTTTCATTCGTTTACACAGGCCTCAAACTAAGCAGGTATTAAAATTGTGCATTGCTAAAATGACTGTTGTTGCAAATTGTATCTCCTTCATTAGTGGTTATCAAGATAAGTTCTCCTGGGGTCCTTGATGACTGGGCTCTTAGAATAGTAATGCTAATAACATGACAATGTCAATACTTTTGTGTCTGGCAAACACTGATAATCAGAGTCCCCTGGGACCCCATCAAAAGCAGCAGACTTAATGGGATCTTTGTGGTTGCAGACGTGAGTAGGTTAGGTGGGTGGTACATGTGTCTCCCAGGTCTACCCAGCCAAAGTGGCCCCAGTCAAAGAACATTTGAAAACACTCCTACACTTCCCTTTCCATTGCCAGGGAATTTCACATAAGAACTGGGAAGCACCGTTTTCTAAGCATGAAAGTGGATCCAAACGTTCTCAACTAAATCTATATACATGTATGACCTATTTTATAGCGTTATATAGAGTTACCCAAATTGTGTCTATTCAGTTAAAACAAAATGCAGTTACATTTCTATTGTAAGCCAGTAATGCCTGTCTTTTGCTTTTTTCTTCTCTTCTTTCAATCCTTCCAATTTCTAACATATACGGAATCTTACTTGCTGAGGAATGGCAAATACCTCTATGGTCTTCTGTTAGCACAATTCATTTCAACTAGGATTTACTACCATTACCCATAATGAGTGGGATTCTACTTTCTGGTAGTGAAATACCAACAATGCATTGCAAAAAAACACTAATATCAGTATGAGTGCCCTCATATTAATTATCCACAATAAAGCAAACACTAGAAATGAAAATCTTCCAACTGACATGAAAAATGATATTTCATCTTGACATCCCACTTCTAAACATAATCTCACACTAAATACACATTTTGGTTAGTTTCAGATTCTAAATGGAACCCTTTCCTTGAAATGTTCTTAAAACCAGTTACAGTTAGCTCTTGAATTATAAAGCCAACCCATGGGTAGAAATGTAGCAGGACTCTGATATCTTTCCCACAGAGAATAATAAGCTGTCAAGTATGGCATTAGTAAGCATGCTTTTTGTGGAGCAGAGGAGTGATGAAGGGATTTGGGGAGATCAAAAACCAAGTTAAAAAAGAAAGAGCTTTGTGCTAAAAAGTAAAGGTAAGACTTTGAGAGCTTCATCATACTTTCCATAATGTACCTTATAATGCCATAATTTGTATTTTGCTTCATTATAATTTAAAAAGAGCCCCGGTCAGTGTGGCTCCGTTGGTGGGGCATCACTTGCAAAACATAAGGTCACCAGTTAATTCCCAGTCTGGGCATGCGCCTGGGTTGTCAGTTCCATCTCTAGTCAGGGTGTATGTGAGAGGCAGCCAATTGATGTTTCTCTCCCTTTCGTTCTCCCTCCCTTCCCCTTTCCCTAAAAATAAATAAAAAAAATCTTTTAAAAAATCATTTAAAAAGAAACATTCAAAGAGTTAACACCCTAAAGGTAAGGTTTTCTCCATCATTCTCTCTTGTATCAAGTAGCCCACACTTCTGTGGAATGACAACTATAAATTACCACTCTGTCATCAGTGCTCACTAGGGAAAAACAAAAAACAGCAGTTTTTAAGCAGATAGCAATTTTATTCTGTAAAACTGACATTAATTGTTCTAAAGTATTAAGAACTGTTTTTGAGGATTCAAAGTACAGAAACTAAGAAAAATAAGATTCAGAATGTTTTTGGAATTCCTAAATTCACACACTTCAAACAATACCTGTCATCTTGTCATTAAACCTCAATCAGACTTCCTGGAATAACACAGGCTTGAATTATTGTGAGAGCTTCGGTAAATAAGGCATTTGCTGCAGTTAAGTGGGTTTTAGGCATTTTAATGCAGATATTTATTTTAATGGAAACATATAATCATAGACATGTTCTTTCTTTTACTTTCATCTGTCAGAAAAATAATGAGATTTTAAACCTATTACTCCAATAACTAGTTTAAAAACAGATTACTCATATAGCTAGTTAAGCATATAAACTCATACATACCCCCTTCAATGCAGAAGCAGCAATCTGTGCTACTAGCTCTTCTACTCCAACAATAACCCTTCCTCCCTGCTGCCCACCCATCAACTAAAATTTTTAAGATATGTGCCCCTTTAAAGTAAAATGAACATTATTGTCTTGCTGATACAAGAAGCACAAAAACCCAATATTCTCTGATAAATGTAACTTATAGCACCCACAGTATCCTCTGGGCATGCTGTATCTCTGGCAGATATCACAGAGGAAACAACTACCCTTAATGACGCCATTCCTTAGCACATGGAAACAATTGCACCAGCTTTAAACTAAGGAGCCATTTCCTCATCTGTAAATGAGGATGACAGTTCATTTCCACTACATCAAAATCCCTCAAAAGTTGGTGAGATAGCTTTACTATCTCCAGCAAAAGGATGCATGCTTAAAGCTTCCTCAGATCTTCCTGGGAACCCATGCTGCAGAATTAGGTAAGAACATCAGTCCACCAAGCCATAAACTTTTACTGGGTGCTTCTATTTGATCTACCAAGATCTACCAAGGTTTACTGGGGTCTACTTAGAATGCTGTCATAAAATTCCATACTATGGCTATTTAAAATACAAAGAGGTTCAGAGTTTTTGCCAGAAATTAAGAAAGAACTATGTATGTTAGAGATAGATAGATAGATAGATAGACCGATGCTCTACAGTCATTGGTAATATTTATTAATATCGCAGTATCACAACGGAAGCTCAAAAGCCACAAGAAGAGTTGAATGACCCCACCCCACATCTGCCATCCTTCACAGGGTACAGGCCACATTTTGAGCACTTGTACTCTCTACTGTCATCTTTCCTAGCTATTGGCTGTTCTTTCCAGGGCTTCTTTTTCCCACCCACCCCCCCCTGACCTGGGGGAAGCTGCCCTCCTAATACATCCTCTATCCTTTCTACATTGTGCCTCTTAGAAGGACGCTCTGACTTCTAAATTTTGCCTTTGATACATAAAGAAAGCTTTTCAGAAAAAAAAAGTTTATTCTCTCTTTCTCTCTCTCTCAAAGCTAGACTTGTTTAAAAACTATTACCTTACCATAGAACTTTTATTTTAATAAATACTTTTATTTCAAAGTTGAACAATGACTTCTCTATTCCAAGTATCTACCCTTCCCCCAAAGCAGATACTGCCGATGAACAAGCAATTACCTTACATGAAGAAACCAAATAATGCAGGTGCATGGCAACAGTAAATGCTAAATCAATGCTAGCTACCAATTATTCTTACGTAAATATTATTATTACCTATGCTACTAGGAAGAAACAGTGTCTGTTTCTTTCTCTCCTTACCTAAATTTAGGCAAAGTTCAAATTCTTTGAACTTTGAAAAATATATAGCTTACAGGAAGGTAAGATATTTTTGTCAGGTAAATTATTTTGCTTAGTAGGTTCAAAAAAAAATTGCCACTCCTGACTCTCTGATATCACCACACAAACAAAAAGAATTATTTTGTTCCTTAGAACCTCACAAATATTAGATTATAATGATTATATTTCTGATATTCAGTGATTTTTATCTATAAAATGGGCAACTTTATATGGTTCAACCTAAGAATAAGATAATCTAATTGATTTTTAAATTCTTTGTATTAGAACTTTTTCACTGACAGACCTAGAGAAGAAACTGCTAGGGTAACCCCAAGAATCAAAGAGGGTTGCACAACAAGAATGGGGAGAAACCTAGTACAGACTCATCGATCTGCAAATGAAGACTTAAGGCCAGAGAGATGAAGTAAGTTTCCCAAAATATCATGGCCAATTCCTGGCAAAATGAAGGTCTGCTGTCTGTGCTGTGCTTCTTCCCACCGCATCGGTCTCCCTTCCCTACCTCTTTACAGGTGTCAAAATATGTTAAGAACATCATGACTTTACTTAGAAATCAGTGCTCAGGGATGATAATTAAGGCAAATATTAAAAACTTAGATAAAATCTGAGATAGAGCATGTTTTTCAAAGACTTTTGATCAAGGACAATTAAACTTTTAAAAGAAGGAATGTCAAAATAAAGGTGTTTGCTTAATTGGAGATTCTCCTGATTAAACCATTTTAAAGCCCCCTTTATGGCCCTACCCTGAGTTTTGAGACATGGATGTTTTTTAGTGTTTCTTGAGTTAACAGCTTCTGGTTTGTGCTTTGTTGTTATTGTTTCAACATAATCTTCAACCCTCAACTTATTTGCAAATGTAACTCATAATTGTCTCTAAAATACTGTAACATGTCAACTAAGACAAAAAGGAAATATCTTAAGTAGCTCTAACCTTAGTTCTTTGTAGCCTTTATAATTTTCAAAGGAGAAAACATCACCAACCTTAATCTCCCAATTTAAGTAATGAATACACCGTCTTTACATGGACACCATGCCTAGAGGCCATTACTGTGACCGGTATAATATTTTGTTAATGCTGCAGAGCTATTATTGAGCTAATTGATTCATTTAATCTATATTTACCCTGTAAGGGCTGTACTGATAATCCCATTTTGTGGTGGATAAGGTAACTAAAATTTAGGAAAGTTCCATAACTTTCCAAGATCCCCCAGCTAGTGACAGTCAGCTACTAAAAGGAGAAGAATTGAACTGCTATGAATCCTACCTCCATGGCACCTTGTGACCAAGCAGAAGTCTATGCATCCTGATAATTTATGTCCCAGATGGGACGATAGTGGCTAATCCCAGATTTCACATGACAAGCTCTATTTAAAATATTCCAGGCTGCTTTCAAAACATAAGGCCACTGCAACAGCAGCAAAGCCAAATCAATTGCCCTGTCTGCAACTTACACCCCTCCCACTATCAATTCCTATGGCAAATTCTAAATATGTCCACACACTCTTTGATAGTCTTCCCTTCAAACGTGGAGCCTAATTCTCCTTCCCCTGAGCATAGGCTGTACTTGGTGAATGAGCAGAAGGCGGTAGAAGGGACCATGCCTGACTTCCCAGACCAGCTCATAGAAGGAACCGTGGATTCCTCCTGGCTCTCCTCTCTTGGATCACTCAGTTGCTGGGGAAGGCAGCTGCCATGTCATGACCACAATAAGCAGCCCCGTGGAGGGCTCCACAAGGGCAGGAACTGAAGCTGCCGGCCCTCCTGGGAGTGAGTCCATCCCTTCCAGTCAAGCCTCCAGATGACTGTAGAAGAAATCCCAGCTGCAGCCTCATGGAAAGCCATGATCTAGAACCACCCAACTAAGGTGATCCTAAATCTCTGAACTTCAGAAACTGTGAGATAGTGAATATTTGTTTTAAGCCTGTGAGTTTGGGAATAATCTGTTATGAAGCAATAGATAATTAATGCACATTTATGCCTAAATTATGTTTTTTCTTATAACAAAGCAACAAGTTGAACTATCCATGGCTACAAACACTACTGTGTCCATAAGCCAAACATTCTCCTTCATCCAGGTTCACTTAGAACATATGCAGGATGTGAGACGACCAGAGGGTGTTCCCCTCAAGGCTTTGCCCCTGATGGAAAATATAATGTAAGAACACACATAGTAAGATTGTTCCTCCACCTGTTACAACATGTTCTGTACCCCATGAGAATCAGATTGATAAATAAATAAACATAAAGAGCAAAATTGTCACCCTTGAGATGCCAGCACTATCCCTGAACACCCAGCTTGTCATGTGCAATTATAAGCATCACCCTGTGATAACATCCTGTATCACAAAGTTCTACACTTCAGCAGTTGAAGATAAAACATGTCCTTTAAGAGCAGGAAGCCAGTAATTTCTTTAAATATGTTATTTTCTCCCATCAGACTGAAGGCAGTTAGTAAATGATATAGTAGGTGCAGTGAACTTAAAGAGTAAAAACCTCCCTTAGGAAAAGAGGCTGTTGCCATGTGAGTGAGGAGTGGCCCTGAGCACCGAAAAGCTCAGGACAGCTAACTGAAGCATTTTGTCAACTCTGTTCCAACACAATGAGACCAAAACACATCAAACCTCTTGTCAATCACAAAACATTTTTCTTCCTTCAAGCTTTAGTCAAAGGGAAACTCAACACAGACATCTGAAAAGCTAAGAAGACAGGAAATGGTGGTCAGCTTTTTCCCATCTGCTCTTCAAACTCAAAGGAGAGCATTACTTTCATAAAGCTAATGTGTCCTTTAGTGATGTCCATTCATCATGCCCGCCATGGCGGTGGCCAAACAGCTCATGTGTGATTTCTTAATGGAGCCCATCCTGGAAACAGTGACACGCTTCCCCTGACCCACAGCCCAGCAAGTTGCCACACTCAGGAGAATGTGAAGCATGAAGCTTACCCAGCCCTTCGCAAGTCCCAGTCTTGTCTTTAGAGTGCTTTCTTTTCCCTTGTTGCTCCAAGAATGGAGGGCCTCCTATCTTTTCGAAACACAGCTTCTTGTTGATGAACAGGAACAGGACAGCCAGAAGAACAATGAAGAGCCCAACTGCAGATAAGAAGCCAATGGCTTCAGGTGGGACTGGCAAGAGAACACAAAGGGAAAAACATTATCACAATTAAAGTGACCCAACGTTAGTTCTAACAGGTGATCAAATGTATTCAGAATCTTTATGTTTATTAATGAGAGTGGGAAACATTCCACAGGTCCTGACTGGCTGGCACCCCCAGGACTGTGTATAGGGGAAGGGAAAAGGGCACTTGGCAGGGACATCCTGCTAGGCTGGTTCCTTATACTTTTGCACATGTGGTTTCTTCTACCTGGAACACAGCTCTTCTCACTCCTGTTCTCAGCCTAATATTCAACCTCAAGCACTCAAACTATAAAAGAGATATCCATCAAATGTATTGAGCTGGAAATGGTTGACCAGTGTCATAAAAGCAAGTCGCTTAATAGTACAGCTGCCTAAAGCTTTAAAAATAATCACTTGGGACAAACTTTCAGATGTATACATCCATCAGTATTAGTGATTGAAACAAAAGTCATTTCCTGGATGCACGTTTGCAAATCCAGCCACGTGATATGACAATGATGATTACCACTGATAACGAGAAAGTTCCTAATCCATGCCATCCACGTAAGAAATTAGAATTATATTTTGAATGCTAATATTTTAGAATTTTGGAAAATGAAATTCCATCTTCCTCCTTCTTCTTATCAAGAAATCCCGAGCTTTAAATAATGATGATTAAGTGTTATCCAGTATTACTTAGAGTCCCAGCCATTGTGTTCGACTGAGAGGTATATAAAACAGGGAACCAGAACTAGTTTGGGGTTGAGGAAAGACTCTTCTAAGGAAATGATATTTGAGCCAAGACATCATCCAGTAAAGAAATCCTGTCATCAACTAGTGTAGAGAAATCGATTGCAAAGCCGGTGTCAGTAAGAGTTATCCAAGGGTGTTGGGTATATGTGAAAGCTTATGAAAACGAGTCTCCTAAGAGCAGCTTTAACCCTTGGGCAGATTTAATATTTGCATTAATAATATAAAGAAATAATATTCACCCTACCCTACCATCCTGATAAACAGAAAAAAGATGAATCAAATCAGTCCTGACTCCATGAAAAGATAAAGAAAATGAATAGTACTGCCTCACTAAACCTATCTAGTGGCAAGTCAATAAAAGCACAAACAGAACTAGCAGGTAAGATAATAGCGTTGTGGTCTGCAAAAAAGATAATAGTGCCTGCTATCAAAGCCAACATATACCATGAAAGAAAAAAGTATGCACATAATAAACTGTCCCCTTGCCCTTCAGGGCCAGCACAGATAGCGGTGCTCTCTGGCCATGAGTACGGCAGCCACACTGTCTGGGGGAAAATTGTCTGCCACCACTTCTTATCTGTGAGGTCTTAGGGAAACTATCTAACCTTGCTATGCTTCAGGTTCCTAAGCAATGAAAGGAGATAACAAATATAGCTACACCAAAGATTAAATGAGGTAACACAGGGAAACCAGTCTGTGTGGCCCCTGGCACATAGAGAGTTCTCCAACAGGAGTAACCATCTCCCTCAGCATCACCGTCATCATCTTTACAGAGCTGTTAAGCTATCCAGTGGCAGTTAAATATGATGGGTGTGCTGCTTACGCACATTCTGTGCTTTGGACCCATTTCCCTCCCTTTCACCAAAACAATTATCTCTGCTTTTTTGCCCCTCACTTCTGTATTTTCAACTACTTTCCCTTGTAGATACACCAACCATCTTTTTCATCTGCACTAAAAATGTACCAAGTACCTCTATTCCTCTAAAAGCCCCTCCTGACCACCATGTGCTCCCCAACCTTTCCCTTATACAACCAACCACCTCCAGAGTATTTCCAACACTCCCCTCTGCCTTCTGACCGTCAAAGCCACAAGCATCCTTTACCCCAACTCCCACCGGCTGCCATGTGTGCCCTCAAAGCCCTTCTCCACGTGGCAGCCAGAGGGATCCTTCTGAAATACTCACATAAACCTGATTTGTTCAATTGCCCTCCTACAGCCATCTGTACTGGACTGAATTGTGGTCCCCCAAAAGATATGCTCACCCTGAATCTCAGAATGTGACCTTATTTGAAATAAAGTTCTTTGCATATGCAGTCAGGGTAGGATCTTAAGAAGAGATCCTCCTGGATTAGAGTGAGCCCTAGATTCAACGATAACCATCACCACAAGGGACCGAAAGGGAGAAGACACAGAAGAGAGCCACGTGAACGTATGGGGCAGAGACCGGAGTTACGAAGCCTATAGCTGAGGAAGCCCAAGGGCTGCCAGGCACCACCAGAATCTAGGAGACAAACATGAAACAGATTCTCCTTCAGAGATTCCAGAGGAACCAACACTGCTGACACCTTGATTTTGGACTTCTCACCTCAAAAACTGTGAGAAACTAAATTTCTGTTGTTTTTAAGCCATCAAGTCTGCGGTAATTTGTCGTGGTACCCTTAGGAAATTAATACACTCTCCAATGGCTTTCCATTACCCATAGGAAAAACTTCGAATTCCTTTCCTTGGTTCAGAAGGTCTTCCATGACCCAGCTACTGATTCTAGCCTTTGTCACTGGTCACTCACCAACATCAAACCCTGCTGTCAGTGTATTCCTCTATTTCTGGTTCCCCAAACATAGCTCACATCCAGGCCTTTAAATAGGCTATTTCAACTCTGCAGGATGAATGCTCACCTCTCTTCTGGCTTCTAACTCTGATACTGAACTTCCTCTGAAAGCCTTTCTTGTTCCTCTTGGCCAGGCTGGATGCTTGTGCTGTCTGTTCCCACACACTGAGCCCTTGACAGCTTTTCAAGAGTTTTCAAATGTTAAGTTTTAAACTTCATAAGAACAGGAACTATGCCTCAGTTACTCACTGTACTCTCAGCAGCTCACATAGGCTAGGCACTCAATAAATATTTGATGCTTGAATCAACATTGAACTCCTCTGTGTTACAACATGTCACATAGTGTACCTATCAATGAACGTTTTTGGAAAGAAAAGAGGTACCTCAGTGGGTCAGTAACAGGATATGATTTATACAAAATCCAGTCTTAGAAAAAAGAGATTCATATCATTCATCAGCAGAAATATTTGTACATAATAATTCATTATGAAAGCCAATTCTATTCATTAATGAAAGCCAATTTTTATTTTTGAACAAAGTCTGTTTTGCCATTATAAAGTAACATGAGGCTCATCACATAAAATCTGCAAAATATAGTAAAAGATAAAGACAACCACTGTTAAGACCTTGCACACTTCCAGTCACTTTCACTTCTCAAGCTGGTGGAGAATACTAGGAATAAGTACAATTCTGGCTAAAGCACAGAGAAAGCTTAAGTTTGGTTATTTCAACAGAGTTCATGTTCCTACCAGAATATGTCAAGTCCAGTTTCATCTTGTTCTATGTGTTCAGGAGTACTTAGTGGGAATTTTGAAGGGGTGTATAAAGGGCTAATGGCCAAATGCTTTGTTAAATGTAGGTTAGCTTATGTACTTTCTACAAGGGTAGAGCATCACAGAATGGCTAAGAAGTTGGCAGTGACCCCAGACTTGTAAGAATTGCTTAACCAGGATTGTACACAAACTGTCCTTTTTAAAGGGGACTTAAAATTCCAAACATAACCCAGCAATTCCACTTCTAGGTATTTCCCAAGAGACTTGAAAATATATATTCACACAAAAATGTGCACATGAACATTCATGATAGTATTATTCATGACAGCCAGAAAGCAGGAATAACCCAAATGTCCATTAACTGAAAATGTATAAACAACCTGTGCTATATCCAAACAATGGGTCCTGGCTGGTATGGCTGAGGAGATTGAATGCAGGCCTGGGAACCAAAGAGTCACTGGTTTGAGTCCCAGTCAGGGCATAAACATGCCTGGGTGGCGGGCCAGGTCCCCAGAAGGGGACACGTGAGAGGCAACCACCCACTGATGTTTCTCTCTCTCTTTCTCCCTCCCTTCCCCTCTCTAAAAATAAATAAATAAAATCTTTTAAAAAAGAATTAACAGTGTAATATTATTGTGCTGTAAAAAATGAGGTACTAATACATGCTGCAGCATGGATGAACTTCAAAACATAATGCTAAGTGAAAGAAGCCAGTCACAAAAGCCCATATATCACATGATTCCAGTTCTATGAAATGTCCAGAATAGGCAAATCCATGGAGACAGAAAGTATATTTTGTTGTTCCCAGGAGCTGGAGGGAGGGAAAAATAAAGAGTTACTACAAGTGGCTATCAGTTTTCTTTTTGAGGTAATGAAACTATTCTGGAATGGGATAGTAATAATGGTAGGGCAGTCTTGTGAATATTCTAAAACTAGTGAATTGCACACTTTAAGAGAGTGTGAATTCTATGGAATATAAATTTTCTCTCAAAAAGTGTTGAAGTTCTGAATACATCATTTTAGTAAAGATTAAAAAGAAATTGTGAGATAATTAATAATTGTTTTCTTAGATTTGGTTTGAAAGTGATTTTCCTCCTGTTAAAACACTCTGTAACTTCATTATTCAATATTTAGAATTAAAAATAAAGTTTAAGTGTAATAGGCTATGAGAACTATAGTCAGCACAGTTCTGTCATCGATATGCAACACTGAACAGAGCAAGGCCACAGCTCTATCAGGATAAGCCACAGAGGGTGTGATGCTGCATCTGAGTCTAAACAAAATTAGAGACTTTGGCAGGGACATTTCAAGTCATTTTGCATTCCATATATACAAATGCTTGAGTGAAGAACAAGCATCATATGTGTCATCTGCAATGGATGACAAGGGCACATATGTCAAGAAATGTAAGTGCCATCTGTAAGTGCCAGAGTAACTCATCTAATTAGTCCAGTAATTACTAAATTGGAAATCAGATGGCTGTGAAATCCAGTCACATAGTTCAGATTGAAAACTTCCACAAAGTTTAACTATGTCCCTCATGTTCCACTGGAGAGCCCCATCTGTTGAATATCAAGCCATGGCTCAAGGAGAAGACAGAGCCAACACTGACACAAATAGAGAAGCCTCTGCATGTCACGCCATCACCAGATGTTTGCAGATTTCATTCTACAGTTGGTTGAGAGGGGGTTTTTTGGGGTTTTTTTTAAGATTTTATTTATTTATTTTTAGAGAGGGAAGGGAGGGAGATAGAGAGAGAGAGAGAAACATCAATGTGTGGTTGCTGGGGATCATGGCCTGCAACCCAGGCATGTACCCTGACTGGGAATCAAACCTGCGACACTTTGGTTTGGAGAGGTTTCTTTTTTTAAAAAAAGGCCGACCAATTGAAGCCATCTGATTCACAAAAACTAGAAATAAGATGAGTGGAAGCAGAAATTTTGTTTAATAAGGTGACAATTGGGGAATCAGAATTAAATATGCAGTAACAATAGAAATAATTAAAAGTAAAGTTACAATTTCACAGGAATAAACTTTCTTAGCACCACTCTGAGGTGCCAAGAGAGTATCTCCTTAAAAACGTGAGGAAAGCTCCACGGTATGCACTACCTTGAGGCAAATCTAAAACCCACTCATACGTCCTTACCATCTTTGAGTATCCATTAACCTCAAAGTCCCTTTTTCACTAATATAATTTTAACTGTATATATCCCTTGAAAAAGCAGCATGACTTTGAAATTGTTTCTATGAAGCTCTCAAGCATGGTCATGTAGCAGAAATTCCCGACTTGAACCTAAGCATGTTCATGTTAGAATGCTAGGATTCATTTAACGCACAGCATAGTGATGATAGATAACAGTACTATATTATAAACTTCAAAGCTGCTAAGAAACTAGATCTTCATTGTTCCTACCACAAATAAATGATAATTATGAGACATGATGTGTTAGCTAGTGATAGAAAGATAATCCCATTGCAATACATAAGTGTATCAAATCAACTTGTTGTATACTTTAAACTCATGCAATGTTATATGTAAATTATACCTCAATAAAAATAGACTTAAAAAAGAATTCAGGATTGCCTGGGCATGTCTACATCCTCTTCCAGGGATTCACCCACTTGAGGACCTAAGAAGCTTTCCAGGAAGGACAGTGAACAAGGCCAGAGTAGAGGTGACCCAAGTACAGCACAGATGTCTACAACTCAGGTTGACCCAAGCTCAGACTCCTTTGGTTGCAGGGCTAGGAGGTGACAATAAGAGCCAGTATTAAATAAGAGCAGCTTTGGAGAATAAGATGTTTTCAAAATCAATTTTGGCACAATAAAAGTTGAGGCCCTTGACCCATAGTTTATGTTCAAACTTTCTTTGATACCACCAAAAAGACCAAGATGTAAAAAATGATAAACTTTTAAGTGTTGCATATCAGTGTACCAAGTCCACATACAGCTACTTCCATGCACAAATTCAAAACATATTACAGTTAGACACAGTTACTTATACCTGTAGCTGTGTTTTCACAACCAACTACTAAAATTAAATGGCACTTAAAAATTAGTAGAGAACACATTAAATTAAAGGCTTTAATTTTCATTTTTTCCTACAGTGATACTTCTGGAACTAAAAAATAAAAGAACAAAGCTTTTGATACTTAGCAGCCTATTATTTTGCCAATGTTATAAATTTAGGTTGTTAAGCATTATAACCTCAACAACCTTCATGGATAGTCAATCATTTTTCTAGAAAATTGTAGAACTATGAAATATAAAATATGTATTTAATGTAAGAAAAATAGGTAGTTCTACTTTAAAGTTCTTCTTAGCAATAACTAATAAGGATATGGCAACTACATATTCAAACAAATTCATTGGTAGGAAAAAACAGATTTTTCAAAAATAGGGAAAAAATGGCTTAATGAAACCTAAGTGAGATTTTAACATGTTCCAAAATAAAACATAGCAACATATGGAGTCACTAGCAACCAACCACTTCTCAAAATACTTGAGAACACAGCATTTGGGGGTATACAAAGGGTGCTATCTTTAATGTAGTAATATATGTGTGTTGAAATGTGTGTCCATCTTCTGAGAAATAAGCTAACCTTGTCTGCTTTACATATTTAAAATATAAATTCTCCCTTAGCACTAACACAGGCATGTGCACACACTTCCAGAACCCAAAAATTATTAGTAAGCTTGTTCTCCTTTCTCTGAATACTTAGACAGTTAGCTCAGAAGCAGAAATTAATGATGAAAATAGCTGAAATGCACCAAGAAGTCCATGGAGGGAATCTTTTGAGATTTTCTTCACTTGTCTGAGTTTCTCTGAATGCTTTAGTGATTATCCGCTGTCCCCAACCTCTCCACTTTCCTACATCTTCCCAGATGGGGAAGAAGATAGAAAAGAAGAAAATGGAATTAGATGATGTTGATGGTATATAAGCTTATAGTCAACATTTTTGGATTGGTAAATTTTTAATTGCATGCTAAGTTGCTGAATTTAATTGGGTAATATATGGCCTTATACAATTTATGTGTCATTTGCCAAATAATGTAATATACTATTACATATAATTATGTTTGTACCATTATGTATAAAATTAGGAACATATAATGATATATATGTTCCATATACAACTATATATACACTATTATATGTAATTGTATATACTATTATATATAAAATTTAAAACATATGCCTAATAAAACCCCATCAGAGAATACACTTATGTGATTTTGGTGGAATGGTTGTTGAATCAGTGTGACAATTTAGCTTTCAAGTAAAAAAAGAATATTTTTATAAATGAGAGAAATTGAGAAATAAATCTACTTCAGAAAGACAAAATATCTTAGAAGAAAGATATCCAATTTTCTTCAACTCCCCAAAACACAGGCATTTGGAGAGCATGTGGAATGAAATGCAATTTTGATTTGTTTATAACTCCTTTACTTTTCAACTCGTGGAAGACTGCCTACACAGTGAGACTGAACTTTAACAGAATTGTTTTTGCCAATCCAATGCCCTCCAAAAGAAATGAAAACATTTTTCTTGCAATCTAAAACAATTAAATACTTTTAATGCTTATTATAAAGATTCTTCAAATTTTAACTATTGACCCAAAAAGTAGTATGTAGAGATTTGTACTCAAGGACTAAGCAGCATATGGAACATCTAAAAATAGGAAAAGAGATTTGGACTTCCAGCCAGGGTGGAGGCATAGGTAGATACACTTTGCCTCTTCCCACAACCAAAACAAGGACAACAACAAACTTAAAAACAAAAAATAAACAGAACTACCTGAAAAGAGAACTGTATGGAAGTCTGACAACCAAGGAGTTAAAGAAGAAATATCCATTCAGACCAGTAGGAGAGGTGGAGACGGGCAGCTGGAGTGGTGAGGACACACAGCAAGGCAGTGGCTGGAGGACTAGACAGGCAAGGCAGAGGCTGGCACACTGCGTGGTCCCACATTTGTGAATAAACCAGAAAGAACAACTGGGGAGCAAGACAGACCATGCAACCCAGGGTTCCAGAACAAGGGGAAAAAGCCTCAAAACTTCTGGCTGTAAAAATCTGTAGGGGTAGCAGTGATGGGAGGAATTCCCAACCTCACAGGAGAGGTTGCTGGAGAGGCCCACAGGGTCCTAGAACATACACAAGCCCACCCACCTGGGAATCAGCACCAGAAAGGCCCAATTTGCTCATGGGTAGCTGAGGAAGTGACTGAAAGCCAGCTGAGAGCTAAGCAAGTGACATTGTTCTCTCTGGGACCCCACTCTCACATACAGCACCACAATGCAGCAACATGGGTTGCCCTGCCCTGGCAAATACCTAAGGCTCAGCCCCTAACTACGTAACAGGTGCACCGAGACAAAGAAATATGGCCCAAATGAAAGAACAGATCAAAGCTCCAAAAACAGAACTAAGCAATGAAGAGATAATCAACCTATCATATGTAGAATTCAGAATACTGGTAATTAGAATGTTCACATAAATAGTTGAGTATGGTCACAAAATAGAAGAAAAAGTGAAGGCTATAAAAAGTGAAATAAATAAAAATATACAAGGAACCAACACTGAAGGAAAGAAAATTAGGACTCAAATCAGTGATTTGGAACAAAAGGAAGAAATAAACATTCAACAGAAACAAAATGAAGAAACAAGAATTCAAAAATATGAGAAGAACCTTAGGAACCTCCAGGACAACTTTAAACATTCCAACCTCTGAACTGTAGGGGTGCCAGAAAGAGGAAAAGAAGAGTAAGAAATTGAAAACTTATTTAAAAACATAATGAAGGAGAACTTCCCCAATCTGGCAAAGGAAATAGACTCCCAGAAAGTCCAGGAAGCTCAGAGAGTCACAAAGAAGTTGGACCCAAGGAAATACACACCATAATTACATTACCCAAGAGTAGAGATGAGCAAAGAATCTTAAAAGTAGCAAGAGGAAAGGAGACAGTTACCTACAAAGGAGTTCCCATAAGACTCTCAGCTGATTTCTCAAAAGAAACCTTGTAGGTAAGGAAAGGCTGGAAAGAAGTATTCCAAGTCATGAAAGGCAAAGACCTACATCCAAGATTACTCTATCCAGCAAAGCTATCATTTAGAATGGAAGGGCAGATGAAGTGTTTCCCAGATAAGGTCAAGTTAAAGGAGTTCACTATCACCAAGCCCTTATTATATGAAATGTTAAAGGGGCTTATCTAAGAAAAGAAGATGATCAAAAATATGAACAGTAAAATGACAACAAACTCACAACTATCAACAACGGAACCTAAAAAAACAAAAACAAAAAGAAACTAAGCAAACAACTAGAATAGGAACAGAACCACAGAAATGGAGATCACATGGAGGGTTATCAGTGAGGAGGGGGAGGAGGAGAATGGGGCAAAAGGTACAGGGAATAAGAAGCATAAATGGTAGGTACAAAATAGACATGGGGTAAATACAGGAAATGGAGAAGCCAAAGAACTTATATATACAACCCATGGACATGAACTAAGGCAGGGGCAATGCTGGTGGAAGGTGGGGTGCAGGGAAGAGGGCTATAAAGAGGAGGAAAAAAATGGGAAACTATAATAGCATAATCAATAAGTTATATTTTTTAAAATAAAGTAAAAATAAAAATAAGAAAAGATTCAAGGTCAGTTTATAGTCCCAATTTTTCAGACAATATAAATGTTTCCTTGTATCAGAAAGTTATCTGCTCGCAGATATACAAATCAGCCCTGTTACTAAGAATTTGTTGAGAACTCTCAAAATCCACTGACATTTCAGCTAAAAGTGTATAGCCCTAACAATAAAGTCAATTCTCCAGTACTAGCATCCTTTTCTAACATTCAGACCACAGCACACTATTTAGGTAAGAACAACTAAACAAAATGATCATTGCATTCAAATAAAATAGGCACCTTTTACCTATTCTAATTCCTTAGTAAACGCTAAGAAACTTTTCTGTAGTTAATTTCTGAATAAAAGCCCCTTCCAAAACAGATTGGAATCTATTCAATTCTTGGATTTCTCTACTAGAACTATTTACCAGTTCTTTTTAATTACAAAAAAAAAACCACATAAATTGTCTGTTTTACTGTCTGTGCTAATTTCATTTCATTATATTCTTGGAGTAAGCTATTATTTTCCCACTGGTTCCCATGGCATTCTTCATTATCAGCTGCTAATTGTCTAGCGTTCACAGAGGACTGTGAACCAAGTAGGCTGCTGTGTGGGCTGAAGTTCTAGGGGAAGCTGAACAGCGCTAGGATTCTGCATTGTTATTATTGTGACACATTAGAAAGTTTCCGCCCACTTACGTGCCCACATCACTCTGCTGCACAGCATCCATACCCAGAGGGGTTGTGCACTGAAGCAGGGGAAGCCATCTGCACTAGGCATTCCACTTGGTTATCATCAAATCACACCCATTAAGGGAAGAGTACACAGGGCCAAACTGTGGCAGCCGTGAAAGCGAGAGGTCTGGCTCCATCCGGCAGGCATGAGTATTGATCTTAAAACACAGCTGTGACAGGTCCATCTAAAAGGGTTCCTGTATTCCCCACCTTGAGCACAAGCACCTGACACAGCCCAGTTACTCCCCCAAACTTCTCATTTACCCTTCCAGAATCAAAGCCAAGTTAGAGATTTAAACATTTTTTTTTGAATGACACAAAGAGGTTAGAGACTTTTAAGTAGATTTTGAGATGTACTGCTCCTTGAAATTATTCCCAAATGGAGACTTAGCTATCTGGAGCTAATTACATTTGACCTTATAAATTCAGAATGTGCCAAACAAAAGCTATTAGAAGAGCCAAAACAACAGGCAACATTTCACACATTTAGGTCAAGAGGGAGTTGTGAAAGTCTCTTAATTAGCAAAGCAAACAAGAGCTATAAAAGTGGAACTTTGAGGCACAGAAGGTGGTGCTTTTATTCTTGGTGCTTTTATTCTTTGTGCTTTGCAGGCACCATGTTGTAAAAACTTGTGAATTCCTGGCATTCTTTGTGCTGATCACTTTTCTCAGAAAAGTGTGCCTCCTGAGACACCTGTGTGTCCACGGGGCACATCCTCTCAGGGTGCAGAGCTACCCTCACCAGATCAGAGTCACGGGCAGCTATTTTTTTTTTTTTGCATGGGTTAACCAGGATCACTCCAATGTGTAAACTACGAAAGAGGAAGGGTGATGTTAGAGGTGGAAAGAGGTAAGCTTCAATCTGAGCCTCATTCGATGGTGCACCCTGCTGAGCCCACCACAGTCCCAATACTATCCCACAGCTTTAAAAATATGAGAATTACAGTTTATCTCAAGATGCTCAGCCTCATGAGGACTAGTTCACTCTAATTAAACCAGGCAGCAGTTAAAAGGCAGAGAGGCAGAGTAAATACAAAAGAGCTCTGGGCCCTGAGTTAGGAGGTTCAAGTCCAGCACTACGTGACCTAATTCTATTATAAACTAGGAGCGTGTGAGGTCCTGAGGGGGGAACTGTGTCTTGACTGCATGACATGTATGTGCTTTTCTAACAATAAATAATACATGTGATAAATCAGGGCACCAACTTTTATATTTATAATGATTGTTTCTGGCCCAGGAGCTAGAACCTACCTTGTATCTGTAGAACTACAGTCAACCTTGTATCTCAGGGTGGCTTCACCTAAGATGGAATCATGGGTCAAAAGGTTGTTGCCTGGTGAGCAGTGAATAAGAGCGAGAGTAGCTGGGTCTTCTTGAGGCCTGCTACCACCCATCCACAGGGTAGAGGACTCCAGTGTTTCCCCCAAGGACTGCCTCGCCCAGATCCCAGAATGCCGTTTAAAACCAGAACTCCCAAACTCAGGATAGCGCTAGAACCCACACCACCCATCCTTATTCTTCAGCTTTTCTTTCTGCGTGCCTGAGTCATCGCCAGAATCTTCTGATGTAGGGCTCTCTTTTTAGCACTTCAACCACTCTCTCAAACCTCCACTTCTCTGCTCACCTCTCACAGATTTTACTTTTGAGTCCTATTCCCACTTTCACAATCACTCCTTTCGATACTTAATGTCTTCTTATGGCTTCAGTCATCACTGAGGCCACCAAGCATGTGTCTGAAAGCCAGAACTCTAAACTGACATATTTATCCCTACCAGGATGTCCTACAGGCATTCCCCCAAAGACCGAGCCTAGGAGTTAATGCATTTTCCTCTCCCAAAGTCCTTGGGAGTCCCCCAGGTCAGCGCCATCTATTCCAGGCACCGCGCTTTACTCAGACCCTCACAGGTGAGGCTGCTACAAAAGCCACTAAAGCGATGTTGTCTTCCATCTCCTGGCTCTTACTTATTTTAGATTTTGTTAAAAACCTAGTGCAATTTTTCAACTATTTAATTTCTTAAAAATATAATTTGGGCCTCTGGTGGAGAGGACTTAGCTGGGCTAAGCTGCTTTAATACACTGACAGAACAGTGACATTCACATAAAAAACTGCCATTTCCATCAGCTCTATGGGATGGCTGAACAGTAATATGCAAGATCCATCAGTGGAAAGTATTATCTGCGAATACTCTATTTTCAAACCAGTTTATATTTTATAGAGACCTTAGAAAAAGATATAACATTCATTAGGCAAGCACTATCTGAGAAAACAAATCTTTTGGGCTAGACTATCCTAGAACATAAGCAAATTAAACTAACATTTTTCAGGATAAATTAAAACATCTCATGGCCTTGAGTGGGTAGCTCCATTGGTTAGAGCATCATCCTGATGTGCCACAGTTGCGGGTTTGATCCCCAGTCAGGGCACATACAAGAATCAACCAATAAATACATCAATAAGTGGGACAACAAATCAGTGTTTCTCTCTCTCTCATCAATAAATAAAAATATAGATATTAAAACATCTCAAGACATTCTCTCCTATTTTTCTACTCTCAACTACTATCCCAAGTTTAAGAAAGCACTCACTAAAATATCAATTCAAAACCAAAAACGTTCTGTCCATATCTTTGATATGAGCACACCCATCTAAACTCCTACAGAGATCCGCTTCAGAACCCTACTGTGAGGAGAAAAACAGAATGAGAAATTTCTCTCGGCTTATTTAACATGTCTCCCAGCTGCACCTTCATCATTTAAACCTAGTGAAGCCCCACTTTGATGACATCACTGACATCTCCACTGAAAAGAATAAAGATTGAGTAGAGCCTGTTCTCCCACATGAGATACCAACCTGAGATTATTTCTCTAATAATTCAACTGTTTACTGACTACAGTTCATTCCTAACTCCACGAAGTTTAATAAAAATTTTCAAGGGAGGTTTTATAGATTTAAAATGTATTCCACATAAAACAAGACTTGAAGAAGGGAATATAAGAATCAATCCTCGTAAAATAAGAAAAATTTTAAAGGAGGTTGAGTGACTTAACAAGAAGCCCCCCAACAACTTGGTCTGAAAGCATTTCTTTATCAACAAGGCATTATCGACAGCAATGCTTTTACCTTATTATTAATAGTTCTAAAATAAAAATGAGACAAATATCTGAAACGTATACTTTATATAACACACTCTGTCAAATTGCAGGATGGTAGTGTGCTCTGCCAACTTCTTGAGCACCTTTAATATTGATAAACAAATTCGTTTGATGAGTAATGTTTCCAAAGAAGCCTTGCCTGGCAAAAGCAAAGAACCTCTTCTTCCCTTGGACAAATATCACCTGGCTCCAGATATTTTCTGGAATGTCTGTTGACCTGTCTTTGGACACCAACTTTAAGATAAATATTTCAACTGTCCACAAACTGGAAATGAAAGGTCTGCCCACACTTCACCGCAGCAGAGGCATGACCGTTTGCTGTGGGGACAGGAGCACATCTGCAGCCTTGGTAATGGTGTCCAATCATCTAGGGAACGGATGGAGACTGGGAAGGGGGTGCTAAAGGTAGTGACAGGGCTGGCTAAGGGTAAAGAAAAGGGAAATTCTGCTTGACTAGGTAGGGGGAAGCCACAGGCTGGAGCAAGAGAGGATACAGCAAAAGGTGTCAAGCAGAAGGCTCTATCTCATGGAGAATGGGGGCATCCTGGAGAAAGGGAGAAGGATTAAGGATTTCTCACAACATCACTAAGGACTGCAAGAAGAACCCCAAATTGCAGGGAAGGAGTGGAGGATTAAAAATGCATGTTTTAGCCCTGGCTGGTATGGCTCAGTTGATTGGGCATCATCCCATAAACTGGAAGCTCACGGGTTCAATTCTCTGTCAGGGCACAAGTCTGAGTTGTAGGTTCGGTCCCTGGCCCTGGCACATACAAGAGACAACCAATGGATGTTTCTCTCTCACATGAATGTTTCTCTCCCTCTCTCTCCCTCCCTTCCCCTCTCTCTAAAATTATTAAGCATGTCCTCAGGCAAGGATTTTTTTTAAAAGATTGTATATCAAAGATTAAAAAAACTGTTGCCCCTTCCTAAGGCAAAGAATAACCTGAAGCACCAGGACATCAGTGATTTATGGGTGAGCTGGTGCCTTGAAGTGGAGCTGGGAATGTCAGAGCTCTTGGCAGTCCTGTGATATGAAAAGTCTCACTAACGGATCCCCAGGGGCCAGTTAGTGACTTGTAAGGTGCCCAGCAGTGACCAGCCAAGGCAGGCCACAGGCACAGGGAGAAGAGCTGTTGTTTGGCGGTGATCGAGCAGAAGCCTGTTCAACCTCAGAGAGGCAGGCAGTCTCCCCTGCGACATCGACAGGGATGTGTTTGTCCTGCCTGTCGCAACTAGATCTCAAGAAGAGGTGCGACCCTCCCCATTGCTACAGACTAGTCCACACTTTCCCTTGAATAATGACTGGCCCCCAGCTCCAAAAGTTGATATTGCGCAAGGGTAGGTGACAAACATCTGAGCCAAGGCCTGGGTGGCCCCTCCTTTCCGTGGAGACTTCAAAGACCCATGGCGGCTTCCCAGGGAACTGTTCTCTGGGCCTTGGTCTGAGGGGAAGGCAAGGGCTCCAGCAGAGCCTGTTTGTAACCTTTTCAGCAGAAATGCCCCCAAGGCAAGCATAATTTATAGACCTTGTCAACTACTTCCAGTTACGGGTGGGATATAGGGACAGTTCGTCTGAGGAGGATTCCCGGGAAGCTGCCCAGCCTTACATGGGTTACAGAGGGAAACCTGGTGGGGGGAAACAGAGAAGGA
The DNA here is from genome assembly GCF_004126475.2 of Phyllostomus discolor. Taxonomy (NCBI): domain Eukaryota; kingdom Metazoa; phylum Chordata; class Mammalia; order Chiroptera; family Phyllostomidae; genus Phyllostomus; species Phyllostomus discolor. The sequence continues at coordinate 187,251,123 of NC_040903.2, read as the reverse complement.
GCCAAACAAGATCTGAATCTCCAGGGAAGCTGCTCAGAACAAAGGCAAGCCTAATAATAATTATTACATTTTACACTTACATGGCATTTACTATGTGCCAGGCCCTTTACACTCATTTAAATTTCACAACAGTCCTCTGAGGTTAGAACTCTCATTATCATCACTTAACAGATGAGGAACAAAACTGAGTTTTGGGGAGTAACTTATCCAAAGCCAGAGGGACTGAGTGTCAGAGTCATGATTTGACCCTGGCAGTCTAGTCTGGCTCCAGTCCCCTGTTTTGACCACTCTACTGTCCTGCCTCATTGTGGGGGGGGTTTTGTTTTGTTTTGTTTTAATTCGGATGCAATAGACTGTCAGTAGGGATTCAAGCTGACTGTTAGGAAAGCAGTTACAGCCTAAAGTCCAGAGTGGAATAAGAATTTAGAAGTGAGAACATGAGGACCTGAGCCTCAACCAAGCCAGCCGATGGCAATAGAAAAACTGAAAAAAAGAGGATGTTGCCTCAGGGGTCGAGGTGCAAGAACTCAAAAGCAAGCGCAGCCCTGGAAAGAGGACAATAATGAAAGCTGCCCAGCTGCAGCTTAATGCACCTGTGTATTCTGTCTATTAGGTTCATCTTTAGAGATTGCCCCATCACTATAAAAATTACCATGCACATAAACAGATGACTACTATAAATATGGTAAGAAACTAGCATTGCCAGAAAAGTTAAAAGGAAAAAAAAGGAGAAAGGCTGCTCATCCTAAAATTGGGAGTTGAAAACCTCCAGATGAATGACAGAAGGCTGGCTCAGGGATCAGTCTCTTTGGGGAGGGCTCTCACCACAAGGGGCAGAGAGCAAGCGCCTGGAGAAGGGTCAGGAGAGATGCTTGGTCCCTGTTCTCCCGCTCTCCCCATATTATTCCCCCTTGGCTGCTATTATGGATTAAACTGTGTTCCCCTAAAATTCACATATTGAAGTCCCAACCCCCAGTACTTCAGCATGTGAGCATATTTGGAGACAAGGTCTTTAAAGAGGTAATTAAGTTAAAATGATGTCTTTCAAGAGAGCCCAAATCCCCTATGACTGGCATCCTTATAAGAAGAGGAAATTTGGGTATGCATGTATGTATGCACAGAGGGAGACCATGTGAAGGTAAAGGAAGCATATGGCCATCCAGATGTCAAGGAGAGAGGCCTCAGAATGAAATTAACCCTGCCGACACCTTGCTCTGTGACTTCCGGCCTCCAAAACTGCGAGAGAATACATATTTGTCATGTAAGCCACCCAGGCTATGTTACTGTTATGCCAGCCCTAATACAGCCAGCAGACTAATAGAGGTGCCTTCCCTTAAACCACAAATGTACATGAGAGAATTATTAGATGTCTCACTGAATAAACATGCATCTTTCCTAACCCTAAAACAGAGTGGCAGAGGAGAAAATGATTCAAGCCCCTGCACACTTCCATAGGCTTCTGCAGCCAAGTCTCCAAGGGCCATGATGCATCTTTTAAGAACTACCACCAAGTCCCTTTAGATTGTTTCCATGCTCTCCGAGTCCGCTAAACTCATCCTTCTTAGACTACATCAAATTCATCTCCTCCAAGGCCTGTTTTCACCATGTCACTCTCCTTCAGCTGGCATTAATGGTTTCTCATTAGCTACAACATAAAGCCCAAATTCTTTGGCTTGTCTCTCAAGGCTATATGGGGCCCAAGCCCAAGCAACCTTTCCAACTGTACCCCACCCTTCACCAAGGGAAACTTCTAATTCAACAAAACTAGCATCCTTAACTCATTGCCCTGAACGGAGCGGTACTTGTCCACCTCCAGGCACCTGGCCCTGTCATCCCACCCTCTCCCAGAAAACACCTTCCTAAGCAAATGCTACTCCAAGTCCCCTCTTCTGTGACTCCTTCCCAGCTAGGTCTGAGGGTGACTCTATTGTATTTCCACCACTGACCTGGTAAACATTTAATATCTGGCAAGATGTGCAGTTTTTTTATAATTAAAGCTTTTCTTCACTGTGAAGACCTTGAAGACAAATGTCTAATATCCCTTGTAACCCACCCCAGCCTCAATCTCTTACAGCACCTGTCACAGTCTTTTTGAACGGTATCATTCACCGAACACCAGGAAGGGGGTAAGGAGGAAAGGATGAAGAGGGGGCCTGTAGCAGTCCCTATTCTGTTTGAGCTTCTCGTGTCTTAAACATTCTTTCTCCTTAGGTGATTGAAACTTTAAATTAGACTTATAGTCTAGATGTGTGCAATCTATTCTCCTCAAATCTCCTCCCCGAAATACTGTCTGTGTATGTGGGGGTGGAGGGCAGGAGACTTAGCAGAGACATTGGATGTAAGAGTGGGTATTCCTCACTGGACCACAAGCCCCTTCAAGGCAGGACATGCATGAGTCATGCTTAACCCCTGTTACCAGTGCACGTGTACACTCCTTCAGTATACGTGAGATGGGTTCTTGGGTGATGGGTGGAGTCTGCGCCTGAGGACAAACATGGGACTCTCTGGGGTTTCTCACTGTCACAGCACAGAGACATTCCCATTCTTATGCTCTCCTCCATTTCTCTGACCCAACGAGCCAAAAGCTGCATCATCTCTGGGCAGTCTGGTACCTAATACAGACTTTCATGTGTACCATTGAACCAACAATAACAACGACCCACTTGTGCTGCTGGAAACTGTCGCATTTCTCCCCAGGCTGGCATGGAGAGGAGAGGAAGGGCTTCCTGCCCATTGGAAGAAGCTGTGTGCCAAGACAATTACCGTGACTACTTGAGGTCATCAGCGACTTTGTCAGCAAATGCTCTGGCAATTTTAACAAAAGACCAGAGAGAGGCAGAGCATAAATAATTGGCAACTGTTAAACAAAATGTAAAAGCTCAAAAGTCTTAACAGCCCTTATGTCTGCTACTTTCAAAGTCTTGTCTTCACAGATTGGCAAAGTAAGAAAGCTAGTCTAGAAAGTTGCTCTAGGAAGTCAGTCTTCTCCTGAGGCAAAGAACTCACTAAATCACTAAACCACTTTGTTAAATAAGCAGAGATAAAATTTTCAAGCTGTGAGGTATGGTTTCAATTACCACTAAGCAATTATGAATGATAAATGATAACCAACTTTAAAAATCACGATGGAATCCTACTTCAAAGCAAAGGTAAACTTACAAGCTCTTGCAAATAGAGTCACAGAGACAACACCACCACTGGGAAGTCCCCACCTGACCACCAGGGAGGTGGGTGATAGCATTGCTCCCGGCACAATTGTTTCTGCTGGCTCCATGGTCTGTGACTAAGCCCACAGCAACCTGGACAGCTGCTGAGGAGGCTCTTTTAGTGCCTCAAAACTTGCCAATGGAAACAGTTTATTCGAATTCAACAAAATAAGGATGCACAGGTACCCCTGTGACATGAGATAAGATGCTGCTATTTTTAGAAAACCTGAAAGCAGGCTGAATTGTTACAAGGAAGGAAACATGCGAGGCGTGGCAGCCTGAGGGTAATGAACAGATGCCAGGGTCAATACCAGGGACTGTGTCCCGACACGTGACCCCCCTCTCCACACCACTGCCTGAGCAGACACAGAAGACAGAAGGGGAAGGGATGGGCCAGAGAACAGAGGGGAAGGCCACAGGAAAAGTGCAGAAAAAAGGAAAGAGAAAAAGGGAGAGAAAGGAAGAGAGGGAAAAACAGGAAGATGGAGGAGGTGCAGCAACATCAATATTTCCTCAAATGTAAATTCTGCAGTGGATCTCAGGAGAAATATGTAGGACCCCTACCTGTCTGATGCCTCGTATTTCTCTGACATTGCCACTGGATGATCAGTAAACACATTATCCACCTTGTGGACCAGGAGTCAGTCACCTTCAGTTGACAGTACAACACTCGGCCCTACCCACCCCCCAACGGCCAGAACACATTTAGAATAATCTACTCTCATCTTTTTCATTTATACTAACCCACAATTACCACGGCTCTTCTCTTTGCTGGGAAATCATGGCAGAAAATGATGATTCCTAATGCATTACTATGGAAACCCTAAAACTTCTTCTAGAAAACATCAAAAAAGACAGCACATAACCCCACTCTGACTTTCAATCACGACTCTCTCCAAGGAAGAAACTGAAAATTAGATGGATTCATTCCAAGTTCCCCTTTCCAATCAAACAGATGGGATTTAGATAAGCTCTTAAAGCAAATTGTGATTCATATAATAATATGTAAACTTATCTCAAGTCTCAGAGGCTTTCTCTAAAGAAGATTCCGATAATTAAAATGTTCCTGTAGAACTCAAATTCCATTAAAGCAATATAGTGAAATAAAGGCTCTCTTAGCTAAAATATTTCCAAAGCTCTGGCCAAAGGGCCAGAATATTTGTGCCCTTTGCTCAGTTTATTAAAACACTGATGATTATGAAAAGTGTAATAATAAGAACCTGTATCACAATCTTTCCTATGTCCTTGTTTAATGGTTTTTAAGTCATTCAAAAACATGTATATTTAGCAAACACCTACCATGCACTGAACATAATGCAAAAAATAATCAAGAACAAACTAAACACAATGATCAAAAACATACTTCTAAATCTGTTGATTTAGGGTCCATATGTGACACATTCAAATGAAGGTGCTAAGTTCATAGGCCAAGCACTTTCCCAATGAAACTCCATGTTAAAGTGAAACTAGCATTCACCGTGCTCTTAATGTGCACTGACACTGTGCTTGCAATGTCACGTGGACCATTCCATCCCCCATTTGCCACAAAGGTCTGGCCGGCTGGAGAACCAAGACTGGCCCAGCACCAGCCACAAAGAGGTCAGGTTTTCCTGGGGAAGACAATGGGATCCAACTCCAGCTAAAAAGCGAAACCAGATTATGATGAAAAAATTATCATAAGAAACCAGATTATGATCAAAGTCCATAGACTGGAAAGAAAAGAGAAGACGTAAGACCAGAAAATGGCCAGAATGAGGGCAGTTTGGACCTCTGGATGGAAGGAATGAGTGAGAGCCACTAGCAGCATGAATCCACCTGTTATTGCAGGGCCCTGGGTCTCTGCTGAAGGGACATGCGGGCCCCTTGACTAAAGAGGCAGACTGCTTGGTGGGCAACACCACCCCACTGCCTGCAACAGGGAGCAGTGACTCCCCAGGCAAAGTCAGGAGGAAAGGTGAATGGACAGTGGGCAAACAAAAATATTCTTTCACTAAATAGCATTGAGTTCATTGCAATAAAATTGCAGTAATTTGTCCAGGCCACAAAATTCTAAACTCTATGAGCTATTAAAAGTCCATGTTCTTTCTCCACAGGCTACTGTGAAGGAGTTGAACACAGCACAGTCAGCTTCAGACCACTGAGGTTTAGATCTGAAAGGAACTTCAGAGGTCAACTAGAACAGTTCTGCCACTTTACAGGAAATGGAGGACTTGTGCAAGGCTGTACAAGCTGGTCAGTGGCAGAACCAGGAACACTGAGTTAGCCCTAGCCCCAGCAATCTCTGTCTGTTCTGCTGCACCAATGCTCAGGGTCCCATAGTGAAGTCTCAGCTCAGTGAAGGACTCCGGTCACCTCCTTGGCTTTGGCTGGCATCCGAAGCACATTTTACCCACCAGCATAGTCCCAAAGCATATCATCTCTTCCTGAAGTTTCCTTTGCATAATCACGCCTCAATTCTGGAGCTAACATGGCAGCTCGAGGATTGAACATTCATAAAGCACTCTATGTTTTCAGTCATTAGAGAGATTTTCTCAGGCTGATTCACCAGTTTAAAAAAAAAATTTAAATAACTTGCTGATTTGCAGGGTACTTTTTAAAGGCCATTTACATCTATGTAAGTAAAACTGTAAGCTCAGACTGTTTAAAGAAAGAGAAAATCAGAAATAATACAGGGTCAAACACTGATGGAATGGTTGAATCAAACCACAATATATCTACACAATTTTTAAAAGCTTATACAATCATTAAAGGTATAGGTATGGAAATATCTGATACATACTGAATGGAAAATATATGCAGGAAAAGTATATGCAGCAAAATCCTATATTTCTACAAAAACAATAACAATGCACATATATGAACACATGCAAATATATGAATATATATGTAGATACACACATATATGAACATACAAATGTGTGTGCACTTATATACATACACACACATATAAAATTGTACAAAAATGCTAATTTTGGTGATGGGGGAGTAAAATACAGGTGATTTTTTTTTTCAATTTTCTCCTTATTTTTCTAATCCTTCTACTATAGAAATGTATTTTTCCTTAAATAGAAAATAAATTTGTCTTAATGTTCAAAAGGTCGGTCTGCTAGGCAATCCCAGGTGTATCTGATACCCTAAAGCTCACTCTCCACACGGGGCCCCCCTGTACAGAAGAGGTCCAAGGCCCCCAGAGACCGAGGAGCTATGCACACAAGCAGCTGCCTTGGCTGCAGAAGGGCTGTGCTGGGGGGCGGGGGGGGGGATACGCTTTCCTCACAGCACAGGCAAGAAGGGAAGGGTGGGCGGCACCTCCCCCCAAAAAAGGCCAGCTCTGTTTTGTTTTTCCAGCACCTCTTTTGCTGCAGAGTCCACGGATCCGTGGATTGACTAGAACAGCTCTTGTACCCTTGGGGTCTCTAGAGAAAATAACTGTTCTATGTGTTCCCACATCTAGGAGTAGTGGTGGAGGGGTAGGAAAATGATAAAAAAAAACAACACAGGTTTGGTGGTTCCAACTTTCAATGATTTCCTCTCGCTATTTCAGAGACCCCGAGTGTACCTGTTGCTCCAGATCTAGTGCCTTGTTTCCAAAGGCAGAATCTTGGTGAAAGCAGACAATGAGCAAGGAGCTTTGCGGCTCTTGCTGCTGCCTTCCCCCTGCCCTCCTCTCTGACAGGCAGCGTGGTGATTTAACTGTCAAACACGAAGCAGCACATCTTCTTTCAAGGGGCTCCACAGACCACTTCAGAAACTGACAAAGGAATATAACAAACAAACAAGTGCCTGAAAGCTTTTGTGTTGCCATGGCAACTAGCTTAGCTTTCTCAAACTCACAGGGTAAAAACTATTCCACCAAGAATGGAGAATGTAACTCATAAGCTTGACGTTTTTTAATGCTTCTGTACATGCCACAGCGTTTCCAGAAACAGCCACAGCCAAGGCTAATGACCATCCAGGTCCAAACTGCCCTGGAACTGGAAGTCCAGCAGGAGGATTTGGCTGTTAATGTCGAGTGATCAGAGGTGGTCCCCTCAGTGACGTTTATGGGACCCACACCCCACCGCACAAGGAGTCTCCTGTACTCTATACCATGCGGCCCCTATACATGTGAATCATGAATAACTCAGGTCTGGAGTAAAGATGGGGCAAGGCGTCCAAGGAGAGAAGAGGAACTATCTGTGTGGTCCATAGCAAGTTATCTTTACAGGCTCCTGCCAGCAACCAGAAGCCTATCAAAACAGGTAAGAACTATGAATTTGACCCTTGGTTTCCCGCATTTGATGTGGTAGCAAGCAGGAGGCCAGCCCACAGACTTTTCTGGGTAGTGATGGTGCGAATCCAGTAGAAGGATGGTGGGAAGATGTCTCAGATACAAAGGAGCAGGGTGTGCTGGTTGGGGATCATGGTCTGTGTCCAACTGGTTAACACAGCGCCTCCTTCCAAAGTAAAATTATCCTCTCGTCACTCTTGATGTCGTGCTCTCCAGTCTCCCATATATCCAGAAGATGGCAAGAACGTGAAAGTCAATTTGATGAAAGGGCACTGCTGGTGGGGAGTGCAGACTGGCACAATCTTCCTACGCAGCATCAAACACCATGAAAATTCCAGAGTCTCTGACCCAGCTGTTACACTGAAAGAATTTATTCTAAGGAAATAATCATAGACACATAATAGGAAAAAAAGGGAAATAACATAAAATAACATGAGAAAGGTGTTAAATTTCAGTAAAGCCAAAAAAAGAATTTCTGCAACCATTAAAATGGCTAAAGAAAAAATGTTCATGCTACACTAAGTCAAAAGTTTTAAAATACATAAAATATCCTTTTTAAAAATATATACAGATGTAGATATATAAGTGACTAGGAAGCCACTTACAAAAATAATTAAAATAGTGCTCTTTCCCTGACCGGTATGGATAAGTTGGTTGGGCGTCATCCTGCAAAGTGAAACATTGTCAGTTCGATTCAGTCAGGGCACATGCCTGGGTTGTGGGTTCGGTCCCCGATTGGGACACATATGAGAGGCAACTGACCGATGTTTCTCTCGAACATCTATGTTTCTCTCCCTCTCATTTTTCCTCCCTCACCCTCTCTCTAAAAATAAATTTTAAAAAAAGTTTTAAATAGTGCTGAGCGGCTTCATTGTAGGGGTTTTTTTTCATTTTTCAAATTGGCTACAATAAAATACTATTATACAATTTTAAAACAATAGAATCTTTTTCAAAAGAAAGAAAGAAATAAAAGACAGAATGTATTTTTATTTTATCATGTTCCCAGAATGGGATATATAAAAATAAGGTAACGAACTGATTTTTAATTTATCTCCTCAAATTAAAAATCATGACTTGGACCAAGGTGCTGTAACGTGGGCTGTTTTCATGTGCCCATCGCCTCCTATTTGTGAGTGTTGAGATGCTGAGTAAACAATGACAATGTAGGGCAGGGACCATGGAGAGGTCGTAAAGACAAGGGAGTAACGTGCGGTCTGCAAGGGGATCGGAATGGTGGTACAACAAAGGTAGGAAGATTGGTGTGCCAGTTTTTTTATGGCTGCTGTAACAGATGATCACAAACCAAGTAACTTAAAACTCCATGACTTCATTTTCTCACAGTTCTATAGGTCAGAAGTACAAAACAGGCCTCACAGGGCTAAAATCAAGGTTGGCAGGCCTCCCCTCCTTTCTGTAGGCTCTAGGGGAGAGGGAAGTCATTTCCTCGCCTTTTCCCACTTCTAGAAAGAGCTCAGATTCCTCTGATTAATGGCCTTTTCCTTCATCTTCAAAGCCAACAAAGGCAGGTCAAACCCTTCTTCCCTCCCATCACCCCGAGGTCCACTTCTGCTGCCCTCTCCCACTTGTATGGATTTATGGGATTATATCGGTCCTACCTGGGTAATCCCAAATACTCTCCCAATTTTAAGGTCAGCTGATTAGCAAACTTAATCATCCTTTGCCATGGAACCTAACATATTCCCAGGTTCTGGGAATTAGGATGTGAACATCACTGGGGGTGGGGGCATTATTCTGCCTACTAGGACCAGTTAGAAAATCGTTACAAGGACCCAAATGAGAGCCTGAAGAATGGCAGTAGTAGTGGTGGTGGGGTGGAGAAGGCAGTCCCATCAGGTATAAGGCTGAAACCTCTAGGATTTGGCGGCCAGTTAGAAATGGGGAGCGAGTTGGAGCCTAGGTGCCAGCTTGAGCTGTTACCACTCACAGAGACAGGACACACAGGGCAGGGACTAGCTGGGGGAGAAAGCTAGAATGTGGTACGCATGTAGAGCCTAAGGGGCCCCTGGGACATGGGGGAGATACGCCCTGTTGCATCTGGCTCTATGAGCAGGTGGCCTGGAGAGAGGTCTGGACTGGACCAAAAGAAGTGGGAGACAGTGACTGCTCCTGGATGCAGCCAAGGAGATGCACAAGCCGAGCTGCCTCTCTACTGTGAATCACAAGGGAAGAATAGATATCTTTATGGATATCTTCATTCCATACTTAGCATCCACAGACTGAGAAGCCCTGGGTCAGATGTGAGTACTATACAGGGCAAGAAGGATTATTCCCAAGGATAACCAAGCTGGCCCCAACCTTGCTCACTTAAAGCCACAGGGAAAAGTGTCTTATGTTTGCAGCAGCTCAAAAGTACTTCTCTAATTTGGCAGGTACAAAAGAGTCGTGGAGCATGAAGTACAGCACAGGGAATACAGTCAATGATATTGTAATCACCATGTATGGTGCCAGCTGGGTGCTGGCCTTATCGGGGAATTACTTCATAGCTGTGTAAATGTCTAACCACTATGCTATACACCTGAAACTAATATAGTATTGAATGTCAAACAAATTTTTTAAATTTTTTTTTATTTTAAGTGTTTCTCTAAGTTAACCATACCACATAAGTGCCTTACATATAATTCGATCTGGTGAACTGTGTGGTGCTAGAAATGCTACAAACAGTATATTTCCAGCAGTCTTCTGTACTTTTTAAGTTTAAAAAAGCTACTAAACAACATTTAAAACCATATTTAAAACATCATAAGTTTCAAATCAGTCTCATAGCTAATTTAGGGAATACCTCTGCTAAAACACTATCTGTTTAGAAGCAACATAGAGAAAAATTTTAAAAACCCATTTGATCTCCCAAAGTCCCATGAAATTTCCCACATATTGTCCAGGGACACAAATGCTCCAGTGACAGCCACCACATAAACCTAAGATATTTCAGATGTGCCTTCACTGGAAATTCTGGAGCCAAAGGCAAGAGAAAAATATATTGTTTAAAAAAGTATTGGCTGTATCAGTTTTAGTTTTGTCCAAGCACTACTGAAGCAAATATTCTCCCCCGAAACATATAAAGTCCGGAAAGAGGAATGTGGGTAGTCATTAGATCCCAAAGGGCCCTGAGAGATAAATCAGTGAATTCTACCTCAGCTTAAAGACGAGGCCACTGAGGAGCAGAGAGAATTATTGATGTGCCCGAGGTCACCTCACCAACGGCAGCCCCAGCCCCGGATGCTGGGCCCAGTTCTCAGGTTAGTATTCCTCCCACAGTCCTATGTGAGTCTCTCCTCCTCACCTGCCCGGTGCATACGCTCCCCTGCACACAACAAACACATTTTATCTACTCCTGTCCGTCTCTCCGTGTGAAATGATACATGCCTAGAATTTTCTTTCCTCATTCCACACCTGCCACTCACATCTTCAACAATGATTTTCTAGTCTGGCGAACCTGAGAGGTCAGTGAGCAGGCTCGACTACCAGCAAACTTCACAGAACCTGCTCTGCCCATTCTTACAGAGATACACCGAGCTGGGACTCTCTGGATTGCTTTCCTCTGGGCCTTAGAATGGATAGAAGAGCAGAATTAAACCAATGCTGAAGAAGCAAAGCAGAAGAAATTTGTAGTACAGTGATTTTTTTCATACACATTTAGCAGTGTTATTGCTGCACAGTAGAAAGTACTTTCCCCGACACTTAAGGTTGTCACTAACGACTGCACACATGGAAGTGTCGGGCTTATGTCTGCTAAAGCACCTTGCTTCCTGCAAGAGACAGTGCTTTGGGATGTGCTTTTGTCCTTATCTGTGTACTTAGCCTCATTACCGTGTTCCTGATAACAAGCTCTAAGCTATGTTCTCACCCCCGAAGGAGGCAATGCTCAGTTCTTCACCCAGGTTATTAAAAAATAACCAGGCACCTCCAGTGTGCCTTTGAATAGAGCAGTATCCAATGTCTACAAACATGAGCCAATCTCAGAGAAAAGAAACATGCTTTGCAGATGAGAACAAAATGTAATTGCCACCATCTGCTCCTGCCTATCCCCAGAAGACTGGCCTTCTCACCTAGTGATAAAACAATCAGGTGTCCACAAATGCCAGGCTGTGTTGCCATGGGGTTTCTGATGACTATAGATCACTAATCCTCGCATTCAACCCCAGCTGGCTGGGTATTCGAACACACAGAAGGGAGGATGTACATAGACTCACTCGGCTCAAACCTCTGTGCCAAGGTCAAAACTAGTTTAAAAACTGACACACACGCACACACAGGGGAGTGAAACTTCAGTTGCATCCCATCTTCCTGCCATTTGCTGGGCGGCAAACAGCTTTCTGTCTTCTATTTCTCCTAGGGCCCCTGATGTTCATTCCTGTCTCTCGTGATGGGAGGAAAAAGCAAAGCAGTCCAGTTGCAGCTCTGGCCAGAGCCTTTCCCCTGCTCTCCCAGCCTGCACACCACCCCCAGCCTGCACACCACCCCCAGCCTGTGTCCGGCTCCCACTTGTAACTTCCCTCCATTTCCTGTCACAGTCAGATGAGCTCCGAGACACAGATCCATAAAGATCTCCCAAATTAATTAAAAATAAAGCAAAATGGCATAGGTTATATATTAAATTTTCACCTATTATGGTCCTTATACTATTTTCAAAGAAAATTGCCCTCTTCCCTCAGAACACCAAGGTTAGCACAAGAATCATTCAGAACAATCAACTCACCCGGTTCTGTGGAACGTTCGCCACTGCAGAGCGCCTTACGCCAGGCATGGCATTTCCTTGAGAAAGTTGATTCAGTAACTGCTTTGAGGCTACCTAAATATTTCCTGAAAATGTGCCTCCACTTCCCCTTCTTCTCCTAATTCCACAGAATAGTATTTTCTAACTCTAGGTCATAATGAACCTTTACCCTCCTTAGAGTTAATAATATGCACTCCAACTGCGCAAACCTGCAGCTCCCATCTGAAAGGGGTAAAAGGGAGCTTGTTGTTTATTTGAGGGTGAGAGGCACCAAAGGAATGTTTGCTAAAGAGGAGGTAGAGAAACTAGTCTGACTCACCATGATAGCTGTTACAACCTTATGCCTTAATAATTAAATAATTTTTTTGTAAATACATAACCACCTGTTTGGTGGCATTATTATTTCCCTTTATGAGCAAAATTATCTTCCTGATAAATGTGCTCCCAGTTATTATTCATTTGCTATCAAACTGTAAGTAATTATTCCCTTTAGGGAACAGATGTAATTTTCTGCCCTGACTAAACTCAGACTCTGGCCATAAATATTGTAGTTAATCATAAAAGTGCTTTGTTTCTCTTATTTGTGCCTACAACCCCTGCAATTAAAAGCAAATGCAAGGCAGCAGCTGGGATTCTAGTAGAAACAAAATGCCTAGTCTCTCATGAATAGCATAACCTGGAACAAAAATACAGTGTTTCCCAAGCATTAATCACTCACTTCTTCACTGAATAGATCTGTAGAGTTTCAGGCTGAGATGAAGCCAACCTTCCTGGAACTTAAAACTTGGAGGGTCACAGAAAGTCTAGGTTAAACTGTGAAGCCAGAGGCAACAGCTGAGCTGTTATTCTGTGAAAACTAAAAATGTGAAGTTACGTGGCATGAAGGGCCATTGTTGGTGAACTGGAAGACATTTTAAATATTCCTGCTTTGTGCAAATTTATAATCACTGAGATTTGGAAACAACCTAAGTGACCATCAGTAGATGAGTGGATAAAACAACTATGGGACATTTATATAATGGAATACCACTCTGCCATAAAAAAGAAGAAAATTTTACCCTTTGCAACAGCATGGATGGACCTGGAGAGCATCATGCTAAGTGAAACAAGCCAGTCAGAGAAAGACAAGTACCATATAACTTCACTCGAATGTGGAATCTAATGAACAAACTGAACTAACAAGCAAAATAGAGACAGACTCATAGATGGAGAACAGGCTGACAGCTCTGGAGTTGGGGTTGAGGGGTGGAGGGATCAAGCAAAAGAGAAAAGGAATCATGGGCATGAAAAAAGTGCAGTGATTGCATGCGGTAAGTGGGGTGGGTAGATGTGGAAAGGGATACAAAGGAGATAAATGGTGATGGAAAAATACAATAAAAAATAAACTATTGAAATTAAATACTACTGCTTCACACAAGAGGATTCATATAATTACAGCTGAGAAATTGTTGCAGAATGTCTATTTAGTCTATTTTCCTTATGTGTGAAAGAGAATTGATTATTTTCATGCATACTTCAAAAAAAAATGGAAACTCAAGAGTTACAGTGTTCCCTCTCTCTGGGGCAGGGAACTCCCTTTGAAAGTAACGTAGGTTCTGAATCTTCTCCACAGGGAAAGAAATACACAAACAAAATTTTGTAAATACATCCATAGAATGTACTGGTGCTCCCTTAAAGTCCATCCCCCAAAAAGGCACTTCAAGGTTCTCAAAGTCCTGGTTAAGAATTTCTGCTTCAGAGGTAACATCTGGCCATGCCGGAGCCCAGTTCTCCCATCAACCCAACACACACACACACACACACACACACACACACATGCACACAAGCACACACCAAAAACGATTCCTCTTTCACATTATAGCTCTTCAAAAGAGTAGAAGGTGCTCTCCTTCCAAATGACCTTGATTGGACATTATTTTCACACTTCTTCATTTTCCACTCCTATTTTCCCAAAGTGTACCGTCAGAATGCTCTGAGGAATGAAAGGGAATGCTTCAAACTAAACTGAGCTGCCCATCACTGGGAAGGTACAGAGAATGGACCCTCACTTGCTAGGGGTGCTGCAGAGCAGACCCGCCAATCAGGAGGGGCACTGGAACAAAGCCTCTGCAGTCCGCTTCTGTCTGCGAGTTCATGATCATGTTGCATGTGCTCCATCCAGTGCCTGTGTGCCTGTGTGCCTGTGTCCTTCAAGTGATGGCACTAAGACTTAAATGCTTCCTGTGCTTCCTGTGAGGTTCAGCCGGGCAGAGCACACAGGCTACTCTGATTCTGTGTATTAATTTGGGCAGAATTAACCTCTTTTTACCCCCAAGATAACCAAATTCCTTCCAGCATCTAAGGTCTCATTAATTTTTGGAAGTCACCACTTGGCTCTTATTCAATTCCAAGTCGATTAAACCCTCTGTCGTTTACAAATGCTGCTAAGACACATCACCTACCATTAATTCACTTATTCAGTTTGTTCACTTAGACAACATATCTTTATGGATGATTTCTGATGTCCCAAGCAAATTCTAGACATGTGTGCAGGATCAAGACACAAAAAATCCCCGAGTTCATAAATCTACACAGTGGTCTTACAGCATCTGAACCATGACTCTGGTCCTGGAATCAGCAAGTTTTCCTTCAGCATCCCATTCTCGTGACATAGTCACAAAAACAGAGGATAAAACACCTCCTTTTCGTTGAGGATGAAACATGAACTATATGTAGGCCCCACAGAGCTTTAAGGTAATACTTCACTTTTGGAACTTCACTTTCAAGGTGAGGAACTCTGACTCATTCAATTCAAGTGAAAAGCAAGAGGGACATAATCATTGCATCATAGAACATTAGAAGAAAATATAGCAAAAGCATGAAAGACAGCCACGGTAACGCCTAACCTTGAAGCCTGCCTAAGGACAGAGCACATAAGTGCACAGGAAAACTGCAGTTATAGACCCATACAAATCCTGGGGAAGAATCCCTTCTTTCCCATCTATTGATTACAATGAGTCTATGCAGGGCTGCATAGTTTCTGAAGGAATTTTGAGAAGTGTTTGTTTTCCACAACACTGAGTGCTGAGAATATAATTAGCTGCTTAAATGCAAACGCTAATAACGCCAGTTGTGTCCACAGCGAACACTCTTTGCACAACACATGATTTGGTGCTCGTCTCTGCCAAGTTTTTCTCCCGCAGTCACAAATTAACTGAAACTGGCCACAGGAATTCCTTCCTCACTGCCAAAAGCTCTCTTTTCAGGCTTAACATTTTCCAATTTCAACAAAAAAGACTTATAGCAGGTGTAAATAGCTGAGTGAGGGAGAGGGTGGGTCGGGGGTAGCAGAAGGGAACAAGCAGTTGGAGAACATCCTGTGGCAGACACCACCCAAGGCCAGACACGCCAGAGACTGCTAGTTGCCCTCAACATCTCTTCTCCCCTTCTTCCTTTGGGCTAGAACCATCCATTATGAGCTAAGCAAGTGGCTGTCCCAAATAAAGATGGCATTTCTCGGCACCTCCATCAACTCAGTGAGACCAGATGACTCAGGAGATGCGAAGTGCCACTTACAGGCAACTTTGAGATGGGGTGAAGATGGTGAAGCAACAAGATAGAAGGAGCCTGGGTCCCTGAAGCCAACATAATATCCCCAAACTTAACTACTGTGGACTTCGCTTAGGTGAGAGAGGAATAAACTAACTTGATTAAGGCACTGTCACTTGGGGGATTTTGTTGCTTGTAGCTCAATTTAGGATACAACGGACTTATTTAACCCACACACAGTACTAAGTAGATTGTCATGGGAGTTTTTAGTATAGAATTTTAGGGCTCGATAAATGCCAAAACCTCCATTTAACTTAGACACTTGACTTACTAGTGAAAAGAACATACACCCTAGTTCTGAGTGCAAAATACACCAGTTGTTTACAATCTAAACTGCTGCTGTTAACCCATTTACTCTTAGGTTAAATTGCAATCAAGTTTCCAAGTCTTATTTTACAATTTCCTTCAAATGACAACTCAGAGCTTCATGTATCACAGTTAAACATTCCATATATGGTGACACCCAGGCATTACCTTAGCTTAAAGTTCCAAACACCTTTAAATAGTCTCAAAGACCCACAACTTAATGGGGGTCCTGCAGCACAACAAATTAGTTTAATTGTCTCAATAAGTAAGCTTTGCCCAGATGACCCCATCCTCTGCCCCTCTTGTCACTGTATTCTTGTTTACCTCTCCATGGCCCTTAGCACAGTGCTAGGTATAACTATTATAAAAAAAAAAGTCTTCTGAAGGAACTGTCTAACATGCAAAAATCAACACCTCAACTTTTACGTCAAAATAATTTCAATGTCTTCCTACCCCTTCCCTTCCATCCTGTTTCTGAATGGACAGTGGTCTTTCCTGAACATCTCTGTGTAAGTATCAACTTGCTTGACTGAGATTTGACTTTTATGAGAAACTATTCATGTCTCCAAACAACAACAACAACAACAGAATACTGAGAGGAATCCCAAAATATATTAATTGTAGTCTTAATGAAGACTGTAGTCCTACAATTGCTTTTCTCAATATGGCTTTTGAAGGAAGTGTGACGGTCAAACACTTTAAGCTGAAAATTCATTTCCATTCATCTGGCTCAGTCATTTAACTGTCCTGCATCCCAATGACTACACTAAGAGTTCAGAGGTTACAAATGAAGTTTCCTTCCAGACTTTAGACTAGTAAGAGACAACCGCACAACAGTTAGCTCAAAGCGTTCACCCTCACTCATTGGCCAAAACACAGGAAGGGATGCATGGTCATCTGGTGGTGAGGTCAGGAAGAGACTGGGGGAAAGGTCTTTTGGGTCCATGGAATGGTTGCTTGACTCTGTGTAATAAGCCAGAGCAGTACAGATTGATGTAACTTATCACCAACATCAATGTAATTCAAACCATGTGGCATTTTTTAAGAGCAAAAGGAAAAGAGATAGCTGTTTGATTACCATGATATGTTTCCTATGAATGCATTTGGTACCATAGTTTCAGTAAGCTGTAGCTGGTTGGAATATTCTTTTGCTACTCTAATAACTTTCTACATCATATAAAAATTCACAAGCATTCCGGAATGAGCAGAAAGAATGTTATACAAATAATCCCTCCCCCACTTTCTAACATTAGTTTCATCACCACCAATAAGAACTTATAAAGCATTACTTTACTTCTTTACATGAGGCACTATTTGTGCCCTAAGAGTGATCTTTCTTTTGAACTGTGTAGGGACAAGTAAGTGCCACATAGTCTCATTTTAGACATAAGAACCATGGGCTCACTTTTAAACCAAGGAAAAAACTTATAAGTTCTTTCCCTTGGATAAAACTGCTAGTATTTTATCAAAGCTAAGACTTGAAATCAGATGTGTCTGTTGCTAGGAAGGTTTCTCTAAACTCTGTATTATTACTGACTCTTTCGTCTCACTTCCAATAGGACGTGTGCTTTGAGAGTGTTGCTCCACCGGTGACAAACTGTTATCTTTCTCTTGCTGGGTTCCCCATGTGACTAATAACAATTTGCAGAGTAGCTGGTTTGGGTTAGACGATGTTGAAACAGAAGAGGCCTAACATATGGTTCTTCAATGGCTCTGAGCCCCTAATTCTAATCAACAAAGCCAGCAGGGCTCAGGGGAGCAGCACACAACCTAAGATGACACTACTCAATATGGAATACAGGCAGCTGAGGAGAGAACCTGGAGCAAATGTATAAATAGGCAGACACAAAATTAAATATTGACACTGCCTCCAGAGCAAAGGTTATGAATACAACAGAAACACAGTACTTTGCTGATAGAGAGCATGGGACCAGGAAAATGGTCCCCTGGCTTATGATTAGTTATAGACAGCTTCTCAGAGGAGAATTTCAGGTGCTGTCAGAATGAGGAAGTGGCTAGTGACCTTTACAATAAAGAGCGATGATGTGGGACCTTTTTCAAAGGGCAAAGGGAGTAGAAGGATCTAACTCAACCCACTGCTCCAGGAACACAGAGATGGAATGATAATGAAGCAACATAGGTTCGACAAATAAGATCTTCAGTGCTTACTGTGCCAGACTCTGTGCCAAATGCTGAGGGAACAAAGATGAATAAGTCAATGGATATTTTCCAAAGGGAGACAAGACACAAACACAGATTTAACTATCCCATGTTAGCTACTAAGCTGGAAGTGAGCACAGAGGGCAGAGGTGCCACCGAGGAGGTGCTCCTGGATGTGTGAGAAGAGTTTTCTGGAAACAAAGCAGAGGTTGTTCAGCTGTTTAACCTACTCATCGAGGGCATGAGTTCTGCAGTCAAACTGGAAAGGTTCGAATCTCAGCTCTACCACTCACTGCTCTGTAAGTTAGGCAGACCATTCATCCTTTCTGGGCCTCAATTTCTTCATCTGTGAAATGGAAATAAGAATAGTTCTACTTCATGTGGATGTCCTAAAAATTAAAACTTAGAAGAGAGTCTGGCATGTGCAGTAAACAATCAATAAAAGGTACTCACTTGCATTGCTGAATAGAATAATGAACGTTCATTCAACGAGTAAGTGAATGAATTCCGGAAGTTGGGGGTGAGGGAAATCCAAAGGAAGTCTGTCTTGGATGTCAAATGGCCACAATGTCCATGGGATACCCAAGTGAAGGTGTTTAGTAGGCAGTTGTATATGGAAATCTAGAGACAGAACTTGAGCTAGAGATAAAGATTTGAGAATCATCAGGTGATTAAAGTCATGAAAATGGATAAGATCATCTAAGAATAGAGAGAGGACAGAGAGGAAGGCTAGGACCAAGTTCTGAACAGATCAAATATTTAATAATCGGGAAACATGGAAGAACCAGCAACGGAAAATAGGAAGGTAGAAGAAAAATCAGGTGCATGGTAACCAGATGAATAAGAGGCAAAGAGACCAGCATCAGCAAAGGCAGAGGGTGTGAAACAGCAGTGTGTGCATGTGCAAGGTGGGGAAATTACTACAGGTTGGCCGAAAAGTGTGTTTGGTTTATTCCATAAGATGGCTCTAGGAGTGCTTAGTTGTTTTTAACATCATTTGAAATAATCTTGTTAGATTGTATTTGAGAGCTGTCATATCAGCATGAGTTTTTAAAAACCTTCCCAAAATTGGTGAGTTTTTGTATAGCCATTTTAATATTGAAGATGGAAGAAAATATGCAACATTTTCAGCATATTATGCTTTACAATTTCAAGAAAGGTAAAAATGTAACTGAAACACAAAAAAATATTTGTACAGTATGTGGAGAAGATGCTGTGACTGATGGAACTTGTCAAAAGTGGTTTGTGAAGTTTCATACTGGAGATTTCTCACTCAGTAATGCTCCATGCCTGGGTAGCTAAGTTGAAGTTGATAGTGATCAAATTGGGACATTAATTGAGAACTATCGACATTCTACTACACAGGTGAGTCTTCAACATACTCAAAATATCCAAGTCAATAAAGTTATTGATGAAAATGAAAAATGTGTCTTTTATCATACTAAAAAAAAAAAACAGAAATGAAGACTGAGATAAAAGCAAAGCCAAAAGGGAACAAACCTTGTATATTAAATCAGGGACTTTGGACAATTAAGAGGTTCAAAGAGGTTTTAACCAGGACAGAGGCTTGACCAGGTGTGCATACTAGGCTGCTTGTTCTGGTAGCCAAAGGACGATATCCATGGGAGGCAGAATATTGGTCCACAAAGAAGTTTATATCCTAATCCTGAAACTTGTGAATATTTTAGGTTACATGGCAAAGGTACACATAAAGACTGCAGGTGGAATTAAGGTTGCTAATCAGATGACCTCAAAATAGGGAGATTATCCTAGATGATCTAGATGGGTGCAATGCAATCCCAAGTGTCCTTAAAAGTGGGAGAGGGAGGCAAAAGAGAGAACCAAAGAAATTGCAGCAGAAAAAGGGTCAGAAGCCAAGGGAGGTGAGCAGCCTCTAGAACCTGGAAAAGGCAAGAAAATTTGCCTCAGGAACCTTCAGAAAGAAATTCAGCCTTGCTGACTCCTTGTGAGGTGCATTTGGACTTTTGAACCACAGAACTGAATGATAGTAAATCTGTGTACTTTTAAGCCACTAAATTTGTGGTCATCTGTTACAAGAGCATCAAGAAACTAATACAATGTCTTTGAGAGGTAAAAATATTGGAATCAGAAAAACCCAGGAGGCTTTTGCATTAGTGCCAAGGAGAGATGATATGGGTCTGTCTTAGGAAAACAGAACAGGGTGTGAAAGAGGGTGATGCTTCTCTGAGCATCTATTCTCGGGGTTATCGACACATTTCTAGCAGATGGACAGATAGGTCTCTTCACAGAATACAGATTTCCGCAAAGTTAAGATATATTCACACAGAAGTCAAACCTACCTAATAAATTGAGTTGGAAACTATTGCCAAAGGAAGTTTAAAAGAGTGGTCAATCATTGTCATGCTTTTAAGACTATATCCAGGATCTGCCTTTTCTTCTGTGAATTCTCCCCATATGTCGAGTTTAGTTTTGTATTATTTCCAAAAGTTAGAAAAATGTTTTTATAACTGTTGATTCTCTCTTCTACATTTCTCTGACACCTAAAAAGTCCTTGCCTTCATGTTCACAAAACTAGTAATCATCTCTCTCAGGAGCTACCTTCTGCTTCTGTTTTATATGCAAGTAATTCATATTCATTGTAGAAAAATTAGAACACAAACAAGCAAAAGAAGAAAAGGTAAATCATTCTAATTTCACCCCCTCGAGATAATCATTTCTTGCCTTTTCAGAGGTATCTTTGATAATGTTTTATTGATATTTATACATATTCATGTATTTTGTTTTTTTAAAAAATACTCTTCTAAAATGTCAGGCTTTTCTTGCCAGGCAATATATTATGAATCTTTTCATGAATATAAATAAAGCTTTAAAATATAGTGATTAAAGAATACTGGATATTTCAACATAAGAATATATCATAATTGAAGTACTCAGTCCCCTTGTTACTGGATGTCAGTTTTGTTTTTCCTCTACCCTGCCCCTTTGTTCTGTGCCCCCCACTTTGTCCTCTTTCCATCCAGGTGCCCTCCGCCATCACCACTGGTTGCCTTTAGGTCAGCCTTGCTGTAGCATATGGCCCCCACTGCCACTGCTCGGGGTGGCTGCCGGGTCTTCTCCATCTCACTGACTGACTCATATCTCCCAGGCCTCTTACCGGCATGGCACTGGCTAATAAATATGGAGACAAAGTGTGCTTAAAACAAACCTGACTTTTGTCAATAATGTTAATAGTGACCAGTGATATGTATCAATCTGAAAATTCCTCAGTGCCAAAGCTTTGGTTTCTAAGACTAAAAAACATCCCTACTTTATTATTGCTTGTAGTTTATAGTTCTGTGTTTATGTATAATTGGGAAAGCCATGCTACATCATAGTCCTTACTTTTATTTGCAAGTGACAAAAAATGCCAACTCAAGTGGCTTTAAGCAAAAAAAGTGGGGCGGAGGTTGTTTCAGCTAAATAGAAGTCAGATATAATCAGATTTAGATGCTCAGGCAATAGCAGGACGCTGTCAGCCTCCTGGTTCCAATGTCAGTTGTGCTGGCTGACCTTCAGGTTGGAAGGTATCCCCTTAAGGTAGCAGGTACTTCCAGGTTTCTATCATTATAGCTCCAAGTCCAGTAGAAGATGCTTCCTTCCTCAACATCTCTAGAAAAAATAAATCTTGGAACTGGCTCTAATTGGACCACTAGGGTCATGTACTTGTCCCTGTGGCCCAGAGAATGGATAGGCTCATTGACTTAATTAGGCTGGGTTACAGGTTGCCCATACTATATACCCAGTGTGGCCAAAGACATCAGATACAATTACCAGAAGGAGGGAAATGGATGCTGTCTAAGTAATACAATGTGCTATAAGGATGGAACTCTCCAGGACAGTGACCTCAACTTTTGGGGGTCATAAGCCCCTCTGAGAATCTAATATAAGCTCTCAATGGAGGAGAATGAGCAAAAGCACAGCCAAACACAGATTTATCTTACAATACCCTTATAGATTGAAAATTTATTCTCTTCTATGGGTATAATGTACAAGCAACCTTACAGAGAGTTATGTTTCTCACTCATTTGTCATACAAAAATTAATGGGCATTTCCTGAACAGCAATTAAAGTAAATCCAGATATTACCCTCCCAAAAAAACCTGCTCAAAGGTAAATTTCAACAAGAAGGTTGAAGTTGTTTGACTTGAAATAAAAGTTGAAGTTATGAAAAAGTTTTGAGATAGAATGCAAATCATCTTTAATATTTAAGCAACTTTTCATTCTGTTAGCCACTAGTCCTGAAAAAAGAAATGACTCATAAAGACATAGAGCCAAGAATCTAAGCACCCATCTTTCACCTTGACAGACAGGCAGGCTTGTGTCAAGGAATTCAAGCCTGCTCCAAGATTTGAGTTGAATTCATGTTGTACCATCTCCTTTGTCCTGAATTCCATGAGGTCATCTTTGGCAAAGACTGTATCATTGATGCACTGATGTCAGCAGGAAGAGAATTAATAATCCATGCTTTAATATAAAGGTCTTCCAAGTAGAAGCAACCTTCAAATTCCGCAGTGTTTTCAGAGGTCTACAGATTTCTATCTGCAGAAAGACCAACTGACGAGGCATCATCACCCTGGACTCTCCAGCAAACAGGGGCAATTTTTCCAGCAGTGGAATTCATATAGACATCTACTTCCTTCACATTGGCAACCTGATCAAAAACAGTCACCTGTCACCTGACCAGTGTGGCTCAGTGGGTTGGGCATTGCTGGTTCCATTCCCGGGGAAGAGCACATGCCTGGGTTGCCAGCCAGTTCCCAAGTTGAGGGCATGCAAGAGGCAATCAACTGATGTTTCTCTCACACATCAATGTGTCTCTCCCTCTTTTTCTCCCTTCCTTCTCCTCCCTCTAAAAATAAATAAATAAAATATTTTTTTAAAAAAATCATCATCCATGGTCAGTTGGGAAATAAAAATATATACCTAATTAATATATAAAAATATATATGTATATGTGAATATATATATACACTCACACACATATTCAAAAAGAAAACCAATAAAGAATTAACTCCTGCCTACCAAATGTTTCCAAGTGGATTTTTAATTTCTCTCAAAACAATATTAGTTTAAATTTGTTCAATCAGATGCTTCAAAAGTTCGATGTCAAGAAATTCAAAGGATTTCTGGTGTTAAGAGAGTTTCATATAGTGTTCCATTTCATGGCCATCTAATATATGTATATGCAAACAACATATATATGATAGGTAGGTATATAGATAGATGGATAGATAGATAGTACCTTCTTTAAAGCATTTATTTTCTTAAAATACAAGTTCCATGAGAACAGGGCCTTTGTTCTCTTTGCTGCTGTATCCCTCTTGGCCAAAGATCTACAGCCATGTGCATCCATCAGTTTGACCATGGAAATGGCTGACATTGTATTCAACATCAGACTGTATTTAGTGTCCTATTTATAAAATTAGGAACATGACAGGGAAAGAGGGGTGTTATCTAATGTCTCCCCAAAACCACAAACATAAGAAAACAATGAGGAGGTCCAGAGACTAACAGGGTTTTCTTCTAGACTAAGTGATCAGGAGCACAGTAAAAAGAGTCGGAGGAAATGGGGTTGGACCAGATCATGTATGACCTTCTAGGCCATGATAAGAATTTGGATCTGATTCTAGATATAGTGGAAGTCATTGGAGGGTGCTGAGCCAGAGTGTAAAAAGGCCTGATTTACAGCTTATTGGGCTCATTTTGCTGCTGTGCAGAGAATAGGCTAAAGGGGGAAAGTGTGGAAAAAGGGCCCTCCCTCAGTAGTTCAAGAGAGGAGCAATGGTGGCTGGTATCT
This sequence comes from Phyllostomus discolor, assembly GCF_004126475.2. Classification (NCBI taxonomy): domain Eukaryota; kingdom Metazoa; phylum Chordata; class Mammalia; order Chiroptera; family Phyllostomidae; genus Phyllostomus; species Phyllostomus discolor. Next base: position 187,227,040 of record NC_040903.2, on the reverse strand, counting down.
GGGTGACAGTGGTGAAGGTGGATGACATTTCTGAAGGCAGAGGTAAGCCAACAGGTATGGCTGACGGACTGGACATATGTTGTGAAGAAAATAGAAGAGTCAAGGACAACTCCAAGGATTTGGACTCGGCAGACAGATGGTACCTCTTTACACAACTAGGGGATGCTTCAGGAGGAACAGGTGGTGAGCAGGAACCAAGAGTTTGTCTTAGACGTGTTCAATCCCAGATGCCTCCTGGACACCCAAGTGAACATGTTACTTGGATAAATGAGACTAGATTTCAAGTCAAGGCTGGAAATTAAAGTGGGGAGTCCTAAGCATATGCTAAAACAGTACACATGTGACTGAATGAGAGTTCTTCGTATAGACAACATGATTCAGCAAGAACATAACATGTGAGGATTTTGCTTTGCGAAAATAGATATACTTCATCTGTGCTTCATCTGGGTTCAGAGGTCAAACTTTTCCTTCCAGTCAGACTTTTGCCTGGCAAAGAAGCCGCTTGGACCTCAGCCTCAGAAGCCATGAGGTTGCCCCAATCCTGAAGTGATATTAAAATATATATTACAAATATATAAAACAAATTATGATTCCCTATACTGTTTCAAAGGTGCCAATAGCTTTTAAAGTCTCCAAAAAGAGCTCCACAAACAAGAAAAACAGGACAGGCTATGCTCGAGAGCTCAGTAATATCATCCATTGTCATGCTAAAGAGCATGACTGATTTCTCCAAAGCCTGCTTCAAAATATTAGATTTGCCAGTAATTCTGGAGCTTCTCCAATTGTGTGTAGCTTCTTGTCCTTAGCCTTTCAATTCAAAAAGTTTGTAAACAAGGCTATTGTGTTGGCAAAGCCAGGTGGCTCAACTGGTTGGAGCACCGTTCTGTACACCAAAAGGTTAAGGGTTCAATCCCCAGTCAGGCATGTGCAGGAAGCAACTGATGTCTCTCTCTCTCTCTCTCTCTCTCTCTCTCTCTCTCTCTCCCCTCTCTCTCTCTCTTTCTCCCCCCTCCCTGTCTCTCTGTCTCTGTCTCTGTCTCTCTCTCTCTTTCTCTCTCTCAAATATCAATAAAGAAACACATCCTCAGGTGAGGATTAAAAAACACACACGAGTTTGGTGTCTCCTCATGAAGAAGACCTATTTTGCCTGGTGTATTTTCAACATGCAGACATGTAAATTCCTCACTTCAGTTTTATTGCCTCCAAGCTCTCTTAAGCCCCACCACCCACCAACCCCCCCCCCAAAAAAGAAAAAGAAAATAAAAAAAGAAGCCACCCAAAGAGGATGATTTTGTTTTCTTCTCTGTCATTTCCTGTTGATACTAAAGCCATTATAAATAAAACCCAGTGTTCATAATCATAACAGCAGGGTGTATTTTCTTTTATTTCCACCAACAGAAATTATTTAATTTCAAAACATAAAAATGGCAATGATGATATATCACCTAGCAGTATACATCAGCATCCCCTGCCACTCGGCTCTTAATATATTATATGACATTAATTTTTCCTTAAGAGCAATCTTAAAATAGTAAAAAGAAAATATTTTTTAAAATTTTTTGTCCAGCCCACCAATCTCTTCAAGGCCATAGACTATGTCTTTTAAAGTTCAAAGGAGCCCTGGCTGGTGTGGTTCAATGGACTGAGTGCTGGCCTATGAACTGAAAGGTTGGCAGTTAGATTCCCAGTCAGGGCACATACCTGGGTTTGGGGCCAGATCCCCGGTTGGGGGCATGTGAGAGGCAACCAAGTGATGCATCTCTTGCACATCAATGTTCCTCTCCCTCTCTGCCTCCCTCCCTTCTCTTCTCTCTAAAAATAAACAAATAAAAAGAAACTCCCTACCACATCAGCCCTAAAATTCCTGAAACACCAATTCAAAAGAACCTATGCACCCCAGTGTTCATAGCAGCACAATTTACAATAGCCAAATGCTGGAAGCAACCTAAGTGCCCATCAGTAAATGAGTTGATATAAAAACTATGGTACATTTACACAAAGGAATTCTATGCAACAGAAAGAAAGAAGGAGCTCCTACCCTTCATGACAGCATGGATGGAACTGGAGAGCATTATGCTAAGTGAAATAAGCCAGGCAGTAAAAGATAAATAGCATATGATCTCACCTATAAGTGGATCCTAATCAAGAAAACAAACAAGCAAACAAAATATAACCAGAGACACTGAAATAAAGAACAAACAGACAGTAACCAAAGAGGAGGAGGGAGGAAGATAACGGGGGACACAAAGGGAAGGGTCATCATGGGACACGTATAAAGGACCCAAGGACAAAGCCAAAAGGGGTAGGATTGAGGGTAGGAGGTGAAGGAGCAGGAAAAAGTAGTGATGAGAAAAATGGAGACAACTGTACTTGAACAACAATAAAAAATTTTAAAATAAATAAAAATTTTAAAGATGAATAAACAAAACACTTTAAATAGTTACAAAAATACAAAATAAATAAAAATAAATAAAATATAAAAAATAAATAAATAAAGTGTAAAGAAAGTCCTCATGCTTCTATGTGGGCAAATTGTATTTCCAAAATCCATCATTCATTCATTCAGTCAGTCATCCTTTCAACAAATGTTTGGTTATCATGTACTATGTGCTGGGTGCTATGGCTCTGGGCAAACAGCAGCAAGCCAGACAAAATCCCGACAGTCATGAACTCACAGTCCAGTGGTAGAAACAGACAAACTAGTAAACAAATAAATATGGTATATTTTTCAGATAGTGACAAGTACTAAGAAGAAATACAGAGTGAGGTAAGGAAATACAGATAGGTTTGAGATGTCCGCAGGGTGGGGACAGGGAGTAGGAGAGGATTTTAAAAAGGTGTCACAGTTGAGCCAAGATCTGGAAGTGAGGGAGGACTGAGACTCCAGACTCCCCAGAAGAATTCCTCACTCCCACTTCATGTTTCTGTTGCACTGTATATCTCTATTCATTCATTTTGACAAGTATTTCTTGAGTGCCTACCACATCCCAGGCACTGTTCCCAGAGCTCTATTGTCGCTTTAGTTCATCCTACCAACAGATTGCAGTGATGGGGACCAGGTCTTTGTAGCTCCTTTCGTGCTTTGTATTTTGGGAGATACAGAGTTTGGTGGAGAGATGAATAGATGGATAATTGGACAGACAGTCCAAAGCTCAAGTACTTCCAAGAGTCAATTTTGTTATTTTCCTTGCTGCTCCCCCAGTTAATATTCATCTTCTCTCGAAGAAAACCACGGTTACACAGTCTCCTCCTGGAGAACTCGGCATAGTAAATCAGGTTAGCCCTCTTGGGAAATAAAGGATTCGAGTAAAAGGAAATCTTTGATTAAAAATGTAGTTCATTATTCAATACTCTTTGCTAGACAGCACATATAAAGGCCATAAACCTTGCCTTAACTCAATAATTTAAAAAGCTCCCCAAACACAAGGCAATACCAACTGGCTGTTTTGAAATCGTACCCAACAAGTGACTCATTGGTCATGAGGGTACACAATGTCACACTCGGGTGTGACGCTGTCAGTGCAACAACAGTTCTCAGCTGTCAAAAAGCAGAACGAAAATGAATTTGGTAATCCCATCCAATCCTCTCATTTTAAAGAAGCCCACTCGTTTCGCTCTTTGTCATGCTTAACTTCATGCTTCTCAGTGCTTAGAGAAACCTTTTCAAATTAGAAGTTTTGATAGATTCTTAGTCTCCGAAGAGGAAACATGTACCAAGGGAAGTACAAAATATTAGCTGGTTGATCAAAATTAGTTATAAAATGGCATTAAGCTTGAAGACATCACTCTCATCATCAACCTGAAAATACACGTGACATTAATGAATCTGCAGTTGAATTTTTGCCAGCATCCCTTGTAAGGGGCGTACCAAATGCCTTCCCAACAATTTTCTGCCTCTATAATCACTTAGTAAATTGATATAATAACATGCTTGTTTCCTCACCTAACTGCACTTTTTGGGCAATGCAGATAATATTCCTCATGTAAACCCCTGTTTCTGTTGTTTGAAAGATCAAACATCCTTTCACCTGAGAAGCACAGAGGAGCTGGTTTCCCTGGCAACAATGTAATTTGCTTCCAGTTCAATGGAACATCGAGTTCTTTTTCATGGGTTCACTGCACTGAGAGGCCAATCATAGCTCCCAGAGCCCCACTTCCTTTGCAAAGCACTATTAAAAAAACAGTCTGTTGCTAAGGTGTTTTTGTTATGGTTAAATGAACCTCTTAAATATTGATTTTAATGCTTTCAATTTTTTAAGCTGCTCTGCTTTCAGCTTTTTCTTAAACACATAGGACACAGCTCCTCTGAGCCTCTTATTCATCTGCTGTGGCTCTTTCATTTCAATTATGCAAATCCACTGGCATCTTCTTTTGCAGGTTTTTTTCCAACTAAAAACAACAATCATTTGAGTAAATGAGGATGGGCTTGGGAGAGAACCTGCTTTTCCAACTCTGGTTAAAATAATCCAGAACTGTAACAAAGTGAATGCCCCTCTGAACTGGCCTAGCCTTGACTACTAGACCCCAAATACTTAAAAGTACATTGATCTGGGCTGAATTTGTATTAAAGGTAATGACCTCGGGCCATTTTGAAAAATGCCTAGTTCTGATAGCATATCTTCAAAACTAGTTAGGTGCTGGTCTGTGGTCAGTCCATCAAAATTTCACCTCTACACCCATTTCAGAGGCATCTCATTACCCAGTTGGAATTCCTGTGAAATGTTTTCCATAAAAGAAATCTGTGTTTTACTCAGAAATGTTTAAGTGAGTAAATTAAAAGTGCTGCCTGCATAGTTGGTAAATGGGGGAGGAAAAAAACCTCTCCTGTAACAAAATCCCAGTGAAATGGCCTATTGTTGCCAGGGCGGCAAGCAGCCATGTGGGGGTCACATATGGAAATGAAACATCAAAAACAAACACAGGAAAACAGCTTCCAAAAAGGGTGAAAAACACCTTCTGAAATGGGGGCTTATTACTTCATCTCACCAAAGCTAGTTTCAAATTTTTCAACACACTTAAGGACAGTGGACATTTTGCAGAAAGTATTAAGATAAGATAATGTCACATTTGGAAAAATTATATAGAGTTGGAGTGCCTGTATTTATATGAATATGCAGGATAACAAGCAGGAACAGAAATAGCTATCATACTAGAAATCCAGGTATCAAATTTGGGGCAAAAATTTCGTATTCTTTAAGCCTGAACTTTAAGTGAAAACAAACAGAAGTTGAAAACTCTCTAATTGTGTAACAGTCACTGTGTCAAAAAGCAACGGGACCAGCGTGATGATACAGGTTCGGCAGGAAGTGCGGAGATGGGCAGGGCAGATCAAAGGGTGGTGCAGAGGGAGCTTAGAAGAGAAAAAGACACGTGTGTGGACAACACCAAGAACATGGGCAAATGCCACATTGGCCATTCTTGACTAAAGGCTCCACAAATATTTGGTAAAGAAACATTAATAGTTAACTGCAGGCATTTCAAGTTATCTCACAGAGAGTTCCAGTTTTACAGTAGAGTAGTATAGTGGGTTGAATGGTGGCTCCCCAAAAGATACATCCCTACCTGAACCCCCCAGACCTGTGCATGTGGCCTGACCTAAAATAAAAAGGTCTTGGGGCTGGGTAGAGGCGGGCAAAACAGTGGGGACAACTGTAATAGCATAAACAATAAAATATAATTTTTAATTAAAAAATAAAAATAAAAGGCCTTTGTAGATATAAGGAAATAAAGACTCATCAAATAAGATGGTCCTGAATTCTCCAGGTGAGCTCTACATCTAATGACAGGTGTTCTTCTGCAGAGAGACCCTCAGGAGAGGGGAGGAGTCTACGTTAAGACGGAGAGGGACTTGCACAGTCACAGTGAATGAACACATGGAGATCAGACGTAATGACGGGCAAGGAAGCATCCTTCCCTCTCTACCCCCAACCCCCATGCTCCAGAGCCTTCAGAGGGAGCAACGGGGCTGCCGGCACCTCAGGTTTGGACTCTGACCTCCATAAATGTGAGAGAATAAATTTCTGTTGGTCTAAGCCACCAAGTCTGTGGCATTATGGTGGTCACAAGAGACCAAACAAGTGGTATATATTATGTGTACAATGCAGTAGTATCTCTCATGGAAATTTAAGTGTTAGCATATGATGTAAAAATTGCATATAGTCTAAATTGCCTTGAAAATTCTTTGTATTGCTCTGAGAGAACTCTCAAAAATACACAGTACGGCTCATTTTGATTTCAGTGTTTGAAATGGATTGCTGTTTCTTGGTTGAGCACCAGTTGCAGAAGCTGGCTTGAGTTTCAGGAGCACTTACCTAAATCAATGTTTTTTTTAATTTTATGGGACATAAAAATTACCTGAGGTGCTTTTTGAAAAGCACAGGCCTCTCCTCAGAAGGTTCTGACTCAATGGATCTGCACCAGGATGAGAATCTGTGTGTCAGACAAGTGGCAGGCGAGCACAGCCTGGCAAGTTCATAAATTACTAATTTAGTCCACACCGGTGCATATGGGAAGAAAGAAAAGACAGGTAAACAGCAGCCTTTAAAGACCAAAGGCCAGTCTTGTCCCACAGGGGTGTCTCACAGTCTTAGTCAAGTGAGGATTATGAAACGATGAGATCCATATTTTAAGATATAAGGTCTTCAAGTCACCATGTATTTGAAAAAAAGAGTCTATAGAATCAAAACTGTATGGCTCCAAATGCACCTCCACCGAAACACAAAAGGAGTCTTTCATACTTCATGTCCTTCATATTGGTCCTAAAAGCCCTAAGATGGGCTGAATCTCCTTGTAGGAACATGGTCATATGCTCACTCTATTAAAGTGGTATTTAAAATAGTGAAAATAGTTACGGAGAAAGGATATCACGATAGCCAGACAGCCTTCAAGGTGGCCTGCTACGATCTCCACCTACTGGTAACTCACACCTTTCCTTAGTCCCTCCCCACAGTGTATCAGGGCTACCTGTGTGACCAATAAAACACAGGAGAAGTAACGGTAGGTCACTCCTGAGGCTAGGTCACAAAGGCTGTTGCACCCTTGCTCTCACTCTTGGACCACACACTGTGGGGCACGGGGGCAGCCGTGGTGTGAGCAGCCCCCGTGGAGAAGTGAGGAACTGGGACCTCCAGTCAACAGCCACGTGAGAGCACCTGCTTTGAAGTGGGTCCTCCAGCCCCGGGCAACCCTTCCGATGGCTGAAGTCCCTGCTGACATTCCTAGGAGACCCCAGGCTAAAACCACACAGCTAAGTCACTCCTGGGTTCCTGGCATCAGAAACGATGAAATAAGAAATGTTTATTGTTTTAAAGCTGTCAACTTATGGGGCAATTTGTTACATGGTAAAAGATAAGTAATACAGATTCCATTTGTAAATAAAGTAAATTTTCGTTGGTAATAATCATTCATAACAACATCATCTCCAGTTATTGTATAGGTCTTGTCCAGGAAATGCAAATGGGTGTTTTACTGTTTCAGCTTCAACCAAGAATAAAGCATTCAGAAATTTAAAAGCCATTTGTATGCTGCACTTGGCTTCAAGTGTCCATGAACCAAGAGGCTATTGAGGGAACTGAGCCACTCTGTCCAGCTCCCCTCCCCCTTAGTGCAGTTCTGTCTGTTGTACAGACAAAGGGGTGTTTGGGCCTATTTTTGCCTCAACCAGGCCCTTAGAGCAGAAATTCTACATCCTGACATCTACCGAAGCTCCTAGCACAGGATATAGATGATAAGCATTTAAAACACTAATTCAACTTTAAAACAATTTCTGATTTTCAGAATGGGAGCTCACTAAGACAGGTGCTGTGTGTCTCATTTATCACTGTGTCCACAGAGCCTCACGGAGCTCCTGGCACAAAACAGGTGGCACATACAAGTACTGGATGGGTAGGTGGGTGGGTGGATGGATGGATGAATAGTCCCTCCTGAGCTATTTAGTTGAAACTACTTATTTATATAAGATTTGAATGTTGATGTGGGAGCCAGGGGAAAGGGGAAACTAAAACACTTGTGCTCTACAGCTGAGGACTACAGGAGACGATTTACAAATATTCACCGGGCCATGTAAATAAGAGAGGGAAACTTTATGCTAAGAAAGCCGAAGAGCAGAAGAGGAATCTTAAATGTTAACTCAGTGAGAAATCCCTTTTCACCAATAGGCTACAGCAGTACACAGTTCTAGCAAAAATAATTAGGTAAGGAAGTTCACTGTGTGGCCCACTGCTCGATCGTTTCTCCTTCACCCCTAATCGCAGCCCCCTCTTCCTCTTCCCTGAGGAACTAGGCTATTTCAAACTATCCATAAATACATTTTTAATCAAGTGTTTTACAAATTTGTTAGGGTAGCACTAGATGTGGTCATGGATAAACCTGAATTCTCAGTGGCTTAACACAACAGAAATCCAACTGCAGCAGAAAGTGGGCGTGGAAGGAAGTAGTTCCACACAATTATTCAGGATCCTAGACTGATGATGACCCTGCTGTCATCAGCTCTTGACTTCTAGGGAGACCCTGGGTGAGGACAGCCAGCAGGTGTAGGGAGAGGGCAAGCAGATGACAGCACAGAAGGCTGTCCTAGGCTGGGCCTGGAAGTAGCTCACATCGCTCCCGTCCACAGTCTTCTGGCTGGAACTCAGTCACACGGCCCCAGATGGAGATGAGAAGGGCTGGGAAATAGAGTCCCTGCCTAGAGAGTCTCTTCCCAGCAACAGCTCCACGCTGTAAAGTGAGAGCATGAATTGTTTTGGACATCCCTACTCACAAAACTCATTCACACAAGAGTGTTAATATTTGATAAGAGCCTACAGCTTTCCCAAGGAGATTTGTTAGCAGGATTCAAGACTGTACACTAAAGGAATGACTTGGATGGAGTTTCAGGCATCTGTGAACAGTATTGGGTTTCACTCATCTTCATGGCCCTTGGGTATAAGCTAGTGCTGCTATGTTCTCTACATTAGATTGTTCAAAAAAACAAGGACAAAATGTAAAGGAGAACTTTCAAAGTGGGTGATAGACAAATATATGCCAGTCTACTTTGATTCCAACTATAATAGAAACAATTATCTGGCATCACGAGTCTTAGGCCACCTAAGAAAATACGTTCATGATTATTCCTTCATCTCCTGTAAGTGAATTTTAATATCTCCCTCTTTCAATAATTGCTTTGTTTCTGACCTCCCAGTGGTCCCTTGTATTCAGGGGAGTTATGATTAGGAACTGCTAATTATAGCAATGAGAAATAGGAAGGAAAAGACAAAGGGAAAAATTCACAAATATAATACACGTGACGAAAGTGGGCCAAGGCCCCAGTGAGAGGAATGGGACATGCCATGAGCGTTCCCGAAGCCTTGACTTGTTCTACCTGTTCGTGCGCCAGCAGTCAAAGGGCACGCGGGTCTTTTCCTGCCCCGGTAGCTCCTCTTTTCTGAAATCATTACAACCCATGCGGTCCGGCCAGCTACTCACATAACCACCCAGCAGATAGGCAAGGGCACATCTGATGTGGCATCACTGCAGGCACCCATAATGGAAAACGCCACAGAAGTGGGAGAGCCTGGGAAAAGCCAGGGATAGCTGTTTCCACTGGGACCAGGCAATTACCAGTTAATGCCAGACTGTGGGTGGGGATTAAGCTAGTGCCCAGTTTGAGCAGTACTCAGGAGCAAAGCTGGGTTTGGGTCTCCTATGATTGGGAGTTTTCAGGAATAGATGAAAAGCAGGGTCAACCTCTCTCAGGAATTATTGGCAAAACTTCCCCATTGCTGATACCCTTGGAGCCCACAAAGGCTGCAGCAGAATGCTGATCTGCAGAAGAAAACAGATGCCAGCATCTTCAGCGCCCCAACAGTGATTACCCTTATACCAGGCACCTACCCACTAGCTGGCAGATAGAACAAAGTCAACTTTTCTCCTTTAAGCTTGTGAATTGATCTGAACAACTACAGCCAAGACCTGACTGGGGCAAAGGCTAGCAAGTGTTTCTAAAATTACCTGTAATTTTCTTCCTACAGCCTTAATCCACTCATTTGAGAGTTTCCATTCAACTCAAAAAGATGGATGTTTAGAAAATATTTATTTAGCACCTACTCTATGCTGGGCATGTGCTAAGCACAAGGATGTGTTAGGCCAATAGACAGAGTCACTACTTTCATGGAACTTCCATGATGGTGAGGAGAAATCCCATCCACCCTCTGCCTTATTCATAATAAAGAAAGATCAACTCCTCTCTCCACAATTTACTGTCTCATGGAGTAAGATAAACACATCACATTTAACGAGGGCCCACTATGGGACAGAGCAAGTGGCACAAAGATGAAAAAGTTGTGATTCACACTCTGGTGGGGAAGATCACACACGCATAAAAGGTTACAATACAGACAGGTGTTGAGTTTAATTGTGCCTCCTCCCTCAAAAACACATGCTAATGTCCTAACCTCTAGTACCTCAAAATGCAACCTTATTTGGAAATAGGGTTGTTCCAAACAGAAGTAGTTAAGATGAGGCCCTACTTGAGTAGGGTGGGTCCCTAATCCAATATGACTGGTGTCCTTACAAGAAAAGGACCAGGTAAGAGGGATAACACTGCATAGTACAAAGGCAGAAATTGGGAAGGCCTTGGAATATAAACAGGACTTTTGCCAGACACCTGGGGGAAGTCAAGACCTGGAGGTCCTTGCAGGCTTTGCTAGCGAGGAACAGAGAAGGCCTGCTGAGAGAGTGGCAAGTACTGTGGGGGAGCTGCCATATCAGAAAGCATGTAGTGAGCCCTCGGCACTGTCCTCGGCAATACACAGAGGATGCATGGAGGTAATGGACTGTGGACAAGAGTGTAAGTGGTAGATGATACAATGAGAAAGTAAAGTTAGACCCAAATTATGGTGGCATGGTAGATGGTAAGAAACCTTTAAGTAACTATAAGCAGATAAATAATATGGTCACATTGGATTTTTGGTAAGATATCTTTTGCAACAAGGTGCTTAATACTTGAAGAGTAGTGTGTTAAGTGGTCTCCAAACAGATCATGAAGAACTCAATACAGCATGTGTGATATTGTGATTATAAGAAAATATATATACCCTGGCTGATGTGGCTCAGAGAATTGAGTGCCAGCCTGTGAACCAAAGGGTCACCAGTTCAATTCCTAGTCAGGGCACATGCCTGGGTTGCCAGCCAGGTCCCCAGTAGGGGGCACGCAAAAGGCAACCACACATTGATGCTTCTCTCCCTCTCTTTGTCCCTCTCTTTCCCTCTCTCTGCAAATAAATAAATAAACAATCTTTTTTTAAAAAAAGAGGAAGATAGATAGATAGATAGATAGATAGATATTTGGTCATCTCAGTCCCTGGCACAGAATTTCTAAAACCCTTGAAATTTCCTGAGTGACTGGAGTGGGAAGAGCATCCTTTAGTATTCAAAATAAGCCCTTTCTATCCACACCTGAGTTAATGCCAGTAAGGTGACTCTTGGAGGGTGGAGGCTGGCAGCAAGACAGTAGGAATGGGGGGTAGGGGGACAGAATTAAGAGGTAGAACAGCTATCTGATGGGTGTGGAGGGTACAGGAGACATGAAAGATAGTCAAGACTAGTTAAGGTCACAGACTCTGCTCCCAGAGGGCAGAGTTCACATTCTGCTCCAGCCACTTACCAGCTATTTGACCTCAGACAAGTTACTTAACTTCCTTTGCCCATGTGCTCGCCGGTAAAATAAGATAGTAGTTGCCCAGGGTGGTTGGGAGGATTAAATGGGTTAATACAAGCCCTGGGACGTACCGAGTGCTTCGTACGTGTTCACTACAGAAGCAGTGATATGTACACAGGGGATTCTTGGGCCAGGAAAATGGGGGTCAGAAGAACATTTCATGAAACAAAAGCTGTCCTGAGCGCACACAAGAGGAAAAGATCAGTGCTTAGTGAGACAAGCCGACATCAGAGTAGATGGAGCACACAGGTGAGACGGGGAAAGTTAGATCAGGTTAAACCAGGGGGCACCAGGTGGCAGGTGAAAGGAGCTGCTATCGCAGCCACATCCAGAGAGAGAAGCAGAGTAAGCGCATGAAGCCAGTCAGGAGCATACCGAGGAACCTACGCCTCAGTGCACAGAGACTGGGGAATCCACAGAGACTGGGGAGGCTGAGCCCTTCCCACCAAGGTGCTCACCTGGGTACCTGGCATCCACTCCACCTTCCTGTGGCAACCTTCCTCCCATCCCCTTGAGGAATTTCCTTGTCTCCATTGAATTAGTCCTAGGGACTTAAATCAAGAGGCTTTGCCTTCCCCTGCCCAGGATGTGGGTACCTAGTCCATCCCAGAAGGGACTTTGGCTCAAAGGGAGGGCCAGAAAGACCCTCCCTCTCCAGAATCACATTGGGAGGAGAGTGATGAAAAGATGGAATCAGGTGGGAGGTAAGGACTCCTGCAGCAGTGGCTGGTGCCTAGGAGCAGCCATGGATCATTCCTACCTGAAGACCCTTAGTGCTACCTGGTTCCCATCCTCTCTGAGCCGCTGCTTCTGTCCTGTGAGCTCTCCTCTACTGTTCCAATAAATTCCCTCTTGATTTAAAATAATCAGACCCGGTGTCTATTGCTAACCACCAAAGATCCCTTACACCCTGATACATCTTCAACAAATGGTCCCTCCTGACCATTTGCTTTCAGAGCGGAGATGCCAACAAGGAAATGGCAGAAAGCTGGAGGATGTCACTCACTGCCTAGCAACCAAAATCATCACTATTGTGGTTGGCCAAAGGCACGATGATGGCACCAGCTTCTTCTTTCCCTTTGAGAAATGTGAAGCCTCATTGCCTGTCCTGTATTCAACGGATATGTGATATGGGACAACAGAAGTTATAATATGACCTAGATATCCTACCTACATCAATCATTTCATTAATCCCTTTTTTAGTTTTGTGGACACCAAAAAAAAAGGGTGCTGTTTCCAGCAATGAGTTCTCTCTTCTGAACACTGTTCCGTGCTGGGAGGTTCGCTGACGCTGGTTTCCCTCCTCAGTACCTGGTGTTAACAGCAAAGGAACTTCCTCAGATCAGATCAGCCTGTCCCTCTGCTCCGAGCAGATTGTTCCCCAGGGCTTTGTTCAGCTAGGATCAGGTTTCTAACCAGCAGGCTTTCCACACTGCCTCAGGCAAACCTGTATTTCCACCAGAATCAGTGTTCTGATTCTTTCAAGTTCTCTTTCTATCAGCATGGTTACAATATTCTTGATGCTACAATTGAAATTAAGACATTCTCTCCCTTACTGTTTTAGTACCTTTCAAATGCGTTCACTCTACCAGTTCACACAGTACTTTCCAAGTGTTAGAACTAAAGATAAGCAGATTGTTACGTTCCCTGGAGGGAGGTGACTGTTAATTCATTTTGTATCCCAGGCCTAGCAGAGCACCTGGCACGTGGTAAAAGGCCCAGAAAAGTTTTTTGTCACAAGAAAGGCATGTGTCACTGACAGCTATATGCAAAGTAGATTTCAAGGGCCTATCATAAGGTCCTACCCAAATACCAGGCAATGGGAACTCCAGGGCCATACTACCTGGCCCAAAATCCGAGCTCCACCCCTTCTGACTAGGTGACCTTAGGCTAACTAAGCCTCCTTTAAAAGCCTTCATTTTCTCTATAGAGTGGAATTAAATATCTGCCTCACAGAGTCATGAAAAGAATCAAATAAGAAACTTCTTGAAAACTATTTAGCACAATACCTGGCTCACAGTATTTGATAAATGTGACTATATCTGGTACAAATTTTATAAATCACAAATTGTGGTGTTTAAGAAACATAACTTTGTTTCCTATAACTTAGTTTAATTTCTGACTTAGAGTCCCTATTCTGACTGATAAGAAAAATAAACTCAGCAAAATACAAAAACGTTCCCCTTGCCCTGCTCTTCTCTGGAGTTGTCCCTCAGGTGCAGTCCTGGCCAGGTGGCAGTGGGAACGAGGGCCAGGGCCTTCCTCGCAGGCTATAACGCATCCCATTGCAGCCCTTCACACAGGAGATGAGCAGTGCTTTCTTGAATGGCTCCCAGGAGCCAGTGATCCACATTGCTGGTGATGTTGACACACCATCTTTCCATGTCCGTGTCGCATCTTTCCAACACATATCCCCCTACGCTGTCTGAAAGACTGGGGCACACACTCTCACATGCTGACTGTGCCCTCCCATTGGAGGGAGCCATAGCGTATACTGCAGAGATCTCCAAGGCTTCCTCCAGCCTAGACACACCTAGCAACTGGTTCTACTACACAACAATCCCATGACAGCAACTGAAATTCCTCCCAGAGGCCCATCTCATGAACCTACCCAGAATTCCAAGGCATGGATCCTCTCTACTGTCACATCCCTAATCAAAGGGGGAGCAAGAATTACACCCCCACAACCGCAGGATGCAGCGTGAAGTGGGAATCAAAACAGGACGCAAACGGGGTGGGGTGGGGATGGAGGAGAGAGGACAAGGGTGGGGGATGAACAGGGGAAAGGAGAGAGGAGGGGTAAAGGAGCAGAGCAGGGAAGTGGAAGGTGGAAAGGAAGAGAAGAGACAGAAGGGGGAGCTCTCTCTTACTCCTTCTCTACCAATTCTCTCTTTCCCTGGTCAGAACGTGTCTACACCTACAGAAGAGGTAAGAGGGATGGGAGGGGGAAGGTTCAGGGAGGAACTCGGTGAGAGAGAATTGTTCTGACTCATCTCATTTACTTCCTCAACCCATTTTGCATTTAGAAGTTAAGAATTGACACATTTTCTGTAATTTGCTTCTGACAACCCCTCTGGGGGTATGTGGTGACTACAGGTGGTTAGAGAAAGGAAGAAAAGACAAAGAAGATGACTCCAATCATTCACCTCTGACATCTTTCAGACAAAAGCATCATAACAATGGGACCTGAGCCCAGAGGTTGAAACCCTCTTTGATTTGAGCACCTGCAGGGAAGCGGCCTGCACTCGGCAGGGGGCTGGGCAGCCGCACAGGAGAGAGGGCAGCTCCTGCCTGTTAAGAAAGGCAACCTGGCCTGAGCGGGACAGAAGCCCCCAGAGCTCCAGGCCACAGGGGATTCAGAATGACAGTCCCTGCGGATCCAAATGTGCCTCCGGGTTTCAAGCGGCTTTTATTTTCCCTTTATCTTCCAGATGGTTCCCGCCTGCCTCCCTTATCTTGTCAATACTGAGATTTTTTCCATACTTTCTTGACTTGGGAAGGAAGTCAGCTGTGTGACTCGTTTGCTGTGCACTCGCTCTCTCAATCACATATTCCAGGGCTGTTGTTAGCTGCTATTTATTTTTCATCCACAGATGGCTTCATAAAAGCCATTCTCCTTATTGCAAAAAAAAAAAAAAAAAAAGTCCAAGTGGTAGCTGGATATCCATTTAAGATGCAAATCAGGTTATGCAGGTGGCACAAAATAACAGCAGGCTCGAAGAACCGCAAGGAGAGGTGGGACTGACTCGAACGCGGAGCGCCGCCAGAGGAAAGCACGCCTTCTCCTGCCCGCCTCCTCCAGGTCATGCCTCCCTCCACGCCCGGCTGTTCCACCCCTACCTGGAGACGGTATGGAGAGGATTCTAAACAGAACACTCTCCCTTCGGTTCCTCTTCACGGTGCATCCACGCCCTAGACCAGAGGTCAACAAACTTTTCTGGAAAGGGTCACATAGTAACTATTTTTGGTTTTGCAGGCCTTACAGTCTCTGTTGCAGCTACTGGACTCGGCCAGTGTCCTGGGAAAGCAGCCCAGACAACACTAAATGAACAAGCACAGCTGTGTTCCAATAAAACTTTATAGATGTTGCCGTTTGAATTTCATGAAATATTATTCTTTTTGATTTTTGTCCTAACAATTTGACACTAAGAACTATGCTTTGCTCTGAAGCCACACAAAGCAGGCAGGGCACCGGGTTTGGCCCACGGGCCATAGTTTGTCACCTCTGATGTAGGTCACCACAATGTGATATAAAACTAATTCTGGTCCCAAGTAGAATGTGAAAGAAAACTTTATTAATTCATCTCTTTTTGGGTTGTGATAAAGAGAACAGGTCCCTATTGGCAGTATTTTAATGGCCAATTAAATAAACCTGTTGAATAAACCTGTATGCACTCCAAGAAATTGTATTTCTTTGTAGAGTCTATGGCCCGGAATTTTCATTGCTCATTCTAGCCTTATCACCAACCACTTATTTTCAGTTTGAATTGGTAAGTTGCCCATAAACAAGAGTTTTATTTCAGACAACATCCTTTCAGAAGGATGTGTTGCTCAGGGTTGACAATGTATTTGACTGGTCGCCTCCATGCTATAATTTCAGAAGTGTAGCTCAAGAAAGCCTTCTCCCAACATCCTTCCACCAAAAACCTGGAGCCAGGGGAGGAAGAGGGAAAGGAGTCCCTCCTGCATGCTTGAATTTTCTCCATGAATGATGAGTTTTGATTTGAAGAGTTCCAAAGAAAAAAGAATAAAATTTGGAGGGCGCTATATTGTAGGGGGGCTGCAGGTGGAAATGCAGAGATGAAGCAGGAATTATAAAGCTTCCCTTACTTTGGGTTGGTGCCTCACTTCTGGGAGCATATATAGCCCAGGAAGCCTGCAGGCCTTATAGGGAGACTTCCATCCACTACGGTCCCCCACAATGCCAGGGCCAGAGGCCTCAGCTCAGCCTCACTAAGAGAAGGCCGGCATGAAGCCAGAGAACATCTGAAAATGTTTCACTGGTGTCTGTCCATCCATCTCCTACCAGGCCCAAAAATGGCCTAGAAAAGGCCAGCCC
Organism: Phyllostomus discolor; assembly: GCF_004126475.2. Taxonomy (NCBI): domain Eukaryota; kingdom Metazoa; phylum Chordata; class Mammalia; order Chiroptera; family Phyllostomidae; genus Phyllostomus; species Phyllostomus discolor. The sequence continues at coordinate 187,210,286 of NC_040903.2, read as the reverse complement.
AGACTCGGAGATGCAGAAACTGAAGCCAAAGAACAAACTGAAGTCAAACCAAGGTACCTCAGTGAGAATGGAGGATAATTGTGGTCCACACAGCACTGTGTCCACTGTGGGGTCAGACACAGACCCCAGATGGCTCGCTCATCCTCTGAGGAAAAAAAGTGGTAGAAAGGGGAGTTTTCCAAATTAGCCATTTACCTAAAAGAGAATAAATTTATATTGAAATTGACAAGATTAGACATTTTCTGAAATTAGGAGAAATTGGGGCTCAAAATCCAAATCAAGAGTAGAAGTAAAGAAAATAAGAGTAAAATAGTAGCAACACAGCAGCAATAACATAGTTATGGTAACAATACAATAGTATAGTAATAGTAGTGGTGATACAGTAGTACAACAACAGTAAAGGCAAAGTGGTAGGTAGCAGCTGTGGTATTGACAGAAGTACTAAATAGCAGCTCACATTCATTGAATAGTTTTAATTTGCCAGGTTTTGTTCTGAGTATTTTACCGAACAGAGTTTAATCCTTACAATAATCATGTGGCACAGGTATTTACCTCCATTTCATAGATAAGAAAACTGAGACAAAAGAATAAGACAAAGGCCTTGGACAAAGAAAGACTCAATGAATATCTGTTAAGTGGATAATGGGTTCATTTATGAAATCAGACATAGAGGGTCTCACACAAACCAGAAGGATGTAAGCATCCCAACGTCACTCACAAGCTTTTCAGTGCTCGGTATTGGAAACCAAAAGGAAAAGAAAAAATCTTTAGAATATTATCCAGACCACAGAGATAAGGAGAGGTAACCATCACGGGCTAGCTTGTTATCTTATTAACTGACCTTTTCTATCATATTTCCTCCCTCATATTAGTTCACAGAGGATTCCTTTCTTTTTCCTCTGACATAATGTCATTAGTCCTGTCAGCTTCCAAAATGTAGCTTCTAAAAGCCAGGGTTTTTCCTGCTATTCTGCACTACAAGCTGTGGGGAAGGCTCGGGAGGAAGGAAGCCCGCAGGGAGATGTCGATAGGCCAGATGGGCCGGCGATGGGAAGACTGCTGGAGCCGGCAGCCACGCTGGTCCCCGCACAGCCCCCTCTCATCGGTGGCCCCTTCCTTTAGTGATTTCATACCCTGTCATTTGGTTGCTTTTCCTCCATACCAAAGTACATATTTACTTGATAACTGAAGTGATTTTAAGGTGTGTGGGGGTTTTTTAATGTTAGTTTCCTATAAAGCTACAGAGGTTAGCAGTCCCAATTCGGAAACAAACGGAAGGGAATCTTCCGTGTGCTCAGAATCCAGGCCTCCCTTTCTGAGATTAGACAAACACTGGGGCCCTGGGTGATCACGCCACCTAGCGGCACACTCGTTCTTCTGTGAGCCTCCCTCCGTCTGAAACGAGGGTGCCCAGCCATCAGTTAAATTATTCCATCTCACAGCCTATGAATTTCAATAAATATACCATCTGTTCACCTTCTGTGTGGGAGTTCAAATCATCTTCTTGGCAGCAGTATTATTCTACGGCAATTACCTATGTCTTTATCACCCCTCGTTGAGCTGCAGTAGCATCTATGTAAAGAGGACAAATTTTAAACCACAGTCTCTGTAGATAGGCAGTCTCTGTGGTTAGAGCACAGAAACATATCTACACTTAATCGTGTGCAGGGTGGCAGGGGGTGGGGCAGCAAAACCTTATGAAATAAGCAGGCTTTTCTTGAGCCATGGCATTGAACTGAGCCTTCATTTCAAGCTGTCAGAGCTTGATCTGTTGAAGTAAAGAGACTGGAAAAACGCGGGAGACAGGAGCCTCCTGCTGACACACACGCAGTCAGGAGATGTGGGACCTACCTCCAGTTCTGCTACCAACCTGCTTTGTGAGGAGTCAAGTATGGTGTGCGCACAGTCATGTAATTCTCTCTGGGCCTCAGTTTCCTCTTCCGTAAATGAGAAGGCTGGAATGAAGTGACCACTGGACTTTCCTCCCTTTAGCTCTGAAATGTCAGATTCTAGTGGCTGGAAAATTGGAGCATACGGTGCAGCCCACGCCCAGATGCGCCACTGACTTGCTGGGCTCCACTGAGTTGCTAAGTAAAATTATAGCCAGGAAAAACTCACAACCACCAAAGTGATTTGAATGTGTTTTTTTTTATATTTAGATATAATTAGCATATAACTTTATATGTTTTTTTCAGGTGAGTACTTTTTAAAATTTGAGTTATTATTAATGATAGTTCCTTGTAGAATATATGAGAAAAGGAAATGAAGGCTTCAAGGGGCTAATTTGTTCACAATTACCCCTAGAAAAAAATGGGAAAGCTGGGGGGTAACTCATGCCATTTGGTTCCAAAGTCCAAGCTCCAAATACAGTCCCTATCAGAAGGCTTCACGAAAAAGCAGACTTGTAGGATAGTGTCAATCCAAAGGAAGGATGGAAGGCATTCAGAGAAAAGCATAGTAATATCTCAGAAATACCCAGCACTAACTTATATTGATTCAATTCAATCACATATCCCAATAAACTGACTCTGACCCTAATAGTGCTACGGGCTCCTCAAAGCCCATTCATTTCTTCTTCTGGGCACATAAGAACTTGGAATTATCAGCATTACTTGCAGTTAGAGTGGGAACAAGGGATTGGGTTCTGACCAATTAATTGGACATGGGCAGAAATTCTGTATACCATCTGAGTGCAGCCACAAGACCCTGTGTGTTTTTACCCTCTTTCCCTCCTGCACACTCGGCTGGAGGTGATACAGCAGCACCACCTGATAAGAAAGCCTCAATCCCTACATTGTCCCATTCCGGGTAGCCTAACAAAAGGCTATTCCACCTGCATTGGACTGTGGAGACTGGGACACAAACATTGAAAACAAACCTTTATTTGTATCCTCCTGAGATGTGGGTATTGTTCTTGCTTTTTCATTTTGATTATTATTCATGATATTTTCTTGTAGAAAAGTAGCCGGCAGATCACGAGTCAGTAGGACTGGCCAATGGGAATAGTAACAGCACCTTATTTTTTGCCTGCCCAGTATCCAATACATTTCTTCTGCATCCAACCCCCAACTACCCTTCTCCAGCCCCTTGATTTCCTGAACTTTACTCCTCATGATTCAAAGGGACACCACACCCTTTCTTAGCTCCAAGGCCTGTCAGCATATTCCAGCCCTATGTCAGCCAAAATGCAAGGCAATCTTGGACCTTTTTGCTGAAATTATCATGAAAGAGATGCTCTTCTTCCACTAGGAAGTCTAAGCTAGATGATATAAGTCTGGAACTGCAGGGAGATCACTATGGAAGAGAGTCTGGCCCTAGAATCAAGTTAGCATGCTGGACAACAGAACTATGACAGGGGCAGAGAGTAGGGAGCAAGAGGAGTAGAGAGGGGGAAGCAGGATGAACAGAGCAGGGCACAGAGAGGAAGGGTGTGAGGTACAGAGGATAGAGGGATGGACAGAAGGAGCAGAGGCAAAGGGGGCAAAGGGGGAGAGTAGAAGGGAGAAGGAGAGAGAGAGCGGGATAATCAAAGAAATTGTCAGGGACACAGAGAGATCAGGCAGGTGCAGGGGGCAGGGGGAGGGGGAAGGGAGAGTAGGGAGATGGGCAGAGTCCAAAAGAGAGGCCAAAGGGAAACGAGGAGAGGAAGAGAAAGAAAGGGAGAAGAGGGGAGGGTTAATGGTTGGTAGGTGGAGGGCTAAGGAGAAGGAGCAGAGATGCAGAAACAGAGGCAGGGAATGTGAAAGGGAGAAAGAAAGGAGAAGGAGAAAGGAAGGGAAGGAGGGAGGGAAGGAAGCAAGATCCTTATCTGGGTCTCTGGGTGCAGCCATACCTAGTCAGCCTTATCACTAGATTCCTCCATTATCTGAGTTAAATTCCCATTTGCATTTACCCATTTTAATTGGGGTCCTGCCATATGCTAGAGGGATTTTTTTTCATATTTTCCAAAAATTTTAAAAATAGATGAAAGAACTTATAAGTGTCAAAACATGGGCACATAATTATGTGAGACTTTCAACAAAAATTGACGGCCTCTACCAAAATGAGAATTTCCAAGATGTGAAGAATCTCTATCAATTTATCCTTTTAGTTTTTCCCAACTGACTTCTTCAGCCCTCTCCTAGCCTGGGATTACATTCTGTTAGGATTTATGGCTAGATTCTTTTCCTCTCCCTCCTTTAATCTTGTGCCCTATTCTAATAAGTTGTTCTGTCTTTATTGCCTTTTCCCAGTGCAACTTTCCTTGTTTCTGCCTTTCACATAATGGTTTAGAATTGTGCAAGGGCCCAAGTGTCATTCCCTCCAGTCCCAGATCTACTCTCAGCACTGCAATCGCAGCTACAAAAAGGCACATGAACTTGATCCCACAGGCTGCCAGCTCTAGCTGTTACTGCTCAGATCACCAGCATGAGTGAACAGTGATCTGAGGTCCAATGTCCTGAATCTCCCAAGATCACGTTCTCAAGAGCAGAAGCGAGAGACAACTGGGTGGAAATGCAAGTCAATGCTCACATTTTCAAGGGCCAAAATAAACAAATAAATAAAAGATGCAAATGTGCTTGGCACAAAGAGCAGATGCAAGAGAGACAGACACAGAGACACAGAGAGAGATCACGTGTGTGTGTGTGTACAGGGGCACGTGTCCTGGAAGGAGGGATAGAAGGAACGTCAAAGGGCCCAGCTCTCAGATGCTCATTAGGAAGTAAAACACTCTGGCTTTCTCTAGAGCCAGAAGAAAAGGGAGTAATTAGTGGCATTCTAAAAGGTAAAAGAAGAAAGTACCTTAGCTTAAGCCAAGGGAGCAGTTTTACAGGCTGGGGGCAAATATCACCTCCCCTCTGAAGTAGAGTCGCCAACAGGGAGTCTCTGCAAACCAGGACTTATTTATTTTCGCAGCATATGTCATATCCATTCAATTAAAATGATATATATGACATTTGGGCACAAGGTCTTATTCAAAGAGAAAATTCCACACAGCCAAGCTAATTTTCCTCATTCAGCAGCCACCACCCCGCCCGCCCGCCTCCAGCCCTCTACCATTCAATCACAGGACACAGCCAGGAAGCTGTTCAATACGATCCCAGAGGCTCTGGTGTTTTCTTTCTGCTACTCTTATGCATAATTTACCAACATACACAATTTCTGTCAACAGCGGCCTCGGTTTTTTCATGTATCAATGAATGTCAAGGCTCTATAAAAATCTGGATCCAGATTTTTAAAAACCCACTGCAGACAAAGAACTCAGTGTTTTTCTAAAAGAATGAAAATTATTATTTCTATAGAAGGTTAAGTTTGAGTCGTTGTTGTTATTGTTGTTTGGGGGTGTTATTAAGGAAAACACTCCCGAGGATTTAAGACCACCCAACTCCTTCCTTCATTCAGAACGCCACACTCAGGGGCCCAGGGGACAAATGTACCCCTCCACTTTGGACATAGTAATGAGCCGAAATCCTTGTTCCTCTCAGTAATGTATGAAGTGAAATGGGCCACTCTGAAAAGAACCCAAAGTACCTTCTTTCTCTCTCATTCCCTGCTTCTCACTCACAGCTCTGGGAACCTGCCCAGGCCCCTCCTGTCATCCAGGCCAGCGCTCTGCCTCTAATCCCTGGCCCAAGTTACCCACAGACAAAAGGCCCCCGAACCCTCCTACTGCCTCCAAAGGACCCTACCAGTCTTCTAGCACCTGAAGCTAAATGTGAGAAGAGAGAGAAGTTTCTCCCATTCTCCCCTAACCCCGGGTAGGGCAATACCCTGCCTCTTCTTAATCTTTCTCCACTTGTAAAAGGGTTATCCTCAGCCCCCAGGGCTGGCCTGAGCAGTCTGTCGCTCCGAGAACCTCTCCCTAGACCTCCTAGGCTGAATGTGATCCGAATGCCTTGACCAAAGCTGGCAAAAATTCAAATGTGAGAGAAAACTACAAGAGGTGGCGTTATATTGAGAGCTACCAGCTTTATCCCCATCATTGTAGCTTTTTAGGAAAAAATAGGTACAATAAGATCCATATATATGTGATATAAAACTGGAAAGCAACGAACAAACAAGAAAAAAAACTTACAAACAACAGTATGGTGGGGGGACAGGAGGTGGGAGAGGAAGACAAGAGTGAAAGGGTCAAATATATGTTGACGGAAGGAGATTTGACTTTGGTGGTGAACACATAATGCAATACACAGGTGGTGTCTTATAGGACGGTACACTTGAAACCTGCATAATCTTATTAACCAAGGTCACCCCAATAAATTTAATAAAAAATTTTAAGAGATACCATAAAACATGGATTTCATTTATCTTCAAATATATGCTTGCTTTGTCAGATCTCAATTGCCCATGAATAAACATTAACCTGGCTGCAAGTGCAGGAATTCGTGTCTCCAGAGATGTTAACGCCAGGCCGAATTCACCTTCAGTGTCTCCTGAAAGACCAAAGGATGATGTGTGGCCATTCCCCAGAAACCTCAATAATAATAGTAATTTTTATTTTTATTTCTTTGTATTTTATTTATTTATTTTTAGAGAGAAGGCAAGGGAGGGGGAGAGGGAGAGAAACATCACTGTGTGGTTGCCTCTGGCTAATAGCAACAATATTTAATAGTAACCATCCCTATCTGCCACGTGTTTGACATAAATAAATTTAATGATCACAAAAACACTCTGTAGGAAGTACTGTTATCTTCCCCCATTTTATAAATAAAGAAATGAAGGCAAAAAGTAGGTAAGTTACTCACACATGATTACACAACCAGCTGAGTCAAGATTGGAATCCAGAGCTCTGGTTCACGAGCCTGTGATCTTAAGCATTCTATCCACTGCCTCCATGCACCCATTTAAAATAAGGTATCCTGTGACACAATGTTAGGCAGATAGTGCAGACCTAGTGCTACTTCCTGAAACGCCAGTACTGAAGAAGGAAAGAAAGCTGGGTGTGACCCAACCAAAGCAATCAGTAGAGATTATTTTGCTCAAATCTTTCATGGGAGAAATCATTCCATTATGTTTATGGCCCTGTGTCAAAAGAGGACAGTTTGACTTTGTTTCCTGGAGTCCTCCAGATTTTAGTGGGTCCCGAGTGGAAAATCTGCTGGAGATTTTTCAATGTTGCACAAAGCCGCCCAATCACTTTTATTGACTTTCTGCCCTGCAAACAGTGGGAAGAGTGATTTTCATCTGCCAATCAGCATAACAGATCTTGACACTGAATAAGCAAAAGCTTCTTGCACTCAAGAAAAGCAATTATTTTCTAAAAAAATAAAACCAGTCAACTTCTCAGGCATAATGAACCCACCTATTAATCTTGTCCTGCTACTCTCATTAATTGTGAAAAAAGGAAAGTAGTTGGGCCTTGTCACTCTCGAATTTTAACACCATGTACCTCATCAACAACAAAGGACTTTTCAACTTTGTCTTCCAATTGGTCAAGGTGTTCAGGAAGCAACTACTTAGGCACCAACAATGAGAGGAGAAGCTATTTAATTATCACTTTGATTACTGTAGGGTATCTAAATATCATTGACTGAAACACTTTAAAGAACCCTTTAGTAATTACAAAATGCACTCTAAGTACTTGAAAATCTATGTCTAATAAAGTAGGAAAGCAATAATAAATTGACTTTGAATCACTCACCATCCTTAATATTAATGTAGGCAGCCTGAGGAGTTCTCCTTTTAATGTTTTATGAGACAGTCGTGGATGAATGAACTGCCAGGTAGCACATCAACCCCACATCACTAATTCTGCTTACACATTTCCTTCGATGATTAGTGCCAACCTGCCCTCTGTTACTGAAAAAGCATCTACAGACTTCAGTTTGAAAAACAGGCATGTGCAAACAGAGAAAAAACACCTGATAGGTCAAAAGTTGTGGAAGATACAATAGTTGTATGGAAATTCAAAGGATGCTTCAAAAATTTGGGAAATAGTGATATTGAAATTAAACATAAATTAATGATCAAGTCATTTGTATTTAGTAGTGTAGTCCCACACTGTCCTTGCTTACCTTATGTTAATCTATTGTTATATTTTGGGGGCTAGTATATGACACAATGTCTGCTATATGAGAGTGATTTAATTATACTTGTCTTTTTAGAAGGACCACTTTGGCTGTCGTGTTGAGAACTGATTGGAGGGAAGCAATATCAGAGTTTAGAAGGGTTTAGAACAAAAGCAGTTCAGAATCTATTGTAGTAACTCGATATAATGACATATCATAAGAGTGACAATGGAAATAGAGGGAAGTGAATGGATTTGGGAAAGATATTTGGGCAGTAGTATGGTCAGACATTAGCAACGCATTGGTTGTTGGCCTGAGGAAGAAAGAGTTAAGGTTTCTGGTTTAAAGGATGGTAATGGTGTAAAATGAAATAGAGAGCACTAGTGAAGAAAGGAGTTTGTGGATGAAGGTGATAAACACATTTGGACCTGTTGAATTGAGGTGCCTGCAAGACATTCAAGTGGACATGAGACCAAAGTGATTGGATATGCCTTGTAATCACTAAGGTCCAGGCAACAAATATTTTTCAGTCTACTATCTACCAGACACTGGACTAGATGCTGGGGATGGAGCAGGGAAAAAGTTAGACATCACTCCTGCCCTTGGACAGCTTGGAGTCTAGGTGAAGAGAATGGCATTAAACAAGTAATCATCTGAATGATTAATACATGGAAGCCATGAAAAGGACATATTCCGAGATGAGTGTGGATCAATTACATCAAATGATGCTAAGATAGAGAAGGATCCTGCTGGATTGGTAACATGAGGTCACTGTAATCTTGACAAGAGCTATTTCAGTAGAATAGCAAGGACAGGAGCCAGATCCCAGTAAGTTAAAAGAAAACTGTAAAATGAAGACATAGAGATAGTGACTACAGACATTTGTTCAAAAGGTCGAGAAGGGGAACAGCAAAAGGGGGCAGTGACTAGAAAGGATCATGGTTCAACGAAGAGCTATTTAAAATGGTTGATTTTAGAGCATATTTTTATGTTACTGCGAATATTCCTGCAGAAAGGGAGAAGTGATACACTGGAGAGAGGGGACACTGCATGATCCAAGTCAGTTAAGACCAGAAAAAATATATATTAAAGCACAGGTGTTATTCTTTGGGGAGGTAGTAATGCAAGGGAGCAGGGGGCGAGGGTGGGGTCGTAAAGTGCCAATACTGTTCTGTTTCCTGATCTGGGTACTAGTTAAATAAGTGTGCTCATTTTGATAAAATGAGTCAAGAGGTAAATTTACGTGTGCTCTTTCCTGTGTATACGTTTCCTGTGTATACGTTTGTATACATATGCATAATGTTTTGGGGTTGTTGTTTTTTTTTAAGCAGAAGGATTGGAATGGAGGAAAACAAAAACCTTAATTTGGGGTGAATGATAGCATTGTCTACCTAGAAAACCCTGGCAAATTCATAAACTATTATAACAAAAGGAAATTTCAGCAAAGTGGCTGAATATAAGAAAAATATACAAGTCCGGCCCTGGCTGGCATAGCTCAGTGGATTGAGCTGCGGACCAAAGTGTCATAGGTTCAATTCCCAGTAAGGGCACATGCCTGGGTTGCAGGCCATGGCCCCCAGCAACCACACATTAATGTGTTTTCTCTCTCTCTCTCTCTCTGTCTCTCTCTGTCTGTCTCTCTCTCTCTCTCCCCCTCCCTTCCTTCTCTAAAAATAAATAAATAAAATCTTTAAAATATATACATACAAGTCCACTGCACCACAATAAAAAAATAAAAGACATAACTTTAAATGTACCATTTACAATAAAAACAAAACTATAAGATATATTTTAAGAAATAAACAAGATACACATTCAACCTGGACACAGAAAATTGTGACATTTTATTGAAAGATATTAAAAGAAACCAAATAGCCCTGGCTGGCATAGCTCAGTGGATTGAGTGCGGACTGGGAACCAAAGTGTCCAGGTTCAATTCCCAGCCAGGGTACATTCCTGGGTTGCAGGCCATAACCCCCAGCAACCACACATTGATGTTTCTCTCTCTCTCTCCCCCTTCCCTCCCTAAAAATAAATAAATAAAATCTTAAAAAAAAAAAAAACAAATAGAGCACTATATCTGTTAATGAATAGGAAGGTTTGATTTTGTAATGATGTCAGTTCCCCCCCAGATTGATGTAAAGACTTGATGAAACTCCAACCAAAACCCCAACAGGGTTCTGTGGAACTTTACAAACTGATTCTAAAGTGCACATGAGATAGTAAAGGACCCAGGAAAGCCCATACACTTCTAACAAAGAAAAGAGCACTTGCCCCACCATATGTCAGGACTTATTAGAAAGCTAGGTAACTACCTGCAGAGTAACTAGAACAATGTGACAGTGGCCTGGAGATGATCTGAACGGCGAGCCTGAAAACCAATCATCCTAATATAGAACCTTGTTCTATCTGTCATACAAACTGAGGCACTATAAGGGGAGCTATTTATCCATGATTATGTCGGGCCAACAAACATAAACCATTATTGAACTGGGCAAATGAGGATGCATTCTCAGTATAGCTATGACACAGTTGGAAAAGAACAAGTAGAAGCAACTTTTGGTGGGAACAAAGACAATTCATCTGCAGATACACGTGGAAAATGGAGTGTGGATGAAGACATAAGAAGGCTGTTAGATTTGGTAAGGGGTATGTGGCCTGCCTCACTACTTTTATTTCCTCAATAAATTTTGAGGGAAGGTCTCAGCTGAAGGAAAATGGGAAGGGAGCATAGGGAGTCGGGGGTGAAAGAAGACAGGCAAGTGTTCTAGAGAGCAGCAGAATAAATACACTAAGCAGGTATAGTAGGATTGCTGAGCTGTCTCAAGGGTTGGTTTTAGATTTGTGTCATGAATTTGTAGATCAATCAGCACAACTGTGCATTTTTCTCCCACAACATTTAGCTGCTTAAATAACTATAATGGCCAGTTGAACTCTAAACTAGGTTTTTTAAAAAAGGAAGAAGAATATAAGGAGAAAGGGAGGTCACAGACCATGTGGTGAGGCAATGGATTAGAGTCTGCTAGGGTGAGTGTGCTAAAGGGGGTGAGCTGGGAAGATAGGGCAGGTGTCAGAGAGCAGACTCCTCAAAACCATCTTGAGGAAGCGCACAAGATGTTGGTGATGGTGCCATTTTTTGGGTGATATAAGGTCAAGGGACCATGGAAATGGGAGACCAGGGAATAATATTCTTTAGGTGACACAATCATGGATCAGAGAAGGTAACTGCTGAGGTCAGAGAGGTAAAGAGACTTGCAAAAAGCGGCAAGGGAGCATGTGTGTTGAGCTCTTACAGTGTGCCACAAGCAGAAATCCCTGGCACACAAATGAAAGCGGGTCCTTCCTTCTTGCAGCGGCAACCTCACTGTCGCTCATTTTACTAACGTGGAGGCAAGGAAAGGCACACTGCTCTTCTTTGCTTGAAGTCATTATGAGAGGCAACTAGGAAAATAATTAACAATAAAGTCACTAAGTGCTCGCTATGCGTGAACACTGTGGGAGCTGCTTTGGTGATATTCTCAGGTGGGATAGGCCTGACCTCTTCCTTAGAGGCATATTGAGTCCATGCACCGGGAGAAATGGACTCATACAAAGAAACCTAACTCATAGCAGGACATGGTGGGAGAGAGGTACCCAACCGTGCGTATAAAAGACTGTTAGTAGTTTACAGCGGTATCCCCAATGGATGGCCTGGTGGTTTTCAGCCAACACTATCATGGTCCTAAATAAACATTACAAAGTAAGTGAGCTTGCTACGCAGACGTGTTTCTAGAGAAATCTGCTAGCAGCCCGCAGACCGCCACTTCAAGCCCCCCTCTCATTTAGCATCTCTGCACCTTCCACCACAGGCTGGCTGGAATCTTTCTCATAGTCTCTTAGGCTCTTCAGCATCACCAGAAGAGGGGAGCTTCAGGCCCATTTTGGAGTCTGGGCTCATAGGCAGGGAGTAGGGGGCTGGAAAAAAAGAATCAGAAGCTCAAATTACTTCAAACCCCGGGTTTTGCTGTGAATCCGGTTGAAATTTCTTATTTTTCTTCTTTCTCAAATCAAAGTCCTCAGGAGTCAGCAAGCCAGTGTAAGAAACGTGAGTTTGTTTCAAGTGTGACCATGTAGCCATTGAGATTGATCTCACGGTCAGGTATACCTGAAAATCAGACCAATTAGGCTTTGGTCACATCCCTGCGTTTGGGAATCGTGCAAACAACAGCTGCCTGTGGAGTTCCCTTCCGTGCGTGTGGTAGCAGGGCTACCGCTCAGCTCTCTTAGAAATGAGATTTCCATGTCGACTCCCGCGTCCCACAGATGGACGCTTATACAAGTGAGCAAAACAGAGCCAAGGAGTATCTGCCTCTGGCTTGTGGCTTTTTAGGAGAAATGGCCGACATTTCCTTTATCATTATACTGAGAATGCTTTAAAGATTACATAATTGCCTTCATTTTCAATGTAATAATATAACAATCACTGACTTCGCTTATGAAGACAAAAAAAAGAGGTAAATGGCAACGACATCTCATTTCCCTTTAAAATTGCTGCTGTAGCTCTGATGCTCTGATTTCAGCTATTTGGTTTTCCTTGGACCCTTAGAAAAGGGTAAGTGCAAGTGGTGTTTACACACTCCCAGGGCCTTGCGCAGCCCTGATGTATTTACGATGTCTGCCTCTGTGCCCAGAATATTCTGTTCTTATCACTCTTCCTGGTCAGAAACACCCGGGGATTAAGCCCCTTCTACTCAGTTTCCCATAACCTAGTCACCTCCTAAATATTTCCACTGTGTTTCTATCCAGTTGTAAGCCTCAGCTCCCCCTGAGTGTTCCTGAGAGAGTAAGTATTGCCACTCAAATCGCGAAGACCACAGAACCCCACCCCTGCCCTGCCAGACCCATGGGACCACTCATGCACAGAGCTGCCTGGGGACAGAGGCCAAGCGCTCAGCTCTGGGCAGGGATGAGGAAGCCCACAAACTTCATGCCCAGGCCTTTCTGTCCCCAGCCTGGTTCTGGGGGCCCACCGCTCTGTAGTAGGGGCTGAGAAGGGAGGAAATGGGAATGGCCTCTGAGCTCTAATCACTTGGGGAACTTTTAAACCCACAGGGGCTCAGGCTGTATCAAAGACCCAACAAATCAGAAGTTGGGGGTTACGACTCTGGGATGTATATTTTGTAAAGATCCAAGAGGGATTCATATACACAGGTCAGACTACAAATTTTTGTTCTGCCTTCTTAGTGCCAGGAAATGGACCCCTCAGACTTCACAAAGGATCACTGTTTTCTGCTTCCCTCCTTGACCTCAGACCAAAGTGTGTGTGTGTGTGCGTGTGAGCCTTCTCTCCTTGAGGTGCAGGTGAGAGTGTCGACAAGACATCTAACAGTACACACCATTCAGATAAAGACTGCATGCTACACTCCACCATACGGGGCTTCACTGGCTTCCTGGCAGAAAAAAAATACCCAAGGGCCACTCCTGAAGAAAATCCATTGCCACCCCCCCCCCACACACACACACTCTCTCTCTCATACTCATACACAGTTAATACAGACTTTTATTGGTACATTTTAAGACTATGCATTAGGAGCAACAGAGAAGTTTGCTGAGTAGAAGAAAGCTAAGAAAGCTAAGGAACCTAATGAGAACCTCCAACACACACACACCACAAAGCCATGGAGAAAAAAGGGCTCACTTCAGTTCTGTCTGAATAACCGATAGGTGAACTCCGAGAGTAAACGACCTGATTCCTCCAGCTGCAGCAGAGGCATGAAATATTTCTGTTCCTAAGCAACAGACAGCTGCCTTTATTTCCCATCATTGCTCAGGCTGGAATAATTCAATTCCCTACGGCTTACCCCCTGCTCCCTACCTACCTGCAGAACAGAAGCTTGAAATGGTACCCCGCCCCCTTACCTGATGCTATCTCGCACACACACCATAATTTTCTGGAAGACTTGGTCCTGTCCTTTTTGGGTGCAAGGAAAGGAACATAATCTAGAACGCCATCTGTCATCCTGAAATAACCAGTAGTGGCACTATTTTTACCCAACAATTATCAAACAAATGGAATCATTTGAAGGAGTCACAGCTGTTCCTTGGTGTTATCTCAGTGCAGATATGACACAGTGCCTGCTGATTTTGTTTTGTGCTCTGCGTCGTATGTCTACCAAGGCAGTGATGCTTTTTCACCCTCCCGTCGGAGCACAAGTCAAAGTGCGCATGCACTCCACAACTGAGTCGCTCAGGCAAATGAGAAAGTCTCTCGTTATCTTGATTACATGGTCAGGGTTTCACTAAATACAGTTCTCATTTAGAAAGGGAATGCAATGAATTCCATATTTCAGAGTGAGTCTTAAGAAGTTTTATTTCACAGAAAACACCAAGTCTACTCCTGGCTAAGTCTGACCTAAAAGGATGTCTGGAACTCATGACTTTTATATATGTTAGCACATTAAACAAAAAAGAAGAATTCTGCAAAATGAGTCCTATTTTCCTATTACTAGCCTCCACTATAAATTAGAAAAGTGTCCTACTGAAATAAAAGTCTCTAGTAAACCGAATGCACACATTCATTCGCACATGCATGTGTACACACTCACACACACAAGGAACTCTGTCAAACATTTGTCATTCCTTTTGTCCCTCTGCACTCAACACCCTTCTCATGTATGGGGCATGCCCAACCTAACCAGGCAGTGCTCACCTCTCACAGTGAGAGTGAAAATGCCAAGCTTGCTTTCCTAGCTTCCCTTGCACTTGAGACAAAGGCATGAGATCTAAGCACCACCAATCTGATGAGCCCACCCAAGAGTTAGAGATCACCCAGGGCTCCCTCTGGGAACAGAGATGCTTCAGGAAATACAGCGCTAAATGCAGCATTCAATAGCAATGGCGTCCAGCTGTGGGCTGCAACCTCTAAGTCCTGCCAGAACAGGAGCACCCCTCAGACCACCTCCGCAGGCTGACTCCGGGCTCTGTCCCTGGCTCTCCAGCCCACCCAGAGACCCTGTGAACCATGCAAAACCCCCTCAATAACCCGTTTGCTGCTCAAATCAGCTAACACTGGTCGATTGCTACAACCCAAAGCTCTAAGTCAAAAGTATTTATTCAGTGTTTTAACCATGTGAAGACCAAAAATATGCGTGGAGTTTGTGTTATCTTCCAAAATGTTCCAGCTCTTTTCCAACTCCTGAGTTTTTAGATTTCATTTTATATGCACCCAACCCACAGACATTTCGATAATCCCCCCAAATTCCTTGATTCCTCATTTTCAACCAGGAATGTATCCAAAAGCAGGAAATAAAAATCATAGGAAGAAGATGCAAATTCACACGCCACTTTCTTATATGGCTAGCCCCTGGGGAATCAAGAAGGATTAAATGCCTACATGCTGAAACCACAACACTGCACAGGCAGACCTCATCCTTTCTGAGCAGCTCCTCTCGAACCGAACTGTACTGTGCCTACAAACCTCCTGGGGACTGTGTCAAAACGCACACTCTGAGTCAGTGGGTCTGTGAGTCAGCAGCTCTCCCAAGCCCCAGGGGCTGCCAGGCCGCTAGTCCACCGCTGCACTTTGCATAGCAAGGCAGTCAAGCACTCAGGCGCTGCTCCTAAGTCACCAAAATAAGACTGTCTCAGACCAAAACAAAACAGAAAAAACACCCTCAGTGTGTTCTCCATTTGCTGGAGCTCATCTCCCCCACATCGCTTTTGAATTTATATTTAGAATAACTAGACTCTAAAGTAGCGATACATTACACCATTTGGCACACCATGCATACCGAATGGAAAATTTCTTACATGCAAAGTGCTGGAAAATATCAAACAAATTACATCTTGCTTCATTGGTTCTGAAAATGTTGAATCCTATAAAACAAAGCCTATTTAATACAAAGGCCCATAGGCTTTTACTTTGGATCCTACAGAGTAAATGGAATCAGAGATGTCTACTGTTTTATGGTTCCCAGGATTTTTGCTTGGGTGGACTTAAATGTGGATGTAGGTGAAAGAGGGTAGAAGGGGGATAAATAGTAATCAGAAAAAAATACAGGCCCAATTGGTGTGACTTAGTGAATTGGGTGTTGTCCTGCAAACCAAAAGGTAAGTGGTTCGATTCCCGATCAGGGGCACATACCTGGGTTGTGGGCCAGGTCCCTGGTTGGGGGTATGCAGGTGGCAACTGATTGACACTTCTCTCCCTCTCTCTCTCCTCTCCCCCTCTCTAAAAATAAATAAAATATTTTTTAAAAAGAAAAAATACAATAAAAATAAACTTAAAAATTTTGTAAATAAAATTAAAAAGACTTATCTTTGACACATAGCAATCCCTGGGCACAAGGCATGGGGCACAACAAAGAAAGATTCTCTATACCTCGTCTTCATGTAGAAATATATTTTGCATGTATTGTCTTACCTCACTCTCCTTCCTTGCACTTGGTGGAATTTTCCACAGCAATGACCACCCCCCCCAAAACGGGAAGGTTGTTTCTCTTCAATATCAACCAAATTGTCTTACAACACGGTGTCTGGTTAGAGTTCATACCCACATCCTCTACTGAGTCCAGATACCACTTCAGAAACTTTTACCTCCGAAACTGGCCTTTTCTAAGCATTAATCAATGGCATTTCGGAAGGCAGAATGGATTCTGCTTTATATGTAGCACCGGGAACTCCTCACTAAACAGTCCAAGATTCCACAACACATAAGAAAATTAAGGGGACGCCAACAATCCCTCTTTTATGCCTCTAAAAATGACTGCAATCCGTTTATCATTTCCTAGGAGGCCACAGGGAAAGAAAACACATCATCTTACTTCTAGCCATTCTAATCTGAATGTTATCTTTTTGTATTATGATGGATACTTTAGATTAATAGCCAAAAGTAGGAAATGGTTCATAAATTATGGGCATGTTAGCACTTTTATTGTGAATATTAATCATTTGTGTGCTCTGAGTGGATTCTCTGTCCTCATGGCCCTCTTCATGCTGTCTCTATTCAGGTGAGAAAAGGGTTTTGGCATAAAAAATACATCAAAGTTATGCTTTGAGTAAATGTCATTCAGAAAAGAGACTTGTTTTCTGGCAGATAGCCTACAAAATGGCCATGGCCGTCGGGGCCGGACGGAAGGTACAAGGACAGAGAAGCAATGGCTGGGCTCCGGTGGAAAGAGCTTAGATGAGGAAGGAGAGGGGCTTGTTAAGGGGAAGCCGTGCAAACACAGCGCTGGAAACAAGGAGCTGGAGGCGCGCCGGGAAGAAATGCCTGACTCTCCTCTGGACCCAAAGTTCACTCGTGGCTGCTGTGAGCATGGCAGGTTCTGTTCAGGTAATGGGAGAAGCTTATGAGTCTTTCCCTCTGTTTGGGGTATAATTTCAGAGTTATACTCTTCCAGTCAAGGACTTCAAGTCTGCAACAGCAACCATTACAGTCCATCTGAAATCACATACTCAAACAGCACAGGTTTTTACAATTCACATGTTCTCTTTCCCCAGGAAAGATCTAGTGACAGTCAATAGTTTGGCCCGTTTTCCGTAAAACGTTCGGCCCTCCTTAACAAGTAATCACCTTTCATGAGAACATCAAACCGATAAAGCTAATTCATTAGCTAATATAGCTCTTTTACCTATGAATATAATGTTTTGGTATGATTCTCTTCTCTGTTATATGCAAAATCAGATTCTTTAAACTTAATTGCATAGCAGAAAGGATTAATGAAGCATTTTCACCAAGATGTAAGCAAGCTGTGTAAAACTAAACTCAGTTTTTAGAGACTGAAGTACACATCCCAGCAGACAGGGCAACCTCCCCCTCCTGGGGAGGAAAACGAGGGGGAGCCTGAACTGTGAAGCCGCAGTTGGCTTTCCCAAGCCTCAGCACAGGGAGCAGCGAATGTGGATTTAAGTTCAAAGCGGACGCACCCCTGGTCTCAGCAGCCCAGCTCCTTGCTGCTCAGCCCCTCTTCTCAGTTGCCACGGAAAAGAGTGAGCAAGAAGTGTTCTGCTCTTTTCTAAAAAATTTTTTATTTAGTTACTTTTAGAGAGAGGGAAGGAAGCGAGAAAGAGATGGAGAGAAACAGCTATTGGCTGCCTCTCGTCTGCACCCCAACCAGGGACCAAACCCGAGACCCAGGCATGGTAAGAAATTTTTTGCTCTTGAGATGAAATAAAAAGAGATGGGAGGACAATAGGGATTTGGCCTGCTGAGGTCCAGTTAATTTCAGGAGGACTTGAGCAAGGATATCTCCTCTGTGTGATTTAAGGCAAGGCTGATCTTCAAATGGGCTGCATTAAAAATTTTTAATTTTCAATAGGACAGCTATTGGTGTGAAGATGCATTGTGTTCACTGGGAAAACTGTAAATAACCCAGGAATAGTTTATGTCTGTAACCCAGAGAATAGTTTATGATTATGCTTTTGGTAACCTTACACATCAATGAACACTATGGAACGATGCATAAAATGTTTATAATTGGATTTAAACTCAGGATATGGAGCTGTATACATTGTGTGATTACAACTATTAATTACAACTACTGTTCAACACTTTTCATATTTCATTTCCAGTTTATGCCACAGTATGCCAAGGGAGATGAAATCATCCATTTTACAGGTAAGAAAATGAAGCTTAAAGAATTAACTCGTCCACGATAAGGAAAAGAGTAAAAAATGGAAAACTGATGATTTTGGAATCAGTCTATTAACAAAACTGCTTAAAATTTTCATAAGGAAAAAACTTTGCAAGAAATGTGCCAAGGTAGTAAACATTGTTTAGAATAATGGCATTGTATCATTTTTTTATTGTCTATATGGTGGTATTATTATTATAATGTTAGGTGGAAAAAATTAGGTAAGAAATCTAATTTTGACCATAATGTAGTAATAGGGATCAAATTTATTCTTCTGCCTTAACCCAAACACTAAACAAAGTATGTTATAAAGACATAGAAAAACAGGCAAAACCCAAACAAAGCCAGAACTGAGTCTTGCTGAGCTGAATAAAAGAATGTGGAAACTGGGGAAACCGAAGTGACCAGAATTTGGGGCATCAAGTACCGCAGAGGAGAGCTGTGCAGAGACCTCTGGGAACCTGCAGGGTTTCCTCTGGGTCTTCGTCTGAGCCTGCTCGGCACAGGAGGATGAAGAAACTGCCAGCCAAAGAAGGGACCACAAGAAAGGTACAGGTAAAAAAATCCCTAAGGCTCACAAATGCCTGGGAACACTATGTCTTCCCACTCACCAGCGTGTACAATGTTAACAGAGAATGAAGCAGAAACATTAGAAGCACATTGCCCCAATAGCGGGGTCAAATTAGCAGTACGTTAAAAATTGACCTCTACCTACCTACCTGACACAGGTTAAAAGCAAGCCTCAACAAGGTTGGACTAATTCAAACCAACCTCACTGCATTCCAAAACAAAGCCAAAAACATTTAAAGAAATAAAACAAACCACTACCCAACAATATAAAATTCACAATGTTTGGTATCCAGTCAAAAATGATCAGACAAACAAAACAACATAACCAGGGGAGAGGTCAATAAATAGGAACAGACTCTGTAATGAGAGAGATCATAGAATTATTAGACAGGGAAGTTAAAGCAGCTATTTTAAATATACAGTGTCCTCATTTAACATCATGAACGGGTTCTTGGAACTGTGGCAAAATGACATATAACAAAACCAGTTTTACCATAGACTAATTACATAAACAAGAGTTAAATTCCTACAGCATCTCATCAATGTTATAATGCAACAACACTGAACAGAACACTGTTGTTTGAGAACCTGCTATAACCCATAGGAGCACAATGAGGATAGAAATGGAAGATAAAAAGAACTTAAATAAAATTTATGAAGGTGAATAATATAATGCTTGGGCTGAAATATATACTAGATAAGATTGAAGACATAGCAATACTACAAGGAAGGAAGGAAGGAAGGAAGGAAGGAAGGAAGGAAGGAAGGAAGGAAGCGAGGGAGGAAGGGAGGGAGTGAGAGAGGGAGGAAAACTTTTTCCACAATCCTTTCGTGCTATTACACTTTCTCCTTTCCTTGACTCACTCTAAATCAGGCTCTCCTGCCACTCCCTCATCTGCTTTCTCAAGGCCAAAGAAACCCACTTTGTGAAATCCCAGTCAGCTGTCAGTCTTTGAAGCAGACGCTCACGATGGTCTGTCTGCCTCGGGTTCCCTGGGCCCACCTGCGATTTTAGCCACAGCTGCGGTGCAAAGTTCCGTGCTCACTACAGCATCTTTTTTTTTTTTTTATCGAGTAGCAATTACTTTTTTTCCAGACTTTTATACTAGAAAACATGCCACAGTGAATATCCATCTTCATACATAATGCTGGTGAGTTTGCTTTTACCATCACCATTTATCTCCCCTTTACCTTCTACCTCCTCCTACCCCTCCTTTCCCTCTGGCAATCACCATACTGTTATCTGTGTCCATGAGTCTTTTCCTTCTTCTCCTGCTCCTTCTCTTTTTTCTTCTTCTTAATGTAATTCTTTCACCCTTCTCACCCAGCCCCCAGCCTCACTACAGCATCTTCACAAGCCCCTACCTGACCTCTCTCTGCTTTTCTGCCTCAAGGAGCCTGCAAAGCACAGAAATACAGGGGAGATGACACTCACCAGAAAACCCTCAACCAATGGGGTACTAGATCCATGTCCCAGCTTCCCATCCTGTGATGTCCTGGTGGCACTTTGTACCCTTCTCAGACGTCTTGGTGGAGCGGACTCCATAAACTAGAGCAGCCACCTAACAGACACTTCCTACAATACCTTTCATCCTCCAAGGCCACACCTTTCCCATTCTCTCATTCCTCCTCCTTGCATCACCTCCCAAATAAATATCTGTACCAGAGACCTTGTCCGCAGGCTCTGCTTTAAAGGAGCCCACACTAAGGCTCTCCTTGCCTAACTAATCAAGCACATTTGGCAAGGCCAGTCACTCTCCCTCCCCTGAAACAGAGTTGTACTCAGCTTCTCAGATATCAACTCTCCTGTTTTTCCTCCTACTTCACAGATTGCTCCTTCTCAGTCCCTGCTGGTCCTCCTCCCTGACCTCTGGGTGCTCGGGCATGCCTTTCCCGTTCCTGTGCTCACTCCTTTGGGGATGTGAGCTCGTAGCATGGCTTTGTGTGTCACCCAAATGCTGACGACTCTCACAGTTCTGAAACTGAGACCAGGTCTTTCCCAAACTCGGACATCCAACTGCCTATTAAATATCTCTACCAGAATGTTTACCAGACTTCTCAGATCTGATGTTTCTGAAACTAGACTCCCTGCCAGCCCTCAGCTGCCCAAAACTCCTTCCACTGTCTTCTCTCCAAATTCATGGCAGTTCCTTCCTTCCCGCTGCTCAAGCCAAAATCCTTAGAACGATCCTCGATATCTCTTTGTCTCATACCCCATATGCAGTCTATCAGTGAATCCTGTACGTTCAATCCTCAAAATAATATGTGCCGAAAATCTAACCAGCCATCCACTGGTCCCCCAGGAATCAAGTTACCTTCACCCCTGACCTGCTCCACCTAACTGGTGTCTGCCCTCCTCTGCCCTCACTCAGCCCTCAAACAAGCAGCCAGAGCCACACTCTTACAAAGTGCATTAGATCACATTAGTTCTGCTCTCAACATCCTCCACAGCTTCAGTCTCACCTGAAGGAAAATTCAAAGTCCTCACGCTTGCTCGCAGGGCTGCACCACCCTGCCCCACCTCCTGAGCTCACCTCCTTCCCCTGTCGCTTCACACGCCCTGCACGCCCCCCCACTCCCCCCCACCCTGCCCCCGCACGCTGGCCTTCCTGCTGCTCTTCAGCCACACGGGGCACGTTTCTGGCTCTGCGTTCCCATTTGCCTTCGAGGACTGTAGGTACAGCACGTGAGTGGGAAGATAAAACATTTATGTGTTATTTGATATGTTAGCTGTGAGAGCCTTTTTTTTCCAGCTGTGCCAGTTATAGACTTAATCAAACCATTGAGGCTTATTGCAAAAGGACTGGATCCCCTTTCATGAAATCTGTTGGATTCTGCTCCAAAAACACTGTGAAACAGAAAAACCTTGGCTGAGTATTGTAACTAATAAGTAAATAACAACCTAATAACTACTCTACTTGTATGGTAAACTATTTTGCATATTGTTAGTAACTTAATAATCATCCTACTATACACACATTTACATGTGTAGCTCTCTGCAAAATCATTGTTTATCAAGCCACCAATAGGCATAAGCTTGTCCCTTTAACTGACCTTAGGAAATGAACTTGGATTCAGAGAGCATTGAATAGAATCTGGCAGTGTAAACAGAGCATGTCTGCCTCTTGACTTGAAGGACTTTGTTTTTGATTTGTAGTTAATGAATTATAAAAAAGAAAAGCTTTTTAGACACCAAGCAAACAATCAATAAACTTATATGGGTACTTTCAGAAGGAGAACATTTATTCAATACAGCATTCATAGTTCATATAATCTTGCCGCCTCCATTTCCTATGAAAGCAAGGGTGATGAGAGAAAAACCAAGAACAGAGTCTTCCACTGAAGAAGCAAGTGCTAGAATTATCATTACTGTGAGTCAAACAAGAGGAAGATCCTGAACTCCTTTCTACAGCAGCAAGGTCAGGCGTGGGAGGTGCTTGCAGTGCATGCCAGGGCTAGCCAAGAGAGAATGAGCCACTGTTTGCAAAATTTAGGTAAACTCCTGAAGAACTGGTTGTTCTCTGTGCTTGAGTTTCCACATTTGAAAAACTGTAGGCTTCCTATTGTTGTGCATATAAACCTGACCCTGCCCCATCTAGTGTGGCTCAGCAGATTGAGCGTTGGCCTGCATACTGAAAGGTCACTGGTTCAGTTCCCAGCCAGGGCACAAGCCTGGGTTGTGGGCCAGGTCCCCAGCTGGGGGCGTGTGAGAGGCAACCAATCTAAGTTTTTCTCAAACATCAATGTTTCTCTCCCTCTGTTTTTCCCTTTCTTCCTGTCTCTCTACAAATAAATAAATAAAACCTTTAAAAAAGACAAAAAACCCTGACCCTGAGCATAGCAGCAGAGACAAGATACCCAGTCTACGAAGAGCCCAGTAATTCAAGGGTCCAAAATGGTTTCAATTCTTCTGCCTGTGCAGCTGCTTTTGGTTGGGACAAATAAAGAATAACAAAAAGTCAAACTCCACACTTTAAATCATCAGTAATTCAACAGGCAACAAAATTCTGTGCTTACAGTATCAACTTGACTCAAAAAAAAAATCCCAATTAGCTTTCTTTCAAATAAAAAGATGGCTTGCATTTTTAAATAGTCCTTCAGAGCAACTGTCATTTTCATAACAACCAGCTCAGCCCCTTAGCCCTGTCACAGAGTCAAAAAGAAGACATAACATTGGCCCCAGGAAGAACACTCAGATTCACTATCACCAGCACATCACGGGCCACAGGTGGGCTGGAGGCATTCCTCACTCAAGCCAGAGCCATAGGTTTCTGTCAAATGCACCTCATGTAGAGAACACCAAAGGGATACACATGGGGAATTTTTCTTCAACGTGTTTACAATTTAGTTAGTGGGTAGACATAATAAAATTATTTTTAAAAATTAAGATAATCAGTTAAAATTAAAGAATTTCAAATTCAGCAGACAGGTATTCCAAAAGACTTTTAAATTAAAAATTGCTTCTTTGGAATTCCCCATTGCTTGCAATTATCTGCTATTGGATCCAAAAGCAACAACAGGATAAAGTCATTCTTCTTCTCCCATCAGCAGACCAGGCTAGCCGGGCCACTGCCAGGCCTCCCCTGCAACGTGGAGCAAAAGCGGGACGCAGCTGTGAGAGCGCCCCAGCACGACGACGGCTGAGAGTGGGTCCCTGAGATTTTTTTTTTTTCACTTGAACTACATATGGTCCCCTGCAAAAGGATCTCCAATAGTTCTGGGAGGCCAAATTGCTCTCTCCAGACAAGGCTGGGAAACCTTTGGTTACATCCTACGGTGACGGTTACTCACCGCAGGGAGATGCCAGGGGGTTTCTATCCCCATCTCAGTAGATTCTCAAGCCACTTTGGTCCCTACTCCCCCAAAACGGGTTCCAAATGACGGAGAACCACAGGGCTAACCTAACCCCACTGCCTTCCTCTCCCGTGGAAGAGCTCCACTAGTTCTCTCTCATTTTCCCATCTTCAATCCCTCCCCTCCACAGGCTTTTCCCTCCAAGCCTAGAAATGCAGTTGGACCTTCCCTTCTTCATGCTCCTGTGGGAACACTGCAGCCTTGTCTCTTCACCCTCTACAGACAGAGCAGCCTGTGCCCACTAGCTCTGCCTCTCATCTCCCTTTGCACCTTAAGTGCTCTGAGCCGGTGGTGGCTTCAGCTCCCATGACATCACTCAGCGAACACTAATTGGCAAGTCACCAGCCACCCTGTCCCTGCCCCTTTGGAGACCTTTGCTCAGTCCTCACCCTGTTTGATCTCTAGGCTGTAAAACATTGCATGGTTGTCTTCACCTTCCACAACCACACTCTCCTAGGGCTTCCCTCCTGACTCCGGCCACTCCTTCCTGGTCTCATCTGTGACGCTATAGTCATCCCCCAACTCATAAACATGTGCACCCCTAAAGCCTTAGCCTTACCTCTTTTCCTGGCTCTCCTCACTCTCACCAAGAGATCTTACTCACTTGAGTGGTGTCCCTAAACCCTAAACCCTAAACCCTATTCACTGATGTCTCTCCAAACCACCAATTCTCTCCCAACCTCTAGACTCATATTTCTAATAGGCTACCTTGCTTATCTGTCCAGATTCCCATATGCATCTTAAGTGTGTCCCAAAACAACTCATCTTTTTTTTTAATTTTTATCGATTGATTTTAGAGAGAGATAAAAGAAGGAAGAGAGAAAAGGAGAAAGAGGGAGGGGAAAGAGAGAGAGAAAAACATCAATTTGTTGTTCCACTCATTTATGCATTCATTGGTTGCTTCTTGGTTGTGCCCTGACCACGGATTTGAACCTGCAACCTTGGTGTATCCAGAAGACACTCAAATCAACTCAGCTAGCTGGGCAGGGCTACTCTTATCTTGACCTCCAAATGTGCTTCTTCTCTTACCTCCTATTTCAAAGAACACAATTTTCATCCAACCATCTATAAAAACCAAATAATCTTTTCTTTCTCCTTAACTCACATATCTAATCTGAGATCTATAAAGCCCTGGATTCTATCGTCAAAACATCTCTTACACCCATATGTCCCTCATGCATTGCCTGAGTTCAGTCCCTGATCATGTCCTATTTGGTGTGGTCCACCAAATGCTAACTCACCTCTCCCTCCCCCTGCACATCTCCCCTCCCCTCTTCCATGCATGTCCCACAACACTCCCTCCATATTAAATACAGTTCCTTGAGCAGGAGAGCTATAGGCACAAGAGTAGTTAGACCTGAGGGACTGGCACATTTCCCTAAGTAAGCCCCTGGGAATCTAACACAACAGCAAATAGGCTGTGACTTGCTGGCCCAAAAGACAAATAAAAATTGTCTTAGTATGGTAAATGAGGTCCTCTGGGATTGGGCTGCAGCTGAGCTCACCTGCACTCACTCACTCCCCCAAGTAATTCCTAAGCAGGCATCACACTGAGCCACAAAGCATCCCGCCAGGAACCCAGCAGTGTGGGGACCCCAGACCCCTGACAGGCTCCCACAGCTCCCACTGCCTGGAGCATGCTGTGTCTCCCTTCTTCCACACCATGCACATGCTCTCTCCTAGCGCCTGGCCCAGCTCAAAAGTCATCTGGGAGTAACTCCTCCTGCCCCATCAAGTGGAGTATTAGCACTTCCTTCAGCACTCTGAGTGTGCCCCTCTCCTAGCACCTAGCACCCCATTTGCATTATGTGATTGTGACTGCGGGGTCCTCTTCATGTTGCAAGAAGCCAGGACTGTACTTAGCCTACAGTACAAACTTGATGAACAAACCTCCATTCCATGGCTAAGGCTGGCACCAAACACAATGGAGCAGGGTGATTTATTGGGATGTGAATTTGTCCTTTCTTCCTGCTGCTATTGCTGTTATCAGCATTTTTCCTTCTCCCTCCCAGGACAGCTGCACATTTGGAGTTCTGGACTCCTTGGCCGGAGTCACAGGAGATTTCAATGGCTTTTGGGTATTGCAGGTTCATAAATGGAAGTTCCCATCCAGACAGAGGAGGGCCTCTGCCATAAGGGGAAGAACGTGGACCTTATTAAGAGAGGAAAGGAGTGAGTTTGAAAGACTGCACCTTGTCAGAAACCCAGGCCCCATTCCCATAGTGCCTGGATTGGGGTGGGGGGAGGTGCTTCAGAAAGCCTACAATGGAGGGACACTATGTCCCGGAGTGATCAGCGGTGTGAACAGCTTGGGGAACGGGGAGGGGGTCATCTGACTTGGCACTGACGCCGCAGCATACTAGACTGTGCGACTGTCACGATGGAGCAGGCTGGGCCCCACCCGGAATCTGTGGCTCTGCCTTAGCCTGGGAGCCTTACATGAGCCCATGGAGTGGGTCAAGCTACCTCAGCAGTGATTGAGATTGAATTTTCTTCTGGCCGGGCAACTAATTCAATGTAATGTAGGAAAATAAGGTCATGTGACCTAAAATAATATTGGGATCTAAAATTAATACCGACTACACAATGCCCTTGCAAATCCCCAGGGAAATTACAGGATCAGAGCATCCTGGAAACAGCTTTGGGGCGTATCAGTCCCTTATTTCAAACACACTTTGTCTGATATGCCAAGATACTATTACACAGGTGATAAAATTTCTTGCACAAATATATCTGTTTAAACCCATTAGAAAGTCTCCTCATAGTATGTCCTGTGACATATCTCTTCAAATGATATTGGTTCACAAAGCCAAAGGCCGAAACCTCCAGGTTGACCTATTCCAACTTTGCAGGAGACCGGGTTCTAAGAAGGAATCTGACATTTGGGGAAGTACAGTTCTCAAGCGTGGCCACAAGGTGGCAGAGTGACTCCGTCTGCCAGAAGCACATCCTCAACAGCTAACTGTTCTGGGATCCGGGATTTGTACAGAATCCAGGAGACATTTGGCGCACGTTAGAGAGCCTGTTTCTAGAGGACTTTTCTGCTGAGGGGCTTATTCTCATATTCCCATTTTATAGAGGCAAGCTCTCTAAGAGCCTTCCTGTGACGTCGGTAGTGAAAGGCATGACTCAAGACTCGGCGCCCTGTGCTCAGTGGAGGATAAATACCTGTAACAAGGCCTGGCCCTGCTCACTAGCACAGTTACCCCTGCGTAGTTTAATTTGAAACCCCTTCTATCTCACAGGCCTCCAAAGAGGCAGAAAGGAAAGACAAGCTCAATGTCAAACATTGAACCCAAGGCCGTTGAGCCACTGTCCTCAAAGCTCTCCCCTCGCTGCTGTCAGGATGGGTTAGCGCTCCTTCTGTGGCGGAGACGGCAAAATCCACAGACTGCAACCAGAAAACGGCCATGAATTCATGTGAGAAAATAAACACCTAATTCAATACTAAGTTGAATACAAGAAAATTTATTCAAATAAGTGTAGAAAATGCTAGTGGAAGAAATAAGGACGGACATAAATAAACGCAGAGCGGTACTACCTATGCTGAGGGGCCAGCAAGCTTATTTCCCTGCCCCCGCCTCACATATTCCTGTCAGCGGTGGTACACTCTATAGCTAAATCTCTTTTTCTTAAAGCAGTTGAAGAAAATCTGTTGTCTGCAATAAAAACCCTGATGATTACAGAGACAAGGAAATGAATGAACTTCTATATCACTCTATAGAAAAAAGATAATCACAGAGGGAAGAGAGGAAAATGAGGAGAGGGTGGCTAAGGAATGGCTAATGGATTTTAGAATGGGCTACCTAACGCTCAGTTTCAAGCTGTTTCTGTTACTAAAACATACATTCTTCAATCACCTCAAACTATCGAGTGGTCTTCTACATACTCAAATGTCCTTCAAGTGAATGAATTGTACATGTTGGTGTAAGGTAAGAAAAATGGATTCAGTTCCTCGTCTGGGTCGGTGCAATTTAGACACAAGAGCACTCATCAGAGGAAAAGCACAGAGATGAGGAGAGGCTCAGAATCTGGAACAGAGAGTTAGAAGAGACTATGACAAATCAAGCTCCAGGAATTCGATTTCTCTAATTTGTAGGAAGGAGGAATTGGGAGCACCAAACTTGAGCTGACCTCTGAGTCACACAAGCACATGCCGCTTCTGACCCCGTGGTTCTCAGACTTGGCCTGCACTGGGGTCGTCACAGGGCCGGGCCGTTTGAACAGACTGCTGAGCTCCGGGAGCTTCTCAGTATGTCGGGTCCCAGCAATGCAACTGTGGTTAACATTAGGATATTTCCTTTTTCCAAGCCCTGACTGGTGTGGGTCAGTGGGCTGGGCATGATCCCGCAAACCAAAAGGTCGCCTGTTCCATTCCCAGACAGGGCACATGCCTGGGTTGTGGGCCAGGTCCCTGGTTGGGGGCATGTGAGAGAGGTAGCCTATCCACGTTTCTCTGGCACACCGACATTTCTCTCCCTCTCTTTCTCCCTCCCTTCCCGCCTCTTTAAAAATAAATAAATGAAATTTTTTTTTAAAGTATTTCTTTTCCAGCAAGGCAGTTATCATTTCAGGCTTTACTATCTCAATGTTGTCTAAAGTTTTAAAGAGGGATGTGATACTTTAAACAAAAATCTGGTTGGAGAAGTAGATGCTGAAAGTCTCAGGGGGAGTATGGCAGACAGACTCTAAGATCATCTCCAGTCATCTCCAGCTCCTAGTAGTAATGTTCTTACTTCATCCCTCCCTTTGAACTTGAAACAGACTCCACAACTTGCTCCTAACCAATAAAACATGGCAAAGGTAATGAGATCTCAGTTCCATGATTCTATCACATAGGATTTTAATACCAGTCCTGCTAGGGCACTCTGCCCCTTGCTAGCTTTGAAGGAGGAAAAGGCCCTGTGGGGGAAGCTCGTGTAGGCAGGACCTGAGGGCAGCCTCCAGCCAGCAGCCAGCAAAAAAGCAGTTCCTCAGCGGCCTGCAAAGCCCTGAGCCCTTCTTCCTCAGTCAAGCCTCAGGCCTTCGGAGGAGAACCTAGCCCTGGCTGTCACCTTAACTTGGCTGAAGGCCTTGCAGACTCCTGACTCCAAGAGGCCCTGCCCAGACTCCTGGCTTCCAGAGCTGTGAGTGACAAATGTGTGTTGTTAAAAGCCTCTCAGAGCCCTGGCTGATATGGCTCAGTGGATTGAGTGCTGGCCTGTGAACCACAGGGTTGCTGGTTTGATTCCCAGTCAGGGCACATGCCTGGGTTATGGGCCAGGTCCCCAGTTGGGGTGCACATGAGAAGCAACCACACACTGATGTTTCCCTCTCCTTCTCCCTCCCTTCCCCTCTGTCTAAAAATAAATAAATAAAGGCTTTTTTAAAAAGCCTCTAGGTTTGTGGTAATTTGCTAGGCAGCAATAGCTAACAAATACAGGGGAGTACAAGTAAAAAGTAACCATAAACTATAATTATGACCATAATTATCACTACTAAATCTAACAATCAATTTTATGTTAATGGACTATTAAGGAAAGACATTACAATGCACCTCTCAAAAGCCTGAGGACAGGATGGTGAGGGCCGAGGGTCTGTCTGCTCCCTCCTCCCTGTGGAGGGACAGGAGAGGGCTGGTTGAAGGCAGCCCCGCTGCTGGCAACTCTAGAACCCAAGACTGACAGAGCCAGTGTGTCTAAGCCAAAACTGAAAGGAATAGTGAAACGGAAGGAAAACACAGATTGACGGATAGGAGAATCAGAGCATGAGCCGGGAGGCAAGGGAAACAGTGACTGTCAAGACGGGCATTGGGGCCCTGGCCAGGTAGCTCAGTTGGTTAGAGCATCATCCTGACCCCCCAAGACTGAAGGTTTTCAATCCCTGGTCAGGGAACACACAGGAAGCAACCAGTGAATACATGAATAAGTGAGAAAACAAGTCTTTCTTTCGCTTTCTCTCTCTTCCCCGCCCTCCCCCACTCCCTCTCTCTGTCATCAATAAATTTTTAAAAATTTAACCCTTAGTTGGAGCATCATCCTGTACACAAAAAGGTTGCAGGTTTAATTCCCCGTCAGGGCACGTACCTAAATGGCAGGTTCAATCCTCATTCAGGGCA
This sequence comes from Phyllostomus discolor, assembly GCF_004126475.2. Taxonomy (NCBI): domain Eukaryota; kingdom Metazoa; phylum Chordata; class Mammalia; order Chiroptera; family Phyllostomidae; genus Phyllostomus; species Phyllostomus discolor. The sequence goes on along the minus strand of NC_040903.2, from coordinate 187,180,164 downwards.
CGTGCGGGAGTCAACCAACTGATGTTTCTCTCTCACATCAATGTTTCTCCATGTTTGTCTATCTGACCCTCTCTCTCTCTCTCTCTGTCTCACACACACACACACACTCTCTCACTCTCTCTCACACACACACACACACTCTCTCTATCCCCCCTTCTCTCTCTAAAATCAATAAATAACTAAATTTTTTTTAAAAGATAGGTGCTGGGTGGGCCTCCCAGGGCATGACTGAGACAGACAAAGGCTCCTCTCAGAACCTGAACGGCCAAGTTCAAGGCTATCGGACACCAGGCAGATGGGGCCATTATACGTGGACATTACTTAGAAGATTAAGCCTTTTTGAAGCTCAGTGATAGGATAAGCAGCAATTTCCTCAGGTTCATTAACACCGTTAGACAGGCTTTTGTAAGACTTCAGAGCCAGGGGGCATTAAAGTCTGGGGAGGCACCCTGAAGCAACATCTACCCAGAGCTACAGCCACGTCGGTCATGCCCAGGAGAGGGGAGGCCTGCAAAGCCCAAAGAGCTCACCAAGAGCAAGTCGGCAGAGGGGTCCCAGAATCCCCCCTGGATCTTCAATGAAAGAGGTGGCTGTGGTAGGCCCTCTGAGAGCCCGCCACTGAAATCTCCCTCAGTTATTAAAAATCGTATGTGTGCAGGTGCACCATAGGCTCGTGTGCTCACTGCACACCCTGCACACACCTGGGCACAGCAATAAGCACAGGGAAAGAGCACACCCTGCACACACCTGGGCACAGCAATAAGCACAGGGAAAGAGCACACCCTGCACACACCTGGGCACAGCAATAAGCACAGGGAAAGAGCACACCCTGCACACACCTGGGCACAGCAATGAGCACTGGGAAAGAGCACACACTCTCCACACACCTGGGCACAGCAATGAGCACTGGGAAAGAGCACACCCTGTACACACCTGGGCACAGCAATAAGCACTGGGAAAGAGTACATCATGATGACTGCTTCTATTTAAAATCTGAGTTTTGTACCCTTGGGTGATTTCACCTAGATCCTCATCCCTAGAGTCTTACCTTGTTAAACAGGTCATTTGGTCCTAATTTTATATTTTTCACAGAGAAAAGTAGAATCAATGACTGGGGCCCCATCTCTACAAGTCAGATGGTTCTTATAGTATTAGACACACACTATGGGAAGGACCTTGTAGGGATGAGGAGACAGGTGTTAACTTAATGTCTACTATGCTCACCACCTCACGTAACTCTTGCAGGTCAGCATGGAATAAGCCAGAGGTGTCAAACTCATTTTCACTGGGGGCCACGTCAGCCTTGCCATTGCCTTCAAAGGGCCAAATGTAATTTGAGGACTGTATGAATATAATTGCTCCTTAACAGTTAAGCAAGAGCTTGGCATTGCCACCGGGTAGAAACAAGGTGCAGGGCCGGATTCGGCCTGTGGACTTTGTGTTTGCCACCTGTGGAATAACCAAAGCCTCCGGGAAGTTGAGGAGTTTACCCGAGGTCATCCAGCATGTGAGTGGCCGAGCCAGAGTCCAGAACTTGGGCACCTCTGAAATGCAGCCTGTGCTTTCTTCCACCATCCCACACTGAGTTCATCAGTCTTTGGATATCTCTATTGAGTTAAGTTGACTGGAAACCTAATTGTGGTTGGAAGGAGATTATATTTAAAGCAGCACGTAAATGTACTAGTATATAAGCAAGGGGAATTTTTACATGGGGTGAGAAAAATATTTTCATGTCTCTTAGCCTTTGTTGCATTATAAATCAAACTATAAAATGTGATTTATTGCTGCCCTAAAATTAGAACTCTCACAAATATTGTACATTGGCAACAAAAAAATCTATTGTAGCCCTGGCTGGTGCGGCTCAATGGCTTGAGTGTGGGCTGTGAACCAAAGGGTCGCCAGTTCAATTCCCAGTCAGGGCACATGCCTGGGTTGCGGGTCAGGTCCCTGGTGCAGGGCCATGTGAGAGGCAACCACACATTGATGTTTCTCTCCCTCTCTTTTTCCTTCACTTCCCCTCTCTCTATAAATAAATAAATAAATAAATAGGCATTATAAAAGAAGAAAAAGAAAGAAAATCTATTGTAAAAGGATGATATCTGTGCCTCAGTGTAAATCACCCAAATCAGATGTGCATAACCCCTTAAAGGGAGAATGATGCTGCACATAAGAATTTTATTTGCAATATGTGCTTCCGATACTTCCCTAATTGATTAGAAAGAGCTGTCAGTGATTTTTACTGTCATTTTAACATACGGATAATCATTCTTAAATGGCACAATGGGCATCTTTTTATCAATCCATAAGGCTAAGTAATTGTAGTTAATTACTAAATGACAGCCAAGTGGCCCAGAAGGACAAATGTCATCCAAATCTACCACATCTGGGAGGAGGTCTATTGCTCCCGGGAGATCTGGCCCAATTTCATCACAAAACCGAAAATCAACTGAGTCAAGAAAAGGCTTCGCTGGGCTTCATCCATCAAAGGCTCCAGCCTGAAATGAAAACATGTGGGATTCGACTCAACAGGATGGAATTAGTCATTCTGACTTTCAGAATGTTTTATTAGGGTAACATCTAATAAGTAAATCAGTCCAGGTTACTGTTTACAACCTCATAGGTATGTGTGTTGGTTTTTTTTTTTTTCAAGAATTTTATCCTCGGTTTAATAACAGGAGGAGGAGTTTGGAAAACAAAGCCAGAACAAGCAGGTTTTCCGAACCCTGCCTCTGCACCGGTTGCCATCACCCAGGCTCCGCCAGCCCGGCAAACCGGAAACCGCGCACAGCCCAGCGCCTCAGATCACGCGTGGGCTTCTCAGAACTCCGGTTGCTGTTCTGTAACACTAATAACAAAAAAGAGGGGGAAAAGAAAACAAAAAAAGGAAAAGGGATGGTTGTAGTAATATGATGCCTTACATTTGCTTTGAGAATACCTCCTCCCAAGAAAAGTGAGAGAGAGAGGCTCTGAGACTAGCAAAAACGTTAATTGTCAAACCTGGGTAACCTGAGTACGTCGGGGTTTATTACACTATTCTCTCTTCTTTTGTCGGTATACGAAATTTTCTGCAATGAGCAGTTTGGCTGATGTTGTCATCTCAAACCAGACTTAGGAGTCTTCCAACATTATTTCTTTCAGAAAGTAAACTCAACAGAATGAGACCACAATGACTAGAATTACGCATCGGTATCCAAGGGCTGTCATTTTTTCAAATTTACAAAAGAATTGCATGGACAATACAAAGAACTCCTAGATTCACCAAATGTTAAAATTTGCCACATTTTCTTTACCTGTTCTTCCTCGTGTAACACACATATACATATGGAGGCGCACATTTATACATACATTTTTCCCTAAACACGAGATTTAGTTGCAGACATCGTGTCTTCTTACCCCTAAATTCCTCAGTTTCCCCGAAGAAGAAAGATACTCCCCTCCAAACTGCAATAAAAATAGCACATGTGGGGAATTAACATTATTGCAAGGCTTCAATATCCGATCCGCATTCAAATCCCACCCATTATCGCTATCCTGTTTGTTCTTCGTGGCACTCGCCCCTGCTAGTCTGCTTCAGCCGGGAGCGACGCCACCGCCATCTCTCAGGCACTCACTCTGGTGCCATGTTCCTCAACTTGGGATTGTCGACACTTCCTCCTACTTAGGACAAGGTTATACATTTTTGGCACAAGTGGCATTGTGTCCTCAGTGCTTCGTATCAGGAAGCACAGGACATCAGCTGGCCCCATTCCTGGTGACTTTGTGTGGTTCAGCTGGCGTACCCCAGGATTCTGTACTGTAAAATTACCATTTCCCCCTTTGCAATTAATAAGTGACCTGTGGGGAACGTCTCCAAGGATGTAAATATTCTGACTGTCTTCAGGTTTTCACAAAATAGTTTAGCATTCACAGATGATACTTGCTTGAATCAACTATTACTATGATGGGTGCAAAATAGGAATTTTCAAACTTCTAGGTGGCATCACTCGTATACTTTTTAATAATTATGATTGAAAATAAATTTTACTCGAGAATTTGAGTCCATTTCCAATCAAAGTCAAGCAATTTCCTTTTCAATCCTAATCATCCTACATCCTGAGCATCTCAACTAGCTGGGAGAGGTTCATCACTTTTATCTGCTTGGGGTCTAAACTTGATTTTCCCTCCCCTGCTCTCTCTTCCATCCATCCTCCAGCAATAAGCACACAGTAGAAACTGCTGGCGGAGTAGGCAAGAGAGGGGGAAAGGAAACTTCAGGCCACTGACCAGTAAATAGATGAGAGGGAACAGAACAGCCACTGGTGGGAGTTACCTGGGGGCCAGCAACAATCAGTTTGTGGATGGACCAGGCCAAGTGACATCAGACCAACCAGCAAGCCAGGAGTAACCAGATAGGGACCAGATGTTTCACTTATGATGCCAATTGTTCATCAACAACAGCCCCCAAGACCCACCCACCAAAGAACTGCACGAGATTTCTAGGACGTAATACAGCTACATTATTTCCAACACTGCCCAAACGTGTCTGGCTGTTGCTGAGAAATTCTTCTCATCAACAAACTACAATGAGTTCAACAATAAAGACTCCTAAGGAGAAGCATTAATAATGCAGCAAATGACATAAATGGGAGAAAAATACTTCACTCTGATCTGGAAGCACAAAATATCTGGAACGCCATCACAGAGGAAGTCAAGAAGCATAGTTCAGATACTCAAGTACCACCACTCTGTATAGTAAACCAGCTGTTTGTGCAAACGGGGTTTTTTCCTATTAGTCTCTTGTCTGTTTTCTATTATAATTTCTCCCCATTTTTAACATTTTAAAGATCTCATAAGCCTTATTTATCCAAATAAAAATCCAAATCGCTCGAGGGGAATTTAGTTTGAGGATGTCAAAGTCCCATTTCATAGCTCACCGAGGCAAAGTGGAGGGGCTCCGATTCCTCCGCCCTGGAGCAGCCTGCTGTTCCCACACAAGGACATTTACTTTCTATTGACGGCATTCTTTTCTGTGAACGTTGTAAGTTCCCAGGCAAACGTTTTTTAAAACACCTTTGCATTTTGTATACATTTACACTCCACATTCGTGAAGAAGGTCCTTCTGGATTCCTTCCAAAAGTGACTGGAGAAGAGGATTCAGACTTTGCCTGGCTTAGAACCAATTCAATTTTCCTCTCAAGAGAAATTCCTTAAAATGGAGAAGGCTGTCAGTTCCAGCCCGAGGCAATACCGTGCCCAGGTGTGATATATCTTAACGAGGCCGTGTACTCCACGCAGGGTGGCTGGACAGGACTGCCGCCCGTGATCCTACCCACCTCTCCCCTGTCATTCCCTCACTGCAAAGGGAAGACGGAGGAGATCGGGTCCGGCAGCTTCGTTAGCGCCTGGAACTTTGTCAGGAGTGGAATTCTCAGGCTATATCCCAGACTTACTGAATCAGAGACTCTGGGGGTAGGACCTGGCAATATATATGTTTTTAAAGATTTTATTTATTTATTTTCAGAGTGAGGGGAAGGGGAAGAGAAAGTGAGGGAGAGAAACATCAATGTGGCAGAGAAACATTGATCAGTTGCCTCTCCTACGTCCCTAACAGGGAGCCTGGCCTGTAGCCCAGGCACGTATGTGCCCTGACCAGGGAATCAAACCCGCGACTTTTCCGTTTGCGGTACAATGCCCATCAGTCTGAGCCACACCAGTCAGGGCAGGCAATCTGTTTTTAACAAACTCTAGGTGACTGTAATACACATTAAAATCTGAGACTTACTACCTTTAAGAAAAACTAAATCCAGCATATTTTTGAAGGTCTTGAATTGATTCTAATGTGCAGCCAGGCTGAGAACCGGAGCTAACCAAAGGACTCCGTGTGGGGGAGGGGCCCTGCGCTCTGGAGTTTCGGAGGCATCTCCCCACTGGGGACTGTGGGGCTTTGAGGCGCAAACATGGTCAGGATTTGTGGAGAATTTTCCAAGACGCTGGCTGAGATTATGTCCCTTCCCCTCATTTCTATAGTAGGGACCCATAGTTACTTCTGAATAAGAGCAAAAGTGAACTAATTACCCCTACACTCTGGAAACCTTTCAGAGTTCCAGCTCCATCCCAGCTGAGAATGAACACAATTAAGATTGAGCCTAAAAATTAACTCAAGAGCTAAGCTGGTTGAGTATCACCATCATTTTTTTCCATAAACAAAAGCAATGGCATGAATTTTGTTTCTTCGGTACAGTTGAATATACCATGTAAGGAAGCAGAAGAAACAATTGTCTAGATAAACTGGTAAAGAGCATGAACAACTTTTTTCTAGGAATCTAATGTATCACCTTTACCAAAAATACAAGTAAATGAATAATAGGCTACTGTCCCACTGTGTCAAGCCTATAAATATGTCAAACCCCTTTGCCTTTGTTTTTCTTAAGAAATACAGGAATAGGCCAAATCTAATTATCTTCCTCTTCACTGAGTCTTACTTTGTCAATAAAAGCTTAAATCCATTCTTTCTTTTTCTGGACCACAAAAAAAAAAAAAAAAAAGTTGAGCCAGACTACACCCTTTACAAATGAGCAGAGAACATGGGGGACTTAGTCCAGATCAGCTGAGTTTATTGTAAACAAACGATCTGCATGTGTTTGATTTGGGAAGGGGGAGAACGTGTTGGTGTCTGCACACAAGCAAGATGATGGCAGAGAGGTAAGGGAAGGCAGCCGCCCCTCACCGAGGGCCAGCTGTGCACCCATCACTGTGCAAGAGACATAACAGCGCTGTCCTGGCTTCTAGTGTATTTTGGAGGTTTAAAATACGGGTCTGCGTAGCTATAAAAATCCATGCTTTCTGCACCATACCAAAGCTGTGTTCTTGGCTGGGATAATAAATGGTTTAAGAGAAAAATAACAATAAATTATTGCAGAAATGTTGACCCCCTCTTTGTTGACCCCCACCTTCTCACTTCTCAAAAATGCCTGCCGAAGGGTATCTCGAATCAGTACACCATCCATTCATTCAGTGAGTTTCTAGTATATGTACTATGGGCTTTGAACAGAGCACCTTCTATTGCACATTCTGGGCATGCAGCAGGTGTGACTAGTAGTTCTACTCTGATCTCCCTTTGAGACCCCACTAATACATATAATATATGTGTAATATAATACTAATATTTAGCTTCCCACACATCTAACTTAGCCGGCTTTCATAGACGTGACTCCATTTCCAAAAGCACTGAGCCAGTAAAGCGGTGGTGCCAAGATGCCAAAAACAGGCCAACTCAACGCCTTCCAACACTTCCATTCAGTAGCTTTAACCTGACATGTCCACACGCTAATCACATTCACTGCCCATAGTGACCAGATGCGGTCTTTGGCCAGCCCTCAGCTGCCCGCTGGGAACATGGCCCAAGTAGGGCCACAGGGCCGCCCTATGGCCCGGCAGTCCGGGTACCCTTATCCCCAGAAGACAAGCCTGTAAACCCAACCCAGAACTCGAGGCGAACCTTGAACTCACAGCTCCAAGAGCCAGTGGCGCCTTGGTGGCAGGACTCCCCAAGGACTGGCTCTGGGCCTGAGGGCAATGTCCCCAAAGGGCTGCGATGGCAGGCCCCTTTGCCCCACTGCATCGCAGCGTCCCCTCCATCTCTGCGCGGCGCACACCCTTCTGCCACATCCCTCCGGAACTGGCTGCCAAGACCACCTGAACCTCTCAAGTCCTGCCTGGAAGCAAAGGGTGATGGGCAGAGAAGCAGGGGCCCGTCCGGGGGCGAAGGGAGACCCCAGCCACTGGTCCCGCGAGCCCGACATAAAGACAGGCGTCGCAAAGAGGAGAACTTCCCACCCCTGGTCCCTGCGGCCTCCCACCCGGGGCCTCCACAGCATGAGCGCACTTACTGTCAGTCGCCATGGTTCGGCTAGGGGCTGCGGAGCGGCCGCCGGCGGCTGGGGGACCCTGCGCGAAGCCCAGCCAGGCGCGCGCTCCTCGCCAGGCCCCGCGCGCTCGGGGGCCGCGCCGCGCACAGCCCCTCCCGCCGCGCGCCCCCGCCGCGCCGCCCCGCGCCCCGCCGCTGCCTCCCCACCACCGCCCCGCCGGGGCCCTGGGAGCTCATCTCCGCGGGCAGAGCTGGCTGAGCTGCCGGAGCCTGGCAGCTGACCCACCCCAACCCTGCCTAGCAGCATCCGCACCCCTTACCACCCCTCCCCCAATACAGTGACTGCAGCCACTTGGGAACGCTCCTGGCCACACCAGGGTCACCTCTCCAGGCTACCTTTCCCACTCTATTCACGATTACATTCTAGTTTTCCTGTCACCATTTCCAGTTTCCACCTGGAAATTCTTGCCTCCAGCTTCCTACCTGTGGCTTGGGACGCACTAGTCAGTGCTCAGCCCCAGCTGTAAGGAGCAAAACGTGAAAAAGTTGAGAGTGGAAGGCAACCCTGGGCCAGGTGCCGGACATTAATCCTCCAGCATGGGGGAACTTTAGGGAAACCTACCCAACACACCATCCTAGTAGGTCCTAAGGGTCCCGTGTCCCGCGTATTACCATCCGTTTTATCACCAGTGGGAAAACAGCGTCTGGAACATAGTAGGCTCTCAGTACATACCTGCTGGGTGGGTGCTGCGACCAGAGACTTGCGTGAGTAAATGAATGAATGGCCAACTGACTGACTGGATGCCAACGGGGGTGAACAACCAGCTGGCATATGACCAGGGGACAAACCACAGCCCTGCCAGTGGACCAGGAGTGGATGCTGGAATCAATCAGTGGATCAGCCTGGATGAGCCCACCTGACCGTTTTGTGCCTCATGAGCCATTTGTGTTTCGGGAGAGCTGAAGCTGTCTATGAGTGTGGACTACATCTTCTTGATGTCCAGAAGCCGATTTCTGATGGACTCTTGGTCCATCAGGGAGAGTGGTACATGAGACCCCCAGATCCCTTATGTAAAGAAACAAAGGTGTGTCCTGAAGCATATGGCGGGGTGTTTACTTCTCACAGATACAATCTGATGCACTCAGGGATGTATATTCGACCCCATCAGTGGGGGAGTCACACCAGCCCTTGGGCTAAACACAGAGAAGACACCAGAGTAGGTGCCATGAGAAGCAGCTCCCCCTTGGCTGGGCACACACAGGAAACAACCAGAGAACAACACAGCCATCCTTTCTGGTGAGGTCGCAGCGCACAGGTAAGGCAGCCGTGGATATTCCAAGTGGATTCCACATCCAGAGTCAGTACACCTGGAGTGGGACCTAGGGGCATCGGTGCATCATTTTTCTTCTTAATCTTTGTGTGTTTAGAACAGGTGATTCTGAAGCACCCCCTAGTTAACAACCACAGGGATCTGGCCCATTTGTCTTTCACGACAACCCTCTGTGGTAGGCCCCAAAGCCAAAAGATTTGAAACGAGTTAGACAAGAAAAGGGGGCAAAAAAGAATTAAAAATGAGCCTGGAGCTTTGAGCCTATTCGAAGCTCAGAAACAAGGAGGTCAGGCTTGTTTGACGTTAAAGGTGGTGAGTTGGGATTGGACTCATTTGAAAATCAGTAGGACATTTGAGAGGCTCTTTATGCATCAACTGAGCCTCCTTTTCTATGTCAGAAAGAGGAAAAATGGTAATTCAAAGTGTAAGTTCAGGAACTGTATTCTGGAAGACTGACCCGATAGGTAGCAGGTTTATGAGCCTGGAGCCAGACGTCAGATGAGAAGGGATTAAGGAGTAAGTAGATTTTAGAGAGGTGAAGGGTGGAAGTAGAGATAATTCTCTCAAAAAGTTTGGCAGGGGAGGGAATCAAAGGTGATGGAGAGTTTCAGGGTAGAGCAGGATTGAGGTAAGACTGAGTTTTGGGTCTGTTTTTGTTTATATGTTTGTTTGTTTTTTTAAAGATAGAGGATTGTTCAGCAGGAAAGATGCTTCTATCTGCACATTCAAGTACATATAAGGAAAAAACTTCACTCTTCTATAGGGTCCAACAGAAGTAAGGCTTGCTTCAGTATGGTTGGTACGGCAATAATAGGGGTGTGATAATTTAGAGCTTTAATTTGAACATTTCACCTAAAATGACATATGGTGTGCCTGAGCTGTAATTCTGTTATGTTTTCTGTTATCTTTTGTAATAAAAGATTGTGTAATAAGAGGAGGCGTTATTTGTGCTGGATTCCCTGTAACTAAATTAACCTTTTGGCCCAAGTCCTCATTCTACCTGTTATTAGGAGTTTGATTTTAATCAGTCCAGGGTAAACTCCATCCATTCAGGTTTCCTCATGCAATTCAGAGTTGTCCTTCCCCACTTTTTGCTGGGGGTTGCATCCCACTTGGGAGGAAAGGGCCAGAGAGCAGCAGGGAGCTGAGGCGGTATCTGGCCCTCAGAGATGGACCACACCGTGATGGACCTCTTCTGCCTGGACTTCCGAGCTCATCGCACCCCCTCACTTGCGGATGGCCTCCAGTTATCAGTCTGAGTGCGACATCCACAGCTCTGTCCTCTTGCCCGCACCCAAACCCTCCCCACGTCTGACTTTTCCCCCTTGACTTTTCCCATGGGGAAATGTGGCTGCCTGCCCATGTCCGTCTCAGAAAGTCTGTGCGGTCTCAGGCCTTTTCTACCCAGCCACGCAGCCATTCCTCGCTCACCATTCCCTTAGCATGGTGCCTAATGGGGACTGCACACTTCACCAGCAAAGATGATGTTGACTACAACTGTGAGGCAAAGGCTCCCTTAGTTCTCAACTTCTCTAATCTATCTGGAAGTTCTATCACCCCTGCGCCCGCCACCCAGTCCTTGGCAGCAGGACTTTTCTCTAAGAAAGCAAGTGGAAGGAGTGGGTATGGATGTTTTCAACTCCATGTCACTGCTTGAGGGTAGCCTACACAGTAAGAACCTATTATCTCATATAACATGGCACACAAAGGGGGGTGGTCCCACGGTTGGTTTAGCATCTCAGCAACGTCCATGAAGACTCAGACTCTCGCCATCTTCCTACTCTGCCAGCTGCAGCCTGCCAGCAGGTCCCCCTCATGATCACAGAGAGATCGCTGCAGCACAAAATCTCATGTCCTCACACAAAAATATTCCAAAAGCCAAGAGAGGGGGTACACCTCTTATCACTCTCTTTTTATTAATGAAGACAACCTTTGTAAAAGACCTCAGAAGTTTCCTCCATCAATTCTAGCTGCAATGGAGGCTGGGAAAGGAAGGGACTGTTCTTATGAGCTTCAATGACATGAGGTGGGTTCTGCCAGCAAGGAAAGACACCTGCCTTTATCTTCTCACACCCCCAGTGGAATCTCATCTCATTGCTCTGCTTGATGATCCTTCCTCTCCCCGTAGCCCAAGAAATCTACCTCCTAAGGGGCCGGGACACTGACTCTCAAAAGATCCTATATTCTTGCAAATCTTTGTATCTTTTACCTAAACTATAGCTTTTAAAATTCAAAAGCCAAGATTTTGGCTTCTATGTCTCTCCACACAATCCAAGGCTGTAGATGCCCAGGAGACCCACAGGTAAATGAAATTACATAACAGGAATGAAAAATGCATGTCAGTATCAAGCTAGGGTGCCAGCAGTTCCAAAGGGAGAAGGAGGAGCCCCTGGATGGGGAGGATCTAAAGTACAGAGAGGCAGGAATGGGCATCTAATGAAAGGGTGGCTGACATCGCCAGTGCAGGCAGGCTTTCACCTTACAGAGAAAGCCCCACTTTCAGTCTCAGGAACTGACAAAGAAAACAGTGACACAAAAGAGTTTTGTTGTTGGAAGAGGGAGGTTGAGGGAACTCAGGCACGCTATGTGGTCCCCAAGTTCTCTATAATATATGCTTAGTTGCCAAGAAGGAAAGAAGCAGAGGACTTAGAACAGTGGGAAAAATTTTAAGCTGCCTGTTAGTGATGTGAGAAGAAGTCCACGGGTTCCAGCCCCAGTGAGGGCCCACCTGGAATTAACCTCAGGAGATCAGACCTCGGGAGCACAGGCAGCAAGGTGGCCCTGTGGAAGCTTTCTCCACCATTGCTGGGAGAGCAGGTAATGGGAGGAGACGGGACTTGAAGGAAGGCCAAATGTGGAGAGATTCTTTTTTTCTAAAGATTTTATTTGTTTGTTTTTAGAGAGAGGGGAAATGAGGAGAAGGAGAGGGAGAGAAACATTAATGTATGGTTGCCTCTCACCAGTCCCCCACTGGGGACCTGGCCCAAAACCCAGGCATGTGCCCTGACTGGGAATCAAACTGGCAACCCTTTGGTTCATAGGTCAGCATACAATCCACTGAGCCACACCTGCCAGGGCTGTGGAGAGATTCGAAATCACTGGGTCCTCCCCACTGGCAGAAGCAGGGTTGGGGTAGGGGTGGTTGGAGGGATAAGTAGAGACACAGTGGGAGTGAGGAGGGACAGGGAGGGTACGGAGGGGCCCAGGGCCTGGAGACTCTGAGAAAGACAGGCAGGAAGACAGGCTCAGATGGTCTAGGGGAGCATTAGCTTTGGGGGCTGTGTACACAGGACAGAGAAAGGACAGGACTGAATAATTACTTATAAAATGTTTTAGCTAAGATAAAAATTGATGATTGCCATATGGGAATCATCCCCCAATTCCCTTTCCAAATTGCCAGTTTGTAGTCATGAGGATATAAAGTACAGCATAGGAAATATAGTCAATAATATCATAATGACTATGTAGGGTGCCAGGCGGGTACTAGGCTTAGCAGGTGATCACTTCATAAGGTGTATAAATGTCTAATCACTATGTTGTTCACCTGGAACTGTGAACGGGACTTGAAGGAAGGCCAAATGTGGAGAGATTCACATTTGAAAATTAAATTTCTTAAGAAAACAAAATGTTTTAGCTAAGTAATGATTATTGCAGGGATCTTGTTGTGATTCACTATCCACAGTGCTTGAGTTCATTTCCAGTGTAAGACAGGACAAATATCTCTCATACACACCCTGAGGAAATTACCATGTATGCTCTCTGACCCTTGGCCTGTGACTACTTCCTGTTGATTTTGTCAACACTCAGGCTATAACAAGACAGGAGGGCAGGAAAGGGTGCAGGGCTGAACTGGGTCTGTGTCACCGCGGAGACTATTTTTGGTTGAAATGGCTATTGCTTTGTCTCTTTGTCAGAGTAGATGAAAATAGAAAATTTATTTTAACTATGATTTGTGCATATAGCTGGTGAGCTACTGTTTTATCTGACAAGAGAGAAGTTTTTGATTGATTTGTGTAAGACTTGCCTTTGATTTTAATTCAGTCTCTGTATCTGTCCTAAGCTTCTGAACAAAAATACTTCAGAACATTTAAATATGGCATGGATAATGATAATAAACAAATAAAGCTTTTCCAAATTCTTTCAAGTCGTTAGGTATTATGATACTAAATTATGATCACAGAGCACTTGGGTGACTTAAACTGGCCCACAAACTCCCAAAGAACATTTAAGGGGAATCGTGGTAACCTGGGAGACCCTCAGAGCACAAAGGCAGTGAAGAAGGTTCACTAACTTCTGGGTAGATGGGAGGTCTCATCCTTTTCTGCAGTAAAACCTGTAGGGCGTGCAGCCCTTGACAGGAGAGAGCCGTGTCTATGCAGCTGGGCCTTGAGCACACACCATGTCCATGAAACAGGGCGGGCAGAACTCAGGGTGGTTGGAAATCAAGACAGGAAATCCCTGAAATTACAGAGAGGTCACCCCAAAATGTGAGTGTAAAATCCCTTCAGGTCTTAGGCTGCAAGCAAGACAAGAACTCCATTGATTCCAGGCCAAAGAAACTGCTCCAGAATGGACAGTGTTGAGCAGGTATTTCAGCAGCTGCCCACTCAGGGCTCTCCAGAGTTCAGACTTCAAGTCCTGCCGGGATAGAGCAATGTGGCAAACACTTTAGGCTTTCCATGAAAACTTAAGAAAAGCCACATCCTTAGAAATAAAGGCCATGTACCAGGACAAAGGTATTTGCCGTAAAACTAAGGACCAAACCAAAACGGATCCAGCTAACAAAGCCTACAATCAAACCTCAACTAGTTCAAGATGCTGCATCAGTCATTTAAACCATCTCCTAGCACAATGCTCCACATCCTTCAGAGAGAGACAATGGAGTGCAGTGCCTCCAACATGTGTCATCATACAGTAAAAAGTTACTAAACACACAATGCAGTGTGCAGATGATGGATTGTAGAACTGTGCACCTGAAACCTGTATAATTTTGTTAACCACTGTCACCCCAATGAATCCAATAAAAAGGAGAAAAAAGAAACACAGAACAAGGACAATAAATTTTTTAAAGTTACAAATTTTTTTAAAAAATTACCAGATGGGGGGGAAAACAAGAAAATGTGATCCAAGGGTCTATAAAAAAAAAATTATTCAACAGAAACACATATACTGATGTCCCCAATGTTGGAACTAGCAAAGACTTCAAAATAACTACCTAAGTGTATTAAACAATCTGTAGTAAAAGGTGGATATAATGGGTAAAGAAAAGGAGAATTTCAGCAGAGATATGAAAACCATAAAAAAGAACCATGGGGAACATCCAAAAATTGAAAAATCTTACATCTAAATTTTAAGTTATTAGATGAGATGAACAGCAGGGTGAATACATGAGAAGAAAAGATTTGTGAGCTTGAAAACAAGTTGAAAGGAATCATCAAGCCTGAATAACGGAGAAAAATCAAAGGGTGAGGGGAGTTACAGTGACCTGCAGGACAGTATCAAGCACTCAACACACATGTAATTGAAATTCTAAAAAGAGAAGTGTGAGGCCAGTGCAGAAAAACAGATGATAGACTGAGAAGATAAACCACAATAGACACATCACATCAAACTAATGAAAATCAAAAAGAAAAAATATTTTAAAAATATACTTTGATTATGCTTTTCAGTTGTCCCATTTTTCTCTCCCCTTTATCCTCCTTTGCCCTGCACCCCCCACATACACCTTCCAGCATCCCTCCTTTAGTTCATGTGCATGGGTTGTACATAGAAATTCTTTGACTTCTCCATTTCCTATACTATTCTTAGTCTCCCCGTCTATTTTGTACCTACCATTTACGCTTCTTATTCCCTGTACCTTTTCCCCCATTCTCCCCACCCCACCCCCACTGATAACCCTCCAGGTGATCTCCATTTCTGTGATTCTGTTCCTTTTCTAGTTGTTTGCTTAGTTTGTTTTTGTGGTTTTTTAGGTTCAGGTGTTGATAGTTGTGAGTTTGTTGTTATTTTATTGTCCATAGTTTTTTATCTTAGTAAGTCTTAGTTTGATCTTCTTTTTCTTAGTAAGTCCCTTTAACATTTCATATAGTAAGAGCTTGGTGATGATGAACTTCTTCAACTTGACCTATCTGGGAAGCACTTTATCTGCCCTTCCATTCTAAATGATAGCTTTGCTGGATAGAGTAATCTCGGATGTAGGTCCTTGCCTTTCACGACTTTTAATACTTCTTTCTAGCCCCTTCTTGCCTGCAAGATTTCTTTTTTTTTTAAGATTTTATTTATTTATTTTTAGAGAGGGAAGGGAGGGAGAAAAGAGAGAGAGAGGGAGAAAGAGAGAGAGAGAGAAACATCAATGTGTGGTTGCTGGGGGTCATGGCCTGCAACCCAGGCATGTACCCTGACTTGGAATTGAACCTGTGACACTTTGGTTCACAGCCCAAGCTCAATCCACTGAGCTACGCCAGCCAGGGGCAAGATTTCTTTTGAGAAATCAGCTGACAGTCTTATGGGAACTCCTTTGTAGGTAACTGTCTCCTTTTCTCCTGCTGCTTTTAGGATTCTCTCCTTATCTTTAATCTTGGCTAATGCAATTATGATGCATGCGTCTTGCTATGTGCTTCCTCGGGTCCAACTTATTTGGGACTCTCTGTGTTTCCTGGACTTCCTGGAAGTCTAATTCCTTTGCCAGATTGGGGAAGTTTTCCTTCATTATGTTTTCAAATAAGTTTTTAAATTCTTGCTCTTCCTCTTCTCCTTCTGGCACTCCCCTGATTCAGATGTTGGAATGTTTAAAGTTGTCCTGGAGGTTCCTAACCCTCTCTTCATTTTTTTTGAATTCTTGTTTCTTCATTCTGTTCCTGTTGAATGTTTATTTCTTCCTTCTGCTTCAAACTGTTGATTTGAGTCCTGATTTCCTTCCCATCACTGTTGATTCCCTGTACATTTTCTTTTATTTCACTTTTCACAGCCTTCACTTTTTCCTCTATTTTGTGACCATACTCAACCAATTCTGTGAACATCCCAATTACCAGTGATTTGAACAGTGCACCTGATAGGTTGGCTATCTCTTCATCACTTAGTTATATTTTTTTCTGGAGCTTTGAAGTCCCCCCCAAAAAGTATTTTAAAAACAGCAAAAAAAGGAGGGGGCATATCACATACAAACGATTAATGGTGAGAATCAAAACTTTCATCTGAAGCAATGAAGGCTGAAGACAATAGAATGATTTTTAAAATGCTGAAAGAAACAGCTGTCAACCTGAAATTCTAAATTCAGCAAAAACATCTTTCACACATGCAGGTGAAATAAAGACATTCTCAGACAAACAAAAGCTCATAGAATCTGTCTCCAACAGAGCTGAGCTACAAGAAATTAATATTAGAAGAAATTCTACAGACTAAAGAAAAATTATTCCAAAATGAAAGCACAGGTTTGCATGAAAGAAAAAGAGCACTGGAAAAGCTTTATATGTAGGTATATATTTATTATTTTTTCTTTGTTTAAAGCCACAAAAATATATGATGAGGTTTATACCATAAAGAAGTAAAATATGTGACACTATCACAAGACATAGAAGGGGTCTTAAGTGGAATTACATTAAGTGAAGGATATATGTCCCTAACTAATTACATGGGAATCCCAAAGCAAACCCAGGCAGTCTGGTCCCCAAGCAATTTATCTGAACCACTTTTCAATGCTGCTGTTTGTCAAATGAACACTTTTTTGTCACTATTTGATTCCTTTACAAACTTGTAATATTGACAGTAATGTATTCTTAGCATTTTAATCAGATCATAATTGGACCGAGAAATCCATGAGATTCCAAAGACCTGTCCTGATCACAACCTCTTCTAGGTTGCCAGAGTTGGGTCCTTCCACAAAATTTGCTATGCCTGGTGGCTTGCAGCCCTGCTGTACTGGCCGCAAGTGACTACACCAGGGATCTATGCCTTAGTTAAGGATGGTCATCCTCTGGGTGGACATAAAAGAGATCAGAATGACCCAGTAATCTGTGCCCAATCAGGGAACTCTCTTTTGGATTATGACTAGCAGAATCAATCAGATCTCTTTCAGAGACAGAAGTAGCAGAAGAAATGTGCAGAGAGAAACGGGAAAACACTGAAGAGCACGCACATTGTGACTACGCAGCAATGGACTTCCATTTCAAGATGAGGACACAACCCGGACATCGGAGCTGCTGGGTTTTCTGTAGGACAAAGATCTATTTTCTCAGCTTTCCAAGGAACCATGCCTCTTATGAGACAATGGCCTTATTGGCCTCTGCATTCTTAAAATAAGCCTCCAGCATTTAAGATAACATGCCTTTGTTCCTTGCAACCTCAAGGATCCTGTCCAAACTTACATTAAAAAAAACCAGACCTCAATACACAGAACATTAAACCGAGTATTTCAGGCATAAAACACAATGTAAAAAGGGGTTATACAGCCTGAGGCAATGGCATGTTCTTTACTACAGGGAATTTTTTTTTAATGTGCTATGACAATTATTACATAGTTGGTCAAAGATAAATGAAAATGTGAATAGTTAAGCACCCACAGTCCTCTCAATGCCATTCAAAAAGAGAATTCTTCAAACACTTAATACAAGAAGTAAGAGTACATTTGGAAGGCATTAATAACTCTGCATATTTTCCTGGGCTCTTAATGTCAAAGCAAAAGTAATTTTAAACTGATAAAATTAATTTTTAAAGATACCTCAGTTAGCCCTGGCTGACGTAGCTCAGTGGATTGAATGCGGGCTGCAAACCAAAGTGTCGCAGGTTCGATTCCCAGTCAGGGCACATGCCTGGGTTGCAGGCCACGGCCCCCAGCAACTGCACATTGATATTTCTCTCTTTCTCCCTTCCTTCCCTCTCTAAAAATAAATAAATAAAATCTTTAAAAAAAAAGATACCTCAGTTAAAGATATTGTATCTCTCTATATAAGTATTGTATCTCTCTACAATCTTGTTGTCATAATCAAAATAGGCTATTAGGAAGAGGATACACAAGGTCTGTCCAGAAGGTATCCAGCCATGTAATATGAAAAATAGACAGTTTTTGAAGAAGCTACAAGAAATGTTGTACATAGGACAATGATGTTTCAGTCCCATTCAAAGTAGTCACCTTGGGACCTCACACAGTTCTTCCAGTCACCATCAGCTGCCCAGTCACATTTTCCTGAATTTCATCAACAGCCTGAAATCCCTTCCTTTTCTAAGGTGATTTTAGCTTTGGGAAAAGCCAGAAGTTAATAGGCCCCACATCTGGGATGTATAGGGACTGAGTCACCTGGGTGATTTGATGTTTCATCAAAAAACTCTGCATGAGACATGATGCATGAGTAGGCTCATTGTGATGATAAAGCTGCAGCCTTCTGAATAATCTGAATAATTCTGTGGAGGATTGTTCAAGCTTAACGCAAAATTTGATGCAGATTCATTGCTCCACTTGCTCAGTCATTTTAAATGCAATGACCACACAGTACACATGCTTACTCAATGGTGTCTACCGCCTCACTGACTAGCACAGTGAAGTTGTCATTGTTCACACATGCACATTCCAGGCCACTTTCCTTGGCTGCCAGGTTACACTGATGTCGTGTAAACCATCCTCATTATATTAACAATAGCTGAACTTTTTCCTGACAGACCTCATGTATTGTACCTAAGCCAAGTGGATAAAAAGGAAAACCAGGTGTTCCTTAAATTGTCTGTTCAGCCATAAGAGCTTTGTAGCATACCAATCTGAAGATCTTTGTAAACACATGCTTTCAGCGATCATGACAAGAAAATCACTTCAAAAATCATGCGATTCCACATAAGAAACTTTGCTTGGGGCGACAGGCGCATGATGCAGTGTGTAGATGTTTTATCAAGTTGTAGACTTGAAAACCTGTATGGTTTTGTGAGCAGATGTCACCCTAATAAATTCAATTTTTAAAAAAACCACATGGCCCTGGCTGGCTTGGCTCAGTGGATTGAGCTCAGGCTGCAAATCAAGGAGTTGCTGGTTTGGTCCCCAGTCAGGGCACATGCCTAGGTTGCAGGCCAGGTCCCCAGTGGGGGCCACGTGAGAGGCAACCACACATTAATGTTTCTCTCCCTCTCTTTCTTCCTCTTTCTCTAAAAGTGAATAAATAAAATCCTTGGGGAAAAAAAAGGACAAAGTTAAAAAAACACACACACGAAGCACTAATTATCATTCTGGTTTCCTTGGCATCCAAGTACATTTTAAAAGCTTACACTTTCCAGTAGTTAATGATTTTGAAGCTGAACATTCATATCTTTGCATTTTTAAAGCATTATGCAGTTCTTAATATTTTTGACAAGTCAGTAATATAGTTCTGTTTTATCTTGAATTTACAGCTGAGAAAAGGATTTAATTAAAAAAAATTATTTTAAGGATATACAAGAGTGGCCAAACTAGGATACAAGTTTTTGACTTTCCAATATCTACATAAGTACGAGTATTCAAACCATTTAGATAAACGAATTTTTAATGCATTTCCCCATTATATTACTGCTCTAGAAATCCCCTTTTAACAGCAGCCCCCAACTTTTTTGGCACCAGGGACTGGTTTCGTGGAAGACAATTTTTCCACAGACTGGAGATGGGGGCGGGGTTTGGGGATAATTCAAGCACATTACATTCAAGCTCACCTCCTGCTGTGCTGCCTGGTTCTTAACAGGCCCCACCGGTACCCTGTCCATAGCCCGGAGGCTGGGGACCCCTGCTGTGTAAGACAGTCTTTGCCTAAAAGTTGGTTTATTATCCCTTCTTCGGCAGAAAATACCTTGCAGGTGGCACAACTGTGTTTGTTTCAGGGAGGGAGCGCTTTAATCGGTTGTTGAAGAGATTGGGAGTGTCTCCTCCCACGGAATGTGTCCACACACAGTTAGGAAACCTCTGCGGCATCAAGAGAAAGAGGTTATAAACCCCAGTGGGAGCTCAGGTGTGCTCACACAACAGACACCTGTACCGGCACCAGAAAACAAAGACAACACACAAGGATTTCTCAACAGAACTGCCCGTTTTCAGGGTAGGTTCCTTCTGAAGAAATCAATTACGATAGCTTATTTTCAAAATGAAAAATATTCCTCTGTAAGCATCCACAGAAGCTGCATTTTCTTTATGGTCCCACTTCTTTTATTCATGCATTGCTTTTCAGATCCAAGGAAAGCTGGCATATAACATTATAAACCACTATAATTCCAATTCTCTACTTCGAACAATACTTTCATGTATTAAGATTTCTGACAGTGGTATGATTTTAAAATGCTGCTTGCTTATGAACATGGCCACAATGCCTCTTCCCTTACAAAACATTAATTTAGTAATTATTTAATATTAAAACCATGTATTTATGACTTGGTACAGACATTTTATTACAATTAAGCTGAAAATGGAAACAGCTTAATTTAACAGGTAACTAGTATTTGAACACATTTTAATTCTGAAAACCTACTGTTGAACACAAATATTTCCTATTTTAACTGTGTTTGATAAGTTCTGATTTCACATTTAAAGCAAAGCTATCAACTGATTCATACCATATTTTCATAATATATTCATGAAAAACTTGCTATCAGCTAGAACACTACAGATGCTTTAACAACTCACATATCCTTAGTATAATTTTGTTACTTTTATCTATCTTTTTACATTTTCTGTTGTTAAGATCCAGGCTATATTCAACTGACAATTACAAAGATAAACACTATACAGTCCCTTGCAAAAACAGTTAGTAGGAATGTAAGTTGGCAGTACTTTTGGAGAACAATTTGGCAATAATGATCAAAATTATTTGTGTCTATATACATACACACACAATTTGATGAGCAAATTCACATGTAAATCTATCCAACAGAAACACCAACCTAAGTGGGCCAAGATGTACACACAAAGGTCAACCCAGCACTGTTGGAAATAGTGGAAAGATGACAGGTGCCCACCTGTGCAGAAGAGGTAACACAGCAGGGCTCAAGGCTGCTGTCCTTGGGAAGGCCTGTCTGCGTGGTCGGCTTTCGGCTACTGTCCGGGAACTTGGCAGGTGAACAGCTCCCTACACGGACATGAAGCTCTCCCCAAGGACCCACACCTGGGTGTATGAAGCCATCATGGAACTGATGTACTACATTATATAACTGCGACTCATCTAGTTTTAAAATAAACTTTATTGTTTAAGCCACATGAAAATGGCCTAATGCTTACAGTCAAAGGTATTCCTCTGGATTTCTGCTTCTGTTGGCTTATATAAAATGGCAATGAAATTATAGGCCAGTCTGCTGTTGTACCCACAGACACACCACTTACTAACTTTATTAATTGTGGCAAGGCATCTGGAGGTATAGTTTCTTCACTGTACATGTGAAATGATACCTAGCATTTTACAAGTACTATTATGAAAAAATAGAGGGCTACTCACTGCGTTAGCTGTACAATGTTACAAACTTGAACAATCAGACAAGTTCTAACGAATAACCTGGTCTACAAGTGGCCAATAATGGATCCATGCCTCCAGGTGTCCCAACCCTAGCATATTTAAATCCCAGAAGTTCTTCTGCCCAATGTCCACGTGTCATGCACGGGAAACAATTTTGTTCAGTAGCCTGTGTGATGACATATATTCTAATGAATTAAAGTTTTACTTGGGCAAGTGTTAGCAGTTTGATTTGACAAGATTATAGGTATCACACATTGTCACTCACAGGGCATTTGCAGAATTCCTGAACACACAATGCCGGAAAACAGCACAGAGCAGAATGAACTGTCAGACGGGCGAGCCCCCATGATAGGGAGAGGGTCTGCTACTGGCAGCAAGCTAAACAATGCGGCCCAGGCAATCTCCGTTTAAATGTCACAAATGAGAAACTAACAGTGAGGCACATTTAGGAAGCTGTAGAATTTTCTTCTGAGTACCAACTATTCTATAACCATAGACACATTCTGGAACTTACATTACCACTCTTAAAGATTTTATCAGAAATAATCAGTATTTAAATGTTGTACTTAATACATTTACTAATCATGTTATATGTATGTATTTGGACAGATGCCTACATGTATCTATACATATACAAACAGAATACATACATATACACATAAATGTTAGGCCAAGGGAGCTTTAAAACAAGCACCAAAAAATATATAATTGACTACAAAAGTGGAAACTGAGCTTCTTAAGCTATCAATCACTTAAGTTACCAACCACATAAATTTCATATATTAAAAAATAAAGCAAATAAGGCAAAAAACTTTAGTGCACTTAACCATACAATATATAAAATAGTTAATACACATCACAAGTCCATTAACAAATTATAGATACAAAATAATTAGCCATTTATATGCAATAAACATTAACATTTCAAGAAAAAGGTTTTTAAATATAATATTACCAAAATGTACTTAACATATATCACAGAAGTTATAAGAAATATTAACATTTTTTAAACAGGATTACTTCTATTACATTCTAAATCAAAATTTTCTCTCCATCTATGCAGATTTCATAAAAAGTGTTAAAAAATAAATTTTAATAAATTCTTACTCTAAGTTTTTGTATTTTTATTCTAGAACTATGTTAAAGTATTGCCATTTCAAAGAAATAACCTACAGTTTCTCAGAAGAAGTATTTTTAATAACGGAAGTCTTCTGTTCAACATACAAAATGTAAATCTTTTCTTCTGTCAGAAGGTTCAAAATTACGAACTCTACACCAGGCTCTTTTTTCTAAGTTTTCTTTTCCTCTTGGGCACAGTGACTTCTAAAAACATAAAATTAAGAAGTCTGTCAGCTCTACAAAAATAATACTTAACTGATAATATGCACTTAAACTATATATATGATAGATTGGTTTTAAATAAGAATGCCACACAGCAAAGCTCCAACAAGAAATCTTAAACCTGACATAATACATGATTTTTCCCTCAAAATATTACAGTTGAAAACTTACTAACATAGACTCTAGTTATCTTAAATCCTACTTAATAATTAGCTACTCTGAAGTTGTTTCATATGGGTGTGCCCTCCCTATAATTAGCATGGACGCAGTGTACAAGATTTGAAAAGTATCTAGGCCGGTGCAAAGAGAGATGAAGTGCCTACGATTTCAATTTCATTTGCATTAAACCTGAAAATGTAACCCAAAACACAGTACCATCCATCTTTTTGGCTATCACAGCAGACGCCAGAACCAACATGTAAACAGGCGTCCATGTAGAGACAGTTGTAAACCTAGTAGTTACTGGTCGTTAAAAACAAAGAAAATAACAGAAGATACAAAAACATGAAAATTACGAAAAATGTAAAGAAAAGAAATATTCCCCACCAATGAAAAACAAAAGGGGAGTAACAGGAAAAGGTCTAAGAAAAGAAAAAGAAAACAGACTCCAGAAGAACGCAGCCGCCAGGACAGAGCGCGGGGGCCCCATGAACCAACCACCCAGAGGACAGCACGCCCGGGCCTGGAGGAGACTTCTTCACAGAGGTGGGGCCAGCGGGCGCCTGGCGCTCGAGCGCACCAGGAGGGGGTTTGCTATTGAGGAAGAAGAGTCTGGGGGTCAATCAGTGACAAGTACACAGAAAAAATAAATTAGTAAGGCAAAAAGAATTTATTAACTCTCTAGAGAAAAATAATAAAATGTAGAGATTAAGGAAGAATCACAGCATATCGCATGGCCCTACTGCCAATAATGCTTTGTAAATGCTGAATACCAACACAACTAAAGTAATAATTATACTGGGAGGGTGGAACTGGAAAGCATTCAGGTACTTAGGGTGGGAAGCAAAGGATACAAGAGATGAAATCCTCACCTTCCTCAGTGGGTAGTCAATACATAATCCATAGAATTGAAATATGAATAAATGCAATATGAACATGTTATTTAGAGACACAGAGTTAAGCACGATAATTAGCAAAGGGTTAAAAGTGGCTCTCCCTGGGGAGTAATAAATGGCAGAGTTAGAAGACTGGCTTCTTATAATGAGTATTATAAAATTACTTGAATTGTTAAATTACATGCATATATAATTATGATTAATGAAAACCAACTTTTTAAAAGTAACAAGCCAATGATTTCGGAATAGGACTTGCCAGCTAGCCATAAAGGTGTGTGTGTGACTAATAGTTTACACACACAGAGTAAAAGCCAGCATGCAAGACAGGAGAGAAACCAGTCTGAAACTCACAAGACTGTAAAGGACTGTTTTGTACTGAGGTAAGCAAATGACAGAAGCACTCAGATTTTTGAAGGAACAAACACTCCCTTTTACTTGTCTATTCCTTGTCTTCCCCGTGCTTTTACAGCACCCTGACTCTCTTTACCATAATGTGCTGGCTTATTTCCTTCCACACTAAACTGTAAGGCCACTAGGGGCACAGACTGATAGGACTCATTCAACAAATACTTACTTAGGTCTACTCTGGGTCAGTCACTGTGCTCAGATCTACAATTATTATGATTAATAGAAAATGGTTTTTAAATGTTTATAGTATGTATCTTTATATGTGTCTACCTAGCTAGGTGCTTGAAAGTAAGACGACACACCAAATAAATGCTTGCTGAATGAATATACAACCCAAATTTTAAAAAAAGGCACTATTCTTAGTACATATTATATTCACTGTCATTGATGGATTACCAATGACAACTATGAGTGTCTTCATTATGTATAATTAATGCTAAAATTCTCCAACATGCCTAAGGAGAAAGCACAACAAGAACACACAGCCAACCCTCACACTCATCGGGCTTTCCTTCAGCAGTCAGACAAAATTTCGTCTCTACCTGCTTCACTGTGACTGCCGTTCTCCTCGTCCTCTTCCGTAATTACGGGCATGCTCAGACTCAGGCATCTGTCTTCCTTCTGCAGGTTCTGCACGTCTCCTGCAAACAGAGGGGAAAATGATTTTATGTGAAAACAAATGTTAACCTTTGATAAAAATTTCATACAAATAATGTCATTATTATAATATAAAAATTAGATGTTTAAACTAAAAGCTAAAATTATTATGGTAAACAGAAATATGCATTTGAAAATGCCTTTTTTTAAGTACTGGGTTGGCCAAAAAGTTTAGTTTTGTTTTTGTTTTTTTCCATAACATGGCTCTAGTAGTGCTTAGTTGTCTTTAACTTCATTCGAAACAATTTTGCTAGATTGTATTGTGACAGCTGTCATAGCAGCATGCTTTAAAAAAAAAAAAAAATTCATCAGCCCTGGCTGGCTCAGTGGATTGAGCACAGGCCTGTGAAGCAAAGGGTTATCGGTTCAATTCCCAGTCAAGGCACATGTCTGAGTCACGGGCCAGGTCCCCTCTGGGAGGCATGCAAGAGGCAACTACACATTGATGTTTCTCTCCCTGTCTTTCTCTCTCCCTAACCCTCTCTCTACAAATAAATTAATTTTTAAAAATTAATCAAAATTGGTGAATTTGGGGGTAGCCATTTTAATACTGAAGGTGGAAAAAACACACATTTTTGGCATATTATACTTTACTATTTCAAGAAAGGTAAAAATACAACTGAAATGCAAAAGATCTGTGCAGTGTATGGAGAAGGTTCTGTTACTGATCTAATGTGCCAAAAAGTGGTTTGTGAAGCTTCATGCTGGAAATGTCTCACTCAGCAATGCTGCATAGCCATGTAGACCAGTTGAAGCTGACAGCAACCAAATCTAGACACCAGTTGAGAACAATTAATATTATAGCAAGTGGGAGATGGCCAATACTCAAAAATCCAAATAAGTAGTTATTGATGAAAATGAAAAAAGTGTCTTTTATTTTACAGAACAAACCACATGAGTTCTTTGGTCAACCCAGTATTTTCAGTTTGTTCCCACCTACCTACCATGCCATTCCTGGTAACAGCTAGGAGTGTTCTATACTGGGCATTAAGTATCTACAAATGTTTCTAATGCTCCTTTTCTTGTATAATTTTTTAAACTTTAACTTTTAAATATGTCATATCTTTAAGAACCAAATACCAAAGGCATTTTATAGGTACACTATTTCAAAAGAAAAGCAGGTATAGCTTAACCAGTATAGCTAGAGGGAAATATGGTTTATAGAATGTTACTACTCACCATACCTTATTCTATACATAAGTTTGTTTCACACACAAAAATTACTAATAAAGTATGATCTGGAAAATTCTAGACTGATTCTACAACTATCTAGATATAGCACTTTGAACAGGTTATACTAATTAATCTGTCTGGGTGTAAATTTCATAATCTATGAAATGATGAATTTGATGACTACTTAAACTCCCTTTCTGTAGTGAAATTCTAAGAATATAAGATAATTCATTTGTTTTTTCATATTAAATCTCACGAGGTTCTCAAACACGTATCTAATCCCTTTTTATAATAAAAAATCAGTGAAGGAAGATTGTAAATAAGACCCATTCTCCCTTGCTGAGTCTCAAAAAGACTTTAAAAGCTACCTCTTTTTCTGGAAGACATCTTCCTTCCTACTGATTTCAATGTTTCTTTGTTTCTTTTCTTCCTGGTTGCTCTGATCTGTCCTTGACCAGATGCAGAATCAGAGTCAGAAGAGTCAACTTTGACTTGACGATGCCTTCTTGACTTGGAAGCCTTAAGAGTTAGAAATTCAATTACCCACAATGAATTACAAAATGAATCCAACTGATACAGACAAAATACAAAATCAAAGATGTAGGAAGAGTTACAAAAATACAGGGTCTGGCAGAAATAACGCCACTGAGTGTGGTTGATAGGGTAACATGAGTGTCTTGCATGGGATGGATAGCAATTTGAACATTTCACCTAAAATGCCATATGGTATGCTTAGTTGTGATATTGTTACATTACAAAATTACATGTAATAAAAGATTTTATGTAATAAAAAAGGAGCATTATTTTGCGCCAGACTTAGTGCCTCATATTTGTCGTGAGTGCTGTACCATTATTCTGGCTTAACACCTGTCACATGGTATACTCTTTCATCATTACAACAAGCAAGTTCCTGCAGCCACCATCACCACCTACTCAGACTGGGTCAACATGCAGTTGCAGCTGCACGGCTGGGAAATGGAGGCACACAGGACAAGTACTGTGCTTTACTGCCCACTAACCTATTCTCCCTTTCTTCTGAAATTTTATTTTCCTTAGTTACCACCATGTGTCTGAGTGGAACTACTTTATGCCTGGCTCCAGCTCTGGCCATATGGCCCTGATCTACTCAAAGTGAGTTTCATGACCTCTAGTTTGTCCAGGCAAATGATCTGCATCATAACTGATAAAACTCAATTTCAGAACTGTTCAACTGTTGGGAAATAAAATTCTCCCTTTCCACTGGACCTGAACCTGGCAACACGCAAGGCTGGAGCTGTCATGAGGAGCACCTGAAGACGGTCAAGGCAACATAAAAGGTGAAATGTGGCTGGACAGTCCAGGGAGTTTTCGGTCCAGCAGTCAATGCCTAAGCAGGGCGTTGATTAACACAGCAGCTTTCAGTTAATGGCACATACGCAGTGCAGGGAGGTATCAACATCTGGCTAATAGCTACCGTGCACTGTATGTTCACTGTACCTCAATAGAGGAAAAAAAAAAAACTATGCAATAATACCCTTCTAACAATTTATGGGAATTATGCTTTAATTAAATGATTTTTTAAAATTATTTCATAATTTCTTAAGCATCAGTGACCACTATATAATAAGGAAACAGCTCTGGTTTCAAGGAATGTGGAATTAATTTATTGTTCTTACTGCTTTTATTCAACAATACCTTGTGCTCAATTTACTGTGGTATGCACATATACAACACTTAAATAATCTACAGTCACTTTTCATTTTTTTATTTATTCTTTTTTATTCTTACAACCAAAAATGATAGTAATTTCCCACAGAAGACATTCTTACATTCATGGAAAAAATCCTGGAAAAAAATGATATTAGTCACCTAAATTTATCAGTGCCCCCTCCTGAAACGCCACAAAATGAGAGTAAAGGAACAAAAATGAACAAACTCACAAAACAAAGATAATAAGAAACACAGCGTCTGTTAAAAAAAAATTGGAAGTGGGGAAGTGAATGAAAGCTAACGACAGAATGAAGAAGGCTGAAACCGAACTGCCCATGTGGAGGGAGTTACTGGAAAGCAAGCTGATCCGAGTGGATCAGGAACTGAAACCATCAGAAATGGGACTGAAAAATGGGTAGACACGTTGAAAATCTACTTAGGGATCACAGTCCAATTCTCAGACCCAAATTAACCAACTGACTTCTTCCTGTAGAAAATAGGAGGTGTGCCCTCCGGAGACTCTAAACCAGAAACGCTGTAGGCCCGAGGAAGCTGGCATAGCCAAGGAAGGGGACAGAACCTTTTACTGTAAAAAGGGAGGTTAAGTGAAACCTGCATAAGGAATGGTAAGCCTCTTGGCTGATTCTCGTGGTAGGCTTTCCAAACTCCAGCAGCTGGGCTTAAGAGACTGAAAAGCTCTATCTCCACATGACCACTCTTAAATATGATTTGAGGATCTTCAAACATTTGAAAAAGTCACCAAAATATGAACTCCAGAGGGAAAAGAGGAAACTTCAAAAAACTGTAACATCCACAAAGAAGTAAGGTAATGTATCCAGAGAAAAAAAGATATAAGGAACATTTTTAAGCCCTGGCTGGTGTAGCTCAGCATAATGAGTGCCAGCCATGAATCAAAAGGTCACTGGTTCAACTCTCAGGGCACACGCCTGGGTTGCACGCCAGGTCCCTGGTGGGGGATGTGCGAGAGGCAACCACACATTGATGTTTCTATCCCTCTCTTTCTCCCTCCAGTCCCTTTTCTAAAAATAAATACATAAAACCTTTTTTAAAAAAATTCCTCCAAACAGAAGGCCATCAAATCAAACAATGCCCACAATGATGGAAAAAAGACCTATACCAAGTTATTAGTATCATGAATTTTCAGAACCTCAAGGATAAACAGAAACTCCTAAAACATTCCATAAACAGGAAAAGAAAAGCTGGAAGACAATAAAGAACAATGGCATCAAAATTCCAGGTAAATACCAGAAGTAATTAAATGAGAAAAAGTTAAAGACAGTTGCCTCTTGAGGTTAGGAAGGAATACAGGGGCAGGAAGTGATAGAGCAGGAGATTATTGAGTTATACAAGCTATACAGTATTATTAGACATTTTAAACTATGTACATATATTACTTAGAGGAAAAATAAAAATGTAATTTAGAAAACACCAAGTCAATTTCTAAATTACCTTACTAAAGGAATAACTTACCTGGACAACAACTGAAAAGGCCTTTGATTTAATTTTTGCTAATGTTTCTGCCCTTTCACAGCTCTGAAAGTAAAAATATACAAGAAGAGAAAAAGTTAGAACATATAAACATTATGTAAAATTATGAATACCCACAGAAATAATATTTTAGACAGAGGAAGGGTATAAGAAAGTAACATCCGTTGGACACATATTGAGTAAAGACACATAAACACACACCACATTCTCACAGCAGGTGCATGATGCCATCCCCACAGCTACTGAGCATTAAGGAGGATAATATGAAAAGATCATTGGTGATGAAACCATTCCCTCCTCATCAGTCTATAGCCAAAGACGGCCAGCCCCTTGTCTCATCCACTGAGTCAGATGAAAACTCCTGAAGCAAGACACTCCACACCAGCTGAAAGACTGACAGAAGTGAGAAAAGACATAACTCTCTGCCCCTGCAGGGACCCAGGGCACCTCCAGCATCATCCTGCCCGCGGGGTTAACACCTACTCCCAATCTACACCTGATGTAGTCTTAGACAAGGTTTCCAGTAAAAAACAGACTAGCTTTTCACAGAACCCCATGTTTCAGAATTTTCTAAGATACGACCAAGGATCATAATGCTTAGTATACAGAATCACAGCCAGACATATATTAAAAAGAAGTTAGTCAAACTCCTGCACTATAAACAATCAGTGAATTTTTCTGACCTCTGATTCTTGTGAATTTCCTTCCCTCTTTTCTTCTCCATCTTTAACTTTTGATTTTAAAGATGAATTCTGAAAGAGCAAAAATTACACATATACAAATTAACAATTCAAATTAACTAATAACTAATTGCAAGTCAATTTCGTAACAATGAGAATCGTTCACTTAATTACTGAAAAACTGAAAGATCATTTCACATTATTGCAGTATGGTTCACCACCTGACATTAAGATCATGGTTAGGTGTCAAAACAGTTCTAAAATTCATCAATAAAATGCCTAAATCCTCTAAATGAAGGACAACATATACTTTATGTGGTAAAGAAAATTGGTTTATTCTTCTTCCTTTCAGGTTTCAGAGGTCTTAGTAATGCTCACTAAAGATAGTTGATTAAAAAAGAGTACTGCCCTGGCCGGGTGACTTGGTTGGTTGGAGCGTTGTCCCGTGTGCCAAAGGATTATGGGTTTGACCCTCAGGGCACATACCTAGGTTGCACCCTGATTGGGGTGCCTATGGGAGGCAACTGATCTATGTTTCTCCCTCGCATCGATATTTCTCCCCCTCTCTCTCTCTCTCCCCCTCTCTCTCCCTAGAATCAGTAAATATATCCTAAAGTAAGGATTTAAAATAATATTTAATAAAAAACAAAAGAGAGTACTATTCAAACATTCTAAAATGTGCTACATCATTAAAATAAATGTGGGTACAGGAAGCAAAGTATTTCCTTCTCCTCAAGACCGTCATCCCCTCATCACTTTCCTTGTGTATGGTTTTCTAAAATAATTTGAGCCAGCTCCCTTTACATAATGGAAAGCCAAAAAGTGGCATCAAATATTTCTGAAAAACACTATGAAAGATATCTACCTAGCATTTGAGAAAGCACTAACACATTATCACACACACAATAAATAATTATAAGTTGCTTATTTTTATTTTTCAGAAGTATTTACTAAAATAAGATGAAGTAGTGGTTTCAAAGGTAAATTTAGCAAGGCTAGCCTTCAGATTTCGAGTAAAAAAACTTCTCCAGCTGAAAAGCTTAATGTGGAGTATAGGTAGCTCTGGCCTCAGTATTTGGATCAGAAAACCAAACTGCAGGTCTGTGTTGATGGGATTCCTAACGGGTAATAAACCAAGGCTGGCAGACACCACAGGCGAAGCCACCACGCAGGTCTGGCGGTCTGCAGCCACACAGCAGGGTGGGACCAGTATGCCCAAGCTCGGACTTTCAAGAGAAGCTGGATGTCTGGAATATCACATGCAGTCTGCAAATATTTAAATGTCAGTAATCAATTCAAAATTGTTAAACAATGTTAGGATCGATGTTGTGCCAAACAAAACACCTCTTTGTGCAGGATCTGGCCCAAAGATGGCTGTGTATCCTCTGGAAAACGCTAAATTATA